>NC_067120.1:32180340-32800340 GCF_021347895.1 Acanthochromis polyacanthus | reverse complement strand
TAACAAATGTATGGTTTGTGAGTGAGTGTGAGTGTGT
Organism: Acanthochromis polyacanthus; assembly: GCF_021347895.1. Classification (NCBI taxonomy): domain Eukaryota; kingdom Metazoa; phylum Chordata; class Actinopteri; family Pomacentridae; genus Acanthochromis; species Acanthochromis polyacanthus. The sequence goes on along the minus strand of NC_067120.1, from coordinate 32,800,303 downwards.
GACCTTATAGCTGATAAAGGCGCTGCTGATGGGAAGGCTGATGGTTTCGTGTATAAAAAGAAAAAAAAAACGTGGTGAGCGTAATACAGGTGTGGGAAGTGACACGATTCAAAAACGCGAATTGTGTTTGTCATCAAACGAGTTACAACCTCTGAAAGTCGGAAGACATAATAATGAGCTGCACTTATGACTGACATTCTCCAGTCACACACGCTAACCTTTTAGCTGTTTTGTTTTCATAGTGTACAGAGGAACTGATGGTGATTCACACAAGTATCTCTTAAAAACTAAAGGTATTCCAGTCATTATGCATCCACCCGTAATACCTACGCCTTCTTAAAAAGTGCCAGTAAACCACTCTACACATGTATTGTACCCTCCTCTTGTTGCCTCACACTATACAACCGTGCCAACAACGAAGAACCCTAAAAGCACCAGAAGCCACAACGAGATTCCCTGAGCTGAGCTAATATGTGCACTGGAGAAAATAAGCCCCTCGCAAAAGCCGCAGTTCTGTCACAGCATGAAATATACTGACGACAAAAGCTTCAAGAGAGCACAAAACAAATTTGAGAGCTGCTCAAGTCTGCAAGCCAACCTCTGAGAGCGCGGAGTAGATTTGCGAGTGAGGAAGAAGAAGCCAGAATTGCAAGTGAAACAGATGATTCAAGCATTCAGGGAATTGTGCGACTGCGTTCGGATGAGCAACAAGGATTCTCATGACCGTAACGATCAAAGCCGTTCACTTGCAGCAGACGGCAAGTCCAAACTCAAACCAAAAGCAGAGTGTCAGCTTTTCAGCCTGACTTCCAAGCGAAGGGTCAAGCTGTTTGATTTTCTATTTTCAAAATGAAACCAGACGGGGCAGTGTATTTAACCCTTTAAGCTTCAGTGTACCGCCGGCGGTACACCAACTAATTTGCATAGGAATTTCAGGAATGTCCGACGGGTGCAAACGCGATTATACAAACACTATACACCGATGGAAAGCTTAGATTCTCATGAATCCGCCGGTATAAACCACTTTCAGATGCGATTACCACAGCGGGTGAGAAAAACACATTTGTCCGACAAAAACAAATATTCATCCATCCGTTCTCTATACACGGCTTCAACGCACACAGCGCGACTCACATTTCCGGGTTTATTATTACACACAAAAAAAAAGATTCCACAAAAAACGGCCATAATCCAACCTTTTACATCAGATGACACAAGCCAGGAAACTATTTTGTCCAAAACATGTCCTAAAGTCGGTATAAAATCCCCGAATCGGTCGTTTTCAAGGAAATGCACCTCCCGATGCGCGTCCAATATTCCCCGTATTTTTCGTAATTTTTTTTATTTAAAAATAGAATATTAGCGATTTTTTGTACTGAAAACGGCTGGAATTGACTGAAGCTTAAAGGGTTAAATACTCACAGAAGATAAAGGGTAGCATTTGATATTACTTTAAATCTAAATGTGCTGACACTAAATGACTAATACCAGATTCAATTTGTCGATTACTTCTGAGGGTAAAACTAATTTTTGAAGTAGTGTCCTCTACTATCTTCTTTTTTAACAAATCAAACGGTGAGAGATGACAAAGCTCTCAAATAACAGTCATAATTTACATGCTTGTTCACATGTAGATGAAGCCTTTGTTAGATTCCTTGTCACTGAGCCTGTACAGGTCATTGACATTATTATATTATGAATTATGTATTATTGTATTGTGTTCTACTGTGCACTGTGTGTCATAGGGTTGTGTTTATTATATTGTATTGTTTTCAATCACTTGTTACGGTATACATCGTGATGGTGCAGCTGTACCTTATTGCCTCAGACACATTTTTCCTTGGGACAGGAGAGTATATCTCATATAATCTTACTCAATCTAATGTGAATCTGAAGGCTTGTTTCCATTAAACCCAAACCTATTATTGATTTCCGCACAAAGAAACATTCAACAAAGATGATTATTTGTCTGCCACAGTAAAGTTTTCTACTGACGAGCAACTTTCACAACGTTAACTACACTTTTTCATATGATTCCTTTATATTTCCAAAGAATAACATGTACATATTCCAGATTTTTCTACTTAAACATTAATTACTTTGTGCTTTTACTTTGATTCTGGGCAAAGACCACCATACTGGCTTATATTAGTTCATCTGTGTGTTCAGACTCACGCCATCGCCACGTTGCTGCCGTCTATGATGACGTGTCTCAGGTCTTGACGTCCCGGCTCATTGGGCAGATTCAGGGTGAAGGGAGTCCTCAGTGACTGGTGGAAACGAGCCAAACCGGTCACCGGAGGGGCGGGAGGGTCGTTGGTGGGAGGCGTCCGGGCCAAACCCCCGTGAAAACCCATGTGTCCGATGGTCTGGTAGGGAGAGGCCGAGGGTCGGGCGATAGGCTGAGCTGACTGAGGAGGAAAATAAACAGAAAGACAATCAAGTGTTTGATGTTGTGAATCAGAACGAAACCTGTCCAAGCTGTCATTGTGTGTCTGAGATAACGGCTCATTCCCAGCTCTGTAGAGGACGGAAAATGTGATACTATATCTAAAAACATCTCCTTATCTTGAACAAGTCATGGCTTTAAAAGGACATTTTTCAATGCCCTACATGTGTAAAAAGAGCACATGTATCAGGTCTTTGTCAACCAAATTTAAACCCTTGACAAAAAGAGAAAAAAAACAAGTCCTGCTCAAAGATTATTCTACTTTTATGCTGTCCGCTAGCTTGTAATAAAGATAATCATATGCCAACATTATCTCATTATGTTTCATTATTACTAAGTTTCATCCAGAAGTAAAACTGATATTCTTTAACTATCTACTCGACAAGCAGAAATGATTCATCAGTAGCAGTCACAGGACAAAATTGACTGTTGCTTCATTTTTTTGATCAAAGTCCACAACTTTCCCAGACACTTAAAAAAAAATGTCCCAATCCAGTCGTGGGAGACTAACCTTTTCAACACTGCATCAATACAAAAAGAAAACCAGCTCATTAAAAATCCTTTATCTTTTTAAAAAAATCTAGCATTTACTCTTTTCTCACTGAAAGACAAGGATCTATGAACATAGAAATACTGTACATCTACAAATTTAAACCACTTGACACAAGATTTCAGATTTTTTTTCCCCCATTTTAGTGCTCGTGCAGTGGAAGTTTGCAGGGTACCACATCACACTTCTGTGAGTCTTTGACTGGAACTGACCAGTTGTGTACTCAGTACATACATGTGTTAAACTCAGATTGAAGCTAAGCAGAAGGAATAGACCAATTATTTGCATTTTTTCAATTATCGGTATCAATATTTTTATAGAATGATTATTGATAAATTACATGTGCAACTTCAAGTCTGGTGCAGCCTCCTCTGTCTGTCTGTTGTCACTCTGTGGTCTCAGAAATGTCTCTCAAGCAGCAAAAACTGAACAAGAAACCCAAACCAGCAAATCTGATTATCACAAATTGGCTAAAGCCATGCTAACGGCTAGTGGCTAAGTTGGAAGACAACCACAGATTAACCTGAAACAGAGTCTGGTAAACAATAATTAATAATGTTTTAAGATATGAACCGTAGTACGCAATAGAACAGAAAAATATTAAGAAAGTAGAAATGAACAGCAAATGTAACTGCAGGAGACAAACTGATCAATCTCAGTGGACCCCACATAAACAACAGAGCGTCCTAAATTAATCACTCTTACTTCTATTTTACATATTCAGTTATAGTCACACTTATTAATGAAGAACTCTAGTTATGGGTGACGGGTTCTCTACTGTCACATGAGTTACAACATTACATTTAATGCATATCAGTCCCAAATATCGACCCTTCTTGAGCACCAATAATCACCATCGGCCCCGTAAAACCCATATCGGTCGATCCCTACTAAGAAGTTCTGCACATAGATCACTCTTCCATCCAAGTTAACAATAAGCAAAACAGACTGCTGAGTGGAGGTGGTTCTTGAAGGTAATACCTACACTGGGGGTCGAAGCCAAGGAAGTTGTGGTGGCGGTGAGCCATTGAGGCGTACTGCGAAGCGCCGTCACGCTCTCAACTTTCACCGACCCTCCCAAAGTCTGAGTCCCGCCTCGAGACAAGTAATCCCTCTGAGACACTCCGCCTCCTCTGGCCAGGTAGTCAGTTCTGGATCCCGACTGTGTGTCGAGGTGTGCGACCGTCATCACCCGAGACGTTCTGCTATCCGCTGTTTTGGTGTCCGTGGGGATGACATCATCGTCATCATCAATAGTTATAACCTCATAGTTTCCTGCTCCTCCTTGAGCACTAGAACTCCTCTTGATAGTGATGGCCTGAAATGAGATTTGATATTTTTCTTACAAAAAAATACAAATCTACTAATAATTTAAGGTAAATAAACCACATGACTTTAGACGAACATTTGAGCTTCATTTATGAAGCCATGCCACGTCATGTTCTGAGCCTAAACTGATCCAGTAAGATGAGTCATAGGATGAGCTACTTATTGGAAATGATCTGATGTGAAGAGATCAGAGTCTGAGATGGAAGACAAAATCAGGAGAACAAATGTGTCACGGTAGATAAGATAAAGAAGATTTATATCTTCTTCATCTTGTGACATGAGGTGACTGTGATATGAGAAAAGATGATAAATAAATAGTTAGATGTTATCTAAAATGTATCATACAAAGACAGGCAACACATTGCATCTACACCGCTTGGCTCTCGGATTGTTTAGAAATACGGTTGAAGTTTTAGAATACCTGCTGAGTGCTCGTTTCACTGCCGCTGCACTGCCTCCGGTGGCCCAACCCGTTGCTACTGCTCCCATGCTGGTTGGGTTTAATGTTCTCTTTGGACCTGCCGGGATCCACCAACGCCCTGCTCAGCTCCTTCTCTCTGAAGCGAGAGACTGTCGAGGAGGATGACGACGAGGAGGGAGCGTCTGAATTACGCACAGAGTTCAATCGTCTCTCTTTCTCCCCTCCTTTTGACCCCTCTTCACAACGCTTGGTTTCCTCCACAATTTTCTCCAGGACGAGGAAGGTGTCTTCCGTCTGTCCCGTTGCCTTGACGACGCGTTCCACCACTTCCTGCTGGTAACCCATGGTTCTGGAGAAAATGTGCGTTGAAAGTGTTAAGCAAGACAAGTGTTAACTTTCTAAGTCCCCAAAATCTGAAAGGTATTCTATCATAACTAAATAACCTAATTAATGTATAAGTAATTAAATAAATAAATGACAAAAAAGCAAGAAAACTGTCTATTTCTCAGGCTAATAAACTATAAAAATAGAAAGAATTGTTGGTTTATCAACCTTCAAATGGTCTTTGAACTTCAAAAAAAATTAACCAAATTTAAGCCTGAAATCATGATATTTTATGGAAATCCCAGTTTCTTAAATCTCTTAATTAAAACTGCTTAAAATAAACTGTCAGCATGGACTACACTGTCAGAAACAAAAAATTCTTCTCACTGCAACCGCACAGCAATTAGTGACTCAGCTGTGACCAACAGTCATGTGACAAAAACTCAGGGACTTTTTGGCTGAACTACAGTCTGTGTTTACACAGAGCAAATAGGAAATTACTAGACGAATGTGTCAACAAATTCAAACATCTTAACTAGTAAATTACAGTAAATAGAGCCAATATTTTTCCAATATTGGTAATGTCTGTGGACACATGGAAAAATGCTCAACATATTGATTCAAGTTCTACACATAAATAATCAAAGAAACTCATATCTGTTTAGTTTGATTCGTGGCATTATAACTCGGCTGTGCTAAAAAAAACATTTGTAAGTTCTCCCGACTTCTATTCATGGTTACGCAGTTTTCATAGAGGTGCAGTGTTTCATGCTGCAATGAAAACGAGCCTACAGTGAGTAAAAATGCGACAGGAACAAAAAAAAAAACACCCACAAACTGTTTGCGGTTCAGAGGGTTAATGGATAAGTTTACATTTTGTCTTCAAGCAACACTCACGCCCAGTGAGTTTTTCCGAAAGCAATTTCAATTTCAGAGACGATGGACAAAATCCATGGTGCTTGCTTTGTGAAAAAGTTTGATCTAAAGCTCCATGAGTATAAGTTAGACAAGTGTAGTGAGTCAATTCTGAGATAGAAACAAAGATTTGTTCTTCTTGTTAGTATTTCACAGCAGCCACTCAGCAAGGAAACTTCAGACACACAAAGTTTTAGACTACATAGACCTTCAAATATGAAGACAGCTACTTCATTTAACCAACTTAAACTTGCATGAGTACCACGTAAACACTTGTATGCTATTTCGGTTCAGAATGTCCTCCTTCTTTATGGCCAATATGAAAATGAGGAATATCACAACAATTTCTAAGTTTCCTATGGACATGTGAGCATTGTTTTAAAACAGAACAAAACTAGACTTAAATTGACATTAGGGGTGCATAGAGTGGTTCTCTTCATTGGCACCAAATCCACTTTATCCAAAACCAACAACTTGTCTACTAACATTGACAACTCCTTCGTTTCACCCTCCCCCCAGGTTAAGAGTCTGGGTATCATCCCCAACAGTACTCAATCTTTTCAATCTCACATCAGTAACATCACCCAGCCTGCCTACTTCCACCTACAAAACATCAATCGTCTCTGCCCCTTCCTCACCATCTACACCGTCGCCATCCTTGTTCACAGCCTCCTCACTTGCCGTCTGGATTACTGTAACTCACTCCTTATCGGCCTCCCCGACAAATCCCTTCATAAACTTCAACTGGTCCAGAATTCAGCTGTCTGTATCATCACTCGGACCCCCTCTATCCACCACATCACTCCTGTCCTTCAACAGCTCCACTGGCTCTTGGTTCGGTTCTGCATCCAATATAAAATCCTCCTAACATTAAAGGCCATTCATAACCTCGCCCCTCCATATCTGTCCGACCTCCTCCATGTCCCCACTCCCTCCCGCTTCCTCAGATCCTCTTCATCTGTACACCTGTCTGTCCCCTCTGCCCGTCCATGAGGAGCAGAGCATTCAGCCGCTCCGTTTCCCATTTCTGGAATTCATTGCTACTTCAACTGAGAAGCATGGACTTATTCCTCCATTTCAAATCACAACTCAGAACATATCTGCTCAAAACTGCATATTCCATCTGATGCCAGTTGCCCCGTCTCTATTATTTTTAGCGTTTATAAATTTGTAATGTACGCATATGGAAATGAGAAAGAAAGGCATCTTCAAATAAAATGCAACATTATTATTATTAACATCGAGTCCAAGGTGACTCCATCAGACGTTTTATTTTGTCCTACTAATGGTCTAGAACCATGTAACCAGATAAGACCAAGGAAAACAGCAAAGTCTCACATTTCAGGACCTGGAATTGTCACATTGTCACAACTAATTCCTGATAGCTCTAATATAATGACAGATTAATTTGCCAACAGTTCTAACTGTTATGACCTTTACCTGAAAAAATTGACCAGGCAGCGGAGGTTGGTTTCTGGGCTGACTGCCTCTCCGTCGTCTGAGACGCCCTCACTGGAGTCCAGGATGATCTGACCGACCACCGTGTTCGCTTTAGCCGAGGACGAGGAGGAGGAGGAGGAGGAGGAGGAGGAGGAGGAGGAGAGGGACGACGAAGCCGATGGGGTTTTGGATCGACAGCTACTGCTGCCTCCTCGACCCTCTCTGTCCCGCTGTCGCTCCCTCTCCCTTGCTCTCTCCGGTGACTCCTCCCTTCGTTCCAGGGAATATTGTCTCTTTGTGTCCCGAGTCTCGCTCTCGGATGAGCGCCGCTTGTGTGAAGGCCGGGTGCCATTAAGCAGGACGGCCTCGGGGCCTAAACCGATTCCACCTCCTGCTTTCCCAGCGACAGATGATGCCGCCGCCGTCCCTCTCTCCTCGAAGCTGGTGTCCAGGATGCGGTTGGAGAGCTCCGTCACAGGGGTGCTACTCTGTGATCGGTCCTGGTCGACCTCTGTCACGCTGGGATGTAGCGCCTGGTTGAGCAGAGCCTGAGAAAGGAAACACACTGCCATCAACCTCAGTTAGGAAAGTACTGTAAAAGTTCCCTTCAAACATGAGCGCTCCATGGCTCACACTGTACTTCCCTGTGCGCCCTACGTGGTTCTTCTTACCAAAACCAGAGACTGTTTTGGTAAGAAGAATCAAATCAGGACACCTGCCAAAACTGTGTCACTTGTTTGCTAAAACTCAGCTTCTAAATACTTACAGAAACCTTTCAAAGCAAGATTTAATACATCTTTTTACAAACAGATCTTAAAAGGAAAAGCAGGAAGTAAATTCACTGCAATAATGTTGAGCAATTTCACGCCTTAGCTGCAAGTTACACCAACTTATCCAACCCCAGAATGTGCAGTTTTACAGCTGAGCTGTGGCAGGAAACATATAAAGGCCAGTTTGTCACATTTGTAAGTGTAGCAACGGTCCACGAAGCATCAAGACAACCATTTAAAATCTCACACAGGCCACTTACAGCTCATAAAGCAGTACGGTTACAATCCCACAGCAGAGACAGTTTACTCTTTTCTAAATTTGCTGCCATTATCCAAAGGCCCCCAGGGCGATTCGAGTTTCTGCTGGACGCTGTGGTTATGTTTAACTGCTATAAATCAGGTTAAAAAAGGTGCACACGAACCAGAGAAGATGTGTTAGTGCTTGTGGGGCTGTGAACCAGCCCCAGTAACTCCTCCTTCAGGGCACTGGGCAGCAGCAGAAGCTCCATAGTGTACTTATCATCCCTTTCCTCCACGAAGGACTTGAACGTTCGTTTCACTATTGGTTCTCTGTCACTTGGCAGACTTCGCTTCTCCTGGACAGAAAACAAACATACAGATTGGAGTGTTTCGTACCCTATGCTGTCACTTAGAGAATATTTCTCTCTTTTCTATTAAATAGGACTTCAAATAACAATCTCCATTATCAATTCTCAACTTCCTGATTTCTTACTTGATGGTCTAGAAAATGCCATAAAAACTCCTAGTGACTATTTCCCTGAACCCATGATGATGATTTCAAAAGTTTCATTTTATCAGAACAACTGACCAAAACTGAAAGATGTTCCATTTACGGTCACATATTGTGAATAAAAGCAGAAAATCTCCACATTTAAGGAGCTGAAACCAGGACAATTGAACATATATGCATGAAAAATTACTTGGATGAGGTCATCAAATTGTTGTTTTCATTTTCCCTATCGCTATATTTTAGCAAAATATCACAAAACCCTTGAGTCCAATGCGTCTCCATCGAATGTTTGATTTTTTTCTGACTAACCGTTCAAAACCAGACGATATTTAATTTAACACAAGCAGCAAATTCTCACATTTCAGATCAAGGAGTTATCACAATTTTGACATTTTCTATCTAAAAAAAAAAACTACTTAATTTGTTGTTTGTCAATCGAGCTGTGCTAATATGGACATTTATTTATTGTGAGATTAAGAAAAGCAGCAAATTCTTACATTTTAAAACAGAAAAAATGAATCAATTAATTTCTTGTTTATTAATAGAGTTCACAGTATCTGTCTGATGACATATTTAGAACCCTAAAAATCCTATCTGCACTGTCTGCAGAAACCACGGCCCTATTATCACACTTATCCAGATTGTTTTCTCCTGACTACATCCTTGCTTGCGTGGCTTTGGATAAAAGCGTCTGCTAAATGAAATTGTAAAACAGCAGAGAAGTGTAGACCCGTACTTGGAATAGTGCTACAAACTGCTGAACTCTGCTCTGGGCCATCACGACAGGTTCGGCCCGACCCAACAGCCGCAGACGGCCTGGTTCTGGCACCAGAACTTCAGCGCTCGTGTCCCGGATGAGTCTGTCCAAAAAGAGCCCCCGGGCACCGGCGAAGATACAGTGCATGTCCACCGGGTAACGCTCTTCTTTCTGCAGTTCTGGGTCACACAGTCCACGAACATATTCCTGCACAACGGGGAAGAAATAGAATTTTCACAACATTTCAGGGAACAACAGTAACAATAATTAAACAACTGTAATTATCATATATGAGGGGAGTATGTTTATAGCTTGACAAACTCTACAAAGTTTGGACCAAGTGAGTAGGCACTAAAAAATGTAAAAAAAAAAATAGCTACTATACGAGTCACTACAGAAGAAGTCAAACAGACTCCATGACAAATGCTTCTACAAATACATCTGTGATTTCAGTAAAATTCCAAACAAATCACATTAAGCAATAATTCAGAAGTGCACACACACATATTACAGTCTCACAACTCACTTTAGAGCAGTAAAAGCTGACACGTGCTGAAACTAAACGCTTGTCATTGATTCAGGGAATCTCCTGGCTGTGGCAAAGATTTGGATGAATCAGCTGCAGGTGGGTGCGGTAGCTTCCTTACAGATACTATGTCACATTTCAATAGCATTACTGTGCCACGAGAAATAAAAGAATCCACGCACACGATGTGAGATGACTCAACAATGACAAGGTGGGAGAGAAATGGAGGACATCGGACTTGAAAGAGAACCTGATCGCAAATATTTGGGCTACTACAACGAAATCACCGATAAAACGAGTTTCCTGTAGCGCTGGTGCTTTGTCATAACCATTAGGGGTGAGGTAACCTTGCAAGACCCTTACTGGAAATACAATGGAAAATTAGACATCTGCTTCCTGGCTTAGTTTTAAAAAATTGGAAGCAAATTCTACTGAAGTTGCAGTAGATTTACTTAGCTTTTGTTGGTTTTAAAGTAAAAAGTTGGAGTTCCTGAGATCGAGCAAGGTATTATTAGTAAGTATTTATGCGTTTGATTTTTTAACTAAATACTACACATTCTTGAGTAGTATCATCAACATAAAGCAGACATTCCCACACCCCTCGAATGCAACACTAATAGTACACCTAAAAGTTCAGCCTGTGTCAACATAACCAAATGCAGAAATTCCTAATTTGCCATAATATTAGGCAGGTCCTGGAAGATACAAACTAAACATATTGAAATTACAATCTTAATGTTATCTATGGATAAGAAAATGAAACAACCACTAATATGACCTCTGGATAAAACCTATGACAGAGAAGTCTGAGGATTATCAGAGTAAGCAGTCATTTTCTGGTTTTTACTCACACTGTAAGCACCAGATATCAAATTCCCAAACTGCGTACATGTTGTTTTGTATTGTTAATTTCAGAAAAATCCCCCTGAAATAATAAAATCAGCTTTACTCGATCCACTTTTGTCTGACAAAATTTAAAAGTTGCTCGGTCTTTATTTCAATATTATATTTCAGTTCATCTGCATGTTTTTTTAATCTACAGAAAACCAACCCTATAATAATTAATCATTGTAGCTTTTCTTGATACACTTCTGTCTGATAAAATTTAAAAGTTGTTCGGTTTTCGATTTAATATTTTATTTCACTTCACCCGCAGGTTTTTTCCTCTTCTAAAAAAACAGCCCTATAATAATCAATCATTAAAATTATAACTGATCTATTTCTATTTGATGAAATTCAAAATTCGCTCAGTCTTTAATGTAATATCATGCTTGAGTTCATCCATGACACAACAATTTCACCATTCAGTACTGATTATACTAAACAGCAGTGCTTACAAACAAACAGCCCCATTTGCTCAACACAAAGATCTGTATTCAGGGTTCAAATTTAAACACTGTACAAATAAAATATACAAAACATCAATCATTTAGGATGTGAGAAGCTCTCGCAAATAAACTCCCGTCAGAATCACATGATTCGATTATAAAAGGATGACAAGAAAAGTTCTCATAGGAATACTGGCAGTGGTTTCCCAAACTAGAGGAAATGCCAAAATCACTTGGTGTGGTTATGCAGGAAGTCAGTGTGGACTCCTTGGTAATCCTTATCACGAGAAGAACAGACCGACGGTGAAATTACCACTTCCACATCGCATTATCGATTGACTGGCAGAGCTTGGAACAGCTGGTTACACTATGAATAACAGAGAGACTCATGACACGAGATGCAGAAGTGTGAACGATGATGTTGCACGGGAAATCACACAGAAAAAAATAAATTTGACTGAGATTGCGAGTCAGATGTTGACGGCTGTTTTGCATGAGTAAGCGTAATATTTTATCTCTAAATGCATATCGGATTCATGTGACTTTTAAATTGACGGCTGTGTTTCAAGTTGAATTCTGTGTCCAATATCATTATTCACAAGTTTGGAGGAGTACGGACACCTTTAGCTGATAGTTTTCAAAGTAGACCCAGGACTCCATTGGAATCTTAGAGGTGTTTAGAGACAAATAAATGTAATTATCTTAATATCCAGATTTCTTTAAATCAAGTCCCTGTCACAAACATACAGGAATAAACATATTTCACAGTACTATTTTAATTTGAACAAGCCAAGCACATTCAAACAACAAAAATGTAACACCATAAATTCCTACATGGAGATCCCCTGGTTCAAAAGTCCCATAAAATTACAGGTTATAGGGAAAAATGTCCCTGACACAAACACAGAACTATGTCGGTAAATTATACGATAATTCAAAACGAGAGAAAGAAAAAAATGTAATCAATTTTAAAATATTTTTGGTTGTTTTTATAACATTTTTGAATATTATCAACCACAAAATCCATGTCTAAATGCGAAAATTAGTCCTAGAAATAACAGAGACTCAAACACAAAGTGGCGTGTTACAATTTATCGATACACAGATCCAGTTAAGTTTTTGCTTGTCATACTGCAGACAATATAACATTTTTATTTTCTATCACAACTTTTGTCTTTTTATGCGTTCATGAAGTTTAAATGACAGCGCACAACTATCGGTATTAACATTTTAAGCATTATATCAACTTCAGCATACATTTTCTATATTTTGTTGTCGACTTCAGTGTATTTCAGCCTTCCACAAACTTGCCTGTGCACTGATATTACTGTGATTATACCATATTCTGATTTAGCTTCGGGTTTCCTCCCTGAAACGCATATTATTTTACTGTATATTTAAGTGTTTAGCCATACTTAAGTGTGTTTAACCTACACGAATGTACGGACATAAAACAGACGGTGTCAGAAACTAAAATGAGTCACATGCTTTGAAAAAAATAACAATATAAGCATAAAGTTAACACTGGTATCTAAAACAGACAACATCCACTGTATCTAGCTAGAAGTAATTTTTAAACTGAAATGACCTGTTTGACGTGCATCTCAGACAGCGGTGACTTCTTTGATAACTTTGTTGTACTGACAAATCTCAGGCCAGCTGTAAACCACGTAAGTCAAATGTCATGACATTTATGATAAGATACCACAATAGAAATACTGTGGTGATATTTTGACAACGTTATGACTACTGTGACTTTCACAAAATATGCCTGTCCAGCACTGGACGTGGGTGATATTATGTCTGAAGAAGGACTGTTTCTGTTGCTGATGTGGTTCCACAGTGTCTCCTACTACAAGTTAACACACCAGGAAAACACAAACATAACAGGCATATTTCTGATTTTATCTAAGGTCAGTGCCGTTTCATTTTCTAGCTTTACGATGTCAGATGTGTTGTGATAGAGCAGTAAAAACTGGTGCTAATCACAGGACTCTGATGCACCTGTTCAACAAGCCCAACAGTCACAGTTGAGACGTTATTTGGGCTTAAACTGGCTAAAATCGAGTCGAGTAAGAGGAAACACTTGGTTTACCGCCAGAAATGCAAGTCAAACTGTAATAAAGAAGCTCACCTTTGCCTTCGACACGTCGTCTCTGTTGCCTCTGAGCTGCAGCCATATCTGCCGTAATGTTTTGCTGCCGTGCTGCTGTCCTGTATGGTCCAACAGACCGATAATGGTGAACGTCACTTTAAAAACCTGCTCCACTCGAGGCTTGGCACATTTTAGCTCCTCTTCTTTATCCTCCAGCACCGTGAACTCGTCTACGGTGGCGGCCTCTTGCTGCTGCCTGCCGGCTGACGCAGGGAGCCTGCTGGTCGGTTGCTCCGGGCACGTTAGCTCGGTGACTCGTCTCATTCCGAGGAGGGGCCGCGTTGTTGACATTCCGCCTCTCGGTCCGACCGTCACTCCTGACGACCACGTCTTAATTTCCAACCGTTTCGTCGCCGCTGGGAGCTTTTGGCGTGTTCATGGTGTCTTTTGGTTCGTATTCCGGAGCGACGCGGCGACGTTTACGGCGTCTAACGACATGAACACAGTAGCGGAGCTAGCTTAATAACTCGGAAGCCCCGAGTGACGTATCCGGAAAGTCCCAGTGATGGCGTCATCAAAACACGACAGTGAAGTGTGCTCCTCGCGGCGAGTCCACAGATGGTTATCTATGAAAACAAGCGCCGAAAACAAGACGCAGGACGACCTACATCCTTACGACGTAGATGCAGATGGTGTGAGATGAAGCCGCCAGTTGTAAAGTTTCACTAACTCGTGTTTACGTGGTGCTTCTGTGCGGAGCGACTGATGTGTGTTTGGTTAAATATTGTGAGGGAGTGTGCAGCGGGGCAGCTGTGCAGGCCCGAACAGGCACAGCGATCCAGAAGCATTACAGGAGCAGTGATATGCATTTTTTCGAGCAGCTTTGCCCTCTTGTGGTTGTCAGACGTCATTGCTACTTTATTAATTTATTTTAAAAGTATATGTATATGAATATGTTTTAAAGGTTTGCTCCAACCAAAATACTACTTTCTTTCTAAGTACAATTTTAAGGTTTATTGCCCTTAATTCTCACTTTCTATTGGACAAGGTATGTTTTATAAAGTTTATTCCACCCAAAAATACGACTTTTTGTGTAAGTTTTTACAGTTTTGAAGGTTTGTTCTAGCCAAAATATTGCTTTCGTTAGAAGTATTTTTAGTTTTAAAGATGTATTACCCCCACATTGTACTTTCCAACAGACAAGTTGTAATTGTAAAGGCTTATTCCACCCAAAATAGTAATTTTTGTAAAATAATTTATAGTTTTAAACGTTTGACCCTCCCTAAATAGTACTTTCTGTGCAAGTATTTCTAGTTTTAATTCTATTTTTTTATAAAGTGCCATTTCACCACAAGTCATGTCAGCACTTCACATAGTAAAGCAAAGACCTTGCAAATTTTGAACAGAGACCCCAACAAATCAAAGTTTTAAAGGTTCATTCCACCCAAATAGTCCTTTCTATCAAACAAACTATGGGTTTAAAAGTTTATTACACCCAAAATACTACTTTCTGTGCAATTTTTTTATAGTTTAAAGGGCTTTCTATAGAAATATTTAACTTCTGTTCCCCTTCAAGAGTATTTTCTTACAGACAAGTTAAGGTTTTAAAAGTTTATTCCACACAAAATACCTGTTTGTAGTATCTATAGTTTCAAGGTTTATTCCAACCAAAATAGTACTTTCTCTAGAAGTACTTGTAGTTGTAAAGCTGTATTACCTCTAAACTGTACTTTCTAACAGACAGGTTATGTAAGTATTTTAAAATGTTATTCCACCCCAAGCAATACTTCCTGTGCAAGTATTTGTAGTTTTAAAGATTTATCCCCCTAAATCCTACTTTCTGATGGACAAGTTATAGTTTTAAATGTTTGTTCCACACAAAATCTTACTGCCTGTGCAAGTTTTTTTGTTTTAAAGGTTTGTTCCACTCAAAATATTCCTTTTTGTAAAAAAAAATGTATAATTTTGAAGGCTTATTTCACCCAAATAATACTTTGTAATGCACACATTGTTAAAAGTTCATTCCATACAAAATAGCACTTTTTGTAGTAAAGTATTTATAGTGTTAGAAGTATATTCCACCTAAAATAATATTTTATTATGAATAAGTTGTTGTTTTAAAAATGTATTCCATCAAAAAATCCTACTGTTTGTACATCATTTATAGTTTAAAGGTTTATTGAATACAAATAATACTTCCTACTGAATAAGGTATGGTTATTGATTTCTCTCACCCAAAATACTACCTTCTGTCCAAGTATTTAGAATTTTAAAAGGTAATTCCACCCAGAATACTACTGTTTGTACAAGCTTATATAGTTTCAAAGGCTTTTTTTCTCTACCTAAATACTACTTTCAAATGAAAAAGTTTTGGTTTTAAATGTTTATTCCACCAAAAATACTATTTTCTGTACAAGTACTTATAATTTTAAAGGTGCACCCAAATCTACCTGACTATTGCAAATATTAAAGTTAATATCCTAGAATATTAAACATACTAACCTAAATGTTAAGGTGAAGAACCAGTAGTATTAGTCTAACAAATTACCCGATCAATGCAGAAACAGAATCAGCTGTATTGGACAAGGACATGTACACGTTTAAGGAATGTGACTCTGTTTTGTTCTTTGCAACCAAACTACGTAGACAAAAACACATATGCATTTAAACATGGGCAACAGGTTAAAGAAAAACAAATGTTAAATACAGCTATAGTAGATATTCGCATGATTAAAGTGGACCAGTGTTTAGTGCACACTGTGCTTATTCTCCTCATAGAAATAAAGTTCTGCCTAGCTCTGGTCCATATCTACTTCTGGCAGACACAGCATGGATTAATGGCCGATGGTCAGTCCACTGCTGGCAGTAAAAGGTCAGCCACATGCAGACCACAGTTTAGCAGCCGCGTAACTTAATTATCTGTTTATTCTGGTCAATATTCTGATGCAGAAATGGGATGACTATGAGTACCCGTTTCTCTTTGTGAAGCAGTTGACTGTAAAATGGCTGAACAAGAGCTGAAAATTTGTGTTTCAGTGATTACATAATTTGAACGCATACAAGTGAGCTTTGTGAAGATCTGCAAGGACATACTGTACAACCAAAGGAACACTGTCTTTATTAAAGTTTAGCAAAGTTTACTGTTTAATGTGAAGTAAATTTTATCCAAAGAGTCCTTTCAGAGAGTCACTCTTCTACCCAACTGGCCTTAACAAGCTTTTGGTAACAAATGTTCCCCCTTTATCCTCAGATGTGGCCTCAATGTACAACTTCTGTGGAGTAATGAAGATAAAAACAGACCTCTTTTAGTACATATAGTGTAACAGAGGCACAAAATCCAATAAGGAAGACAAATAATACAGTGTAGAAGCTACATACTGGTCGCAAGAATGACATAGAAGGAAGGGGACTAACAGAAGAAGTAGAAAAAGAAAGCACAAAGAAGCAGCTGTTATCCCCCAGCTACGCACAGCCTTGAGATGGATAAAAACACAAACCAGATAAACCACACACAAACCTCAAGGGCACCGATGTCATCTGCAAGGCTGCAGCGAAGGAACATTTACTTAGCACACTTATACCTTTTACAATACACAGATATGCTTTAGTGTGTATATGCTTTGTAGTGAAAGGAATGCTTTTACTTCTAGTGCTGTGCTTAAGTACAATGTCTATAAAACTATTCAGCCCCCTTTGATGTTTTCCCCTTATACTGCTTTTCAACACTAAATCGTGGCCAGTGTAATTAGAACCCTTTTTTGGGACAATAATTTACAAAAAAAGAGGCTTTTACATAATGATGTCAATTAATGAAAAATCTACAATGTAAAATAAATGACAGCATAAATGTTCACTCTCTGTCTCTCTTTAAAGTGACCCACCTCATTCAGCACTGGATGATGTGACCAAAATTAGGCTTTTTGGTCACTTCATGATCTCACGGTGGTGGCAGCATCATAATGTCAAGAATGGTGGTGGCAGCATTATGATGTAAAGCATGGTGGTGGCAGCATTATGATGTGAAGCATGGTGGAGGCGGCATCATGATGTAAAGCATGGTGGTGGCGGCATCATGATGTAAAGCATGGTGGTGGCGGCATCATGATGTAAAGCGTGGTGGTGGCATCATGATGTGAAGCATGGTGGAGGCGGCATCATGATGTAAAGCGTGGTGGCGGCATCATGATGTGACACACAGTGGTGGCAGCATCATGATGTGAAGAATGGTGGTGGCAGCATCATGATGTGACTCATGGCAGTGGCAGATGTGACACATGGTGGTGGAAGCATCATGATGTGAAACATGGCAGTGGCAGATGTGACACATGGTGGTGGAAGCATCATGATGTGAAACATGGTGGTGGCAGCATAATAAAGTGGGGATGCCTCTTGGCAGAAGGCTCTGGAAGGTATGTAAAGGTAGAGGAGGGTAAAAGGAATGTAGCAGAGTATCAGTAATTCTTGAAGACAACTTGATGCAGTTTGCAAGAGAAATGCAACTTAAGAGAAAATTTGTTTTTTAGCACCTTTATATAGCACCTAATATCACCACCAGTTGTAATTCTGCAAACACGGCAAAGCAGTCAAGCTGGATAACTGCCTAACAGTTGCTTTTATTATACAGAAAGTCATTATTATGATTTAAGACCATTTTCAGGCACTGACAGGTTGAAATAAAACCTGGGCCGCAACCACAGTGCATGCACTCAATCTGGTGAGCTACCAGGGTGAACAGCAATATATTCATTTACACTTATATTCATTTACCAAAAAACCCACAACATCAAGCAGCATTTGTACAGAAAAGAGTATAATTTTAATCAAATACAAATCTCTGTGACAGAAGGTGGGACAATGGTCAGTGTTCATGGTAGAGAAGATGAAGGAGGCCACAAAGTCAAGAAACTGACTCTCTAGTTCTAGTTACACAGTAATATTTAGTTAGCCTTGGCCAACATTCACTCATTTCTGAGTGGAAACTTGTTTCATTTCTTCTTTCAGAAGTTAGACTCACTTGAAAGGAAGATGTAGGAGGGAGAGTGAAACTATGCAGTTGCCAGGTTGGTGTGTGCCATCCCACATGGTTTATTCAATCAGGTGCATAATCTCACAAAAAATGTGATTCAGTTAAGAAAAATTCAAAGTTTCTGGTAAGAATCGTACCTACTGACTGCCACAGCGCCCACACTCAGGAAAAAAAGTGTAGCTCACCGTTTTCCATCCTCCAATTTTGGCCGGTGAAAAGTGATGTCAGTTCTAAGTGATAACTGTATCACTTACGGCTTTCTGAGAAGATCACAACACCCACACAACAACTCCAAAGTACAAGAGAGACGAACATATTGCACTTTTAAAGACAAGCTTTATCAGGTTGAATGTCCAAAAATACAGTTTGTCTCCCCCATTGAGCTCTAGGTCTGCTGGGTCTGCACGCTCTCCCTGGACCTTGGGGTGTCGGCGGCTGATCTCTCCTGGGCGCCTGGCTGGTCCGGGGGGCTTCGGGTGAGTCGGCCCCTCCGTTGCTCCCCTGTCCCTTCCTGCTCCGCTACCCTCCTCCTCCCTCCTCTCCTGCCTGCCCGCCCCTCCTCGCCCCTCTCCCTCTCCCGTGGGGGGCCGGTGGCCCTCTGCGGGCGGGTGGTCTGGCGCGGGGGCTGGGTGTTCTCTCTGGGGGGGTGGCTCTGGCCCACCTGGGCACAGGCCTTCATCCTGGCCTGTGTGCCCCCACTGGAGTCCAGTTTCTGCTGGCTGGGGGCCTCCGTCCGGGCCTGGTGCTGTCCTGGGGTGTGGTGGGGTGGGTGGGGTCTCGGGGGCGCTGCGGGGTGGGCGCCCTGCGTCCTTGTCGTGCCGGCTCCTGGGTGGGTGTGGCGGCTTGTGGCCCTCGCTTCCTTGTGGCGCGGCCTGGTCCCCCCTTCGGGGTGGGGCGCCGCATGTGGCTGACCTGTGTTGGGGCTACGGTGCCTGCCGGGGCGCTGCTCTGATCTGCAGCTCCCGGGGGGTTCTTGTGCCGGCTGGGCCAGTTGGTTCGTGTGGGCCCTCCCCGGTCCCTTGCCTCTTGGCTCTGGGGGCCCTCTGCGTCAGTACCGGTGGTCTTGCTACCTGCCTCCCCCACTGCTTTGTCCTCTTGGGCCAGATCCACACCAGAATGCCTCTGATTGTGCACCTCACATTTTTCACACCTCACTGTAAATAGCAACCTTTAGGCACATATAGGGACACAACATTTAGGGCCCCGAGGGCAGGTGGGGGTGGGAACGATGGGCACTGTGGTGGGGCGGGTGGCAGGGCTATACGGCCCTGTCTCCCCCTCATCACCCTCTTGCCTGCCTCCCCTGCTCTCCAATCTTTTTTTTTAATGCACCACACACACTCACCTTGGGGCTAGGTCTGGGTTGGCTAACGCCCCCCCAGCCTTCCCACTTTTAATGCACCACATGACACCCAGGGTTACACTACCACGGTGCTGGGATAATGTTTCCCGTTAGGGATCGGGAGACATATTAATAGGAGAATAACGGGTGGGTTTCACCGTTATGGCCTCTCTGGTGGGATCTGGCCCCCATATGGCTTTACGGCTATGGGGCGGCGGGGTGCACCATCATCCGTGTCGCTGTGGCTGGGGGTCCCGGGGCCGGGGGTCCGGGGCCTGTGGGGGTTCTCCTGCGTGTCCTGCTGGTCCCGGCTGGTGCGGTGACCCTTGTTGGGCTGCGGGATCTGGACTGGCTGTCCTGGTGGGTGCTGTGGCTTTGGCGCGGGCTGGTTGTGTGTGGTGCCTCTATCCTGGTGGGGGGGTTGGTTCGTGTCGCGGGATGTGGGGGCCTTGGGTGTGCTGTGCTCGCCCGGGGGCTGGTGCGGGTGGGTATGCGGGGTGCCCCCCCCATTGGCGTTGCCGGGCCCCACTGCTCTGTCCATTTTTGCCCTCTGGACTCGCATTGGGTCCCGGCTCCGGTTCCCTCCGGCCGGCCTCCGGTGGCGGCCTGCCCCGGTGTTGGGCTGGTTGCCGTCCCTTCGGCGGGGCGCTCTGCCCCTGTGTCTGGCTTCCCGGCTGCTTGGGGCCGTCGGCCCCCCTTGGGGGTGGGGGGTGGGTGGGGTGTGGGTGGGTGGGGTGGTGGGGTGTGGGGGTTTGGTGGGGGCTGGGGCGGGCGGGGTTGGGGTTTGGGTGGCGGGTGGGTCCGCTTGCCCCGGGCTGCCTGGGCCGGTTCCGGCGTGCTGGGGGTGTTGGTAGCTTCGCCCTCTTGTCTTCGGGGTCCGTGTGGTACATGGTGGCCCCGGTTGCTCTCTGGGGGCGCTGCCCCGTGGCTCCTCGGCCTGTGGGGGGGTGCCCTGTCGGCTTGGCACTGCACTGCTGTGATGGCTGTTCTGGGCTTCGGGGTCTTTCACACTTGCATGTGCATGTTTGCTCAGGTCCCACCAGCTCCTGTCGAGTTCCGCTGTTGAGCAGTGATGGGACCCGCCGGAATGTGCTGAGACTCTCTCCAGAGTCTAATCTCAAACTAAACCCTCTCTCCTTTTCTCTAGTATCTTCCTCTAGTATCATCTGGCCTATTCCACTCTATACTAACATGACACCCACAACTATGGTGTTTAGTACTGTCTGGCTAATTATTCTTTCATTTATTTATTTATTTATTGTTTGTTTGGTTTTCTGTTCTCTTGTGTATGTGTTTGCTTTTTTGTCTTATTGATGGGTAATTATTAGTTGGGAATAGCACAACACCTGATATTCTTCAGATGTAATAGCATTGCTTGCTAGACCCTGTCCCTGTCCATCCCCTCTCGTCCTGTCCACCCCTTTGTTTCCCCTCACATCACCACTGAGGTGTAGCACTGCCCTCCCTGGCTCTTAAACAGGGTAATGTAATAAAAAGTGTCAGCTTAGCTTTCAGGGAGGGCTGGTGATGGTCACACGCATGCACCAAATAATAAGATATTTGGCTGCAAGACTAAAATATGCATTAATCTCATAAAGTGTTGACACCCCTTTCATGGAGTTAAACAATGAGAATAAATGCAGACAAAAAAGAAGAAAAAAAAAAAAAAAAAAATACAGTTTGTAAAAACCCTCAACCGGCTGCTGAGCTGTGATCTACCAGTTCTGAAACTACTGTCATGCCATTAACTGCTGCCACAAGTTCTCAACATTTTTTCAGTAAATGCCTCTAAGAGACTCTATAAAAGGTATTAGAGTTGGGCTGGGGTCAGAGCAATTTAGTTATTTCTTTTAAGTTTTTGATGTTTGCCTGTACAGCACTTTGAATAACCTTCATGTATAATAAGGTCCTGTATAAAAAAAACTTGCTTAGTTTTCTAAAATGGTCGTAGTCGATATTTAAGTTAATCATTTCCATCCATTCTTTATTTATAGTGAAAAAAACAGTACGATGAGAGATAGTAACCTAATTACAGAGGCATGTTACCACACTAGAAAAAGAAAAAAATAGTATTACTTCTATCAGTTAGTACAACATGAAAAGATGGTTTTCATTTAATAAGATATATTAATGTTGTAACTAGATATCTTTACATCATTATGGCATACAAATGTATTATTTAACACATACATAAATAATACATTAATTATGTATGTTAACAATAAACTTCTCTTGCGATAACAGCATACTATTTATCCTCTTATAATGTGAAAACTTTTCATATTGTATCGGCTATTGCTATGAAATGATGGATAGATGCACGACTTATTACAATATCATTGATTGTATGAATGTATAAAATAATGACTTAAAAGCAGAATATTGTCCTGAAGCATCAAGCAGAACTTTAAGTAGAACGTCAAACTGTGTAAATGATAAATTTTCCTCACTTTTCCTTTGTCTAGGGCAGAAAATTGTGCCACCAGAAACTGAATTTCATTCATTTATGTCTGACTTTATATGGCTGAATGTGAATAATTGAAATAAAAATAAGAATTCAAATTGAATTAAAATTTGAAGTTGGATTTCAATCAAATTTAAACTGAAATTAATGTTTTGAAACTGAATTTTCAAGTTTTCAACAACACAACATGTGAGCAGAAAAATCACAAAGTCTGTCTTTAGTTCAGCTGAAAATATTAGTTTTTGTCTTTTTTTACTGACCAAACTTTTCAGGAAGTAGATGAAGAATAACTAAAGCTCTCATGTAGAAGTCCAACTTATTCTGGATCCTTGTGGAGAGTTTAATCTTAGAGTTTGAAAAGCTGTTGAGTTTTTAGAGTCACATGGATTGTTTAATAACCGAGTCCTGAAATAAAATTACAGTACAATTTCTGTCGTTTACGTAGTCTGGACTAAACAAATAACAGCAGAATAAATCTCAGACGTCTTTATGAGGATTCTGGATTGAGGTTTCTCACTTGATAATGATCAAAACATGAAATTTAGGTTGGTTTAAAGGAATATTCCACCTTAAATCTTTGAATGTTGACCTAAAAGGTTGGTTTCAGGAAGTATTCGGTCCTCACACATCCACCTTAAAGGAACATTCCACCAAAAATCCCTGGACATGCACCAAAAATGTTGGTTTAACCGAATATTTCATCCAAAGTCCTCAAAGAGACCTGAGGGCAGTATGTGTAGCAGCGACAGCAGAAAGAGGTCCTCTCTCGGTGGAAGAACCTTGTCCGAGTGGCAGTTCCCTTTCTGCTCTTACCGTACTCACTAAACTCCAGCATCAAGGAGGACTCGAGTAGTTGACGTTTCCTGCTGCAACCTTCTCTTTTTCAGCTTTCTTCCACGTCCAATCGCTCCCGACCTGGTTTTTGTTGACTTTTTTGACCCTTTTTCCTAGCTTTGACCAATCCGAGAACATGAAGTACATCATCGGCATCAGCGGCGTAACCAATGGAGGGAAAACCACCCTCACCAACCGCCTGATCAAGAACCTGCCCAACTGCTGTGTGGTCCATCAGGATGACTTCTTCAAGCCCCAAGATCAGATTGAAGTTGATGAAGATGGCTTTAAGCAGTACGATGTCATCACTGCTCTGGACATGGACGCCATGATGAGTACGATCTACGCGTGGCTGGAGAACCCGGTGAAGTTTGAGAAGTCTCAAGGCGTTAATAACACCCGAGATGGTCCCAAAGTCCAGCCACAAGGAGGAGGAGACTCGCGTCCTCATTGTGGAGGACTTCCTGCTTCACACCTACAGGCCTTTGATGGACATGCTAAACCAACATTACTTTATTTCCATCCCATATAAAGAATGTAAAGACACATATAGCTATACAGACATATGGCTATCGCACTAATTCAGGTTTGACATTATGATGTTGTGGACATTTGCTTTAATACATTTTCTCAGACTGGACCCGTTTGAATTTTAGTTGAATATCCCTTCTCTACTGGATTGCAGTTGTTTTTTTTCCAACTTGTCAACAAGTTTGTATAGGTCTCTTGGGATGTTTTTGAATTTTTGTTCTGAAAATCCGACCTCTTTGTCAGTTTTTTGTCATTCAAAAATCAGTGCTTGATTCAGTCAAGCGATAATGTTCTGGGTCGGTCTGGGCCAAAAATGCCAGAGCTGATTTTTTTGCCCCAGTCCACCCCTGCTACATTGTGTTAGCAAATGGTGTTGAATGGCTAATTGATGATTAGAAAACCCTTGTGCAGTTATTTTAGCACATGAAAAAAAGTGTGAGTTTTCATGGACAACATGAAATTGCCTGGGTGACCCTAAACTTTCGAAAGGTAGTGTGCATTGCGAAGTTTGAGGGACTTTTAAGGGAGAGTCCAAAAGAGAATATTTAATAGAACGGGGAGGTAACAGTCCGTAAACATTAGTTCCTTTCAACTTATGAATAATATGCTGAATTTCAGTACAATAAAGTCTATTTTGAATTCCACTTTTTAACATTCTGCTCGTGCTTCATGTGATGAAATGATGGTAGAAAGAATAAAATCATTGTCACAAAGATATTGATTGCTGGCGTATTTCAGAATAATACTGCACTGATAGATTTGTTTTTGTTTTTTTGCACTACATTTTCAACTGGAATCTATCATCTGCATGACCGAAATAATGTAATAATGCTGACTAATAACAATAATAAGCAAAATTTGTAGCTAACGCTTGTGATCTGGTGATCTTTCTTTTAACCGGATAATAAACCAAAAGGGTTTGTCAGCACATGATTGAGCTGATTAAGTCACTTCCCTTGAAATATCTCTGCTAATACAGACCTTACGCAGCACTTAAGCCCTAAAGGATCATTGCTTGATGGGAAGTGAAGGTTTAAGACGTTTTCGGCTCATTACCTAAATTACTTTTTAGTCCTTCTCCTTGGGAACCGGGATAATAAATAATACATTTCCTTTCAATAAATAAAAGATGGTTATGAGAGATGCTTTTAGATCTCAGCATCTCAGGACTGCCAGAGCGACTGTGTGGACATTTATAGTGGAGGACACTTGATTTTTATTTCAGCTGATAGACAACAGACAAACACAAATGAAAATACATGGTGATTAATGCTCAAATACATCCCAAAAATGCACAGCTACAAATAAAGTCTGTTTTATCGATCTGCAGAGCTCGTCAGTTGCCTTTATTTCCATCGACATCCACTAGATGGTGCTGTAAGCTTCATAATGCAGGTTTAACAAAAAGCCCCCTCATCTGTCTGTGCTCCCTGATGACAGAGAGTAATATCGACTTAAAGATGCTCCAAATCAATATTTTTCATTATTTGAAGTCCACACGCACACAGCGAAGGAATATTGTCTTTATTAAAGTTCATTGTGTTGTATTATGTGGAGAGACTGGGAGAAAGAGGCAGAGGTGACAACAATATCCACACTTACACTGCTGTTTCTCTACTGTAGTGCTTTGAAAATGATGGCAATGTTGTATTATCAGTTAAGAGAATATATTGTACTGTAATTTTCAACAAAAGCACGAAAGGAGCTACAGTTTGTATTAATTCTGCAAAAATTAGAGCATAAAAAACACTGAGAATGCATTCAAATTCAGAATAAGTTGCAAATAAGAGTCAAATCTTGAAACCTCTTAATGAAACAATCCGTTTTGCCGGTAAAAACCTGCAACATGCTTCACCAGGGGGCTCCACACTACAGATATAGATGTGTGTTTGCAGGTGTGTGCATGAACAGCTGTGGCTGCCACCTGTGAGGTGAAAGGGAGGCTGACCTGCGACACATGCTCCTCTTTAGTTCCACATGACTTTTTCTGTGTGTCTGATAGCCACAGAGGGGAAACAGACCGTCGGTCCACGGTATCTCGGGGACCACTTAGTTCAAGTGCCACATGAAATGAAAAACCTCCGCAGTAGCCACGCAAGCGGAATTTTGCAGTTTGAATATCCAAAAGGACCACGCAGGCAAGCGAGCCAACGCCTGCAAGGTCTTTATCAATAATTACTTAAATTCTGGTTGCACTTGAAAATGAATCGAAAAGCAAATATAACCCGAGAGAGCAGGATTAAAGAGAGCCAGGAGGTTTGTGTGTGAATCAAGCTATAAGGAAAAACACAGCAGCCTCGTGCCCGCGACATGTGGCAGATTTGAGGTCAAGTTTCTCCTTTGCGGCACATGTGCAAGTTTGCCGCATTTCCAGTTTTGTTGGCATTTCTAGTGCACTCATGTGTTGCTCATTCACAATCAGTGTGGTCACAAGTACCTCTGGGCTGCACTTGTTTTAATTACAGTATGCAGCATGCTGTCTTGTGCTCATTTTGCATGTGTATTTCCTGAAAAGTGCACACTATGTCAGCGAGTGGGAAATTATCCCACACCTTCTTTTGCTTCACTGATATTAGTGGAAAAATGGCAAAAAAAAAAAACAAGAAATGAAGCACAGCATTACTCCAGGCAGAGCACTGGATTGTTTCATTCATGCTTCACAAAACTGATGATTATTTTACACAGCTGTGTAAAATAATCATCAGTAACATCCACTCATACCAAACCCAAACTGGTTTTTAATGGGGTGTTAAGCCGCTATTTAGGAAGGGAGTAAGTTCTGTAGGATTATTTAAGCGGCACCGACTGAAAGAGTTTAGCTGTATGTCTGTGAGGAGAAAAACTGGCAAGAACTGCAGCCATTAGCAAACATTTCACAAGTGAAATTCGTGGTGTAGAGATGCAATCTGGTCCTGACAAAATAGAAATGGTAAGTAAAGATAGCAGAACAGAGAAAGGAGCTATGAGAGAAAAGCTGAGCTCACGCATCCAGTGGATTGGCTCTGCAGAAGCACTGGAGGGAGAATATGCCTGAAACCAGCCCAGTATCCCAGTGTTCCAAGGAATCATGTCAATACTGGAGAACAGACCCCACAACTTATGACCAGTGACAATAATGAGTCTAATTTTTAGCGAGAAGATTTAGGTTCCCTGGCCAGATGAGATATGTAAACCCTCCAGCAGGTTCTGGGTCTCCTTCCAACTGGGTGTGCGAAAAAAAAAAAAAAAAACCTCTAGAGGAGGTTGTCCAGGAGATTCTACAGTGGATTTTGCTCTGCAGAAGCACTGCAGCAAGAATATGGCTCAGTATCCCAATATTCCAAGGAATTTTATCCGTATTGGACGATGAACCTCAAAACTTATAAGTCCAATTTGTAGCTGAAGGTGTAAATGTGTAGAGGTCAGGGTGTTAGATGGGCATGTAGCTTGTCACACAGCTGCACTTAACACTCATTAACCAGAACTCTTCATCCATTGTTTTCTGCTTATCCATAGATGGGTCATAGTGGCAGCAGGCTAAGCAGGGTATTCAAGATATCCGTCTTACCAACCAAGTTTTCCAGCTCCTCTTGGGAGATCCAAAGAGGTTCCCAGGGTAGATGAGATATGTAATCCCTCCAGCAGGTTCTGGGTCTACTCCAGGGTCTCCTCCCAGTTGGATACGCCCAGAAAATTTCCAGAAGAAGTTGCCCAGGAGATTCTCCAGTGGATTGGCACTGCAGAAGTATTGGAATAAGAATATGGTTCAGTTGAGCCCAGTATCCCAAGGAATTCTATCCATATTGGGCGATGGACATACAAACATGGAGGTCCAATTTGTAGAGAGTAGCAGTAAATGTGTTGAGATTAGGGTGGTGGACAGGTGTGTAGCTTGCCACATGCCAGATGAGATATGAAATCCCTCCAGAGGGTTCTGGATCTACTACAGGGAGTCCACCCAGTTTGGTGTCCTCAAAATACCTCCAAAGAAAGTTGCCTGAGAATGACTCCTTTAGACCTGAAAGTTTAGTGATGAGTTTCTTCTGGATGTCTGAATTCTTTAGTTAATCTCTACATTTATCTACAATCTCATTCTTTCAGTTGCTACTCAGAGCTCATGACCAGTGAAGAAAGTATAACAAAACTGGTTACCGACTGGTAAATTGGGAACTTTACTTTCCAGGTTCTTCACCAAAACAGTGTGGTACAACATCCACATTAATGTTGATGCTGCACCAGTCCATCTGTCCATCTCAGGCTCCATCTTCCCATAACGCTTAAAACTGCCCAGAGATTCAAAAAAATTTAACACTTTGTGCCACAACTATGCCCCAACCAAGAGCGAGTAATCCACCGATTTCCAGCAAAGAACCATGTCAAGATTCAAGATTCAAGATATTTATTGCCATATACACAGAAACCTAGACAGTTACAATGAAATTCTTACTTTGCTGATCCTCCTCAACCAAATGGACACAATGGAACATAAACTATATCAATTTAAATGAATTAGCACATCTAAACTGAGAACAGCAGTGGCCGTAAAGTGCACTATGCATTATTGTAAACCTTAGTTTGAACAAAGTGACTATGGCAGTGATATGGTGACTACAGCAGTGATTATATAATGCATGTTGCATATATGCAAGAACTAAGACTTGGAGTAGAGAACCGTTATACTGGCAGCTTCATACCAGATCTTTCAATCTTTCCCCAACATTTTTCTGATATTGCATAAATCGGACGAATAACCAATAATCTGTCACTGCATATAATCCAGGATTTTGTACAATCATCCATAGAGACACGTTGAATTTGAGATACTTTATGCAAATTGGACACTAGTTGGAACATAACAAAATATCGCTTTAAACCAAAGAGAAGATGACTATATCAGAGAAATCAATATATTTTATGGAAAAAAAGAAGCAATCAATGACTGTAGCACAACAGAAGCAGGCTATATAGTGCAGTTTCACCTCATGGAAAATACAGACACACTCTTAAATAAAGAATCCAGGAAGTTTTACAATGGCAAGAAAGACAGAGAGAATCACAAATGATGCCGGGGTTATAAACAGTACTGCAGGAGAAAAAGACGAGGAAAAAGATGCGTATGTGAAGAGAAGGGAAGAAAAAAAGAAGGTGTGGAAAGATGTAGAGGTGCTGCGTGTGGTTTCTGGGCCTCATGGTGAGAGAATCGAAGGTAACACTCACAGAACACACACACACACACAAATACCAAACCACACCCGCCCACTTAACAAATTTATTTATGTACAGCTCAGCTAAAGCCTCCCACCCCCTCCAAACGCACCAACTTTTCCCTCCCTTCCCCTCTTTCTGTTCGTCTTTCCCTCCCTCTGTCATCCCTCCTTCCCTTGCAGGTCATGGGAGATAGCGGAGAGATAAATATCTCTAGCAATAAAAGGCCTGCAACATGAATAATAAAACAGCCCTAATCTCAACCAATGATTTATACATCTACAGGCTCTGATGGCCCCACACACACACAGTAACACACAGTAACACACAGTAACACGCATTAACACCGGCAGGGAGTCGCACATTGAACACTGTTAAACTGAGATGAATGGCGATGCAGAAACGTGGGACTGGCATTGGACACACACCCAAACAGCCCAGATTCACACAAATACAAGAGACACCCACCCACACGTGCTAAAGAAGAACACAAGAGATGCAAACCGAAAATATGGAGACGTGAAAAAAGTCACAGATACAGCGATGGGCGAGAAAAGAAAGATTTTACGGGCCTTTTTCTGTTGGGAATCGAAACCAGTCTTAACTGACGGAGGCCACAAAAGATTACAAGTAACTATTACCATTGCAAAATTGTGTTTTTGCCGCTGATGGCGTCAGGCTGACAGGTTTTAACCGCCATGTGATCGCATGTTTACAAGTCCTGCTTCATTTTTAACAACATGAGCTGTGAAGTGATGTGAAGCGTGACAATGTGCAAACTGCAACATTCTTCTCTGGCATTATCGAGACAAAACAAAGCATCCTGTGATCGCTACCTTTCGCCTTTGTTTAGGTAAATCAAGATGAAAAGCTTCAATACCTCACTTACTCAATACAAACCAATTGACAAGGAGATGTGTTAGAAGTAGTGAGACAAAATGAGTTGCACTGGGGCTTTGGTAAAACTGTGACTCAGTGCTAAAACATGCCTTACAGCACCGAGGCTTCAAACTAAAGGTAAAAGGATCTATCCACCATGACATCACCCACTGGTTTCTGGACTACACTTCTGAAGCCTTGACTTTGAAATTTGGCCATTGTCATCTTGGCTTTTGGATCCAAGTGAAGGGTTGATCTGACTGAGTCAAAGCATATGCTGCAATATCATCTGTTCTTCTCTAAATAGGACCATGATTTACTAAACTAACATCGTGGCGAGTGTCCTCCACTCCAAACACTCATATCCGACTTGTTATCTAAAGACTACTATATAATGAACTACGTAGGGAGATGTTAATTATGCCGCTGCTGCTGCTCAATCAAAATGTATCGGGTCGATGTCGGCTATGGCAGACCTGCATTTTTGTGCTAAATTCATATTATGCTAACTTTAATTTCCAAAATTAATAGATTAAAATAACTTTTTTTATATATATTTGTGTTGTGGTACATCACTCTAGTTCCATTAAACCCATCAATACAAATGATTATTCCTAATTTTTACTTTTTCATGCCATAACTCATGGATTTGTCTTTTGCCTGTTGTCATTTTGACACATATAGAAAAGATATATTCTGTACACAATGTTTTTACACTATTCAAAGCCATCAGATCTGTGGAAATGCCACCAATCTTCAATTGGCTCTCTCGTCCACCTGCCGTTCTCCTTCATTGGAATGCATGATTGTACATATTGTTTGGTTAGTGACAATCAACTGTACACTACTATTCATGGTGCATTGTGGGACACTGAGTGCAATATGCAGAGTGCTACAATTGTAACTCAACATTTGGACAACCATCATGTGTTGAAGGATACTTGAAAGTAGCAATGAAGACAACAAACATACAAGAAAAATGTTTACTGAAGTAACAAATCAAGTAAGAAGTTGGTTCATTTTCTCATAGTCTTCTGTACAATCAGACTTCTCTTTAGAATCACAGGAGTCGCCCCCTGCTGGTCATTTCAAATAATGCATATTTATGTCACTTTGGCAATGGCTTTATATACCATCTGTAGTTGTATGTGGGGAAAAAAATTAAGAAATGAGTCACTAGAACAGGCTGAAACTCTTCAAAACCTACACTTATAAACTTTTTCTTTTGTACAAACAAGCTGAAACCACAGCGGTGAAATATTTTGTCACAGCCAGGCTCAGACAAGCTAGACAAAGAGGGAAGATTTAAAGGAATTTAAAAAAGAGTTTATTTGAAACCAAGACTAAAGCAATTGGAACAGATTAATCCACAGCCTGGGAGTCAGTGCTGGATGCAGTGACGTATATGAAGGTGCTCTAGACGGGTTGGTGAGGATTGATTACACGTTCAGCATGTTCTCATGTGTTCCCCAAAATGACAGCAACACAGAGAGGGCGGTAAAGAGACAGACGGAGACGGTAAAACCTTCATGGATTTTTAAAAGATCCACGATTTGTCCCTGTATGCCTGATGACCTGCAGACCTCTGACTTTCGGGTTTATATGCCAAATTTGCTTGTTGTTTGGAAAAGTGCTTGTTTACCAAGACCCGCTGAAACTTAAAGAAGATTTCATTACGGTTGTGTTTTGGCCTCCAAAAGAAACAGTTTCTTTACCTTTTAAACGCTATGCTACTTGTAAACTCCGTGTGGCTTTAGTGCAGGTAGAGTACAGTGAGTTTTATCTTTTGTTCATTTTTTCCCCTGAAAACAGCAGCTGATGAGAATGCTGAGAGCGAGCCATTAAAGGCATTAAAATTGGGGCTGTAAAATCAAAACAAAGAGCTGTGACGCACTAAAATGCTTTGCAGGGCTGAGGGGAAGTGCAGAGTCAGGTAGACTTGTTATTCTCAGTGGGTTTGTTACTGAGTGTGTTCACATGCACACCAGTAACTGTATATGAGGCTTATCCTGATTTTGATCAGATTTGTGAGAAATTCGTTTTTTTACAACCCTGTATATGTGATGTTTACAACTTAATCAGGCAAATTAAGCAGACATTTCTGTAACTGTTAGCCTCATCTTTTAGAAATCAGACTTACAGCATGCTTAACACTGACACTGACACTGACATCGAACTGAGAAGTCGGTTTATCCACTTTATGAGGGTAACAGAAAACGTCACAGAAGAAAATTCTTGCATTATTTTTCAGCATAGTCCCCTTGGTCCACAAATGTTTAAGCTTCGCTATGTGTTTGCAGAAGAAGGCCACATCTTAGGCCTGCAGATACTCCTCAACAGCATGCACGACCTTTTCATCAATCTGACAATGGTGATTTCAGTTTGGGAAACAGAAATGAGACAGTCCAGGTCAGGTGGTTGATGGAGCAGCAGTTTAAAACCGCATTTAGCTGCTTCTACAACTGTGATGTGTGGACGGACTCATTGTCCTGGAGCAACAGCAGCCATTTCAAATATTTCTTTTGTGTTTTCTTTGATTGCCTCACACATTTCAGTGATATAAGGCTTTACGACAGGTGTATCAAACATCCGGCCCGCAGGCCAAAACCGGCCCACCAGATGGTCCATTTCGGCCCGCGGGACGGCGTTGCAAAGTGCAGAAATTACAGAGAAGACATTAACTGTAAATTTGTAAAACTTCAAATTTTCTAGATCTAGACAACTTGTTTTGATCATAAACTTAAATACTAGATTGTTCAGTTCCACACAGCCGTGACTGAATGTTTTGCGCCTTTGCAGACACTCTGTGATCTGTCAGTTGCAATGCACGTGTAAATGATCAACTGAGGCATAATATTGTTGAAATTGAACTTATTTTTCTTAAGAAATCTCTGGGTAATGTTTTTTAAAAAGGTAATTCATTAAATGTGATCATTTTCAGAGCATACCTTTTTGAACTAAAACAAAGGGATAAAGTTGAAGTTGTCAGTTATTGGTCATTATCCTCTGATTTTTCTGATGCGGCCCACTGGAGATCAAATGGGGCTCCTGGACTAAAATGAGTTTGACACCCCTGTTTGACGGTATACAATCACACCCCAAAATGGGAGAGTAATTTCCAAGTAAAGCCAAGAACGTTCTGAAGTTCCCTCACTTTGTCAGCAACAGGATATGACAGCGACATTTTATATGAACCGTGTTCAGTGCTTTGAGCATTGTCAGCTTGTCACTATGAGCGCAATGATGAAGGACAAAGGATTCCACAGTTTCCATATGAGTAAGGCACACTTTTTCCAACTGTGTGACACCAAAGGAAATACCAGGATGAGCACCTTTTGAGATATAGATGAACGGACGTTGTATTAAAAAAAACTGGGAAGTTGTGGGGAATATTGCTTGGTTGTGTTGTTGCTCAAACAGCACCTGCCCACATAGTCGGAACCACGAAAAGATGTATGAGCACTCCAGCTAGTGTATTCAGGTTTTTAAAACTGGGAAAACAGCTTATCCGTGTGTCTGTATCAAGACACGATGCTTACATATACAAAAACAAAAATGTGGTGCTTCAAAACCCATTCATAGCTGGGAAGTAAATGCAAATGCAGTCTGAGTGACATCTTTGACATTAGAAATACTCATTTGATCCATTAAAATATAAAAGTATAAACTGATGTCACTTTAATGGGAAATTAGCATTAAATTTAAAGTAAAAGAATAAATGGTTGGTTCAGTTTAGAGCAAGGTTTTTTACAAGGATTTAATTAAAGACTGCCCTTCTTCAGCTCTATTTTCACCACTCTGATAAGAAAATCTTTAAAAAAAAATGCTGTATGCTATTATTTATTTGCTTCTTTTGTGCAGATTTCCTTACCCAACCATCTCAGTGCCTCCACACTATCAGCAAAAAGAAAAAAAATACAGTGGCATAACAATGAAACCTCTCTTTTCTGAGCAATTTATTTGACTAAAAGTAACTAAAATGAAATAATACAAGGAAATAAAGCAGAATAAATCAAGAACAGGACCTCAGCGTGTTCAGAAGACAGGAAAGTGTTTTTTTTTTTCAACTCGATGTGTGGAAGAAGTTCAAACCTGGGTGACTTGTAATTAATTTCCTATCAACGTCATTCAATAACATAATTGTATTTTCTGTGTTAGCTCATTCTTATGTTCGATAATGACTTTATTATTTCACCCCTGGCAAATTCATGCTTGTGTAATTTCATGTGAAGCAGAAAAAGTCCCAACAGCACTGTGTCAATATTGTGTGTAGCAATACTGAGTCAGATCTGGAAACAGATACTGTATTACCAGTGTAAAGAAATGTAGTGAGAAAAGGAAATTGAAAAAAATCCAAACATTTTTACCGAAAATATGTCGCGAAGGTGAAAGTTTGATTGAGGTAATTTTTTCTTTAAATGAGTCACTGATTTGGTGCACTTTTACTCAGTTGTACTTAATTCACAGTACTTAAGGACAATAAACTGAGTAAAAGTACAATTTTGAGGTATTTGCATATTACTTAGTGTTGACATTTGCTGCTGCAGCTACTGGTTCCTTTGCAGAAGAACATTTGTGCAGCTCATAAAACATGAAGCATTTTTTCGTCATAAAATACACATAAATACATATTTAAATAATTTCTTAATACTCAGCTATTTTATTTCGATTTTTCTTTTTAATATTATTATTTTATTACCTATGTTTTATCATCTAATTTTTTTTTTTAACTTTGTTTATTACATTTTTCATTTTATACTTTTTGACCCTTTATTTAATTATTTTTGTATTTACTTTACTTATTTATTATTGCTACCATTATTATCATTATCTGTTTTTCTTTGTTTTTTTCTGTCCCTTGCTTGTATTTGGCATTTCATTATTCTATCTGGTGTTATTGCACCGGTTTATTTTGAAAATCCTTTATGATGTTGGACTGACCAGTCTTCTGCTGTTCATTGTTCTTCCTAACTTATTATTATTATTGTTGTGGTTAAAATTAGCTGCTTTATGAGCTAAAACAATAAATTAATGATGCCTACATGCTCATGCATTAACGCTCTAAACACTATAAAGTCATACCCCACTTAGCTAGTTTTCGATACGTTCAGTACATATTGCTTCATATATTGCAGTATATTTACATAGTAGTAGCCCTTTTTACTTCAGTAAAACACCTGAGTTCCACTACTAGTATTACATTAAGCTATCTTGTATAAATTAAACACTGATTCATAATCTAAATAGCATTTCATTAGGGTTTAGTTCAATTAGATAACAAGTTTGAGGTGTTCTTGTTTGTGTCTCAGACCTTAATGCAATATTTAGCTCCAGGGTATTCACGAGTTTTCCTTTTTATTGCTTGTTTTCAGTGTTATTTACAAGCAGGTATCTTAATTGTGGTTTAATTTAGCTCGTTAAGTTTAATTCTGGAGGCCTGCATATGTTTCCACTGCAGGTGTTACTGGCTCTTCTGCACCATCAGACCGCCACTAATTGTTCATGGATAGCATAAAATGTGTAGAAATGCTGTGATAATATGACACTTAATGTCCTCTTTAATGCCATTTATATGACATTACTCTGCCTTGTGTGTTTACTTGTGCGCAGAGAAAGAAATCCATCATCAGGCACAAACAACTTGCTCAACTTAAACCTTCTTCTTAAATCTCACTACAGTCTGATATTACTTTTACTATTGTAGCGAGACAAAAACACATGCAGCGTGACTCTGTAATGAATATATAAACCTGCGCCGGCCACGTGGCTCCAGCATCTATTGAGAACATTAATTACATTCAGCACCTTATCTTCCATCTGAAAGAATTCTGCTTCGGAGATAGCATATGCTATAAAACAAACAACCCTCCAAAAGGTAAAAACACAATAAATATAATAAGATGCATGACAAACAACCACAAAGATTACAAAGCCTCTGTTTATGAGACCTGATGGAGAGTAAACAGTGAAATATTGATTGTCAGTGGGTTAAATGCAAAGTACTCAGAGAGACACTTAAAGATACGTCAATTGATATAACAGGAAGTGATGATGACTTCCCGACTGTTTGAAGCTCGTGTTTGTGAATATTAGAGTGTGTTGTGACTGCGACAGCTAAGTTTTATTTAAGGATAACCATCCAGTCTGTTGGGAGGGTCCTTTAATGAAAAACTCTGCCTGGATAACAATGGAAAAGATGGAGCTACAACAACGTGTGCTATTTTCAGATAGATATGATAAAAACATATATAATATCACATATGTTGTTTATGTACATTAATAAATGCTTCATAACATACTATAACTTAACTAATTTACTTGCGGATGTAAATTAGCATTGCGCTATAATCTGGTATATTTACGCCCATTTCTGAACAAATGGGTGTTCATTAGTGTGCACTGTCCCTACCAAATGAAGAAATAAAAAAATATATATATACGGTATATAATCCATACATTCTCTATACACCGCTTTATCCTCACTGGGGTCGCGGGGGGTGCTGGAGCCTATCCCAGCTGACTCGGGCGAAGGCAGGGGACACCCTGGACAGGTCACCAGTCTGTCACAGGGCTACATATACAGACACACAATCACACTCACATTCACACCTACGGACAATTTAGAGTGATCAATTAACCTCAGCATAATTTTGGACTGTGGGAGGAAGTCGGAGTGCCCGGAGAAAACCCACGCCTGCACAGGGAGAACATGCAAACTCCATGCAGAAAGATCCCAGGGCCAGGCCGGGATTTGAACTGGGGATCTTCTTGCTGCAAGGCGAAAGTGCTAACCACTACATCACTGTGCAGCCCACAGTATATAATGCATTTATGAAAAAAAATAAACTCCAATGAAGGAACAGTGAAATATTTCTTAGTCACACACACACACACACACACACACACACACACACACACACACACACACACACACACACACACACACACACACACACACACACACACACACACACACACACACACACACACACACACATGTTTGTACTTCTATCTTAGTGAGGACATCCATAGGCGTAATGCATTTCCTAGAGCCTTACCCTAACCTTAACTATCACAACTGATTGCCTAACCCTAATCCTTACCCTAACCCTAACCAAACCTCATTCATACCTGTTCTCTAAAAACAAGTCTTCACCCTGAAACATGGCTGTTTCAAAGTGAGGACCGGCCAAAATGTCCTCACTTTGTAAAAATGTCCTCACTTTGATAGTTAAATGCAGACAATGGTCCTCACCATGTAGCAAGTACAAGAACACACACACACACACACACACACACACACACACACACACACACACACACACACACACACACACACACGCACACATATTAAAACATTCATAATGACAAGTATTTATTTGCTCTCTGTGTGCAGTTCTTTCTCTTGCAAGTTAAGCTTTTTGCTTAACTTGCAAGATCAATTTCCTAAAAATAAAAATGAAATTTTAAGAGCAGCCAAGAGCCATTGAAAACGTACGTCTGAAAGGAATAGCTTGAGGAACAGGACAAGGGTTTTCATCTGACCTTAAAAATACCCAGAACCAACATCTTTAGATATTTGCTGATGCCCATGTCATTAGAGGGTTTTAATGTTGGGACTGATTGGTGTAAAATGAGACTTCATAACAATAAAAAAAAAACTAAAATAAAAAAAGAAAATAAGTCAAACAGAATAGCAACTTGTAGGACTAAACAAATAGCAAACAAATCTGAAATAGCAAGACTATTAAGAGTAGCCAAAAGCCATTGAAATCATGTACGTTGTAAGGAATGGCTTGCTTTATAACTAAAGTCATGTGATTCCCGGGTTCTTACTGAACCTATCATAAATCCAGTGTCTTCTCTACTTGTAGTTGTGCTAACCTAGTCACTTCATTTTTAACACATATTACTAAAGACAGAAGCCATTTTTAAAAAGCTTTTGCTGCAGTTTTATTAACTCCGTTGAACTGGTCCAGCAGGTTTTTCATGATGCTTTTCCTTCAATGTAGCATTTTTGCTTTTGGGATGCAAAAATAGAGCCATAATGGATATTTGCCTTTAATTCCGCGTAGTACAAATCACACTAATTGTATCTTGCATTAGGCTCAGTAAGATCATTTCTTAAGCTCTGTAGGGAAATGACAGCTTCTTTTCATTCTCACCCACTCGTGGCCCTCATTCTGCTTTGCTTTCCTTTTCCCTCCGTCTCCTCCTCCTCCTCTTCCTCTTATCCTTGTCCTCCTCACGAGCTGAAAAGAGACAAGGAAGATGAAAAAATGATGCATTAGAGCAATAACAGAAAATACAGAGTGATTAATTATTAGAAACTGTGGGACGAGAGGAAAAAGA
Source organism: Acanthochromis polyacanthus (assembly GCF_021347895.1). Classification (NCBI taxonomy): domain Eukaryota; kingdom Metazoa; phylum Chordata; class Actinopteri; family Pomacentridae; genus Acanthochromis; species Acanthochromis polyacanthus. The sequence goes on along the minus strand of NC_067120.1, from coordinate 32,762,036 downwards.
CAAAAAGTACTGGACATCAGGTAGAATGATACTCGCTTATAATATGTTACATTCAAGTTATGGCTTTAAAGTGGATCAAATGTGCGTTTGGGAAAACAGAGATAAACTTGCACAGATTCTTCATTTTCTTCTTCTCTTCTTGTTTTTTCTACAACAGCAGGAGGCTCATTTTTTCGCCCTTTCATCTTTAATCCTCTATGGGAACCTCCTCGTTTTTCTTCTTCTTTCTCCTCTTTTGTCGCCAAACTTTCCTGGTTTTCATGCCCCTTTTCTTTCTCACTCTTCATGTTCTTTCCAGTCCAGCATCCTCCTCCTCCTCCACGTCCTCCTCCTCTTCTTCTTCCTTCCCTCCCACTGAGCGATCCTTTGCAGACATGCCTGTTCGGTGCTACAACCCATTTAGGGCCTAATGCTGTAGCCACCAGGTAATTGGAGCTGTAGCCGGGACCATCACATGGGACGTGGGGGGTCGTAAGTGTGTCTGTGTGTTTTTGTCTGCGGGTGCATGCAGAGAAAACAGAGGGCAGTGGCAGACAAAAGAAAAAAAAAGAAAAGGAGACAACGGTGGCAACACACGCGAGCCACGTGAGCGTTTGAGCATGTCAAGGCTGCCACAGTGTGCCAACGTGCTTTTCACACCAAATGCAGCATCCCGAGGAGGAGGGTTAACGGGAAAACGAGGCTCCACAGTCAGCCGCTGCAAACATTTTACATTTCCACGGGAGGAAAGTCACAGCAGCAAGAGAGCGAGCAAAAGCACGCTTTTTTCCGGGTGTAAAATTAAGACTGCAAAACAAAATATAGCAAATGCTCTTTAGGCTTTTGACTGCTTATAACTAAAATTGAGTTGAATTTACAGTTTAATAACTGTCCAGACTACTTTCTGAATAGCTGTTAAAGTAGTGGAAAATGTCTGCCATGTCTTTAAGTTGCTTGTTTTTTTCTAGCATTTGCAAAAATATATTCAATTTCCGATCATGCAAGACAGCAAAAAGTAGGAAATATTCTGTTAGTCAGAAAATGTTTTGAATGTTTTTGCAGGAAATAATATCATATGTGAGTATTTGATCAAAATAGCTTCGAAATGTATTTTTTATGGAATTTTGTGATGCACCAATGTCAAACTTTGGTGAACAATGTCAATTTAACAATGTTTAATAATGATATACTCAGTTTCTTATTATTTAAAATGTAAATACACAACCAGTCAAAAGTTTGGACACACCTTCTCATTCAGTGCTTTTTATTTATTTGTATTGTTTTCTACATTGTACATTATTACTAAAGAGTAACACTTTTTTGTTGACAATATAATTCCATATGTATTCTTTTATAGTTTTAATGTCCTCAGTATTAATCTGCAATTTATAAAACAATCAAATAAAAACCATTGAATGAAACTATTGACTGGTAGTGTACACAACTGTGATGATTGTCTTACACACGTGGACAAAATTGTTGGTACCCCTCAGTTAAAGAAGGAAAAACCCACAATTCTCACTGAAATCACTTGAAACTCACAAAAGTAACAATAAATAAAAATTTATTGAAAATTAAATAATCAAAATCAGCCATCACTTTTGAATTGTTGATTAACATAATTATTTAAAAAAACAAACTAATGAAATAGGGCTGGACAAAAATGATGGTACCCATAACTTAATATTTTGTTGCACAACCTTTTGAGGCAATCACTGCAATTAAACGATTTCTGTATTTGTCAATGAGCGTTCTGCAGCTGTCAACAGGTATTTTGGCCCACTCCTCATGAGCAAACAGCTCCAGTTGTCTCAGGTTTGATGGGTGTCTTCTCCAAATGGCATGTTTCAGCTCCTTCCACGTATGTTCAATGGGATTCAGATCTGGGCTCATAGAAGGCCACTTTAGAATAGTCCAACGCTTTTCTCTCAGCCATTCTTGGGTGTTTTTGGCTGTGTGTTTTGGATGGTTGTCCTGTTGGAAGACCCGTGACCTGCGACTGAGACCAAGCTTTCTGACACTAGGCAGCACATTTCTCTCCAGAATGCCTTGATAGTCTTCAGATTTCATCGTACCTTGCACACTTTCAAGACACCCTGTGCCAGATGCAGCAAAGCAGCCCCAAAACATTACTGAGCCTCCTCCATGTTTCACCGTAGGGACAGTGTTCTTTTCTTCATATGCTTGGTTTTTGAGTCTATGAACATAGAGTTGATGTGCCTTACCAAAAAGCTCCAGTTTGGTCTCATCTGTCCAAAGGACATTCTCCCAGAAGCTTTGTGGCTTGTCAACATGCATTTTTGCAAATTCCAGTCTGGCTTTTTTATGAGTTTTTTTCAGCAGTGGTGTCCTCCTTGGTCGTCTCCCATGAAGTCCACTTTGGCTCAAACAACGACGAATGGTGCGATCTGACACCGATGTACCTTGGCCTTGGAGTTCACCTTTAATTTCTTTGGAGGTTGCTCTGGGCTCTTTGGATACAATTCCAACGATCCGTCTCTTCAATTTGTCATCAATTTTCCTCTTGCGGCCACGTCCAGGGAGGTTGGCTACTGTCCCGTGGGTCTTGAACTTCTGAATAATATGAGCCACTGTTGTCACAGGAACTTCAAGCTGTTTAGAGATGGTCTTATAGCCTTTACCTTTAAGATGTTTGTCTATAATTTTTTTTCGGATGTCCTGGGACAATTCTCTCCTTCGCTTTCTGTTGTCCATGTTCAGTGTGGTACACACCTTTTCACCAAACAGCAGGGTGACTACTTGTCTCCCTTTAAATAGGCAGACTGACTGATTATGAGTATGGAAACACCTGTGATGTCAATTAAATGACACACCTGAGTTAATCATGTCACTCTGGTCAAATCGTTTTCAATCTTTTATAGAGGTACCATCATTTTTGTCCAGGCCTGTTTCATTAGTTTGTTTTTTTAAATAATTATGTTAATCAACAATTCAAAAGTAATGGCTGTTAAATTATTTAATTTTCAATAAATTTTTATTTATTGTTACTTTTGTGAGTTTCAAGTGATTTCAGTGAGAATTGTGGGTTTTTCCTTCTTTAACTGAGGGGTACCAACAATTTTGTCCACGTGTGTATTTACTCTTATTATCAGCATGCAAGAATAATTCTTTATTTAATTAAAATATTTTCATTTATTATTTAATCACACAAGCTTCAGCTGCGTTTATTTAATTACTATACTTAATGATTAAATTGCATATAATAATAATAATAATAATAATAATAATAGTAATAATAATAATAATTATTATTATTATTATTGTTGTTGTTGTATAAAAATGATATTATTATTAATACGATATTAATATGATATTCAATTTATATTTTTTAATCAACTAATGTTAAGCATCAAAGCACAAAAATGCTTCTGAAATGAGAGAATGTTCAATAATGTTACATTCATTTTCCTATCATCTAAAAAGCACATACATGATTGTGATGATTGTCTGTGTCTCTGTACAGTCAAGAATATTGCATAATGCCAAGCTGAGTTGTAAAAACATAACACAGCATTTAATTTTTCATGGTTTCTTTATAGATTTTGCCTGCATCATCAAAATAGTTTTTAGAAAGATTATAAAGTATCAAAAAAGCATAAAATTTTTGTTTTTGATCAATTAATACAGGAATGCTGTAGGACGAAAATGTTTTGTTTTTCAATTAAATAATGTTGAATTTAATTAATGTTCCACTAATTATTTAAATAACATATATTTACATGAAATAAAGACATTATTGAAATACATATATACATACATATATATATATATATATATATATATATATATAATGTCCATACATGATTGTAATGATTATCTGTTGCTTTGAACATTACACAGAAATGTTTTATAATGCTCAGTACAAGTGGCTTGTTAGCAAAACAAACAGTTAGCTTCCAAGCTAAGTGTGTGAGGACAGCTCAGCTAGCTGATGCTTTAACGTACTTAGCTCAGTGGGTAGAGTGGCTGTCTTGCAACCGAAGGGTTGCCGGTTCGATCCTCGCCCCGTCGTGCTCGAGGTGTCCCTGAGCAAGACACCTAACCCTGAATTGCTCCTGATGGGTCGTGGTTAGCGCCTTGCATGGCAGCTCCTGCCATCAGTGTGTGAATGTGTGTGTGAATGGGTGAATGTGACATATCATGTAAAGCACTTTGGGTACCTTGCAGGTATAGTAAAGCGCTATATAAATACAGACCATTTACCATTTATTTATTTTTAAATATTGAAATGTTTCATTATTTAGTGGCTAAATTTCATTTGCACCTAGTACTAGCTTGAAAATTTCTCTAAAATATTGAAAAAGCTTCAAATTCAATTTTCCTTTTGATTAAATAATGCAGAACTTGTAAACTTTTCAGAAGAAATCTCTAAAAATGTAACAATGTTGTACTGATTATATAATTAATATATATTTACACTAAATTAAGATATTTTTAATACATTGTATGTATTTAGTGTTTCATCATTTCATGTTAAATTTAATATTTCATCTGTATTTATTTATTTATCTTATTAATGGTAATTTAAAAAAAATGCCTATAATAAATAAATATATTCAAATTCTACTTCAGTGGAATTTATCCACTACAGGAAGCTAAATTACTTCAAAACTGAGAAGAAAAAACTGCACTAAATAGGAATGGAGAAAAACATTAATATCATATATCAATTATATCAGTCAGTTTGATTATTTCATCACCATTCCTCCACAAATAACTGTCATCTAGCTGCATAAACTCATCATTAGCATTTGCAGTTAGTATTTTACCAAAAAGGTTTAAAAAAATCCCCAAAACCTTTGCAGTTATTTTTTTGTATTAAGTTTATTTTTGTTTTAAAACTGCATTAACTGTTTTCTTTTCCGTCTTACTGTTTGGCTACTTTTAGAAAAGTGAAACACTGCAAACATGGAAGCAAACATCTGCCTATTTGCACATCCAACAGGGCATCTGCACCGAGAAATACGTCTCATGTTCTGACAGAGCAGATGTCTGAGTGCTGAGCAGGAAGTGAGCTGTGGGTTTATCAGAGCAGGTTCCCTTAAAAACACCTACTGAGCTCATTTGAAAACAGTATTATTTAGTGTTTATGGGATTGTCCTCAACACAGATGGGTTTGTTCTTATACTAAGCTCCTCCTGAATATAATCTGCTCACTGCTCAGGCTGCCTGCTAATCACAGGGTTTTATTCTGGGCTCCACGAGTCGAACAGGGTAGCACCTTGAATCGGTAATAAGTGGGTAATTTTAGAGCTCTTTGGATAAAAATGTGACATAAATGCAGTCCATTACCATGTCAAGCACTGATGGTAGCATATGTGATGTTTCACAGCACACTTGAGATCATTGTTTTTGAATATATGATAATGGAAAGACATTTTAACAGCTCATGCTTTACTTTTTATTACATATATTGTGTTGAAAAAAGACGTATTTCAACAGTTTATTAAAACGGCCAGAAAAAATAGCCATCTGAGCTGAATTCTACCAAAAAAAATCGCACACTTGATCTCAAATGAGAAGTGAATTGGGATTTCTTTTTGACTTTTAATGCGTTTACACCTGGATTTGCCTCATAAAGACTCCATGAAGCCAGATGTGAAACTGCATTCATTCTAACAATGCAATTTGTTTAACAGGAACCCTCGGATCGTACATGTTGTGCTTCCTTTTCAGATTCCAGATTGTCAAATTCCACTAAATGGAAAATAATCCTTTTAAACCGCTCACAATAGCACAACACAAAGACCAAGAAATCTAAATGCAGTGATAACTCATCCAGACACATCTACTTTTGTTTTCCTCCTTTCTGTTGCCACCTCACCCTGTTTTGCTCTCCTCCTCCCTCATCTCCTCTCTAATGCGTCCATCTTTCTCTCCCTGTTCGGCGCTGTAGGGGAGAGCTGCATTTGAAGCTCATTAAGTAAAGACCTACAGAGCTCTGTGGAGTGTGTGTGTGTGTGTGTGTGTGTGTGTGTGTGTGTGTGTGTGTGTGTGTGTGTGTGTGTCTGGTTTCTCCTTACGCATTAAGAATTTATGACATACAGTATAACTCCTAATATGTGTCTGCTGCAGGGAATACAAACAAATACAGAGCGAAGTATGTTATAAAGAATCTATTAATGCTGCTATTGTGTTGTAAATACAAATACAGTTTTTTTTTTGGTGAAAGCAATGTAACGCCTTAAGGCCACTACACACTGTGTGTTTTTTGTCCGTCCCAGACGAAAGATAACAATCATGAGAGAATCGTGGCAATGTCTTTGGTCTTTGCTCTAAATCGGTGGTCCTACATCGCACTGTGAGACAGGTTTAAGGATGGCCGTTGTCATGATCTTGCGACCAAAGACAAGCTCCGATAAAATTCTGACAATGTCAGAAATTTGGGGTGATGAAAACGGCTGCATCCAGACCAAACACAACACTATGTCCAAAAATGCATGATGTCCCATAATATCGGCCCATCGATATTATCGGCCGGATATTGGCATAAAAATGTAATATCGGTCAATATTGTTATCGCTGTTTTGCCTGTCATGAAAACCAATGAAATAATGCTTGGAATTTGGCGGCATTTACTGGACTCATAGAGGGAGGGAGGGAGAATGTGAACTGTTATTTGAGACAATTAAAAAAACAATATGGCATAAATATGGCATTTTTTCCACAACTTAAGTTGAAGTAGTTTTCTTATTTTGCACAGACAGTTACATTTGGAAAGCCTTGTTGCATTTTGGAATGCATCCAATCACAATGATGTCATGATGTGTTTATTCCAGGTCACATATATTGGTATCGGTTGATATCGGAATCAGAAATTGAGAGTTGGACGACATTGACGTGTTGGTTATTGGCAAAAATGTCAATATCAGACATCCCTAATCTTCACCTTCTGCACCCCAATGAAACATTTTCTACAAATCCACTGTTTTGTCCAATTTTGGAAAATGCACATCCAGCTAATGCACTAATGCAACTCTGCAAACCTCTCATTAGGGTTGAGCAGTACTTAGTTAAAGTTAGATAAATAATTGTGGTTATAGTTAATAAAAGCACACATGCTTGGTGGTGCAAACTCTACCTTCCCACACTGTAAAAACAAAACAAAAAAACCCCAAACTACTTTTTCCTTTATATGCTACAAACTTTTTTGTCCTGTATTTATTTATTTATACATTCAAAAATAAAAAAAATGTAAATTTACATGTGTAATATAACATCAAACAGCAAAATCATAGCCTGACTGAAAAAGAAAGCAAAACAAAACTTAAAGATGTTTGCCGTTATTCAAGAGAAAAAACAACATTAACTTAAGCAATAAAAAATGCCTTTTATTCAACTGTTAAACTGTACAGATTTTTTTGCTGTTTTTATTAAATTACAGATAACATTTGTAAAATCACAGGAAAAAAAATCCTTGATTTATGTGTTGACTGTAAGCAAAAAAGCAAAAAATCTAACTATTTTAAAGATATTTGCCATTCTTTATGAGGGAATTTTGTAAATTTTGGAATACAATACGGTAAATCTTTGTTAAAAGCAGTTTTAAGCTACTAACCTACAAATAGTATCTTGTAGAATCACTACAATGTGTGACTAGAAATTTACAGTTTTACATCTCTGAATATGTTATTTTATACCAATAAATTTACAGATATTTGCTGTTATTTTCAGTTTGTGAATATAAGAGTATTCCACCCTTTTTAAACGTCTGTGTGTCTGTCTGTCTGTCTGTCTGTCTATCTATCCATGATTTCATATAAAATTAAGATTAAAGAATGTATTTTGCTCGTTTGCCGATTGTTTAATTATTGTATTTTTATGAAATGGTTATTTTCCATTTTTTCCAACATACTACCTTTCTTTAACATTTCTATTTCATTGTGCATGAAAGTAGCTAAATTGGTACACTTTGCAAACTTTTTTTCTTTCACAATAAAAGCTGTAAATTTGTGAGATCCCGACATTTTTTGCCCATTTCTTTTCTAGTGGCCTGTGTTTTTCATTTTCCACATTAAAAGAGAACAAATTCTACATTAGGAGCTTGAGTCCTGAGTGGGATTGTCATTTATCCATATTATTTTAATACTTTGTTGTGTTTTCTGTCGCTGCATTCTGTTTATATTCTCAGTCAAAACCTTTCAGCTAAGTTCATCCACCCGAACGGTTTCATTAGGAAAAGATTGTGATTTGGGTTAAAATGAAGTAAACTCTAGTTGTTTTCCAAAGGTGACAAGTCCTTTTAGAGCCTCCTACATGAAAATAAAATGTTTCATGCCGTGGAGAAGCTTGACTGCTTACATTTTAGGGTGACATTTGACCGATCAATGACCCTGAAAAACTGACAAAACCCCTCAAAAATGATGATGATCTTGGTGTTCTGTACTGAGAACATAACCAAGACAAATCTCAGTTTTGTACAGTTGCCCTTGTGATATTCTTCTGCGAAACTGGACCCAAACTATTTGCCCTTCAAGTGAAATTACATCTGGTTTCAGTTCTGCCGAGTGTTTTTTCTTTTTCTGCACATATATGGATCCAAAATTCACAGCTACCTAGTTAATATCTGGTGCATACACCTCACATTAAGCTCTTTAAGCTCCTGTATTCCTGTTCATTACTCTGCACTTAATCACTGGTAAGGAACAACACACGTGTGTGAGTACACTTCACATTGAACATCACGATGATTATGTGCATCATATAAACCACATATATGGGTAAAAAACATCACAAGCACTGACAAATGACTGTGTGTAATGTGCTATCTGCTGCTGATGAGCAGCTACACACGTGGACAAAATTGTTGGTACCCCTCAGTTAAAGAAGGAAAAACCCACAATTCTCACTGAAATCACTTGAAACTCACAAAAGTAACAATAAATAAAAATTTATTGAAAATTAAATAATCAAAAACAGCCATCACTTTTGAATTGTTGATTAACATAATTATTTAAAAAAACAAACTAATGAAACAGGCCTGGACAAAAATGATGGTACCTCTATAAAAGATTGAAAACTATTTGACCAGAGTGACATGATTAACTCAGGTGTGTCATTTAATTGACATCACAGGTGTTTCCAAACTCATAATCAGTCAGTCTGCCTATTTAAAGGGAGACAAGTAGTCACCCTGCTGTTTGGTGAAAAGGTGTGTACCACACTGAACATGGACAACAGAAAGCGAAGGAGAGAATTGTCCCAGGACATCCGAAAAAAAATTATAGACAAACATCTTAAAGGTAAAGGCTATAAGACCATCTCTAAACAGCTTGAAGTTCCTGTGACAACAGTGGCTCATATTATTCAGAAGTTCAAGACCCACGGGACAGTAGCCAACCTCCCTGGACGTGGCCGCAAGAGGAAAATTGATGACAAATTGAAGAGACGGATCGTTGGAATTGTATCCAAAGAGCCCAGAGCAACCTCCAAAGAAATTAAAGGTGAACTCCAAGGCCAAGGTACATCAGTGTCAGATCGCACCATTCGTCGTTGTTTGAGCCAAAGTGGACTTCATGGGAGACGACCAAGGAGGACACCACTGCTGAAAAAAACTCATAAAAAAGCCAGACTGGAATTTGCAAAAATGCATGTTGACAAGCCACAAAGCTTCTGGGAGAATGTCCTTTGGACAGATGAGACCAAACTGGAGCTTTTTGGTAAGGCACATCAACTCTATGTTCATAGACTCAAAAACCAAGCATACGAAGAAAAGAACACTGTCCCTACGGTGAAACATGGAGGAGGCTCAGTAATGTTTTGGGGCTGCTTTGCTGCATCTGGCACAGGGTGTCTTGAAAGTGTGCAAGGTACGATGAAATCTGAAGACTATCAAGGCATTCTGGAGAGAAATGTGCTGCCTAGTGTCAGAAAGCTTGGTCTCAGTCGCAGGTCACGGGTCTTCCAACAGGACAACCATCCAAAACACACAGCCAAAAACACCCAAGAATGGCTGAGAGAAAAGCGTTGGACTATTCTAAAGTGGCCTTCTATGAGCCCAGATCTGAATCCCATTGAACATATGTGGAAGGAGCTGAAACATGCCATTTGGAGAAGACACCCATCAAACCTGAGACAACTGGAGCTGTTTGCTCATGAGGAGTGGGCCAAAATACCTGTTGACAGCTGCAGAACGCTCATTGACAAATACAGAAATCGTTTAATTGCAGTGATTGCCTCAAAAGGTTGTGCAACAAAATATTAAGTTATGGGTACCATCATTTTTGTCCAGCCCTATTTCATTAGTTTGTTTTTTTAAATAATTATGTTAATCAACAATTCAAAAGTGATGGCTGATTTTGATTATTTAATTTTCAATAAATTTTTATTTATTGTTACTTTTGTGAGTTTCAAGTGATTTCAGTGAGAATTGTGGGTTTTTCCTTCTTTAACTGAGGGGTACCAACAATTTTGTCCACGTGTGTAAGTGTCTGCAGCTAAAATGGACAGAAAACTAAACACAGATTCAGGCAGTACAGCATCTGTCCGCTCACATGGTTTCATCTCATCTCATTTAGCCTCGCTCTCTCATTTTCATATGAGGGTCTTTGGTGTATATTCATGAATGTGTTGTCCTGTGTGTGTGTGTGTGTGTGTGTGTGTGTCTCTCAGTGGGAGTTGTGCATGTGGAGGTAGCAGGTGAGAAGCTAAGCTGACAGAGATGGACCACTTCACTTACCTGAGACGACGGTTCCATTGTTAATGATGTTATGTACATCCGGAGGGCCAGTCAGACACACACACACACACACACACACACACACACACACACACACACACACACACACACACACACACACACACACACACACACACACACACACACACACACCTAGCGCACATGCTCAGCAGCACTGCAGATGGCAGACAAATAAAGACAAATAAATATGTGCACACACATATGGCACCAAGATTAAGGTCTGTTATTAATAACTTAAAGCGACAAGGATCGCTCCACTTTAGACGGCTGACTTAGACTGTAATCACACTTACACTAGTGACACACAACCTACCTGCAGCTACCAGCTATGCTAATATGAGGGAGAAAAGGGGGAAAATGGTAGCTTAACACTTTGTATGCTAATGTATTAGTTAGATGTACTGAAACAGTCTACTAGATGGATTCACTGGGTGCTGCTTTGAGGACTTGCAGGGTGCAAAATCCAATCCAGTGTGTTGTGTTGTCCAGTATATTGAGGGAGTGGTGGTGTGTTTCTGCTATGTTTTTGTGACTGGATGCCTGCAGTTTATTGATTTAACAGTAAGTAGAGATGTTGTGGTCACACTTTTTGCCCCCTATCTGATCAGAGTAGTACAATATAGCATGGTAAGTCCCCCCTAAATAGCTCAACCTGTTCTTTAATGTTACATTGAAGGACCAATCCCATCCTGGACACCGTCTGTTTGACCCACTATCCTCAGGTAGACACTTCAGGGCCATGAACGCATGGACAAACAGATTGAAAAACAGCTTCTACCCAGAGCCATAAGAGAACCGGTCTCTGACAAACACTCATACTAACTGTCTAAATCTAAGTACTAGACTAGTAATTCGTAATATTTATTAATATGCTTTGTTATTATTGATTATGCGATAACAGATTATTGTTTAGAATAATTCATATTTTTTGGGTGGCCATGAGGCTTGTTGTAAAGCTCTGTTACAGAGCATTGTCTGGAATGTAGTGTAAATAGGTTAGGGTGTACTGTGGCTCCACAAGCTCCAAAAGGACGACAAAACCCGGTAGTCTATACTGCATGTCAGAAAATGTGTTGTAATTCAACTGCAGTACTTTGTCACGCCTCCAGGTGGAGCTTTCAACTGTTTGATATTAGAGTGCCTGTATAACAGAGTGGCGACAACTGGGGATTTGACCCCATTTTGTTTCCATTTACTGTGCCACGCACTAATGCACCCGTGACTGTGTATGTACTCGCTTAGCATGCGCTATGTGTTTTATTTGGATTTTTACATTCTAAGCTTTCTAGTCATCGTTCAGAAGTAAAAAAGGATGATTGCTTATCAATAATAATGTTTTTTTTTTTTTACAATTTAGAGGACACAGGAACTCTACTGGAGCCTATCCCAAATATGGGATGCGCAGCGCGAGGTGCACATTCACGAAAACTAGCTATTTGTGAATTGTTTACTGACTTCAAGACATGTTTTGGACAAAATATTTTACTGGCTTGTTTTGTCTGGATGTCCAAGGTTGGATTATGGCCGTTTATTGTGGAATATTTTCATCTGTGACTAGTTATGAGCCTTCAAACGTGAGTTGTGCTGTTTACGTTATTTGTTGTTTGTTGGACAAATGTGTTTATATTACCCGCTGTGGTAATCACATCAGAAAGTGGTTTCTACCGGCGGATTCATGAGAATCTAAGCTTTCCATGGATGTATAATGTTTCTATCATCGAGTTTGCAGCTTTGGTCAATTTAGCAAAATATGTTTGCACATCTGAAGACGGCTGAAGTTTAATGGGTTACGGTACCCAACAGTCTGCAGTAACACATCTCCATGCATGAAAATGGTCAAAGTCAAAATAACCACAACTGCCTAAAATCACATCAAACTTTTCTATCTGTCATTCACCCATACATCATAACATGAAAGTACATACATGGGACTAACCTGGCACAAAAATGATGATGAAGTCGGTTTATTTTCCCACAATTTCCTTCTTTCAGGATCACTGGGAAACCTAAACATGTGGAATCCCTTCTCTGACCGATTTGTGCACCCAAAGGCACAACAGCCCGTCATTTTTCAGGGAATTTAGGAAGCGTTGGAAGACCTGGAATTACTCTCTGCGGTGTAAACAACGTTAACAGGAAAACCCGGCGTTCATGAATAGGAAACAAAATGGCGCCCATAGATCACGTGACCAACATTTTTTGGACCCGTCATGTCACCACTCTGTTATACAGGCACTCTATTTGATATTAAAGTAACCCAAGAAGCAGTCACTCAGACTAAGGGTGTCGGCAAGCAGAGAAAATGTTGGGGTTTTAACTAGCAACAGACACCATAACAAAGACTTCCATAATGGTTAATGACCTCCAGCAAGCATTAACGTCTTTAAGACCAACTGAGATCAACTAGACCAGAGTTTTTATGTCCCAGTGGCATTTGCAGCAACATTTGAGGTCCAAATCATGCATGGGTTGACTAAAAAGCACTGGGCTGAATTTATGTAATGCTGCTGACTCTTTTTATATATCCTTAATGTTTTACCAAAAAATGTGCTCTCCATTCATGACATCTTTGTGACAACAACTGTGTGGGCTTAGGTTTATACAGACAGTGATCACTTAAAAAATTCTTTGATCAGTCCTGAAACGTAGGATTGGCTTTAGATTGATTATAGATAAGTATAGGCTGTTTGTCACTGCAAGAACCTTGTGTGTTCTGACGGCAGGGACCTTGTTCGGAGATCTTTCTGTGGAAGAAACAAGTACCTACTTCAAAGCAGCACTTCTAAGCAGCCCTGAAAAATTTATTAATTTTAGAGAGGACAACAAGCACCACTTTTTCTGCCCTCCCCATGTCCTGGTCAAGTAGAAGTCTTCTCCTCTCTAATTTTGCCATATTCACTACATAGGGGAGACCAAACATTCCATACATACCCGTCTATCTCAGCATCTTCATAATACTGGGGAATGTCGTCTATGCACTCCCCTGGTTACACATTTTCAATCCCACTGTCCTACCAATTTCATAATGTCAGCTTTAGAAAATAGCAATCACTGGTCTCTGGGACAGAACAGGAGGGCGGAGAGGATTTGGATTCATAGGCTCTGGACCGCCATGCCATAAGGCCTTAATGATGTCTGATTGACTACAACCACTAAACCCTGTCGTGGTTGTCCTGGGTCTCTTTCCTGGCCACTCTCCTCCTCCTCATCACTCTGATCCTTCACAACTCTATTTCAATTTAACCCTAAACCAACAACTCCAACCCTGACCCAACCCTAACCCTAGCCCTCCCGATGTCCTTATCAAGTGGAAGCCTTCTCTTCTCTAACATCACCATCAATAATGCAAACTCTACTCAAATCACTCATGATGTCTTCTAACATACAAAAGCACCAGATTTTAACATGCTAAAAAAAGGATGTTCACAAAAGAATGTCTTTAAAGTCACTAACTCTACAAAAACAGCAAAGTAGACCAAGAAAAGAATATAGAAATTCCTGTTACGATACATAAACGTAACTTCAAATGGTTAAATGGTACAATAAATTTATTAGCAATGCTTTCTTTCAGGCAATAGGTGGCAAAATTATTCAGCAATGAAACTTTTTTTATTAACAAGAGCACTTTGGATTTATTTACAACAGAAAATGGAGAAAACGTGTCATGAAAAAATTACTTCAAGGTAGCAGGAATCTTCAAGTCTGCTTATGAATTACAAGTATTTTCTATTGTCAGACAAATACTAAAACACCAAAGTAGAATTCAAAGTTAGGCATTAGCAAGTGTAAATTCCAGCAAAACACAGCAAACAGAGGCTGATTCTGAGTTAAAAATCTACATCTATAACATCCTTATGGATATTTACCCACTTGGGTCTCAATTTTATTTTCTTTCTGGGAATTGTCCACAATTTTCCACAATGATCTTTTAGTGCTGCTACCATATAAGCATGACTTTCCAGTTAGCAATCATTCAATCTTACTATTCTACAATATCTTTGTGAACAATCCTGGCCTATTTAGCAAATTTAAAAAAGGGCTTTTAGACCATTAATGATATTTTTGCAATGTTTTTAGCTGTCCATTCTAATTTGCGATCATTAACATCGAGTACCTTTGCTGATATGTCTTTTTTAATAGCACAGTTCCACATCCCTTAAATAAAGTTGTATTTAAACAGCTGGTCAGTTTCTCAGGTTCTTATTATTAATCCTGACCTCGATAATGAGGCTAATTCTGCAGATCCACTGTCGGTTTTAGACGAGATGCTTTATAAGTATTGCAACAAAGGCCTGGAAGTTCAACTCTTTAGCTTGTATGTGTTGTATTCTCTGAGGTCTGATTCTTAGATTCATAGGAAAATAGGGAAGTAGTATGGAAGAAGTAGGAGGGCCTAAAAGTGATGTCCACGCACCCACACATACAGCACATATCACCATTTTGAACAGCAGCATGTCTAAAGACCTCTACACACTGTGATTTTTGGCCGTCCCAGATGAAAGATAATAATCGTGAGAGAATCGTAGCGGTATCTTTGGTTTGGCTCTCAGTCGGTGGTCCTACGTCGCACTGTGAGACAGGTTCAAGGACGGCTGTTGTCATGATCAGCCATAAAATTCTGACAGTGTCAGAAATTTGGGGTGACTACAGCTGTGACCTACAACAACTAACTAACCAAAAGAAATGCAGGATGAAATGATGTACTGATCAGCGTGACACTGGTGCTAAACCAAATAGATGATTTGAGGTGACAATGGCAAAACTCATTAAAACAAGTATGTGGGATTTAAACAAAGAAGATAACCTAGTTGAGTTGTGGCAGCAGAAGCCCTGTCTTTTTTTAATGTTATTTTTTTGGCATTTCTGGATAGGTACAGTGTGATAGGCAGACAGAAAAGTAGGGAGAAGGGTTGGGGGAAGACATGCAGTAAAGGGCCGTAAGCGAGAATGGAACCCAGGCCGCTGGGTCACCCGCTCAACCAGTTGAGCTGTCCGGACGCTCAGAAGCCTTGCCTTTTGGACGTGTCCTCCAGCTCTTAACACAATCGGACAAAAAAGGACAAAGCATGGAGGGATATAGTGGCGGAATTGCATCTCCCAGGTTGTTAACCTAATATTAGTGGCTAGCAAACGCACATAAACCCGGCTGTAAATAGTGGCTACAACACAAAGTTTAAGTTAATAAATAAATAAAAATTAAATCTGTTCATGTTTCGCTAGTTTCGCTGTGATTGTAGGTACTCTGTTTGTGCTTTGGTTGTTTATTTTTCATGGATGGACAGGGCACGCTTGTCGTGCATTCACATCAACTTACGTACTGTACATCGTAGGCTGAGATTCAGTTGCGTTTTCATTGTGCAGTTTGCACACAGGAAACTTCACGTTGTGCCCAAAGATTGTTAGATTCATGTCGTACAGTGTAGCAAGCTGTGAACTTAGAAGATTGCTAAAATGGCATGGTGTGTAGAAGCCTTCAACCAATTCCTGCTGAAAGTAACACATATTCTCTACTGGAATGCTGGAATTTGCTCTACGGGGAACAATGACGTGCTGCATATTTCTGCACGTTTTTAGCCGCAGACAAACACTTCACCTACTGTGGTTGTTAATGCGATACTGGAGCTGCTGCTGTTGTCACACTCTGTAATGAGGTGTTTATAGCTGCAGATGCAGGGATTAGTGAGAATGCTGATGGTTTTGAGGAGTTGCAACAATATAAAGAAGAAACAGAAGTTTCTACTTTCTCATGACTTTTCATTGAACTGCGTGAACCGTGTCTCACTGACTGACACTCCTGCTAATTTGCGCAGAACAAACTAAGGAAATGTGACAAATGCTGACTCACAACCAGCACACTACAGCATAGAAGTGTGAGCAGTTACTGTGTGACAGACCAGCACTGGCTGCTCGAAATTGCATCAAGCACAAAAGTAGGTGTAACAATCCAAAAAGTAGCCCGCCCCTCCGGAAATATTGTTTTCTGCGGAGGAAATGATATCTGGACTTTTTGCAGTAAATACAAATGTAGTGACAAGTCTGACAGCACTGAACTGCTTCTGAACAACTCTGTTTCTAATGATTTCTCAATATACATCTGGAGTCTGCATGCAACCCTGCTGTGCAAAAAAAAAAAAGCATTTACTTTATTAAGATCACAGTGACATGTCAGATTTAGAGAATTTAAATAATTAATGAAGGTACTGCTGCAGTGCCTTGTGGCCTTGTGTGTAAATCGTGAACAGCCACCTTCTCTTTGGAGACATGTATTGATCCTGCTGCTGTGTGATGGTCACAGCTGTTAAATAAAGTCAAAGAAAAGAATTCTGCTTATCGTATTCATCTTAAACTGATCAGGAATCCGATTTAGCAGGATCAAATGTGTTGGTTAATTTCAGCATAATTTGTACTATTTCAGGAGAAAGACCTGTGAGTGTCTTTTTCCACAAGATGCTCAACTACCTTAGAGGGGATAAAGATTCCACTTGATATCTTTTTACCATGTGGCTGGAATGAAAAAACGTCCAGAGGCAGATTGACTAATCAGATTTCCATCTGTCTCAAATGCTTCTTGAATGCAGTTACAGTTTACTCTTTCTTGAGATGACACAGCTACACGATCTGCCCAAAAAGCTGGTAGTGATGAGTAGCAGTCAGCTCACAAACGCACCTCGGAAAGACAGATGTGTTTATGCCTTTTCAACATCTGGAAAGCATTTCAAACTGCCTCCTGAGGTGATTCCAGCAATCAAGCTTCAATCAAAGCTTCTGAGTAGCATTAGCACTTATGTTTTGGAGATTAGACAGTTGTCTGATTTGCTCAAGATGCATGAAGTGACGAAGGTAAATGGAATCTGATGGTGATGTGAATAGAAAGAAAAACTAGAAGGGAAAGCCTGACAGGAAATTCATGCCTTCCACGTCTTTGACACAGCAGACAGCGACCGTACATACATCAAGAAAGTTAATAGCACTAACAACAAATACATGTTGTGAAAAAAGTCTGTCCGATCATCCACACCTTCATACTTCATTGTTACATGAGTTTTAGGAAAGTAGTCACTGCCTGACTTTGTTTGTGTATGTAAAAATCAAAGCACCTCCAGAGTGGGAAGTTCTAAATTCTCCAGATATCCTGTGCTACAGTCCGATCTGTAGCTAGCTGCTACATTGTGGAAAAAAGTCAAACAACCATGGGAGCGTCCAGCATGTTAAAAAAAATAAAATAAAGCATCCTGTGGACATGTGAACAGGGTAAAAAACTTGATTTTCACTAGAGGAGGTTTTAAATTTTCAATTAGAAGCTTCTCAGTTGCAGTAACACCTCGCTTTTGGATTCATAAATCGAGTCTGAAAGGCTAAAATGTTGTTCTGTTTGCCATGGCAGAGAAAGTTGGAGGGAAGGCCTCAATATAGCAGCATATAGCATCTCCTTATCGATGCTTTTAAGAATAAGACATTTACTTTCAGTTTCGTTGCTACCTCAATTGACATATTCATCAAAAACCTTTTTAGTTAGCAACAGGCACCATGACAAAGACATCTGTACTGGTTAATAACTTCCAGCAAGCATTAAGGTGTTTAAGACCAACTGGGATCAACTAGAATGGGTTTTTTAAACCCTATGGCATATATATAAACATTTGAGGCTCAAATCATGTACATTACCGTTCAAAAATTTAGGGTCACCCAGACAATTTCATGCTTTCCATGAAAACTCACACTTTTATTCATGTGCTAACATAATTGTACAAGTGTTTTGTAATCATCAATGAGCCTTTCAACACCATTAGCTAACAATGTAGCATTAGAACACAGGAGTGATGGTTGCTGGAAATGTTCCTCTGTACCCCTATGCAGATATTCCATTAAAAATCAGCCGTTGCTAGAATAGTCATTTACCACATTAACAATGACGAGACTGTATTTCTGACTAATTTAATGTTATCTTCATTGAAAAAACAGCTTTTCTTAAAAAAATATGGACATTTCTAAGTGACACTAATTTTTTTAATGATAGTGTATATATGTTTAACCCTCCTGTTGTCCTCATTTGCAGGCACCAAAAAATATTGTTTCCTTGTCTGAAAAAAATCCAAAAAATTCAGCAAAAATATTCCTCACATTTCTGAAAAATTGCAAAATCTTTCGGAAGAAAATTCCAATATTTAACTTAAAAGTTTCCCTTAAAAGTTTTTTTTAACCCCCAAATTTGGCAAAAAATTACTTGTAAATATTTTCAAAAAATGAGTAAAAATCTTCCAAAAAAATCCTAAAAATATCTAGTGTGTACATATATATCAATAAAACTTCTAATATTGTCATTAAGAACATTCGCATAAAAATCAACCAAAATCCAGCAAAATTTCTTTTTAACATTTCTTTTTTCCACCAAAAAATGTTCAGAGATTTCCCAAAAATGTTGAAAATGTGGACATCAGAAGTTTCACAGTGAAAATATATATTTTTTCTTCAAAATGGGTCAATTTTGACCTGCAGGACGACGCGAGGGTTAAATGGGGTTTATGTAACTTGAGAGTTTCGTATTTCTGCATAAACATATCACAGGTGTTAATACGAGGCTTATCATCTGGTTTTCTCAACGACACAGACACATTTAGGTTGACTAAAGTCTTTACACTTACAGAAAACAATAAAAAAATAGAAGGAGTGCAGCATTTTGCAGGAGGTCAGTTGGTGCTCCTTCGGCTCAGGCCCCTTTAGAATCTAGTCTGGCTGCTGCCAAGTGAAGAGCACATTTTACGTCCTACAGGAAATGTGTTTGCTGTCTCAACCTTTCACCTCTCGGCTAAAAAAACGGCTCCGGTTCCCCTGGACGCTGCTGCCTCGCCGCGTTGTTACCGACTCTCAGTCTTTTCTCAGTTTGCCGTTTCATCTCGCCATTTTCCTCCTCGCCCTCCTGTGCTTTGAAGCGCTTCCATCCCCACCTTTCTTTTCATCCCCCCCCAGCTGCTGTTATTACTTCCCCTGTTTGTTTAACAATTTCTTTTTCTCACCGCTCACCTCCACCTCTCACATTTTTTCCCATCACCTGTCCTCGTTCTCCTCTTCAGATGCCTCCTTCTCAATCTTCTTTTTCCTCCTCCTCCTCCTCTTGTCGTTCTTGGCGGATATATTTTTTCAAAGTCAGATAGCAGTCGCCGGCATGCCAAATAGGACCGCATATGGGTCGGCTCTCACAGGTCGCCATCTCACTTCAAATAAAAAAAGGAAGAAGAAACAAAAGGCGCCGATGCAGACAAGAGCAGGAGACGAAGAGGATATCAAATAGATTTTTCTCCCTTCTCTTCTCTACAGTAGGAGACCAGGTGCTGGAGCTGGGAGGTGCTTTAATTGTGTGGTGGGGAGATATGAGGAGGGAATTTGAGCCAGGAGGGTGTGTTTTTGTGTGTGCATGTGTGTTTGGAGAGGCAGCAGCGGCAGCAGATAATTGGAGAGGCACACCTGGACGCTGGTCACCTCTCAACCCTGAACCTCTGCCCTTCAAACCAGCACTATTCACTCCGGGTACGTACTGTATGTGTGTGTGTGTGTGCGCGGCGAACTCTCATTGCCCAGCCAACCAGGCAGTGCATGTGTGTGCGTGTGGGGAAAACAGCAGGCTGCTATGTGTGTGTCTGTTATACCCATCTTCACCGACTGCCAGTGTGTGGGCTAGATGGTGGTGGTGAGAGCAGTAGGTCATTCAGCTGAGCTATGAAAGATTCAGGACTGACTGATGACCTCGGCCAACTAAAAAAGCTCCCACTTTTTCAATCAGTCTTCTTTGGGAGACGTTGTTTTCTTTTTTTTAACTTAACCTTTGCTTTGGCAAAGGAAAACACATCAAAAATTCTCTTTTTTGCCGCTGCACCCTGCGTGGAGGCAAAAAAAAGAAAAGAAATAAAAAGACATCAGCCGAGCGGGAAAAGCTCGGGTGCATTGTCGAAGGCCCCTGAAATTTTGGGCTGGTGTCAAAGATGCAAAGTCTCTCAGTAACAAGCCATAGATGACAAGATGAGAAAAAGAAACGGATCCGGTCGCTGAAAATGGTGCCCCTAAGAATCACAACGAGAGGGTTTCATTAACACCAAAGAAGACTTGAGGGCTCCTGCTTTCCGTCGCCAATTATTTATGTGAAACGGTGACATTTGACACAGATTCTTGCTGAGACTTACAAGATTTTGTTTGTCCGTAAGGGGCTGCACAATGGATCGGTGGTTAGCTCTGTTGCCTTGCAGCTAGAAGATCTCCAGTTCGTGTCCCGGCCTGATCTTTCTGCATTGGGTTTGAAGTTCTCCCTGTGTATGTGTTCGTTTTCTCTGGGTACAATGGCTTCCTCCCACAGTCCAAAAACATGCTGAGGCTAAGTGATTATTCTAAATTACCCGTAGGTGTGAATGTGAGTGTGATTGTCTCCATGTTTAGCCCTGTGGTAGTCTGGTGACCTGTCCAGGGCGTCTCCTAATTTCACCCTAAATCAGCTGGGATACACTGTGGATTAAGCGGCGTATAGATAATGGATGGATGGATGACTGGACGCAAAATATGTCTCTACAGACAGGGGATGGTTACCTGGAATACTGTCATCCCTGTGAAGTTGACAGTTAACTCTATGTGGAAATAAAGGCCAATCATGCTTTTCAAATCTGCATGGCATCATTTTTTTCATTCACCCAAGTTCACAATAATCTGCACGAACCCCTGTGGATGTCTGCAGCCCTAACAAATACTGTACGGACAGCTTGACGTAATGACATGATGATGACGCCAGATGAAAAGCCGCTAACATTCATTCTCTAAGGTGATGACCATCTGTGCCAAAGTTTGTTCAAAGTCATTAGTCTATGCCAGGATATAGCACTAGATAAGGAAATACCTCAGCCTTCTTGTGGGAACGAGCAGGGGATTGCTTAACTCTTTAATCCTCATCAGTACAAGTGGGGTCCATGTGGACCTCAGAGGTATTGTTATGTGCCACAGTCTCTCTCTCTCTCTCGCTCTCTTTCTCTCTGGTTTGGCTCTCTCTCCTCCTTCTGCCTGCTGCTCACCTGAGTGCAATCGGCACTCAGGTGATGAGAGGAGGAGGAGGGAATAAAAGGGACAGGGAGTGCAGAGATTGGGGGCACGACTTGGCACAGACACCTGGACAGGTAGGAGGGAGTTTACCTTCCTCCGTGGTTTTTCTCCCCTCCAGGCAGGTTTTTCCCCGTGCATGTAGGTGCCGGGGTTTTTGTTGGTTTCCTTCGTTGTATTAATTTGGGCTGGAGACCCCAGACAAAAGAACAAAAGTGGGAAGACGCTGGGCCAACCACGCAGTGGGCCGTCGCTCCCAGCGTCTCCCCCTAAACTACCCAAAAATAAGAACTAAGGCTGAAATAAACAAAAGACGAATAACGAAACTGTCGGTGATCTCCAGCCCAAATTAATACAACGAAGGAAACCAACAAAAACCCCGGCACCTACATGCACGGGGAAAAACCTGCCTGGAGGGGAGAAAAACCACGGAGGAAGGTAAACTCCCGTGTGAGGGCTGTAACAGGTATATAACGTCATATTTTTTTATTTACAAGTTGGATTTTTCAGTCCCTTTAGGTAGTTGTCACCCACATAGTTGCCATCACATACACCAAAACGTATTTGATTGCAACCAGTTTCATCGTGTACATGAAAAAAAAATCCCAGCCAGACCCTAGCCGGACTGTGCATCTTTCATTTATGTATGTATGTGTTATGTTGCTGTTGTGATGACTGCTTCAGTTGCATTGTGTTTCATTTCAATTCAGGAGTTCCTACACTAATACTGTAAGCCATACACATTAGTAATCATCAATAGTGATTTCATTGTTTCTTTCATATTTATATTTATAGACGACACACGTTTTAGGAAAATATATATTGAGAGGATATGGACAGGTACAGAAATGTGAAACAGATGAAATACTGCTGGGGTCTAGCTGGACTGCAAGTGTAGGGATTAATAGGTTTTGTCCCGTCGTGTACTGATGAGGGATAAGCTATATCTCCTTGGAACAACAAAAATCAAAATATGGAATTTGTGTAATCATACTCCATATTCCTACCACAACCAACTGTATGGAGGTTTATGGTTTTGTAGGAAGAAGTTTTCTGAATCATTATTCATCATAGCCTACTCCTAAACTACAACTTGCCATTATAGCCTCAAGTATTTTTTACAGTGTTTAAGCAGAACTGTAGGTGAGCTGGTGTGTTCAGGCTGCAGCGAGTGGTCTTCTAGTTACATGTAAGGCATTGCAAGGCATGAAGGGAAGCTTTATGTGGATAAACAAAACTTACTACACCTAAAACTAATTTTGACGAACGGAGGTGAGTTTTTAGCAGTTTACTCAATGTCAGACGGGACATTTTACAAGCTTCTAAAATCTTCTTTTTGACAGCTTGCAAACAGAGAAAAGAAGCCATTAAAAATGTTTATTTGGGCTTTGGGGAGTAATGATGGGCCTCTTTTTTTCACCATTTCCTGAACAATTATAGAGAAATTATCAGTCTCGCAAACAAAATAATTGTGAGAGGTAGTTATTGGAAATGAAGATAATTAGCGGTTGCAGCCTTACAGTACTTCACTGATGGAATAATACTAGCTCACTCAAGGTTTGTCCTAATTACTCTAAAGACAACACATTAAAGCGATTAGTTGAAACTAAATTTCAGTAGATTTTGGTACAGGTGGGGAATGAAGGACAAATCATAGTTTGCACTCTAACGGCAACAGTTATTACAAATGTGTGAGATGATAGAAATCAAATCGGGCTCTCTTGCAGTTGGCTGTTTTGCCTGATTTTCAATTGGTAACTTCGGAACTAAATCAAAAATGACAAACTGTGATTGTTTCAAAAGCATCAGTAGACATAAACTTGTTTATATTTATGAGATCTTAGAATGGATCTTTTATATACCAGTGGTTAAAGTGGAAAGCTGGCCTTGAGCAGTCATTAATGATGCAGTTAATAAGTTCACAACATGTCTGTGGTGAGATTTTAAAGGCTACTGAAAATAATACCTCACCAGAGAAACACAAGACGTGGTGCATAAAAAATGCTGGACTTCGATTACATGCGTGTTTCTTTAGGTTATTTTGCTTTAAAACATGCATGTATACACAGAAGCGGACCTGCAACCTGCACTGAAAACACTTTGACCGAATACCAGCAAGGATTTCTCTCAATGCGGATGAAGTGAGAAACATTTTACTATACGGGTGGAGGGAGGAGATTGAAAAACAGCTTCGATAATTAATGCTACAGTCTCCCAATCTAACTTGCGTTGAAGGGCTTATTCTTGTCTTCAACATGTAATCTAAATGTCTGTTATTCCCGTGAGATGAATGGAAATGAGAGGCATGGCTGGGTGTGTTTGGGGCTGTTTTACAACACAGTGCTACAATGGATTCCTCTCCATCTCCTTTTAATCCTGTAGTGTGTGCCCCTAGCTTTAACCTTATTACCCTGTACACCCGGGGGACATGTAATGAAACAGTTCCCTCATTCAGGAGGTCAATTTGTTCGCTTTTCTTTATGAAGTCTAAAGTCTCCTTCATCCCATCGGCATACCTGCCTGTCTGATTTTTCTTCCACTCTAGCTGTCCTTTAATTAGCTCATGCACTTGTGTGAATGCATTAGAGAGTAATAGAGGGAGAGAATTCCTGTCTCATGCTGACTTCATTGAGTCTAGGTTTGATCTATCAGTTGCAATATTCCCTCCTCTTACTTCTTACATCTTAAAAAACCTTGCCTTGATGGTCTGACTGTTTGCCTGTGCAAAGACAGATTGCTGCTCTGGTTTTTCTGCCTCTGAAAGAGAAAAATCAAGCACTACCAATTACAGATGACACACACAGAGCATCGCAGGCCCCGAGCTGTCATCACATTCAATCCAGCTGTCAAGGAATCAAAACAGATCAAATGCAGAAAACACAAAGAAAAAAAAAAATCTGTTCACTTGGCAATGAGAACCAATTTGTTCCTCGGCAGCCTTCTATGAAATCACTATTGCAATCAGTTACATCACAGCATTTCTTTGTAATTCGTCAGTCAATCAGTGATTAAATAAATGACATGCATTGTGTTCACTCTAGAGAGATTGCCATCTGAAATGTAATCTCAGGTTTTTCACAGATGAACGGATGATGCTGCCATTTTAAGCAGGCATGATGTCAAATGTTCACAATATTAAGTTGATATGTTAGCATGCTAACTTTAGCTTATAGGAAATGAGAACCAAACTATGTCCGAGGTTGATGGCCGCCGAATTTGGCAGGTATTATACACAAATCAAAATGTTGGAAATAGAAAATAATATGTTGTTCTAGTGGTGGTGCAACAGTAGAGACCAAAATGAATCAATTCAGACTTAGGAGGGCATAAATATTTGTTCAAATTTTCATTGTCCTTGTATGTTGTGCCACATTTAAAGGAGAATTCTGGTTAATTTCTACCTGACATATATATTGGGTCATTTCAACTTTGCACTCTTCACTTTCGATGTAGAGATTTAGAGCATCATCTTAAACATTTGTTTTTGATACTGAATGACCCAACATACCTGAAAAAAATTCCTTACTAGTTGACAGTTTAAGGCGACTAAATGATGGATTTTTTTTCTCAGTAACCTTTAGCAGTTGTGTGGAAAAAGTGCATGGAAAACCACAAACTTTCTATAAATGCGAGCATGGTGGCAGCATTATTATAACACAGGTTCAAAACTTGAATTTCCCTCGGGATTAATAAAGTATCTATCTATCTATCTATCTATCTATCTATCTATCTATCTATCTATCTATCTATCTATCTATCTATCTATCTATCACATGCAGGCAGTGATATTTTAAAGGATTTTAAAGACTACTCAAAATAACAGCTCAAAAAAGCTCATTGTTGCACTTTTTCCAGGCAACCACTTGTAGTTACCATTACCAAAGAGCCCATTTAAACCCAAAACCAAAATCTTTTTTGATTGAGCAGTTTAGTCGTTGCCAGATCGCCAAATAGCTCTGCTGCTTGAACCTAACCAAACAGTGACTGGAAATAATAATAATCAAAATAAATAAATTTTTAAAAAAAAGAACAAATTCACCTTTATCTAAAAATAGTATTCCCACAGATAACACAAATTGCACTATCCTGGATTAAAAGTCCTGTGTCATAATGATGCCGCCACCATGCCCACCTTCTCTAAATGTGGACTTTATTGCTCGTTACACTTTTTCATTTGCAAACACTGCTGTATGTTGTCTTGGGATTCATCACTGTTCCATTGTTTAGGTAAGAAAACATGTTAGACTGAAAGTAGACATAAATTGCCTGCCTTGAACAGTCATTTTGCTAACTGTATGAGGAATCTCTGTCTGTAGGAAACTTTCCATTTGACCTAACCACCATCATATTCTTCTGCACATGCTGGTATATATGTGACACTGGACGGCTTTCAGTTTAGCATCTGTTCTTACTGGAGAGATACAATGATTTACACACATGGACAAAATTGTTGGTACCCCTCAGTTAAAGAAGGAAAAACCCACAATTCTCACTGAAATCACTTGAAACTCACAAAAGTAACAATAAATAAAAATTTATTGAAAATTAAATAATCAAAAACAGCCATTACTTTTGAATTGTTGATTAACATAATTATTTAAAAAAACAAACTAATGAAACAGGCCTGGACAAAAATGATGGTACCTCTATAAAAGATTGAAAACTATTTGACCAGAGTGACATGATTAACTCAGGTGTGTCATTTAATTGACATCACAGGTGTTTCCAAACTCATAATCAGTCAGTCTGCCTATTTAAAGGGAGACAAGTAGTCACCCTGCTGTTTGGTGAAAAGGTGTGTACCACACTGAACATGGACAACAGAAAGCGAAGGAGAGAATTGTCCCAGGACATCCGAAAAAAAATTATAGACAAACATCTTAAAGGTAAAGGCTATAAGACCATCTCTAAACAGCTTGAAGTTCCTGTGACAACAGTGGCTCATATTATTCAGAAGTTCAAGACCCACGGGACAGTAGCCAACCTCCCTGGATGTGGCCGCAAGAGGAAAATTGATGACAAATTGAAGAGACGGATCGTTGGAATTGTATCCAAAGAGCCCAGAGCAACCTCCAAAGAAATTAAAGGTGAACTCCAAGGCCAAGGTACATCAGTGTCAGATCGCACCATTCGTCGTTGTTTGAGCCAAAGTGGACTTCATGGGAGACGACCAAGGAGGGCACCACTGCTGAAAAAAACTCATAAAAAAGCAAGACTGGAATTTGCAAAAATGCATGTTGACAAGCCACAAAGCTTCTGGGAGAATGTCCTTTGGACAGATGAGACCAAACTGGAGCTTTTTGGTAAGGCACATCAACTCTATGTTCATAGACTCAAAAACCAAGCATACGAAGAAAAGAACACTGTCCCTACGGTGAAACATGGAGGAGGCTCAGTAATGTTTTGGGGCTGCTTTGCTGCATCTGGCACAGGGTGTCTTGAAAGTGTGCAAGGTACGATGAAATCTGAAGACTATCAAGGCATTCTGGAGGCATTCAGTCGCAGGTCATGGGTCTTCCAACAGGACAACGATCCAAAACACACAGCCAAAAACACCCAAGAATGGCTGAGAGAAAAGCGTTGGACTATTCTAAAGTGGCCTTCTATGAGCCCAGATCTGAATCCCATTGAACATATGTGGAAGGAGCTGAAACATGCCATTTGGAGAAGACACCCATCAAACCTGAGACAACTGGAGCTGTTTGCTCATGAGGAGTGGGCCAAAATACCTGTTGACAGCTGCAGAACGCTCATTGACAAATACAGAAATCGTTTAATTGCAGTGATTGCCTCAAAAGGTTGTGCAACAAAATATTAAGTTATGGGTACCATCATTTTTGTCCAGCCCTATTTCATTAGTTTGTTTTTTTAAATAATTATGTTAATCAACAATTCAAAAGTGATGGCTGATTTTGATTATTTAATTTTCAATAAATTTTTATTTATTGTTACTTTTGTGAATTTCAAGTGATTTCAGTGAGAATTGTGGGTTTTTCCTTCTTTAACTGAGGGGTACCAACAATTTTGTCCACGTGTGTATGTGCAAGTTTCTGGAGTGCAAGAATAAAATGACAAGAGTACCCACAATGCAATTTTCATCCACTACATGATAAACAGACACTCCACTTGTGGCTTGTTGCTCTGCAAATTGACCCTTAGACAAGCATCTAGAAGCTACTGATAGATTATTCTCTAGTGGGCATTTCGAAAGGAACGACTCGAGATCGTCTGTGGAAACACAGATAATGCATGTCATTTACACACGTTAGCTTGAGTTACAGTAGTTAGAGTAAGTTAAGTGTACAATTTTTTTTTCCTCTTTTTTCTACACATGATTAACAGTTTTGTACAAGGCAAAAAAAAGAAGCAGATTTCTGCAAAATACAAAACAGAATTAAAGCTGCAAGCAGCGATGGACGGGTCCTCGCATCCACGCTGGTCGGCGAATCCATGCACGTCCACCAGGTGGCACTGTGACTGAGAGTGTGTGCCGGCCTCTGAATCACATCTGGACCAGAGTTTAATCACAAGTAAAATTTCAGCCAGATTGGAGCATGTTCAGACTAGTTATACAGCATTTCCTGCCCATCCACCACCAGGTGGCGCTGTAACTCAGAGTGTATTTCAAACAGTGGATGTGATGAGGGTTGGACTCTGATCACTCATGAAAAGTTTCAGGCTGATTTGACCATGTAGAGGCCAGTTGTACAGCATTTACTGTCCATCCAACAGGTGGCACTGCAACTGAGAGTGTCTGTTGGCCTGTAGATGTGATCAGGGTTGAATTGTGATCACACATGGAAAGTTTGAGGCAGATTGGAGCATGCAGAGGAGAGTTATACAGCAGTTGATGTTTCTTGGCAAAGCATCAAAACTCTAATGGTCGCCATGGCCATGCCATTTGGATTCTGGTTAAACTTTTGATAACTTTTCATCACCAAGTCCTGCTGTGTGGACTGACAAAATTTCAGGTCTCCTGGAATTATCCCCTTGGAGGTATTAACTCTCAAAAATGAGAAAAATCATCAAAAATCTCACAATTAATCCAAGATGGCCGACTTCCTGTTGGGTTTAGGACATGGCTCCAAGAGGCTTTTTTGTGCGTCCTGATGTGCTCTATAAGCCTCCCAAATTTCATGGATGTAGGTGAAACGTGCTGGGGGGGCTGTTTGTTAAAAATACTGTAGGGGGCGCTATAGCATGTGCAGTGCCGAGATGCATACGGTGTTGTTCCTTGGGTCGATGGTGATGTGTGTGGTAATTTTAGTGAGCATTGGAGTATTTCTAACCTGTCAAACAGCACTTTGTTTTGCATGGCGATATTTGGTTGCTACGGCAACAGCGTTGCATGAAATGTCACACCCTTGACAGTGTGGGATTGTCAAGAGGTGAAGACTCGACTGACCAATTTCCAGCATGATATCACCACGTTTGGGGCCATTGTACCTGAAAATATAAGGCCTTAAACTTACTATTACCAACATGTGGCGCTATGACCTTTGCGGAATTTATGAGTGTAGATGTGTTCAGACTGGACCTGGTGTCCATCATGTGAAGTTTGGGGCAGATAGGATCTTGTTCAGCCGAGATATGAATCGTTACATTTTCATGGCGAAACATCGAAATTCCTTTGGCCACCACAGACACGCCCTTTGATGACAAGTCATCATTTTCACTGGGATGCATCATCAATGCGTTCAGCCTGTTGTCACCGCATTTGAAGTGAATATGATCAACCGGGTAACAATAGGGCATGTGGTAAGAGTAAAAGAGGGTAAGTGTAAAAGATGTCTATTTCCTGAAACCACAAGGTGGCGCTATGACTGTCAATGAATATCCCTATGTGGATGACATCAGGACATGGTTGTCATCATACATGTAAAGTTTCAGGCAGATTGGAGCATGTTGAGAAGAATTAGACACCACTTCCTGTTTCATGGCGAAGGATCAGTTTTTTGAGGCTCCGCCATGGCCACACCTTTTGGCTTCTGGTTGAGTTTTTGATAACTTTTCATCAGAAAGGTCTGGTGCATGTACTGGCCAAATTTCAGTTCTCTCAGACTTATCCACTAGGAGCTATTAATTTTGACAAATGTACAGCAAATTCAAGATGACCGACTTCAAATTTTTCGCCAGTCCTGATGTGCACGCCAAATTTGACGCGTTTTGGAATATGATAAGGCCACCAAAAAGGCAATTCATTTCCCGAGGAGCGATTAAGTTTGAAAAATTTACAGCAAATTGAAGATGGCCGACTTCCTGTTGGGTTTACGGCGTGGCTGTAATTGACTTTTTGGTGTGTCCTGATATTCTGCATGTGCCCACCAAATATTGTAGCTGTAAATGAAACATTGTGGAAGTTAGCCTAATGACCACTTTTCAATTTTGCAGGTGGCGCTATAGAGCCATTTTGCCACACACATGCGCAACTCCCATAAAATATCAAATTTTTTGCCAGTCCTGATGTGCATGCCAAATTTCACGCGTTTTGGGATATGATAGGGCCCCCAAAAAGGCAATTCATTTCCCGAGGAGCTATTAAGTTTGAAAAATTTACAGCAAATTGAAGATGGCCGACTTCCTGTTGGGTTTACGGCGTGGCTGTAATTGACTTTTTGGTGTGTCCTGATGTTCTGCATATGCCCACCAAATATTGTAGCTGTACATGAAACATTGTGGCAGTTGGCCTAATGACTACTTTTTCAAGTTTGCAGGTGGCGCTATAGGGCCATTTTGCCACGCACATGCGCAACTCCCATAAAATATCAAATTTTTCGCCAGTCCTGATGTGCACGCCAAACTTCACGCGTTCTGAAGTATGATAAGGCCGCCAAAAAGCCAATTTACTTTCCGGGAGAAAAAAATAAAAAATAATAATAATAAACCCTGGGGTTTCAATAGGGTCCTTGGCACCGCTGGTGCCTTGGACAGTCGGTGCCCTTGCACCGCCTGTCCTTCGCACCCTCGGTGCTCGGACCCTAATAATAAACCCTAGGGTTTCAATAGGGTCCTAGGCACCGCTGGTGCCTTGGACAGTCGGTGCCCTTGCACCGCCTGTCCTTCGCACCCTCGGTGCTCGGACCCTAATAATAATAATAATAATAATAATAATAATAATAATAATAATAATAAACCCTAGGGTTTCAATAGGGTCCTAGGCACCGCTGGTGCCTTGGACAGTCGGTGCCCTTGCACCGCCTGTCCTTCGCACCCTTGGTGCTCGGACCCTAATAATAAACCCTAGGGTTTCAATAGGGTCCTAGGCACCGCTGGTGCCTTGGACAGTCGGTGCCCTTGCACCGCCTGTCCTTCGCACCCTCGGTGCTCGGACCCTAATAATAATAATAATAATAATAATAATAATAATAATAATAATAAACCCTTGGGTTTCAATAGGGTCCTAGGCACCACTGGTGCCTTGGACAGTCGGTGCCCTTGCACCGCCTGTCCTTCGCACCCTCGGTGCTCGGACCCTAAATATATACGGACTATTTAAATGATTTAAATATGAATAAAATGGAAAAAGAAAGAAAAAGCATTAAACAACAATAAAATTACAGTTCTTTTGTTTTGTTTTGTTACAATTGCCAGCTAAACCTATGAGGAATCATAACCACACAACATTATTTTCTTTCTAGGCTTTTTAAAAAAATCAAATATGAAAAAAAAAATCATAATTTGGTCAGTTCATCTGTATATGCAAGCTGAATCCTGAAGTTACATGAATATTTAAAGATACTGCGTGTATTTGCAGTTTTGTAACAGATGTGAGTGTCTCTTTAAAGCTCGTGTCCGGAGTTTCCGTTTGTTTTCAATTTATGTATCATTGTTTAACAAAGCTCAAATGTGTTAGTCTAGTTCGATACTATTCACCTTATTCAGGAAGTGAGGCAGGGCGGCGCCATTTTTGAGATTGACTTCCGGTTGACCGTCTTCGCACTACAACAACATCGAGTCCTCTCGCTACTGTAGCTACTTTTAACTGTTCTTTTAAGCGATTTTAACGTTTGGCATCAATTGCGCTGTCCGTGGGTACCACAACAACTGGGGAAAGATGAAGCTTTCTCTCTCTCAGAATTGTTTAGAGCACGGAAAGGTTCGATCTGAATGCTGCGGACCAGCTCATGGCTATGTAAACACACAGCTTGCATCGGTCACTGTCAGCGCAGCTACAGCGATTCTACCAAAGTTCAGTTTCCACTAAAGACCTAGCTATGCCATCAGTGAGGTAAAAAGATACTCTCTGCTATTTTGAAACGTTGTTATGACTGCGGTTTGGTCAGAATCAGTTTTTGTTGCTCCAGGGAATTAGCATTAGCTTGTGACAGGGCTAATAACACAGTAAACTGCAGGAGCTGTTTCAGAAATGACAATAACAACCTCCGTTTGCACAACCACATCATATATACATGAATCAAATAAAGTTTTATTCAAATCAACATACCTTCCATAATATCGCAGCAGCGTGACTGCAGGACCGTCCCAACCCAGCGATACAGGAGCATCCTGTGGTCTCCACCACTCCATCAGCTGTCACCAACACCCACGCCATGTGTGTGGAGGTACGAGCCTGACTCGGGCTGACATTAGCTTTAAGAAACGTATATTCCCGTTCTTGATGTAACAGAACAGCGCCGACTTTACCACTGTGCAAATATTGATAGGCTTCACTGCTCTTATAATTCCTCATAGCCGAGCGTTCAACGCCAAGAGACAACACGAAATAGTTAAAAATATCGCCATACATGACTTGTGGCCACTTTTTCATGTCATCCTCCCACTCTGTAATAAGTCGCGGATGCGGCAGACTTGATCCATTTCTGTTTTTTAAAGAGGTTTCCGTTTCTTCCCACATCACTTTCTCAGTTGTAAACACCGGCATGATCGAGTTACCGGAAGTGCTACTCAAAACAGGAAGTCCTGCCTGTTGGAAAATGGGCGGAGCTGAATAAGGTGAATAATATAATGTTAGTATGACGCGATAGGAAAATTTATTCCTGAGCTCCGCCTTCCTCTCATAGACCCCCATGTTATTCCAAAAAACGCCGGTCGCTGCCGACCAATCAAGTTCGAGCTTCAGCTTTTTCATGCTGTCAATCAACGGTTACACGCACAGCAAGCAAGCCCATGCAGAGGTGGGTGAGCTACGCACTACGCAACCGCGCGCACATTTGTTTTGCTTGTGGAGGAGAGAGCATCAGGGATCAGCAACTTCCAGAAAAGTTACCAATCCCACGGCTTGTCAGGCCAAGAGACTGCAGGACATTTTTTGGCTCGGGGTGCTCGCGTCGCTCCCCGACCACGGCCTCCATAGCCCGCCTGACGGCTTTGTTTAGATGCCCGACCTCTGGAGGAAGATGTTGGGGCGTCTGGGACATACTCTTCGTCAGAGGAGTCATGCAATTCTGAACTCTAGATAGAAATAAATAAACAATGTAACACATATACACGCGTAAATGCACTAAGTTTGATAAACAACGTCATCGACAGGGATACACGAGTGTAATCACATATTGAAACTTTACTAGTTCGTCCTAGCAGATTCATGTTATTTTGGTATTAGGACAAGTTAGACTCAATACAGCATTCTAACATAATTCCTTTATTATTTACTAAATGTACTAAATGTAGAAGAGTGGAAAACAGCAAAACAGGCAAGATGCAGCAGCACTCCGGGCACTCCTGTCAGGTACTGCGCGCGTGCACAAATAAAGGGGCGAAATCAGAGGGAGGGAGGGGCCAACAGTGTTTTGGGAGACGCTGCGATTCAAACTCCGGACACGAGCTTTAATGTCAGTTCAGACTCTGATAAAGTTTTCTATTTGGAATACTTTCATTTAGAGAAATAACTAAATTTACTCACAAGGGGAATAGTTAGATGGTGGATGCATTAGTTTAAAAAGCTGAGGTTCTTCTTGTAAATGGACATAATTAAGATTTTCAAAGTGTAGCATCAATAACTCCATCCCCCATTTACTTTAATGCCTTATCTGTGCCCTCCATTTCCAAGAAATATAACTGACCATCCAGAAAGGACCTACTAAAACAGTCCACGAGGTAGTCTTTGCATTTACTGCTGGATCTCTGCAGAAGACAATATGACTCAGTGAAAACCAGCCTCACACAGGTAAACAAACCAGACCAGTGTGCTGGTGATTAGCACAGCCAGCGGATATCCCCAGATGAAGATCTCTAATGGAGTTAGTAAAATTCCAGGGCGTCTAATTTCTGTGTTTCTGTCAACAACAACAACAAACGTTGACTGTGATTCATGTAAAATTCTGTGCTTTCATAAAGCTGCTAGTCACTCCAGTATCCACTGTTGGCAAGCTGTTTTGTGCGCCTTCTTGTTTCCACGAATCTCGAGAGAAAAGGTAAAGAGGTAACAGAAATTCTCCTTTAACTCAGACACATTTCAGCCATTTTTCTGTCCTGACAATGAAACAATGGATCTAATGGAACTGGAATGCAGCATTTCCAGTTGACACATCCCTCTTGAGTTATTCCACCTTAATTCCCCCAATTTACAAAACACCTGACCATTTATTATGTGATAGATTTTTTTCCCCCTGCACATTCATATGTTATTAAGCAAAACGTGTAAATTTGGGGGTCATACGTAACATTAGTTGTTGAGTTTAAAATTTCAAAGAAGGTGGGTGTTTCAGCCCTGGACTGCTGCGCTCCTCCTCCACTGCTGTGATCTGTATTGTGAATAGCTGCTTGTCGTACATCCTCATGGTTTTGCCCTACCTGTGGCCAAGGGGCTGAAGAGGGATTAGTCCGGGAAAACGACCTCCGCCAATGAAGGCGCCAGGGTTTACTTCAAAAGGCTCGGTCACGCAACATTCGGTGGCAGCTCAGGAGTTGAGCTGCCCAGCTAGTCACTTTGGCTTTGACTTCAGTTCCTGGTGTTTCGACTGCACTGAATTGGGGACAAAATGCAGAAACATTCAGTGGACATTGTGCTCAGTGTCAGTTTGTAGCATAATAACTTGAGTGTACATGGACGTTTCCGACCTACAAACATGGACGCAATGTTAAGTTCCTCCTTTTTTACACAGTCTGCAAATAGTTTCCATTCGCCCCCATCGTTTCCCTGGTTGTAATTCGTACGAACGCTTCTTGTAAATGAGAGGTGTCATTTAAAATCAATTAATTAAACATTATCATTACCTGATATCACCTTCCAGTAATGGACAAACACAACACTCAACTTCATGTTTAGAAATTTAAGTTAATCTAATTTCTGCTGGAACTGACATGACGTGAAACACACATGTCAAAAGCGACACAAGATGAAGGCTGGAAAGCGAAGTTTGCTGATCATGATGAATACGTTGATTAAAAGGTCCACATGTCTGCAAACGACAAGCGTTGTCTAAATCACCGGAGCGGCGATGAGAGGTAAAACCAGTGGAGAAAGGGAGGAGTTTGGGAAAGCCACAAATGAGATTTTAATGATTATAATGATGCTATGCCCCCCTGAGTGGAATTTACAATAATCAAACGCATGATCTTACCGATGCCTGCTGCCTTCATCCCTCCCCCGTCCCCATCTTCACCTGGATCTCCCTCTGGCCTTCGTCTTTTTTTTTTTTTTTTTTAAACAAAACTCACTTAGATCTCCCTTTCATGCAGTTCTTCTCTTTCTTCCTGTACCTGAATCTTGTCATTTGAGGGTGAAGAACAAAGAAGGACGTGGCCCGGTGGGCGATGAGAGGGCTGCTGAGGGTCAGTGTGATATTTGGGTGTGATATTTCCATCACCAGTTTAAATGTCTCGTATCAGCATGATTATCACTAGAGAGAGAATAACAGACAGCCTACAAAGAATAAAAGATGAAAGACGGAAAAAAAGACATTTTTTCCTAAATGAGGCTTGTATTAGATTTTCCAATCAAACAATACAGAAAACAGAAAATAGCTGCTGCTGAACTGACTGTCCATTAAGCCCAAAACAGCCACAAACCTCAGACCTTCACACAAGCGGACACTTGGTTTGGACTATAGTTTAAAAACATGGGATTTCACAAAATACATATAACCTTGATGTAAACAAGAAGAAAAATCACTTTGTTTGCTTGAAATTCTACTTGTAGTCATCAGAGTTTCTGTGATGGAAAGCCTGGGGCAGAATGCAACAAAAGCCACTCAGAAAACAAAAGCGCTCTCAGTGAGATATCTGCTGCATCACCGCGGATAGCTGCAGAGCAAGGCGGCTATCATTTGTTCTGAAACCTGAAAACTCTTTTTCATCTCTCCGACCCCCTCTACGAAATGATCTGCATCCATTTATTCCTGTTAAATTGCCTGTCTGCAATAGCTGAGACAAACAAAGCAAAACAGATAAATATAGATTCGATAAAGGATTCTGCATTCAGGTTTTTAGACATCTTTTTCAGTGAATGACCTGGATAAGATGAAATACTGTATGTGTCATTATCCCAGAGGGAGTCATTAATGAGGGATGGTAGGTCTATAGACATCTCATTGAAAAACTGGCAAGAATGAACATTAAAAACACCAGAATGGAGAGTCTCATAGATGTCAGTAGACACGTTAATGCAGGATAATACTGGACCTCCTGCTCACTACACATAACTTGTTGCTCTCAGCTCATCCTCATATCTACACTGAGAAGGGAAGGTACATGGCAACGTACAGTATCTGTTATTTGCGGATTTATAGGTGCTGTTTTTACAAGTGCCTTTTTTGTGATTTTTTTTTTTTTGTGTGTGAGAACATTTGGGTTCAACTCCCACCACACACAAAAAACCATTAACCTTAGCAGCAAATGTGAAGGATGATATTAGAACAATGCAGTTCTCCATTATTTTAGATTGTTTAATGAATTAGGTGAACTAGGAAATTAGGTGAATTAGGAAACTACCAATATCACAATAAAAAAAATAGTTGCTTTTCAACATTGAATCATGGTCAATCTATTTATTTATTTTGGTTGTATTTTCCCCTCTAAAAAAGTCCTGAGAGTCTTGTGAAAACACATGTCTCCGCAGGAATGCTATTTAATAAGTGATTGTCCACCTCCTTTAAAGTGACCCATGTCATTTAACAAAGCTGCAGATAGAAGTTACACAACTAGTAAAAGAGTAAGAAAGAGACTAGTGAGGGAGGCCACCAAGACATCTATGACTTTCACTGAAGAAGCTACAAACTTCAGTAGCTGAGATGGGAGAGACTGTTCATACAATAACTGTTGTCTTGGTTCTTAATTAGTAAAACCTTTATGACAGAGTGGCAAAGAGACAGTTATGGTTGAAAAAAGCTCATGAAATCGCAACTATGTGCGTGCTAGACATTTAAATCAACAGGAAGAAGAGACCTTGGCCTAATATGACCAAAATTGAGCTTTCTCACCATCAGACTAGACACCAAACACTGCACATCACCACAAACACACAATCCACACCGGAAAGCATGATGGTGGCAGCATCATGATGTCAAGCAGAGCAGTGGCGACATCATGATGTGGAGATGCTTCTTGGCAGAAAGACCAGAAAAGCTTGTAAAGACAGAGGGTAAAATTAATGCAGTAAAGTATAAGAAAATCCTCTAGAATAGCCTGATGCATTCTGCAAGAAAACGTCAACTTTTGAAAGGTTTGTTTTCCAACAAGACAATGACCATAAGGACACAGCCAAAGCTACAGAGAAGTAGTTTAAAGACAACTAGATGAATGTTCTGGAGAACGAGTCGGAGAACAGACCTCAATCCAAATGAGAATTCGCTGGTGGGACTTGAAAAGGGCTGTGAAGTTATTATCCACAAGTAACCTGACACAGCCTGAACACTTTTACAAAGAAGAACGGGGCAAATTGCAGTGTCCAGATGTACAAGGCTAACTGAGACCTATTCAATCAGGTTAAGTGCTGTAGGGTGAAGGCAGATCACACCCTGGATAGGTCGTCAGTCTGTCACAGGGCTACAAATACAGACAAACAATCACACTCACATTCACACCTGTGGGCAGTTTAGAATAATCAATTAACCTCAGCATATTTTTGGTATAATAATAATAATAATAATAATAACTTTATTTATAAAGCGCTTTCCGTCAAAGTGCTGTACAAAGAAATAAAAACAGATAAATAAAAACAGATAAAAATATAAACAGAACAATAAAAAAAAGACATCAGTTAAACAAACAATTTAAGATTCATATATATAAAAGAAAAGAGGCGGGTCTTCAGCTTAGTTTTAAATACATTAATGGACGATGCCTGCCTGATTTCAGCAGTCAGACTGTTCCACAATGTAGGTGTCCAGAAAGAAAAAGCCCGTTCCCCCACCGTCTTTTTACAGACCTTTGGGATATTCAGAAGTCCAGTTCCCTGGGAACGGAGAGCCCGAGCGGGGACATACAGATTCAGCAGGCTGGATAAATAAGACGGGGCAATTCCATTAACAATTTTATAGGCTAGTAGCAGCACCTTAAAGTCTGCTCTAACATGAACTGGTAGCCAATGCAGAGAGGCCAGCACTGGAGTATTATGCTCGTATTTACTTGTTCTGGTCAGAACGCGAGCTGCTGCGTTCTGGACCATCTGCAGACCATGAAGGCTCTTCATTGGCAGACCTGATAAAAGGACATTGCAATAGTCCAACCGTGAGGAAACAAAAGCATGAATTAGGACCTCAGTATCCTGAAATGACAGACTTGGTCTGATTTTAGAGATATTTCTGAGGTGGAAAAAGGCCAATCTGGTCACCTCTTTAATGTGGAATTTAAATGAGAGGGTTTTATCAAAGAGTACACCAAGATTCTTAACTCTGTCTTTACAATAAATAGCACAGTCATCCAAAGACAGAGTAAAGTCATCAAGCAGAGGATTAACACTTTCAGGTCCAATCACCATCATTTCAGTCTTGGCAGAATTCAGAAGCAGGAAATTCATTGATAGCCAGCTCCTAACAGCTGAGAGACAGGCCTGGAGTTTATCAGTGTCAAAAACACTTTGAGGGACCAAGAGCATGTATAGTTGTAGGTCATCTGCATAGCAATGAAAAGAAATCCCAAAGGAGCGCAAAATTTGACCCAAAGGTGTCAGATAAAGAGAAAACAACAGGGGTCCTAGTACAGACCCCTGCGGTACGCCATGCTTAACAGCACAGAACTCAGAGAGCACGTTGTTAAAGAAAACACTGTGAGATCTCTGACAGGTAAGACCTCAACCATTTCAGCACCTGGCCTGAGATACCGAAATAATTCTCCAGTCTGTCCAGTAAGATTCCGTGATCCACCGTATCAAAAGCTGAGCTGAGATCCAACAACAACAGAACAGATGATGCCTTTGAGTCAGCAGCTAGAAGCAAATCATTCACCACTTTAGTCAGCGCTGTTTCTGTGGAATGATTTGCCATAAAAGCTGACTGAAGAGACTCAAAAAAGATTATTTAATGATAAATATTTCAATAGCTGAGTGGAAACCACTTTCTCAAAAACTTTTGACAAAAAACACAGGTTTGACACAGGCCTATAATTAGTAAGGGAGTCAGCGTCCAGGCCAGGTTTTTTCAATATGGGTTTAACAATTGCAGATTTAAAACAAGCTGGGAAAGCTCCAGTGGAAAGTGATATATTGAGGATATATAACACATACGGGCCTAATGTGAACCAAAGCTCTTTAATAACCCACACTGGCAGAGGATCAAGAGAGCAGGTTGTACACCGAGCCGCCATGACAACCTTGGTGAGGCTTTCTAAAGAAACAGGCTCAAAATTCAGGAAACCAACGCCACCATAGACAGGAAAAGTAACTAAGCCCTCACCTTTGTCAGTGGTCTTGGGTGAGTTTAGAAACCGTGTCAAATAACAGTCCAGAATTGTGCTTGTTTTCCATAATAAAATTGGAATAATATGCAGCCTTTGCAGCAGACACCTCAGACTGATAAGATGTCAGACTGTCCTTCCATGCCTGATAGAAAACCTCCAGCCTAGAGTGACAAGAATTGTGGTATGTGGTAAGACGCTGGAGTACCCAGAGAAAACCCACGCATGCACAGGGAGAACATGCAAACACCATGCAGAAAGATCCCGGGATCTTCTAGCTGCATGGCGAAAGTGCTAAACACCATGCCATCGTGCAGGCCTACTTTTGACTTGTTCTACATTTTATATTTTTATTTAACTGACATTACTATGGAAATCTCTGTTTTAACTTTGACATGAAAGAGTCTTTGTAGGAACAAATTCTTGAGAAAAAAGGCAAATTAGGTTGACCATGAGTCAATGTTGAAAAGTAACAAAAGAACAAAACTTCCATGAAGGGTGAATACTTTTATAGGTACTTTAAAAGTAACAAGTGAAAATGCTACATCTTTAATCCTACACATGTAAAATAACATAAGAATTATGTACATAAAAGTAAGTATTATTCGATAAAAATGATTATAGCATCAAAACTGCTCAAGTGCTACTACCTTGTGGAACTGGTTGAGGCAATACCAAGAATGTACAATGCAAACTGTGGCTCCTCTGATAAATATGAAACACATTTTGGTTTTAGACATTTTACTACATAATTTCATGTGTTTTTGCATAGTTGTGATCTCATCAGTACTGTTCTATAATGTTAAAAACAGTAAGAGTAACTGTTGAATGAGCAGGTGCATCCAAACTTTTGACTGGTTCTTACTTGTGTCATCTTTAGTCATCATATGGTTGAAAGTACCGGAAAAGTGAGTGTGTTTGACCAGTCAGCAATGTTCAGCACTGCAATCCTCACATCATTATCTCCATCTCAGTTACTGGGGCTTTTGGGGGAAGGAATCTGGCGAAGGATCAGCGGAAAATGTGAGGACGTTTCTGAGGGGGCATTTTACACAACTTTTGTCATGAGTCAGTTCTAGAAAAGAAAACTCGGTCGGACAGACGAGGGAGGCGTCGCGTCTTTTCCCACTCTCATTCTATCTCATCTAAATGGACAAGCTGTACTTGGGGCTGTTTAGTTGGGTAAACTTCTCAGGTACAGTCTATCCAGGCTCACTATGACATGCAAATCCCAGAGGTGGGCGGCAGGCTGAGAGGCTGGGAGGGGAGGGAGGCTGAAAAGGCAATGAGGAGTTGTCAAAGAGGAGTTGTCATGCATTCTTCTCATCTGTTTTTAATAAAAAAAACCTTCATCTTTAGAGATTTAATGCACCAGTAATCACCTTTACCCAGCCACTTTGCCTCAACTTTTTCTTTCCATCTCTGAACTTTCACTCAAATGTGATTTTAACAGTGAAAAAGCACAACAGTGATGGCTTATAACAGCCAAAACAAGACGGTTTTATCGATATAAATAGAGCATAATCCATACGAACTGCAAAATTCAAAGTGCTTTAAAAATAAGTAGATAAATAAACATAGAAGAACAATGGATTAAAAAAGGTTGAAAGTGCATTAAAACCGTTACAAGAGCACGGAAAAGCATAAGATTAAAAAGAAGAGTAATTATATTACTGTTATTATTATATAATTATTCTATATTATTATTATTAGATTAGCTGAAAGAACATAGAGAAAACAGAGAACAGTTAAAAAACAGTATTTTCTTTTAAATCACTTCTTGAAACCCATTATTATCGGCTTGTTTTTGTTTGATGTCGCCTATTTGCATTTTCACTTTTTTATCATTATTTTTATTGTCTTATTGATTTTTTTAAAATTTTATTTCATGGTTAATTTCATTCTCCTTTACCTTTTACTTATTTATTTACTTACATATTATATTACTAATTGTCATTTTTAGCCTTGTGTTTATGGTTTTACCTTGTGTATTATCTTTTATTCCATTTGCTCTTTCACTTATTTGGATGTGGCATTTTTTTCATCTAACCCATCTGGTGATGTTGTACTAATGTAACATATATTTAAGTTAATGTACAAATCAACTCTAAAATGGGACATTCCAGGAGAGAGGGGGAACCTTGTACGCTACAGAACTTGTTGAGCTAAAACTGATGGTATTTGTCCTCAGGGGCGTTTTACATGCCAGGTGGATTTCCAAGCGTCTCATTTCCGCATGCCATGTTCATGTGGAAACAACACGGTCTCACGGGGATTCGTGAAACTGTCACGTCAGTTTTTGTTTCGGTTTCGTGCGCACCAACACGATGTCGTCATGTTTTTCGTGCCGCTCACCACGAGCGAAACCCGCTGTGGTAATCACATCTGAAAGTGGTTTATACCGGCGGATTCATGACGATCTAAGCTGTCCATCGGCGTTTGCGGCCGCCGCCGCGGCCGCCGCTTCGGCCGCCGCACATTCTTTAAATTCCTATGCAAATTCGGTGGATTCATGACGATTTAAGCTGTCCATCGGCGTTTGCGGCCGCCAGACATCTGGCCGCAGCAGCGGCCGCAGTGGCGGCCGCAAACACCGATGGACAGCTTAAATCGTCATGAATCCGCCGAATTTGCATAGGAATTTAAAGAATGTGCGGCGGCCGAAGCGGCGGCCGCAAACGCCAATGGACAGCTTAGATCGTCATGAATCCGCCGGTATAAACCACTTTCAGATGTGATTACCACAGCGGGTTTCGCTCGTGGTGAGCGGCACGAAAAACATGACGACATCGTGTTGGTGCGCACGAAACCGAAACAAAAACTGACGTGACAGTTTCACGAATCCCCGTGAGACTGGGCTGGTGGAAAGCATAACCCAGCTTTTAGGGTGAAGGCACTAGACATGCTGGACAGGTCACCAGCCTATCACAGGTCTACACAGAGAGACAAACACGCACACTAGCATTCACACCTACGGACAATTTAGTGGTACCAATTAACCTGAGCATGTTTTTTGGACTGTGGGAGAAAGCTAGCCTAGCCACGCTAGACCCATGCTCTGAAGGCACAAGGGTCTAGGGCCGCTCGACAGGGAGGGAGGCGGGCTAAAAGGTTGTCTTTCAAATCACTCTGCAGGAATTGGGTAGGTATACAACCAATCAGTGCAACGAATAGGCTGACGTAGTTCCTAGAGCGCCGGCGGATTGTGGCTAAGTCCCATTAGCTTCCCAACCAGCAGAGCCAACTGGTATATTAAGGATTTGCCATATCCCGTCGGCATAAGTCCAAATACGTCTTTCTTCTCAATGAAACACTTCAGTGCCGTCCTTTGTTTATCTTTCAAGTTGAATTTTAGCTTCAAATCTTCAAGGGCTGTGGCCAAAGCTGAGTCGAAAGACAACTGTTTATTGTGCGCCGGTTGTTTCTGTCAGAATCGTCGCGCCTCTGTCGTCACTTAGTTACGCCCGCCTTCTGACTCTACACTTCATGGTGATTGGTCCGGCCAGTTTTAGGAGAATCCAGCCTCGAGCCTTATGGAGGGTAACTAGACCCACCCTGGCAGAGAATTAAATTCGTTGCCGTGGGTTGTCTAGCGCGGCTAGGCTAGGAGAAAACTGGAGTATCCGGAGAAAACCCTCACATACACAAGGATGACTGAAAACTCCATGTAGACAGATCCCGAGAAGACTGGGACATGATAAAAATAGTTCAGTAGAAAGTATTTCTGAAAACTCTGTACATCTGGGGTGAGAAATGAGCCATGCAGTGGCTGAATCTGTCGTCATCATCCAATTTAAAGGTTTTACGAAAATTTCACGAGGCATCAGACTTTCAATTGACTCATTTACATAAAGCAGCCCAAACCCCAACTTTACGTTCACCCCTTCACACCTATTGCCGCTAATTCACAACATACCACTTTCATTCAGACTGCAGCTGAGATAGTGTATCCATTCCCCCAATGCCAGTTTGTGCACATTCAATACGTACCTCAGAACCTTTTGCAAGCACTGGTTTCTTGTAGGACTGCTCGGAGTGGGACCTAATTATTACATATCTTATTATTATTATATATCTGTTCCATGTGTAATTGATACATTAACAGTCTCCACTTATTTTAACATCAGCTGGAAAGCAAAAACACACAAAAAATGTTTTTTATTTAATTGTAAATAAATTCAGCCATCAAGGGGTTAATGAGGTTGGAGGCAACA
Source organism: Acanthochromis polyacanthus (assembly GCF_021347895.1). NCBI lineage: Eukaryota > Metazoa > Chordata > Actinopteri > Pomacentridae > Acanthochromis > Acanthochromis polyacanthus. Next base: position 32,718,257 of record NC_067120.1, on the reverse strand, counting down.
CAACACCCAATCACTTTAAATGCGACACAACGCTACCAGAATGCACTGTGGGGCATTTTGCATTAGACAATGACTTGTGAAAGGGATGGATCCTGCGGACGCTGAAAGACATGAAGCTTCACTGCTGCAGTCACAGTCAGGACTCTGCTGCACCTTCAGATTCCCACCTGCAGCTCTTCCTGTTTCCTCTCTCTGCTTCCACCGTCTGTCCTTTCTGTCACTTCCTCTCCACTCCCCCCCGCGGTAAGAAAACTTTATTGGATGCCGGCAGAGTCCTCGAGGGGGAAACACTTTAAATGTCTCCACAATTATACTTCTAATAATGGCTTCACACTCTCACACACACAACACACAGACATGCATGAGGCTGGAGGGCTGACAGTGACACAAAGGAAGTGGAAGTTACTCTGTCAGTCAGCGAGGCTATTAATCTCTGTCACCTGAAGCTGTGTGTGTGTTTCAGTGTGCGAGTGGAAGCCGGCGGTCGGCAGGAAAGAGCCGAGTGTCTGTGGGCTGACCTCGATGATCAGTGGATGTCCAGCAGCAGGCAGCGCATTAGTCTGGATGTCACCTTTAACTTCCTACTTGTGGAAGACAATAGGTATGTCTAACTGGCACCACAATATGGTACACAAAAATGTGAGCTCTTATCTATCCACACTGTAAAAAATGAATGTTCTTTAACTGTGATAATTTAAATTTACTGGGTTTTTTTCAACAGATTTTTCCCATTTTGTTAAACAAAGAAAAAAATCAGTTAAAAAAGGTGTCAATCATAAACAAAACAACAAAAAACAAGCACTGACAAACAAAAGCGATGATTTATATGTTGACTGTACATATGGTCCACAACAAACATCTACATTCTTACAAATAGTAATTTGTCCTTTCACGCTCAGCGGGAAAATTACACCCTTTTTACTGAGTTTAAATCAACAAATTTTTAGCATTACTATGAAGATTTTTGCTGTTATTTGGGAGAAAGTATTTTTAAGGACTGTTGGATAGTAGATGCTGTTTTGTTAAATCGTAGGTGAAATTGAGTAAAATCACAGCCTGACTTTAAGCACAGATCTTGCCATTATTTAAGAGAAAAAGCAATAAATTAAGGATTGAAAAATAGTAAATCCTTTTTTGAACTGTTAAACTGTACAGATCTTTGCTATTTCATGAAATTACAGATCACATTTAGTAAAATCACAGAAAAAAAGCCCCAATTTATGCAAAAATATAATCACTTTAAAGATATTTGCCATTATTTGAGCGACAACTTTGTATGGGTTACAAAATGGTAAATCTTAAAAAACAGTTTTAAACTACTAATCTTACAGAGATTATTACAATCTTGGTGAACTACAAATAATATTTAGTATTATCATTGAAAAAAGCATGTTACATGTTGACTGTGCAACAAAACTGTACATAATGTCTACAGCAAAAGTCTGCGTTACAAATAATTATGTTCTTTTACAATGTTTGACTATAAATTTAGAGTTTTACTGTTAAATCACTGAATATGTTATTTTATACTAATTAATTTACAGATATTTTCTGTTATTATCTATCTATCTATCTATCTATCTATCTATCTATCTATCCAGGGACGGCTGGTATAAATGGGCTAACAGGGCTAAGCCCTCCCAAGCTAACACAAAAAAGATGAGAAAATTATTTTTAAATAACTTACAACAGATTGTTTTAAGTTTAGGTGAAACCAAAGGTAGCAACAGCACCAATCAGTCAAAAGAAAAACCTAGAATATCTCTAAATGGGCTTATTTTTTACAGCTCCAGCAGATACAGTCCGCTTTCATTCATTTCGTTCTTGTAAGTGATTGACAGGTGTCATGTCCCGCCCCCGTGATTTACTGATCATTTGAGCTAACTTCACTCAGCCCACAGGCCACTGACTTTTGACCAATAACAGCGAGTTAACACAGCATTGCTGCTATTTGTGCCAGAGCTGGGAAGGAGGGAGAAAAAGTTAAGCTATGACATGAACGAGGTGGATTATTTGCTTTCTTGTCCATTTTCCTCAATGTCTTTGGAGGAAAAGCTGGAAGTTAAGAGACTGGGATCACATCGGCCAAACGATGTTCAAATAACTCAACGGGACAAACGACAAAATCGTAAGTTTTGCGTTTCTTAGTTTGACAGAAAGGACTGGCTAACGGCAAGTATAGCTAAGAATTCACTTTTCTGTTTCCCATGCTTACTTTTTGGAGGAGATACCGCATGGACTCAACAAGGAATTGTGGATTGGAAACATTTGTCAGACAAAATTAGAAAACATGAATGCAACACAAGTCACATCGGAAACAGCGTCAAGCTGTCCATGTTAGGAAAAGTTAACATCGCCTGTCAGCTGGATGAGGGCCACCACATCACTGTACAGAGGCACAACGAGCTGGTGAAAAAAATAGACATTCACTATCAAGGATTGTGGCCTGTATTAAATTTTGTGAAACACACGAGCTAGCTTTACGGGGGGTCTGACGAATCCCCCACTTCAACCCAACGCGGCGTATTTCTGGACCTGGTTGACCAATTTTCTTTTTTAGAGAACCAGTTAACAGATCACCTGTCAAACACACAAGATTCAAAGTACACGTCCAAGACTAGCCAAAACGAGTTGCTTGATTGTATGTTAGCTGTTTATGAACAAAAAGTGACTGATGGAATATCACAGACGGCATTTGTGACTGTGCAAGCTGATGAGACAACCGATGTGGTGTGTGTGTGTGTGTGTGTGTGTGTGTGTGTGTGTGTGCGTGTGTGTGTGTGAGAGAAAGAGAGAGAGAATAAGAGTGTTGATGTGGAGCACTAAAGTATAGTGTACCTGTAATTGATGTAACTGTGTGTATCATAGGTGATGTTAATATTTAATCGGTATTATGCATTTGTTAGCCCACCCAACAAATTTTACCACCAGCCGCCACTGTATCTATCTATCTATCTATCTATCTATCTATCTATCTATCCATCTATCTATCCATCTATCCATCCTCGTTTGCAGCCATGAGGCTCCATATTCACATCATTCTTCGTACAGGGAGCAGAAGCAGGATTCTAAAAATGAAAGTGCAACTGCAGTGTCTTTGAAGCGGCTTTAATGAAAGTCCAGATTTCATCTCCCACACTAAAGAAGCTCTAATAAATGTACTGCCTCTTCAGAAAGCTGTGAAAAACTCTCTTCAAAGTGGGAAATTGTTGTCCTCTTCAGCCCCGATTCCTCACATTAGTGCGTGTTTGAAATTCACACCTCCACAGGCATTTATATATTCCATGGTCTCCACTTACTTTAAATTAGCGGAGCAGTCTTCCGTCTTATCAACAACTGGGTGGTTATTATACTTTCCCTTTTACTAAGGAGGCATTCCTTTACTACATACAAATCTGCATCATTCCAACACAAACAACTAAAGAAAAGGATTGATTGAAAAATAATAAATAGTGATCTGTTCTTTTACAGTGTGGAACAAATAGCCATAAAAAACTGGTGAAAAACGTCAACAATCTGTTTTTAAAATTTGCATATTGTAGTTCAAATAATCAGAGAAAACTAGATTCCTGCACCTCCTCCTGGGTCCATTTACAGAGTTTAGAAAATGTAGCCTGTGGCAGAAGATTTGAACTGATCACAGCTATTTGTCATAAATACCTACTATTTTGAAAGCAGTATATGGTGATGCATTGTCTATTTTGAATTTTGTCTTGAATATCTTTGCGTATTTGAATCATGTGCAGAATGGAGCGCTGTGTATTTTCAAACTGTCACATTTTAATTTCATCTTTTGCTTATTATAGATTTCTGCCTACTGTAGCTTTAATTAACAAAGTCCTGCCTCCTCATCTTTAGCTAACTGTTCCACCAGCTTCCAAGCAAAAAAAAGAAAACTTTCTCTTTAAGGATTCCATACACATTTTTTTCATGTCAAACATGTTCACAGACATGTTGCTAACAAACATGCTAAGTGAACGTATCATGAGAATAACGTTCACTTGTTTGCTGACAATAATAACACAACAGCACAGCCAACAGCACCGGCACAGTTCACAATGCACTCTCAAATCTTAAATTTAAAGTGTGGAAGGCTTTTGGATCTCAAAAGATGGATGGAAAGTGGGATAAAAGTCTGGCAGTTTGTGAAGTGTGTAAAGCTGGAATTAAGTATGTAAGTAAGTGCAGTACATTTTGCACAAGTATAGTAAAATGAAAGAAAGTGAGAGCATTTTGTCTCTCAAAACACCAGCGAAAAATAGGAATAAATTAGTGAAAAATAGAAAAGGGGATAATATGTTCCTGTTATTCTGTTTTGTTTTCCGTTGTTAGTGGAGATTTTGCACTGTTTATAGTGCTAAAGACCTAAGATGCACAGTATACAGCAGAATGGCACTTTGAAAATTATTTGAAGTTCTACACTAGTGCTTCCTAAAGCTGCTGTTTAGTTTACAGTGTGGCGGTGTGTTGTTATCTTGCACTTCTGTTACTGTCACTGTTACACTTCATGTGCAGCTTGCTTATTGTTCTCTATATCATTATTGTCACCTGAGCAAACAACAGTACAAAAACAGGAACTTGTCCAAAAAATATTATTTTTCTTCCTCTTTTATAGTTTTTTTTCCCTCTACTTTGTGCCATTTGCAAACATGGAAATGTTTCAGTGTTGAAAAGTTTTTGCAAAGTTTATGGATTGCAACATACTGAAGGGGTTAATGTCGAAATTTTCTCATATTTAATGCAGCAATAGTCTGTCTTGTCTGTGTCTGAAAAATAAACACAATGAAATTGTTCTGACACGATACACTTCTTTTTAATGTATTTCACCACACAAATGTATCGTTAGTGAATTCTATCATAAGCTATGTATCTAGATTCACATCTTAAAGTGGAGATTCACACCCCTAAAAATCGTCTATCATGACTTTGTGTCCACACTTGACTGAACTTGACTGATTTTTGACACAAATCGCTGGGATTGTGTGTTAAGACTTTTTAAGTTTTGTACTTTAATCACCTCCATTGAACACTGAATCTCTGCCACAACTACTGACAAACTGGCCAAACCACAAAAACTAACTTATAACCCTCAATTAATAGACATGGTGTTATATTTTAACTCCGTAAACACACAGCAGCTGTGAGTTAAATTCTCACATGTCACTATCAGCCCTCATATATGATTAGAAATCATATAAGATTTCACACCTTGGCAGCTCAAAGAATATTCTTATTAAAGCTTATAAATGATCTCAGTATTTTCGTAGAACTTTGTAGACAGTTTCTTATGACAAAAGGATAACGAGAAAAGCAAAGTTTAATTCCAAAATGTTTCAACTTCCTTTGTTTTCGCTATCCACATTCTCTGCTCTGAAACAAGCATCTTTTTACTTTCTTTTACCTAAATTATTACATCAGAATCTCAGAAAGGTAACAGATGTGCAACGCGACTCTGATATTCATCATGACAGCGATCTCACTAATGGTACAAATGAGACACCGAAAAATATGCGGGACGGATGGGAGGAAGTCGAGGATGACACGAGCAGAGGATCCCCGCACAAATGAGCACCTTCACTTGGATATACCTTTGTTTCCTCTCACTCCTGATGGAGAAAAAGCAAAGTTTCTCCTCTGTCTGTCATTTCTAATCTCCTCCTTCACCTGCTTCGGCGCTTTCTCCCTCATCCTTCTCCATTGCTACCACCGTCCTCCTGCTCGTCCTCTGTCTTTGTTATGTTTTGGTTTTTTGGACCATCATTACGCCCCCATCTCTCCCTCTTCCGCTGACCTTCTGCCTCCCTCTCCTCTTGCCTCCCTCCATCCTTCTCCTCTCTCTGTTTGATGAGGAGAATGAGAGGAGAGAAAAAGAAGCTGCACCCTGATGTGAAAGATGCCAAATGTCTGGGTCACTCACACACTGAGAGCCCACCACTGAGTGTGACTGACAGTGGAAACAGTAGGGAACTCGAGTGAGGGAGCTGAAGTGTTTTTTTTTGTTCTCAAAATGCATGCCTGCACACACATACGTACACACACACTTGCACACACACACAAACACTGTATTGTATAAAGACATGAAAGCAGCGTAAACCGAAGGCTCTCAGAGACGTGATCTTTCACACATCTGCCTCTCGTCGGCTCACAGAAGCTCTTTAGTCATAAATTCTTAAATGCAAGCAGACAATGCTTTGTACCGTGGCATCATCTGGATCTCGCAGAAAGAGACTGTGAAAGGAAAGCACATAGAATTAGACGTCTCTACATTATACCGGCTCGACACGCTGTAAAATCGTAGAGTGCATTAACCCTCTGAACCCCAAACATCACCGGCGAGTTTCAAAAGCCATGCTATTGCAAAAATGTGGGCAAATTTACGTCTTTTATCAGAGCAGCAAACTGTAACGGAAAGAAAGGAAGACAAAGAAAGGATCAAGAGGCTTTCAGCTTTTGCTCTTTAGTTCCGTTGGGAAAATCAAATAAATTGAAGTCATGATATTTCATAAAAACTGCCGTTTCTACATGATTCATTCAAAAATGTACAAAAAATAAACCGTTTGTACTAACTAGATTCGGTAAAGAACTAAAAATTCTGTGCTCTTCAGCTCAACTGAGGAGCCTTGAGTGACTCAGCTGTGACCAACAGTCATGTGACAAAAATTCTGGGACTTTTTTAGTTAAACTCGACTAAAGTGCAGGCACTACAGATAGGAAAAAAGTAATAATATCTTTATGTATGTAGAACCTTTTAGTGAGTTTACAAAGTGCTTTACACATAGGGCAAAAAAGAAAACAAGGATAACTCAGGACGCAAACTGATCAACAGAAGGCTGGTTAGTCCAAACATGGTAAAAAAAAAATCCAAATAATCAATGATAAGAAAAGGATATTTCATCAAAATCGCGAGATCCTGTCAAAAAGAAAAAATTCTGTGTTCTTTAGCGCAACCATGAAGTCATGAGTGACTCAGCTGTGACCAACAGTCATGTAACAGAAATTCTGAAACTTTTTTAGCTGAACTAGGTTGAACTGCAGGCAGTGCAGATAAGAGACAAATAATAATAACTTTATTTACTGAGCAACTTGAATGAGTTTACAAAGTGCTTTACAAACATCACAAAAAAGAAAAGAAGGATAATCAGGAAGGACACTGAACAGCAGAAGACTGGTCAGTCCAAACATGATGAAAAAATTTCCAAACAACAAATGATAAAAAATGGTATTTTATTAAAATCACTATTTTTACACATTTCTTAAAAAAATCCTTAAAATAATCCATTTGCACTAAGTTTTGTGCTCCTGAGCACAACTGAGAAGTCATGAGCAACAATCACAAGACAAAAATTCTGGGGCTTTATAGCTGAACTGCAGTATTTGCAGATAGGAGACAAATAAATATAATTATTACTTTAACACAATTCATACAATTAGAGAAAATAAAATATACTTTCAACGGTTCCAGGGACAAATTCTTCTCGGTCTGGGAACCAGTGTTGAAACATCTAGGTAAACTCAAAACTGTACCCACGTAATGACCACTTTGTGGTTATCTTGCATCTATATTTTAGCCTAGCCGCGCTAGACAACCCACGGCAACGAATTTAATTCTCTGCCAGGGTGGGTCTAGTTACCCTCCATAAGGCTCGAGGCTGGATTCTCCTAAAACTGGCCGGACCAATCACCATGAAGTGTAGAGTCAGAAGGCGGGCGTAACGAAGTGACGACAGAGGCGCGACGATTCTGACAGAAACAACCAGCGCACAATAAACAGTTGTCTTTCGACTCAGCTTTGGCCACAGCCCTTGAAGATTTGAAGCTAAAATTCAACTTGAAAGATAAACAAAGGACGGCACTGAAGTGTTTCATTGAGAAGAAAGACGTATTTGGACTTATGCCGACGGGATATGGCAAATCCTTAATATACCAGTTGGCTCCGCTGGTTGGGAAGCTAATGGGACTTAGCCAGAATCTGCCGGCGCTCTAGGAACTACGTCAGCCAATTCGTTGCGCTGATTGGTTGTATACCTACCCAATTGCTGCAGAGTGATTTGAAAGACAACCTTTTAGCCCGCCTCCCTCCCTGTCGAGCGGTCCTAGACCCTTGTGCCTTCAGAGCATGGGTCTAGCGCGGCTAGGCTATCTATGTTTGCGTTTATGATTGAATCCATGTACACGAAATGTAGATAAATATGAATAGTCTGTAGAGCCACCATTTGTTCTCACAGTTTTTGTAACAACTAAAGAAACTTTGAAAAATGTTGCATATGTTGATTTGAGTATTTTTGTAAAACTAAAAATTACACAATTTCAACTTTGGTTATGATTTACAGCATAATAACAGTGACACACTGCAAAATAGATGTGTAGGCCTTTATTTTGCAATGAAACATGGGCCCAGAGTGAGCAGAAAAAGCTTATGGTTCAGAGGATTAAAATCTTGGAGCTTTTAGTTGTTTAGCAGGACAACTAAAACCTAGAAGACTGTCAGCAGATCTGCTAAAATAAGGTAATAATACCTCAATGATCAATGCTCCAGTAGCAGCTGGTCTGAGCATTTCTTCTGCTGTCTGCCATGTAATTGGGTCAACATTTAAATTTTTTTCTTTAATGACATTAAGCTTTAAAAACTTTCAGATGTATTTTGATAAGAGCAGCGCTTTGCTTCAAGGCACCTCACTAATAGAGCTGGATAAGAGAAAAGTAACTCCAGTAGCACCGAGAAAACAGCCCCACTGTAGCCAGACATGCCGTATATATAGATTTAATGGAAATGCATGTATTCATGAAGCCGCCTGCTTTCTTTGCTTGACTCTTCAGCTACGTCGAGGAAAATAAGGCCACAGGATGTTTCCAACATGTGTAACAACTGACAGTGTATTTCCTGGTTCAGTTGCTACAGTTTATAGGTGCAGTTAAATAGGTCAAGAGGGCTGGAAATAAACCCATTTTAGTATTTGAAGCAGTGCTATTTGTTTGGGTCTAAAAATGACAGATTTCCAGCGGGATTTTAACCTCCCTTTCAGTCTAATGATTTTAAATTTTAACACAACAAGGCGGCTGTGTCTCACCACCACCTGTTAACCTGTCACACTCCTCAGACAGTAAATTAGATCCACCTGCTACACCTAGTTCACTGCGTTCAACGTGCTGAAAGATTTATCCGGATTCCTCATGAATACGTCTTACTCCAAGAAGGAAACTCTAAGCTCCAACACTTTAGTTCCATATGTTTGACTGTTCAACTAACAGCTGCAGTAAATGCATGAATGTGGAAAGTTGTGCAAGTTCAGAGGTGGAACAAAAACTTGCAGGACGTGGTTTTCAACAGCTCCAGATGAAAATGGTGTTCTGGTCTGATATTCGCCCTGCAATTTTGGTCCAGACTAGAATAAATCTCAAAAACCATCAGACTGATGTCTATAAAACGCTGTACAGACATAAATAGCGGATGATGCCCATTGACTTTAGCGATCTCCTGACATTTCCTCTGGTGCTACCTTTGTTGGTTTGAATTAAATATCTCAACAACCCCTGGATGGATGGCTGTGAAACTGGTGGAGACATTTCCCTGTGGCCTAATCTCACAATGAATTGTAGGAAGTTTGGTGACATCTTAAACATTAATTTGGTGCCTTTATCCACTCTGAATTTTAATTTGTCCAATACTTTGCTTTATGACCACATACTTAAAAACTGCCTACTTCAGTTGTACTGTGGGTTTATCAATTAAAAGCAAGTTTTAGCATGCTGACATTCTAAACTGAGATTGAAAATATTGCTAACATTACATTAGCAAGTCAGCATGTTAGCATACGGACATTTAGCTCAAAGTACTGCATTGTTTTGGGTGGTTATTCTGTGACTGTTTGACTGTCCATTAGGCAGATTCTACTGAATCATAATGGCATTCAACCCGGTCTCCAAGAAGGGGAACAAGCAGCTTCAAATGCAGCGGGGCCGACCCAGACCTGACAGTTGAAGTTAATTCACTGAAACTCTGATGCCCAAGTTTCAGTGAATGCAATAATAGCTTCTGAGTGCGAGTGAAAGCAGCAATAAATAGTTTTTCCAGCTATGCCTAGCAACCTTAGATGTAACAGAAAGCACAAAAGACAGTTTGCCAATTGACAAAAGTGTGCACAAAACTGCTACCACATGCTGAATCATATGAAAAAAAAAAACATAAAAAAAAACAAAAACAACTCAAGATCTTAAGTGGCCACTCCTATGAAAAGACACCCCTGCAGACTGACTTCTCTAGTCTCATTTCAATGAGCAACTTTTGCTGAACTCTAGTAGTTTATCTTTAACATCGCTGCAGTGATGTAAACAAATTTGCTAAGGTTTGTCAGTTCATACACTACTGTTCAAAAGTTTGGGGTCATTTAGAAATGTCCTTATTTTTGCAACAAAGGCAGCTTTTTTTAAATGAACATAACATTAAATTAGAAATACAGTGTAGACACTGTAAATGTGGTAAATTACTATTCTAACTGGAAACAGCTGATTTTTAATGGAATATCTCCATGGGTTACAGAGGAACATTTCCAGCAACCATCACTCCTGTGTTCTAATGCTACATTGTGCTAGCTAATGGTGCTGAAAGGCTCATTGATGATTAGAAAACATTGTGCAATTATGTTAGCACATGAATAAAAGTGTGAGTTTTCATGGTAACCATGAAATTGTCTGGGAGACCCCAAACTTTTGAACAGTATAGTAGGTGTGGTTACGGATACAACACTTTTAACTAAGCAAGACATACTTTAAGCTTTCAAACAGAGAAAACAGGATAAAGCTTCTTTTCAGCAGCTGTCTGAAAAGATTTGACACTTAAACTTAATACAAGAGGCTTAACGAAAATTCCTCTTTTAGAATCATGCATGCCAAGATGGTGAATTCAGCAAACACCCTCACATTCCTGCTCTGATTTTCCTCCTCCACCTCCAACTCCAAGGACGTTTCACGTTATTGTCTCCGGCGCTAAGTGAATGATTGCTAAGCAGGTGCTGTCTGCAAAGGACTTGAATCTGTTTCTGCACAAACATACATTACTCAAACACTGACCACTCGTAGTCGCTGAGAGTGTGGGCGCAACACTTACCTCCCCATTTTCTCAAGTATTAATACAGAGATGCAAAGAATGAGATATAAAAATGTCAATATGCCCTAATGTGCTGCTTTCCTGACAATAATATGCAGCGAAACCGAGCTGACAGCCAAAGAGACAGAGAGATAAAGAGAGCGAAGCCAAGCGTTTCTGTTGGTAGCTGTCCTTGCATACTAAAGGGAGGCGCTTGTAGATAAATGTTGTTCTCCACACAGCTCGGTTCGCTCATATATCTCTGTTAGACCACAGCCAGCCATGAGTGCACCAGACAAGGCCAAGCCCTGAGTTTGTGCGTCTCTATATGTGTGTGTATGTGTGCGCTACATGTGAATGTTTATGAGAATGGATGAGTTGAGTGTGCTTTTCTGCCTTGGAGCTAAAGCTGAGAGATGTGCTGCAGCCTTGTGTAGAAGCTGTACACGCAACGCCTCCTTTTCCAACTAAAAAACACTAATATTCCATAAAAGCATTGCAAAAAGCTGCAGACTGATTTGATTTTATGAAATGTAGATGTTTATTTATAGTGTGGTTTATTTTCATATCAAAGATGGATTCCTTTGTGTTGTTTTTTGGTTCTGGTCAGTGTTGACGGTGACGGAGGATGCAGTGTTACCAAACATGAAATACTGTATGTTTCTTTCATTTCGTCTTTTTATCTCCAGACTTAGCATCTTCACACGGTCTAAGTCGGATTTCAGCAGCACGCTTGTTGCTGTATTTACCCTACAAAGAGTTCATTACATGAAACACTCGCAGAACTGACTTCTTTGTGGGCACATTTCGTGTTATCAGCATCGACATCAAGGAGCAGCTTCTGCCTTTAGCACTGACAGAAGCTTTTATCTACAGTGAAAATATGACAAGTTGATCTTTAAAAAATTGAGGAAACCGGTTGCCTTGATAAAGGTAAGTAAGCTTAACAATTAAGTTAAATGTATTAGTGTATTTACTTGTGTTCAGCAGGTTTACCTTGTATTGAACAAAACCAAAGTGTGGGTTGTGCTTGTGGAAAAATAAGGATATACAATCAAAGAGGCCTGTTTTGAGTCTTTTCAAATATATTCATCCATAAATGAATACAAAATTCAAAAGACACACAGAAAAAGTAAAATGTACGCCTATAAAATGATGCTGCCATTACTCATACTGTGCTAAATCAAGAGCTCATTCTTTAAGTTTCTTTCCCAGTCTATAATCAGCACTGAAACCCAGCGTAAAAATGCATTTTACAGTCTTTCCACCTCAGACTATCAACTGTGATGTGTAGCAAGACCCTCTGAATGAAGTTAAAGTTATTTTTTAGTCTTTTCGGGTAATTCAGATGAAGAGCTTATACAAGGGTTGATCAAAAACTTCAGAGACTGACAATAAAAAAAAAACAAAACTGTTTAATTTAAATGGTTGCCATCCCTGCTAAAGTAGTCTTGTTTAGCAACACAGCACTCCCATTGCATCTGCAAAGATTTTAATGCTTCCTGGAAGTTAAACACCACCTGTGATAGGTGCTAAATATCCTAAATTGTGTCAAATGATAAATCTTCAACTTGAAATTCACTAAGAGACGTAGAAGCCTCAAGGTGCCAAATCTAATAAGTATGGAGTGATGACTATGTTGTCGTGGCCAAAAGACCCGTGACCAAAGTTCAAGCTATTTCTGCTGAATGCTCTTCCTCAGGACATCAGACACGTGTAGTACAAGCCCTGATGTTGATGGCGCTTTGTCAGTGAATTTCTTACCTCATGATAGTTACTGGTTACAACACATGTTGCACGTATGTCACTGTAATGCACTCAGTAGTCCCAGAACTTTATGATCATTCCTCCTGTTAGTTTAAATGGCAGCCCAAACACTTGAGGATAGCTTTCAGTGTCATTCATGATGATATTACCTTTCAGTATAATGTACTGTGGCAGCTGGCTGTCTTTGAATGGGACGGAAGATAGCTAGAGCAACATGCTTGATGATGTTTACACCCTGCAGACATTAGAACAGTTTGAAAAGATAAGGAGAGGAGTGGCAAGGGGGAAAAAAGCTTTGTATTCACTGGGTAAGACTTCAGAACAATCACACAATCGACAAAATACACTTTGAAGACTATACTTGTAACACTGAGAGAAAAACTAAAAGACGCTGCAGGACAGTAGTCAGCAATCACATGGCAGAGATAAAAAAAGAGTCAAATGAGGGGAAAACTATTTCGTGAAGAGAAACTGCTCTGTTTAAAGTCTTTCTTCTAGCACTGATTGAACCCTTAAAAACTAATCTGATCACCAAAGTGACAAATTTTAATTTTTTCCATGACAAGAATCCATTTATGCCCTAAAATGGCTGAGATACAACTCTACATTTTTGCATCTTTTATTTCAAGCGGATCAATGAATATGCAAATATGCTATTTCCACACAGTAGCCTGCAGCTCAGGCACATCTGTTTACCTACAATTCCGCAAAACACTTGAAAACTGCAGGCTGCGCAGTGGCTTGGTGGTCATGTTTGGACCCTAAACTGATTCAGAAGAAGAACAATGATACAGAAAGCTCCAAACTGCAACGTGACAGGATTAGTTCTTTAGACTTATGACATACGACACTCTAAAAGTCTGAATTCTTGTTTTTGAGACTGTCATTGGTACACTGAAGTTCCAAAGCTAAAATGCTGAGCAGTGTTGTTAAATGCTTGTTTAACTCATGATTTGTCATCTCGCATATAAAAATCCCCATATGGACACCATTAAGGGGTCTTTAAAGTTCAGGTCCTAAAGATGAAGAAAAAGCTGTACAAAAAGGGAAATTGGAATACTAAGTATGGTAGGAATGGACTTAAATGTGTGCAACCTAAAGATTTCTGCCAACAACAGATCCAGTCCAAGGGAAAAACAAAGAGGTGGCTACTACGTTTTTGGCAAACAGAGTACGTGTTTTTTGAATATTTACACATCAACATTTACATAAATATTTATAGACAATCAGTAACCTTTTGTCAGTAATAGCCTACACTGAGTTTCAACTTATATTGCATGCCAAGATGTGCTGATAAATAATTAAATAATTGAAGATATGCAAGATATACAAAGTCGCACACTCTAATATTTTGTTGGACTGCCTTTAGCTTTGAGTCTGCTACTCATTTGCTGTAGCATCGTTTCGATAAGCTTCTGGAATATCATAGTACTTATTTCTGTCTAGTGATGCATTCATTTTTCACCAAGATCTTATATTGATGATGGGAGAGTCGGACCACTGCACAAAATCTTCTCCAGAGCATCCCAAACATTCCCAATGGGGCTGAGGTCTGGACTCTGTGGAGGTCAATCCATGTGTGAAAATACCGTCTCATGCTTCCTGATCCACTCCTTCACAATGTGAGGCCCATGAATCCTGGAATTGTCATCTTGGAACATGGACATGCTATCAGGGAAGAAAACTCCACTGATGTTCAGACCTGGTCATTCAGTATATTCAGGTAGTCAGCTGACCTCATTCTTTGGACACATAATTCTGCTGAACCTGACCAACTCCAGATCATAACCCTAACCCCCACAGGCTGGGAGGCACTAGCCATGATGAGTGCATCACTTTATCTGACTCTCTTCTTACTCTGGTGCCCCATCACTCTGGAACAGGGTAAATCTGGACTCATCAGACCACATGATCTTCTTTGATTGGTCCAGAGTCCAATCTTTTTGCTCCATAGCGAATTGAAGCCTTTTTTTTTTGATTAGCCTCATTGATCAGTAGTTTTCTTAGAGCTACACAGCTGTTTAGTCCTAATCTTTTGAGTTCCCTTCACATTGTGTGTGGAAATGCTCTTACTTCTACTATTAAACATAGCCGTGAGTTCTACTGCTGATTTCCTACGATCATCTACGAGTTTGTTATGACCACATTTGTCCCTTGATGAAGGCTCTCCACTATCCTTCAGGTTTTAATGATGCATTGGACAATTTTAGTTGTTTCAGAAAAGTCCTTAGTTGTCTGCTTTGCTTGCTGCAGGCCAAAATTGTGACCCTTCTGAGACAGATTAACATCCTTTTCATGACCACAGGATGTGTCTTCCATCATGATTGTTTAAGAAATGAGAAACTCCTCACTGCATCAGCTAGGGTTAAAAAAGTTGTTGCAGCTGAAACGTATTCATCACTGCAGTAATTATCCAATGGAAGGCTCTTACCTGTTTGCTTAGTTAAATCCAGGTGGCTACTTTTTTTTGGCCAGGCAGTGTGTAGTACATATTCAGTCTGAGCAACTTGCTGATGGTTTCTCCTGTGTAGCACTTCAGCACACGTGGGGCAGTCTTCAGGAATGCAGTTAGAAGCAACTCAAATGGATGTTGTTTCACAGCCGAAACCAGAAGTTTGCACGGCGAAAACTGCATCAGTCAAATCAACGGCCAACAGGACGCTGAGATATGAGCAATGTTCACGTTTAGAATGCATCACATGATCAGACTTCACTGTGGATGACTCTGTGGACAGAACAGCACAGACTCTCTCCAGGAAGACAGCATTCATCCTGCACCATAGTGAGAGAATATATGTCTGGCTGTTTCAGGTAGCGTGTGTGTGTGTGTGTGTGTGTGTGTGTGTGTGTGTGTGTGTGTGTGTGTGTGTGTGTGTGTGTGTGTGTGTGAGAGAGAGTGTGTGAACACTACTGCAGCCGCCTATTAAATTTAAACACCGTTTTCATGACGGAGCTTTGTAAAAACAGAGCGCAGGCAGGGCCACAATTTACCCCTTCCACTTAGCACTCTATCACACTATCTCTGTATTTCCCCGCACTCATCCCTCTCTCCTCGTAAATCTATCTCTCGTTCCCTCCACTCAAAAGTCCATTATAGCCTCCTGCCTGCAGCTTTCTCTGTTTGTTATCTGTTCCACTCACATTATCTCTGCCTCCCCCTTCCACTCCCCTCTCTCTCTTCATTATATCGGTAAAATCCGATCTGATGTTCTTTCTCCATCACTTCTTTTTCTTGGTTCTCACCGGCGCTTCCTCTCCGGCCGATTTTCCTGCCCACCTATTTCTGTCCCCTCATATGCAGATCTCTGTTATTTTAAACTTACTTTCTCTTCTTCTTCTACCTATAACCCTGCTCCTCCTCTCTCATCCCTCCCCCCCTTCCTCCCAGTTTCTCCTCCCTGGTGCTGCATGCACTTTATCACTTTTGGCAGCACCAACTTAAAAAAGAAGAGAATTTATGCAAATGCGGGGCTGAAAAATGAGTGTTCACCTCGGTTTCAATGTGCGGAGGAAAGTAGCGAAGAGCCTCATTACAATATTTTCTCTTTGTTGTGGATCCGCGGGATAATAATTAAGAATGATTTGTGATGTTGGAGCGGAGCTGAGTCTCCTCTCCTCCCCAGAAATTCACCTAATGCTTTAGTTGCGATGCATGTAGACAGACAAGGAGATGGAGTCATAACCAGAAATTTGATTATAAAGCAATTTGACAAATTCAGACGAGAAACAGGCCAACTGGTTGCAGCCTCTTTGTCTGTGACTGTTTAATTCTCCTGTCTGATTGTTCATATAGGTGTCAGAAATTGATGCATTTTTGACAATGATCACACTCTGACACATATTACACAATATATGTGGAGATACAGTGAGTGTTCTCATTTGCCTCGAGGTTATAAACTGGCTTAGCTTGGTTCAGCTGAACACAGAACCATCTTTCATGCGTTTATTTCCACTGAACATTCTGCCTCCCTGTCTCTCGACAGCAGTTTTGCTTCTCTCTGCTCGCCTTCCTTCCCGCTGAGGGTTTGCTGTCATCCCTCTGTTTGCTCTCTGTGACTTCTGAGACTGATGCGGCACTGCTGAGGCCAAATAGCAAACGTCAGGGGTTGAAGGTGCAGAGGTCAAACTGGGATGTGGTGTCTTGACACCTTCATATTTATACATACACACAGTCACAGATTGGTGAAGGACAAACTTGAATAAGGAAACTTTACAAGACGTAATAATTATAGGACTTTTCGAGGGATCATCAGTGGGGTTTGATGAGTTTGAGAATGGATTTTAGTTATTGGAAAACCTATTTGAGGTTTAAATGCAAATTTTGGGAATTTGATCCCTGGTTCACGTCCCGGCCTGGGATCTTTCTGCATTGAGTTTGCATGTTCTCCCTGTGCATGCCCAGTTTTCTCTGGGTACTACAGCTTCCTCCCATAGGCTGAAAACACACTGAGGTTAACTGGTCTGTCTAAATTGTCCGTAGGTGTGAGTGTGAATATTTGTCTCTATGTGTAGCCCTGTGATAGACTGGTGACCTGTCCAGGGTGTCCCCTGCATCATCCTAAGTCAGCTGGGATAGGCTCCAGCACCCCCTGCGACCCTAATCAGGATTAAGGAGTATAGAGATAATGGATGGATGGATGGATTTTTGGAATTTCTAGACTGAGATATAGACTTGGTGGTGTTAATTCTCCGGTTGAGGTAACAAAAAGATGACATAACTAAAAGAGTTTGCCAGTTGAACCTCTGGGTGTTATGGAAATATGACATTTCTATTCTTCTGTTTATTAAATTGACAAACACTCCAGTCTGTTCCTAACACCCTGACACTAAGCAAAGTGTGCTTTTTCTGTTGTGTGACAAAACTGGGACTTTTTGTTGCATATCAGCTTCTGAATTGCTAAAACTGAAAATATGCATGAAAATAAGGTGGATTGAAACACTTACTGACACAATCTCTTAATACCTCAGACTGTGGCTGCCTGGTTGTGTTTTTAAATGTGAGAGCAAGTTTGTAAAGATACACCAGCTAATTGGTGGCGACCTGGAGGTCCTCATGCAGAAAATAAAATGAAAACAAACCTGTAGATTTTAACACCACCACTTGGATTAAAGACACAGCTTTTTAATCAGGCTTTTACCTGAACTTTTAAATTCTTCTCTCATTCTTATCATTACTTGTGTATTATCTTATGTATTCTTACTCTTTTTTACTGTTCACTTTATCTTATCTTACAGGTCTTTTATCTTATACATTAAAGTTTTAGTTTTTTTAACTGCAGTGTTTCCTCAGTGGAGTCCTCCACACTGGGGGTTAAATCCGGTCTGCTGCTGGGGTGCTGTCCTCGGGTCCCTTCGGCTCGGCTGGTTTGAGGGCTCCCTACCTCGGTGTGGGGGTTCCCATGTCTGTCACGGTCGAGGGGTCCAGGTGCCGGAAACCCCAACAGTCATGGCCTGCGACTCCTCCCAGTGTGGACGACCCCAATGGAGGTGTTTTCCACGATCCTCAGTGCCATACCATGTCTGCCTACAGTCTGCGGTGGGAGTGTATGTGCATGTGTGTGTTTGCGTGTGTGTGTGTGTGTGCAGTTGCATTTACATATGTACATATCAAGGATGGGAGGGACAGGTTTTCTTGTTTTTAATTAAATGTTTTTAATGTTGTAAAGCACTTTGTGTTGCATTTTTATTGCATGAAAACTGCTACATAAATAATGTTTGATTGATTATTGATTGATTGATTGATTGATTGATTGATCGATCGATATTACTTGTTGCTGACAATCGCCAAAAATACTAAATCATCACCTGTACAGGCTGAATAAATACAAAATATCTGACTGACAGAGCTGTACGACGTTCGTTTTTTTTTTTTTTTAAAAGATAGAAATCCTAAGGAAAATTCTTATTAGGTATAGCTCAGACAGTGCCTGATACAAAAACTATAAAATATGATACATTAAAAAGACAAAGTAGAAGAGCAAAACCATAACTTTGTTTCCTCTAATTTGATAAGATATATTTGCTCCACTTGCAATATATCGAAGTTCGCAACTCACTTGACAAAGTAGGTAAAAGCCCTTCCAAAATATGACATCGTTGTGACGTAAAATCTTGCATTTTTGGTGGAATTTGTGGTAAGTTTTGTCGATATCACCCTCATCTTGATTTTTCCCATCATCCGTTTCACACATAATCAGAGAAAAAGTGTTATTTTAAGTAATTTCTTTACTCACTCTCCTTGTTGTTCACAATCCATCATGTATTTACTCTGTTCTTTTTCAAAGTCTTTGTCCTAACCATACATTTCTCTCTGTGATGTATAATGAGGTCTACAAGTGCATTTCATTGCTTACTCCTGAACTGTATCGTGACAATAGAGCTCAACTTTGAACCTTGACAGACGGAAGTGAAATCTACTGATCAGCCACAACATTGAAACCACTGACTGGTGAAGTGAACATCTTATTTTAATGCAATGTTCTACTGGGAAATCTAAACCAGGCACCAAATACACCCGGCAAAATCACTATTTAACAGCTTGAGGAACATGACAAAGAGCCCAAAGGTGTTGATCCAGCCTCCAAAGTCTCCAGATCTCAATCTGACAAATCATATTCTGCAGACAGAACCCAAAGAACACCAGAGTACAGATGAACCAACAGAGCTGTTTTCGTTGACCTGGTTTTAATGTTGTGGCTGATCAGTGTGCAGTGACAACAAAAGATGCCAGGAAAGAATTAGACAGAAAAAAGATTGTCATCCTACACAAACACACAGAGCTCCCTCTGAGCCAGTCACTAACAATCTCTCTCTTCCACTAGTGGACCACGGCAGAGACGTTATATTTTATTAGACGTCAAGCCAACAAGTGCTATATAGTATTATGATGTAGTACAGCAATGAATCAATTTGTGGTTTGAGTGAGTGAAATAAAAAAGATTTTTTCCACTATATTTTATTTTACAGAACTCAACCGTAACCATTTCAAGCAAAAACTGGTTTCGACCTTGAGCGGCATATTTACGGTAAAAACTGCCAGCAAACTGTCACTGATTAGGACGTAAAGTTTGAAGTCACACGCGCTCATCTGCACATATATGTGTGTGGCTGCCTGCAGTCATTAATAAAGAGAATGACCGGGAGAGGAGGGGGAGACGTGGAGAGGGACAGACAAGACAGAACTGCGCAGACAGGAAGGAAAAATAATAGCCAATTTAGCCTTGTCGTCTTAAAGCTACACCTTGGCATTTTGAATTTTGCCTGGTTATTTTTCTTCACCAGACACTTGTCATATTGCGCAGGGGAGAGTAAGAAAAAAAAGTTTCACTCTCCCTAAAAATGGCTTGTTAGCATCAGTAGAATGCCACATTGAAACCAAAGGGGGCACAGTAAGTGATCCCTTTAAAACAGAAATCGGTGAAAAGAGAAGCGGAGGGAGGAAGAAGAGGGATGAAGAGGATGAAGGCGGTTCACCGAGTGTGTTCTCACTCCGGTTTTATTCTGCCGTTGCTCGACGTCCGCTGTGGCAGGAGAGGATAATGAGAAGAGAGGAAAGGAAGGATGAAGAAAGAAACAAAGGAAGGGTAAAAACGAAAGGTAAAGAAGCTGAATCAGAGAGCAGAGTGTAAAGAAAAAAAAAGAAAAATCTGAGAATTCAAACAGTGATTTTAACAGGTCAAAGGGAGGAGGCCGAGGCAGACCTGCGAGGTTTTGTGTTTTGCGTACAGCATCTGCTGGATACAGTCGCTTATTTGTATGCATGTGCGCGACAGCGTTGGATGTCTGTTGCATGCTTTTTGTACGTTGGGTTACATTTGTGGGTGGGTGGGTGGGTGGGTGGGTGTGCACGTGTGTGTATCACCTTTTATGCAACCCAGCATTTCAATTAAAGGCTGAAAGCTGTCCTTTGTCTGGCATACTGTGGAGGAGAGAGAAAGAAAGAGCCAAGCATATTACTCTATTCAAACATTCAGTTGGAACGAAAGGGAAAGATTCAATTTTGTGCCTGTCTGCTTCGCATGAAGGACAAACTCTTTTCATTGGTGTGTAGAGGAGACGCACACATGCACACACACACACACACACTCCACCTACCTCCACACATTCAAGCACATACAAACACACAACTCTTTCCCCCATATGCCGGCTCCCTGTATCCGATCACTCGTATATATTTACAGTGAGCACGCGGTGGGTGGTCGGTATGTACACTGTACTGCCTCCAGTTGTAATGATAAATGTGATTCTCTCTGTGGTGAATCTGCATGCTGTGACTAAACTAATAACGCAGGCTGCAAACCCTATTCTACCGCGAGAGGTGTGGGAACGCAATTTGTGAAACTACATTCCCTGGATATGAAAGTGGAACATTTTTTTTTTTTACAAGTAAAATCACTTATTCATGCTGATAGATTGATCCTTTAATGTCTAACCTAATAGCAGAGTTTCAATCCCCAGGGCGACACATTAAACAAGTTCTGCCACAGTGAGGGTGCAGCACTATGTCCTCTGATACGCCGAATCTTTAAAGGTAGAGAATGCGGGGTTGGAGAAACAGCACGAGTTGGGTAGATTTTGAAAGCAGAAAGAATCCAACCTCCTCTGTTCAAAGCGCCATCTAAGGCCACACTTCCAAAACACATAAACACTATAGAGGATACTATACACCGATCAGGCTAACATTCTGACCACCTGCCTAATAATGTGTTGGTTCCCCTTTGGCCGCCAAAACAGCAATGACCTGTCAAGGCATGGACTCCACTAGACCACTGAAGGTGTTCTGTGGTATCAGGCACCGAGATGCTAGCAGCAGAACATTTAAGTCCTGTAAGTTATGAGGTGGGGGCTCCATGGATCAGACTTGTTTATCCAGCACATCCCACAGATGCTCCATTGGATTGAGATCTGGGGAATTTGGAGGCCAACACCTCAAACTCGTTGTTGTGCTCCTCAAACCTTTCCTGAATCTTTGTTGCTTTGTGGCACGGTGCACTGTCCTGCTGAAAGAGGTCACAGCCATTAGAGAATATCTTTTCCATGAAAGGGTGCACATGGTCTGCAACAATTCTTAGATAGGTGGTATGGGTCAAAGTAAAGTCCACATGGTTTCCCAGCAGAATGTTGCTCAAAGCATCTCTTTGTCTTCACCGGCTTGCCTTCTTCCCATAGTGCATCCTGGTGCCATGTGTCCATCAGATAAGCAACACACCCAGCCATCCATGTGATGTACAAGAAAATGGGATTCATCAGACCAGGCCACCTTCTTTCATTGCTCTGTGGTCCAGTTCTGATGCTCACATGTCCATTGTATTCACAGGGGTCAGCATGAGCACCTTGTCTGATCTACAGCTATGCAGCCCAATACACAACAAACTGTGAAGCACTGTGTATTCTGACACCTTTCTATCAGAACCAGCATTAACTTTTTCAGCAATTTGAGCAACACTAGCTAGTTTGTTGGATCAGACCACATGGGCTAGTCTTTGCTCCCCACATGCATCAATGAGCCTTGGCCGCCCATGACCCTGTCGCTGGTTCACCACTGTTCCTTACCTGGATCACGTTTTGATAAATACTGACCACTGCAGACCAGGAACACTCCACAAGAGCTGCAGTTTTGGAGATGCTCTGACTCGGTCATCTAGCCATCGCAATCTGGCCCTTGTCAAACTCACACAAATCCTTACACTTACCTATTTTTCCAGCTTCTGACACATGAACTTTGAAGACAAAATGTTCAGCTGCTGCCTAATACATCCAACCCACTAACAGGTGCCATGATGAAGAGATGATCAGTGCTATTCACGTCACCTGTCAGTGGTCATAATGTGCCTGATCAATGTATGTTTATATGAATATATATGTACTGGAGAATATATCCACAAAGCAGTGTTGGGGAGGAGATGAGAACGGAGCATTAACCTTTAAAAGGCTTGATGGATTCTATTTGCAAGTTCAGGTCCCCTCTTCTCTGTTTAACAAATTTTGAAGTATTTTATTACATGTATCAAAATGAAACCTTTCTAGCAATGCTAGTTGTTTTAAATATAATGTCATTAGACTGAACTCAAAGTTTATTTCATTGGCCTATATTCTAGAGGTCGACTTTATTGCACATGCAGTGAGAAACAAATTTTTGTACTTTACACAAAGCAAAATAACACAACTACAAATAAAATAACTACATGAAAATTTGCAAATGTCATTTTATGGCTACATCAGTTAAAGTAGACCTTGAACATATCCAGAAAACTATCTTTTATTAACAGTTTTACCACTTTGTAGTTGAAATCACTGTCCTCTACAAATACCCACAACATTCAGTATCTTTATGTGTGAGCTAGCCGAGAAGCTGTAACACGCTAATGAATTCATCTAAAAAGAAATGCCTCTAGTATTACATTTTGTACTGGAGATTTAAAATGATTGACAGCTGAATGTGCATGATCCCCATATTTGTTATATTTAGTTAAAAGATGGACCCAAAAGTAAGACACAGACATTAGACAGGTAGCTAAAACAGAAGAACAACAAATATTACAATAATTAATCTTATGGGGACGGTGGATTGCAAAACTGGCAGGGAGGCGAGGCTGTAACGGAAAATGGCTGGGGAGGGAAATAAAGACAAAAAGAGCAGAAACTCTGGGACGGCGTAAGAACGTGACGTTTAAAACCAAGCAGGTAACAGGCAGACAAACAGCTGAACAGATGAACTCACAAGTAAAACACTGAGATAAGAGACTTTATATACACATTGAGGTGACTTAACACAAGCAAAACCAATGAGAGCCAAGCAGGAAAAAAAAAGAAAAACCCAACCAGAAACCAAAAACCATGACAAAACCTGTATTTATCAGAAAGTACAATGACAAAATGCATGATCTGTCTATACATGCAGGGTTTATCTTGTTCATTTCTAGACCTTTTCTGGATAGTTTGCGATGTTGCACGTATTTTACAAGCAAAACATAAAAAATTAATATGTCCAAGAATTCAGTGAACAATACTGAGGAGTCAGAACTTGAAAACTGTGAAGGACTTTCATAACAGAAGCTTTCTGTAACTCTTTTCACAACTTCTCGATAACTCCTTTACCTTCTACTGACTGTTCTTTCAGCAGGACCGTGTTAAAATTTTTATTCTAGCCTTGCACATACATAAAATTTACAGTACTGATATAAAGCAGCATCTCTACTGTTACTCATTGCATTCTCACATTCAGCGTTTCTTTCATCTGCTTTTTTTTTGTTGAGAAAATGGAGCATGTTGACTTTAAGACAGTCCTCTAGTGAGCTGGCTTTTGGAAACTTGAAACGTGATGGCAGCAAAACAAAATATTGATTGTTTGAGGGTCACAGAACCACATAAAAATCTGAAAATGTGCTTTTATGGGTTAAGCCAGTGCCAGAAATCATAAAACTATCTTCTAAAACTTTCTTTCCACTTTCTAGTTGTACTCCATGCTCTCTACGAATGTCTACAGCATTCAGTGTCTTCGTGTGTGAGCCTTGACTTGCTGATTGACTCAATCAGAGTCAACATCAGGTTACCGGATCTCCCTGGTTCTGTAGCTCTCACTTAACTGTGCTAAACAAAAACCAACGCTATTTCCCAAAATAACATTTCCATACAACTAAACTGCATTCTGAATTGTGTCTTGATAGAAACATATGTTTTGTCATATTGCATTTGTTTGTGAAGTATTACAAAAATGTTTTAAATCAACATATCTTTATTTTATTACTGTACTGTTGCTCCTTGACAGCCAACCAATCTTATATTACATGGAGTCAGGCAGCCAGCAGGGGGCGACTCCTCAAGTTGCAAAAAGAATACGTCTATGAGAAAATTAGCTTTCTTTTCGTCTTGGTGTTTTAATTTAGTCAGTCAGGGAGGTGTAGTCACTCACAATGTATCCAATTATCTATTAGCTCTACGTGCTTTATCTTGTAAGGTCATGGCAGGATGAACCTGGGAGGGAGGTGGAGTAAAAGCCAGCAATCCATCAGAAAACTAACAAAAAGAGACAGACAACCATTCGAGGTCTGGTCACACTTACACCTACAGACAATTTAGTCACCAATGAATCTTTCTTGTCTTTGGATTGCAGGAATTCAAGTGTTCAGTAGCTTACTGTACATACAACAACCTAAGATAACAAAAGGCAGGTTAGTAACGTTAACAATAAAGGTTAGGATATACTCTGAAAATCTTGCTGTACAATACTATGCTATAAAAAACAATTGTAATTTTAAAATTTCTAGAATACTAAATGAAATTAAAATTCAATATACAGTAATTAGAGTGATTTAAAGTGATTTTACTGATTTATGCATTTATAATGATCAATTTTTAGCACCTTTTGAAACAAAGTTACAAAGTTCTTTCAAAATATAACAAATTTCAAATTGGACAAATATGAAACCAAATTAAGCCAATAAATAGGAAACAAACCAATGTTCCTAAAATAGTTAAGTCAAAGGTCCTCTACACAACATATTTAAGGCAATGGCTGCATCGGCTGTATCACCGATGATTGGTGCTATGAAAATAACCTGTCAAGTGTAAATATGGGGTTAAGACACTTTATGTTGTGATTTTACTGGAGTAATTCATATATTAGTGACTTAAACCCGACTAAAATATATTAAGCTTGAGACTCTATATTGTTTTCATCAAGTATTTTTGGCTTCTGATCCAATCTGAGTCATTTAATATTTAGTAGCTGCCAATATGTAATACCATTTTCTAAGATACACACTTCAAGTATTATAGCTGTTCCTAGTCATCCTTACTGTTTAATAATATAGCAACAAGGGGAGGCAGACACTTCCATGTTGGTAAGCAGAGACTAGTCTGGGACTTTTAGCTAGTAAAGGAGCACCGTGACAGAGACTTCTATGAGACTTAATGACATGAAGCCCGTAAAATAGTGATAACTTCAATTTGGTTTCTGTAAAATAGTCATCCTGCATCCCGGAAGATCATCTGATAGTTGTTCTTTGCATTTCCATATTAAAACAGATGTAAATAAAGTACATTTTCCGCACTATAAGGCGCACTTAAAAGCCTTGAATTTTTTCAAAAATCGACGGTACGCCTTTTAACCTGGTGCGTCTTATGTGTGCACTGAGTTCCAAAATCTGACTGTCGGACCTTTTCCCGCCAACATAGGGACATAATACATACACTACACACGCTGGCAGCGATAAACCTATTAGACAACATTACATAAAGCTACGTACAGTACTGACTATTGTCCGAGCTTTCGCGAAAGCCGGCATCATTGCTGAATGACACAGTGCAGCATTAAATCCCACTCTGGAGCTGGACCTCTCAGTCCTACCGTTTGTTGCTTGTATTGCTAATTGCTGGCACCTTATTCATTGCTCCAGTTTTTGCCAATTATCTATAATTGAAATGTAAATGATTAAATCACTGGAGCAGCTCACACGCCTCAGTGGAGATCGACCACGCTCTCAGGCGTTTTAGACGTACTGGGGTTTTCTCTTGACGCCGCCGCCTCTAAAATTAGAATTACAGATGTTGTTTCTGTTTTAGTGTTTATTTTGTTGTGGTGTTACAGTGCTCTGAGTGGCACCTCGTCACTGGTCACGATATATATGCTTATTTTTCTCCATCTTTCTGATCTGAAGGTGTCAGTCATACTTTTTGTGTTCATTTAAATCCGTCATCTGTCTCATTTTTCCTTGCGCCTGAAGAGGTTCAGTGGCTGTGGGTGCAAATTGACAAATACTTCTGAATCAGCAAGATGCAAAGTAGTTTTGTTGCCCATTACAGAACTTTTGAGGCTGCAGTGAATAAGAATTTTAACTGAATAATGTCCCTTTTTATACTGTAAGAATTATTAGTTATGACCAACTCACTGGAGAAATCTGCCATTGCTTTCATGGTAACAAGCAAAACAGAATGTTTTGTGAATGTACCAAGAAAATACAAGTGTGTGACTTATACTGCCAACACTGACATGTTTTTCCAGCGAACTTGTCCAAAGACTCACATGGTTTTGTTAACAGAAACACAATGCTGTTAATATGGCGATGTCTTCTCTATATCCTGGTGTCAGGACTGTGCTGGTACCAACCTGGAAAAATCATTGATTTCAAGCTGCTGGAAACCAGCATCTTCTACCTCAGTGGCTAACAACAGACTTACTACACACTGTTCTGAGGAGATCAAACCCTGTAAATGAGTCTGACAGCAGTAGTGGCTGAGCTTTGTCAGAAATATATGAAGGCAGAACTGTTTGGGTTAATCTCATTGAATAGTCACTTCAGTTCGACAGATGAAAGTAGTCTGGGTGCAAATCTGTCTCCTAGAAACTGCTTCTAAATTTTATATAATTGTTGCCCAAATGGTGTAAATGTAACAACTTCTCTTAAAAATGAATTAATCGTCACATTTACAGGCTTTACTGGAGTCGCCAGAAGGTGATGAGCACGACTCTTACTCTGGAGATCAGGGTTCGTATCCAGTGGTTGGCAACCCTGTCTCGTGAAATTTGTGTTCCTATACAACTAAACTGCATTCTCAGCTATGTATCGAAAGAAAGACATTTCCCTCAAAAGATTGTGACGTAGCCATAAAGATTTTTTGCTAGGAGTCCAGAGTCCATGTAATACTACTGTAATACTCATTACTGTAGTACTACAGTAGTACTACTGTAATACTGTACTAACATTCAAGTTAGTACATGTAATTTGTATGTGTATGTTATAATTACATGTATGCATTGCAAATGGGTGTCAACATGTCATGATATCTAAAGGTATGGCTCTAAACTAGACCTTGTGACACAAAAAGGGCATTACACTTTTTGAAGGTAGTCACGTTTAACAACTAACATTTCAAAAAGAACAAAACATACATAATACTACCATTGGAATGACTACTAATACTTGTATCCCAATTTAAAGTACTGAAAAGCAAAAAACGATTTTGACATTACCCATGCCATTTTGAGTAAGAATATCTCAGTAACTACAAATATAACCCTGCTGCTTTTTTGTACAGTGATAGAAGACAGATGGAACTGTCTTGTAGAAAAATTTGGGGTCTCTGGTACCTGTCCCACACTGAGATTTTTGCCACCAAAAATAGCCAATTAAAAATCTCGTCCAACTTTGGGAGCTCATATTTTCCAAACTGAGGTACCTAGAAAGCTCCAGTTTGCTAAGTTATCACGCAAGTTTGTGTCGAATGGAACCTAGGGGTGTTAGAACACTTCTGTGCAGTATTTCTAGTACTTTTAAGGTCCCAAACCCCACTCGCGAGTAGGTTTTTCTTCATGTTTAGCATTTTTAGCAAGCCCCCATGGCCTGCAGAGTGTAGGGAAACACCTGGGGATGTTTGTGGGGCACTAGCAGCCCGATCTCACGAGGATTCGTGAAACTGTCACGTAAGTTTTAGTTTCGGTTTCGTGCGCACCAACACGATTTCGTCATGTTTTTCGTGCCGCTCACCACGAAATGCGCACCAATGTATTTTAAACGGCGGACTTTTCGTGCCACTCAGAACGTATTTCAAAAGAATGTGTATATTATATTTTTAATGTAAAACCGTGGCGAATCCAACGCTATATTTTGCATGACATCGTCCCTAAACATAACCCTAACCAGAACCTAACCATAACCTAACCATAAGCCGGTGGTACACTTACCAATTTGCATAGGAATTTCAAGAATGTCCGGCGGCCGGCGTCCGCAAACGCGATCACTCAAGCAGTATACGCCGATGGACAGCTTAGATCGTCATGAATCCGCCGGTATAAACCACTTTCAGATGTGATTACCACAGCGAAAAACATTTCGTGGTGAGCGGCACGAAAAACATGACGAAATCGTGTTGGTGCGCACGAAACCGAAACTAAAACTTACGTGACAGTTTCACGAATCCCCGTGAGACCGGGTTGGCACTAGCTACATGCAGAGGCCTTGTTTACCAACTCACAGCTCTCTGGTATGTCTAGAGGCTGAGAATTAACCACTTTAAGATGCAAAAAACCCTGGCGAGGCTTTTTATAGCCCAAATTCTGATAATTTCAGACCCCCACAACTCAGAAACTATTTGAGCTACAGGCCTACAATTTTGCAGAAAGTACTTTTGTGACTATCTAATGGCATACAAATTTAGGACTAATTCAAAAATGGTGCGGCAACCACCATCTGGTAAAACCACACGGAATGACCCACCTCCTAATATCAACATCGACTGTGTCAGTTAGAGCTCTTTGAATGGTGTAAGGCGGATATCCTTGTACAGTCATTTCCTCGTGGCAAATGCTTGTTTAAATCACTAAGGCATTCTTCTGTTGCAGACAGTCTGTGTAGGCACTACTGTTGGGTGGCATATGGAAGCCTACAATGGGTTCCATGGAGACTCTTGCATTCTTGGGTGTATGACAAACTTTTCATGATGTGAAAAGCAGGACTTGGCCTTGAGGAGGTATGTATAGGAGGGTGAAGGCAAAAGACTGGAGTGATCCTTAATTTGTGTGGGACCATTACTCTTACAATTAAGTTTTGTTTTCATCTGCTGTTCGGTTAGGTACAGGAAAATAGCATTGGTCAAAGTACAACTCTTCTACAACATTTTAGAAGTTTCTCCTCCATATTCTGGTTTATCAGAGTGATGACAATGATTAGTTGGTTCAGAAGGAGTGACAGTAAAGCAATACAATAAATGGCCAACATATGTTGGTATTTGTTATAAGTCAAATAGATTCCACCAGAAATGATCTCTAAACATCAATGAAAATGCAGTTCAGTTTTTTAGCAATGTGACTTTTGGGAGACTGGACTGGAATAGATGTAGGTAGGAAGGAGCAAACTTCAAATTAAACTGTAGATATTGTAGAAAGAATATCCTTGCACATTAGTCATGTTTTATATAACCTTATCTTAAACCTTTTCTAATTAAAACCAGATCATGATTGGTCCAAAACTTAACATAAATTAATTGACGTTCAATATCTGTACAGGAGTATCTGCAATTTCCCAAGTAAGTAAATAGAAACTATTTCCTCATCATGGTAATAAATCATATTCCTGTCATAAATATGTTTATTACATTGTGTTTATTGTTTATTATCATTATATATTATCAGGGTGACACTAACATATTAAAAAAAACATACAGAAAAGTTATGGTGACAGGCTCTGGTTTTACCTACATGAGCCAAAAAAAAAAAAAAACACACAGAAAGAAGCTTAAAGATGAATTTGACTGTTAGTGTTATTACAGTTTTTTCACATTTATTTTGTACACGTTGCAATAATAGTGTTATGATAAGGTCTTTTGGCAATGTAGTAACAATCATATATTGTGGCAGCAATAGAATACATTGACTCGAAGTCCCTCTTTGAAAGCAAGTATGAACCATGCAGTCAAGAGTGTCCCAATACAAATGAATTAGATGCTTTTTGAGGGTTTCAAAAACAGTTTGCTGCATTTTTGTCACAACATTGACCAATCAAATATATATTTTTTAAAAGCTAAAACCCTGGTAACCATACCAACCTGCATGCCTCACATCAGTTTGGAAAAAAAAAAACTTCTCATGTATATCGACCATTATCCGGCTCTCCTTCTATGTAAAGGAGCAGACCTTGAACAAAGCTTGAATAAACTGCCAATGTCAATAAAGCTGACAACTATTCAGAAAAAAATACTTAGAAGGAGGTACAGGGTCATGGAACATCTGTATCCATGGAAACAAGTGATGTTTGAGTCTCATACAGTGGTGACCTCGTTCCCTGATGATGACATGCAGAGTTTTAGACATTTTGTTATGTTTCAGACTCATATTTTAAAAAGTATTCATTTATCTTTCATCTTATCTGCACACAGTACTCCAGAAAGCAACAGTACATTGGAGTGTTTTGGAAATTAATGAGAAATAAAATACTTAAGAAGTCAAGTAGTTCAAGCAACCCTGAATGAAAACATTTTCCAGAAAGGTTTGCGAAGCTTGTAGGAGCATTTCCAACGAAATCTGAGGCTGTGATTGCTGCCAAAGGTGGAAGAACCAAATAGTAAACAAATAATCTAAATACTAAATGGAATATTGCTGTCATTTATCTTTAATAAATGCACACTCCAAAAACCTGATTTTGCTCTGCCATTGTGGAGTATCGAGAAAAAAATGAACTGAATTCATCTTATGATGATTCTGAAACACAGAAAAATGTGGAAAAGTTCTGGGTGTGAAAACTTTCAGGTCAGCAAAGGCTCAGTCTACAGTCCAGAGAGTGGATATTTGATTTCAGCTACAGCGAGGATAGAAGCATCTCTCTGCAATGCAGTGGACGGCAGCTGGGCTAATTCTGCAAACACATCAAATCTGATCTCTTAAAAGAAAGCCCTAATAAGGAGTAAAAAAAAAAACAAATACTGAAATTCAGAGCTAAAAGGAGGACTACAAGAAAAAAGTCTGAAAGATTAGTCAACTCTCTTCAGCCCTTCGGAGCATTGTGGGCAAAAAAAAAACACAATTTCTTTATCCGATCCATCAGTGCAACAAAGTGAAGGAGGCTGTGTGTGGTTTGTAGAAGTCTGAATTACAGAGTGGACTGTAATTATTTGTTTACCTCAGAAACAAACCAGTGCACTAAGCCTGATGAGTGTTTTACGAGAGATTTAGGCTTGAAGCATGTATTTCAGACGTGGACTTTTACAGATCAATAGCTAAATTAGAAATAAACAAACCTGCAAGTCAACCTTTTTTGGCCAAATTTCAAAACATTGACCTTTTAAGATATTGTGTTCTCAGGAATAATAAGCATTGTTGTTCTGCAGGCTCCTCTTTTACCTTCCACCTTTTAGCTTGATGTCATGGACAAAAATAATATATAGAGCTGAGCAGATATAGAGCAGCATTATCATTCAGTCTGAATCATGTTTCTGCTCAACTAGTGTCCAATAAATCAACACTTTTTCACTCTGTTTTTCTCTTCACTAACTCTTAAAATAAATCTGTAGATGCTACATGCTCCACCTAGGTAGTAGCTGTGATTTGGAGTTAATAGGAAGCATACAATGGGGCTTTTTATTAGGGTTTCAAAACAGCTGATGCTATGGGAGCACATGGACTAAACTAGAATCATACACACGTGGACAAAATTGTTGGTACCCCTCAGTTAAAGAAGGAAAAACCCACAATTCTCACTGAAATCACTTGAAACTCACAAAAGTAACAATAAATAAAAATGTATTGAAAATTAAATAATCAAAAACAGCCATTACTTTTGAATTGTTGATTAACATAATTATTTAAAAAAACAAACTAATGAAACAGGCCTGGACAAAAATGATGGTACCTCTATAAAAGATTGAAAACTATTTGACCAGAGTGACATGATTAACTCAGGTGTGTCGTTTAATTGACATCACAGGTGTTTCCAAACTCATAATCAGTCAGTCTGCCTATTTAAAGGGAGACAAGTAGTCACCCTGCTGTTTGGTGAAAAGGTGTGTACCACACTGAACATGGACAACAGAAAGCGAAGGAGAGAATTGTCCCAGGACATCCGAAAAAAAATGATAGACAAACATCTTAAAGGTAAAGGCTATAAGACCATCTCTAAACAGCTTGAAGTTCCTGTGACAACAGTGGCTCATATTATTCAGAAGTTCAAGACCCACGGCACAGTAGCCAACCTCCCTGGACGTGGCCGCAAGAGGAAAATTGATGACAAATTGAAGAGACGGATCGTTGGAATTGTATCCAAAGAGCCCAGAGCAACCTCCAAAGAAATTAAAGGTGAACTCCAAGGCCAAGGTACATCAGTGTCAGATCGCACCATTCGTCGTTGTTTGAGCCAAAGTGGACTTCATGGGAGACGACCAAGGAGGACACCACTGCTGAAAAAAACTCATAAAAAAGCCAGACTGGAATTTGCAAAAATGCATGTTGACAAGCCACAAAGCTTCTGGGAGAATGTCCTTTGGACAGATGAGACCAAACTGGAGCTTTTTGGTAAGGCACATCAACTCTATGTTCATAGACTCAAAAACCAAGCATACGAAGAAAAGAACACTGTCCCTACGGTGAAACATGGAGGAGGCTCAGTAATGTTTTGGGGCTGCTTTGCTGCATCTGGCACAGGGTGTCTTGAAAGTGTGCAAGGTACGATGAAATCTGAAGACTATCAAGGCATTCTGGAGAGAAATGTGCTGCCTAGTGTCAGAAAGCTTGGTCTCAGTCGCAGGTCATGGGTCTTCCAACAGGACAACCATCCAAAACACACAGCCAAAAACACCCAAGAATGGCTGAGAGAAAAGCGTTGGACTATTCTAAAGTGGCCTTCTATGAGCCCAGATCTGAATCCCATTGAACATATGTGGAAGGAGCTGAAACATGCCATTTGGAGAAGACACCCATCAAACCTGAGACAACTGGAGCTGTTTGCTCATGAGGAGTGGGCCAAAATACCTGTTGACAGCTGCAGAACGCTCATTGACAAATACAGACATCGTTTAATTGCAGTGATTGCCTCAAAAGGTTGTGCAACAAAATATTAAGTTATGGGTACCATCATTTTTGTCCAGCCCTATTTCATTAGTTTGTTTTTTTAAATAATTATGTTAATCAACAATTCAAAAGTGATGGCTGATTTTGATTATTTAATTTTCAATAAATTTTTATTTATTGTTACTTTTGTGAGTTTCAAGTGATTTCAGTGAGAATTGTGGGTTTTTCCTTCTTTAACTGAGGGGTACCAACAATTTTGTCCACGTGTGTAGTTGTGAGTGGCAAACCAAAGTAGTGAGCTGAAAGACGCTAAAGAAAGATTTGCAAAGATCAAGGGAACAACAAGAATGGCAAGAACTACTAGTATGTTGCGACTCACCAGGTGTAGAGGTCAAGTATTCTCCTCACCTTCCTACCATTTTTGAAACAGGAAACAAAAACAACCTCTGAGCAGCAACCGAAATGCTAAACCTTTGCTGAAAAAGTGGATCTTGCAGTAAATCAGGCTTGCTTGGTTCTTCTGGTGAATTGAATTTTAATGCTATTGCTTGTGTCCCTGCATCCCCCGAAAACAACTTCCACTTGTCACTATTTCGGTGGGGCACCGTTGCTGCATCCCGGGCTTAGCACCATTGGAGAGGACTGTGATTGGTTTACAAACATCCAAAGAAACCAGAGCATTTTTCTAACGAGGTGCAGTCAGACCATTCTCCACTGCTGACACACTGTGTGGAGAATGGTCGCACTATGTGAAACTACACCACAAGTGATTATTTGAACCGTGCAATAAGTGACGAGTGTTTGGTTCATTTGATGAATTAGCTCACCTCTCTGCATCTACCAAAAAAAGTTCCTCTGCCATTATTTTGGAGGGACGCCATTGCTGCATCCTGGACATAGCACTCCTCAAGACAACTTTGATAGGTTAACAGAAAAGTCAGAGCTTCTTTCTCCTATAACAGAATGATAACGAGGTGGTGTCAGACCATTCTCCAGTGTTGACACACTGCTGTGGAGGCAAGTCTGACAATGCCAGGCTGTGCTACAAGATTTGGATCTTGCAGTAGTCATACTTGCTTGGTTATTTTGGTAAATTTGACATTTAACTTTACTGCTCATCTCCCTGCATCCATCAAAATCCCCTATTTTCAAAGGGGAACTGTTACTGCATCCTGAACTTAGGGTTTACAAAAATACAAACAATAACCACAGCATTTTCCCCTTACAACAGAGTGATAATGAAGTGGTATTAGACCATTCTCCAAGGCTAATATGCTGCTGTGTAGAATGGTCTGACTGTACAAGACTACACTACAAGTAACACTTTTGCTGAAGATTAGTACTAGAACCTGATTGGTTCTTTCAGTGAAGTAGACTTTTCTAGCCTAGCCGCGCTAGACCCATGCTCTGAAGACGCAAGAGTCTAGGCACGCTCAACAGGGAGGGAGGCGGGCTAAAAGGTTGTCTATCAAATCACTCTGCAGCAATTGGGTAGGTATACAACCAATCAGTGCAACGAATAGGCTGACGTAGTTCCGAGAGCGCCGGAAATCAGAGGATGCGGTAGTTCAGTGAAGCCTCATTTATACAGTCAATGGGTGAAGCTCAAGTATATTACAGACATGTTAACAGAAAGATTATTCAGAGTCGGTGCTAATGGAGCTCAACGACTGTTGTCGTTTTTGTTGTCGACCCTGGCAGAGAATTAAATTCGTTGCCGTGGGTTGTCTAGCGTGGCTAGGCTAGTTGTTTCCGGTTGTTTCTGTCAGAATCGTCGTGCCTCTGTCGTCACTTCGTTACGCCCGCCTTCTGACTCTACACTTCATGGTGATTCGTCCGGCCAGTTTTAGGAGCATCCAACCTCGAGCCTTATGGAGGGTAACTAGACCCACCCTGGCAGAGAATTAAATTCGTTGCCGTGGGTTGTCTACCCCGGCTAGGCTAAGACTTTTCAGTTTTACTGCTCAAATCCCTGCATCCACCAAAACAAGTTTCCCTTGTCACTATTTCAGAGGGGCACCATTGTTTCATCCCAGACTTAGCACCACCAAATATGACTGTGATTGGTTAACAGAAATGCAAACAAACCACAACATTTTTATAACATAATAATAATAAGGCACAATCAGACCATTCTCCAGGGCTGACACTCTGCTGGGGAGATAAGTCGGACAATGCAAGACTACACCACGAGTGACACTTCTGGTAGTAAATTAGGCCCATATTGTAATAAAAATGTTGATTAAAGCTGGTTGAGAAACTGTATTGATGTATACTTGATTTGACCCTGTGAAGTGGAAACTAACCATGCGCCAGAGTCTAAGACTTAACCTTGTTCAAATGTCTAAAAAGCTTCTTTAAAAACCTTCAAAGAATCACCGGAAGAAGTCGGCATTCGAGGACAGCAGGATTTAACCCTCGGAGTAGTTCATAGAAATGATTAGCACCCCCAAGAAAAACTAGAGATACTGAGCTGTGCACCGTCTTCTATGCTGTCAGAGTTGGTCATTTTTCCATGCCTAAAAGGCGTATTGTTGGGGTGACAGTTATGCCAATATTATACTTTTCTAAATCTATTGGTCAGATCTTGACAATGGGCTATTATATTCCACCAATAGATCACATATTACTGAGGACATGAGGTTATCATTAGGTCATATTTTACAGAGACCATGTCCAGACATATTCAGACTGCTTGTATTAAGTGATTTGTCTGCACAACAAAAATACAGGTTTTACTTTATGATCTTCCAACGTCATCCAAGCATCAGTGATTCCTAGAACCATCATTATTATGTGGTTCACACACATATCTTCACTCTATTCTTCACTTTGATACCATTTGCCATAATTATATCATCTTTTACCTTTAGTATATCGCACCCAAAAATACTACACAAAGAATATTTTTTCGTCTTCCCACCTTTCTAAGAATGTCAGAGGTCAGAAGCAGTGACAGGGATTCAGTGTGCAGATCAAAAACACTGTCTACTATAAACCCTGTGCCTTCACCTCCTGTTTCCTTCCTTATTTCTTCCTCCTCCTTGCGTACCCGTTTGACTTTACTGCCGTTTCTGATAAAACACTACTCAATCTGAGCCGCATCCGGAGGTGTCAGCTTCTGACAAGTGAGGAAACAGCACGGGGTTCCCATCATTTTCACCTTTTTTCTTCACCTTTTAATACAGGAGGAAATGAGAGAAAACATTCGGTACAGGTGACAACAAAATTTGCAAACATAACAGACTGCCGTCGAGGTTTGGGAGATCTGTAAAACACTTTGACATTACAGTCCGCCAAATCTCAGTAAAGACATGCAGTAATCACCTAATTTCCATTAGAGTGTAAACACCAAACAAACCTTTTAATCAAAGTGGTAAATGGAAAGAAAGTAGTGCTAACTGCAGCTTATGTTAGAATATAAAGACTTCTAATCAAATGCAAATGAGAAAGCTAGAATGCTTCAACACAGGTCAGAGACGCAGCTTGATAATTTACACAGAAACTTTTAAACCTCAAAGTAAAGTCACATATTTGCAAGAAAAAAAACATTGGTGCTGTGCGAATTCAACGTTAATGAAGAGATACAGGCTGTGCAATGAATCAACATCCACGGAAAGATGCTGCCGGTACATCAAATTTAGCTTCAAGCTCAGTACAACCAAAACTGCAGCAGTATAAGCGAGGCTGCACAGGTGAGAAAAATCTGGTGGAGATCTGGAGTCTCACTTTGTCAGCTTGAGCTATGACGAGGACAAAAATAAATGTGGCAAAAAAAAGGTGAAAACCAAAATTACACCTGTTTTTAACCTGGCTTTAATGTGACAGTGTGAGCAGATATGCTAATCCATTTCACCTCAGCAGGCCTCAGAAAACCTGTTTTTGAACTATATCTGACTGGAAGTTTCAAAAAGCTGCTGAACTGTGATATAATGAAGTTTTGAACAGTCTGCTTTAACAATGAAAACAACTGCAGTTTCCTGCTGTGAGACACTGCTTATGAAGGCCTGTTAAACCTATTTTATAAGTTAAAACTGTTTTTGGTTACTTCACATTCGTCTGTGCCCTTTGCTATTCCAAACAATTATACTCCAAAAAGCTGTCAACAAGATTTTAATTTCTGAGATAAACAACGTTGGGTTCATCTTTCCATCATCACAGCGCTTCAAGTATCTGACATAAGGTTAGTTTGAAGCTCACAGCACCATGGGTGATGTAGTCTAATGCAAAAAGTACGTTTTTTGAAGAAACCATACTTTGTTTTTTACTTTTTAACCTTCATTCAACTAGGTTCTCTCTGTCTTTCATTTGAATATTTGGTACAATTGAGTATCTAAAAAGTCAAGGACAAGATCAGTTCTCGTGACTCATTGTCCGCCACCATCACCATCCTTTCCATAATAACTGCTAGAAAGCGATTAGCATTACCATCAGACACCTACATACAGCGCCTCAGACGTATACATCTATTAGAAATACGTAGAAAGCAAAGTGCAGAAGCTTCCTACTATTTTTACCCACTGCATAATGTAATAAATCCAGCACCAATTAGGCCAAAAAAAAAAAATTTATATACATTCCTCCTATTAGAGAGGAAAGTATGAAGCTTTAGCAGGCAAAATATTTGTTGACATCATCCCCACAATTCAAGCACACTAAGGGCCAATTCTCTGTATTTTGAATATTCTGAGCAGCAGCATAATATATGTTTTGCAGTGCAGAAAAAGGCAGAGTGTCTGCAGGCTGGTCAGCTAATTAAACGACTGCTTGGCCTCAGCGGCAGTTAATGCTGTTCAATTATGAATGAGAGAGACGGGGTGAAGAGGGCAGCGCAATCAATGGGAGGGAGGGTTTCAGGGATGGACGCCGAGCTCGAGCGCAAAGACGGGATAAAAAGGGATGAAAAAAATAATTTAAAAAAAGGCGAGGCGCAGGAGAAATGAGAAAATAAAAGGATGGAGGGAGGAATCAAAGAGGAGAGGGCAAGTTTGAAATCAGAGACAGGAGGGGGGAAAAAGAGTAGTGAGGAGGAGATGGAAAGCAGCTTTTCAAACGTACACAGGCAGAGGTTCACACTTGATGTTGTGTCGGTGTTTTGCTGCTTTGAACCAGACAGTGGAGGGTCTAATTTAGTGTCAGTCAGGCTGAAACAGGCCCTTTGGCGACATGGCACCCAGTGTTTGTTTTGGTCCACCTGACAGCCAGAGGCGCCTCTCTTTATCTCCGTCTTTCTCACTGTCTCTCTGTCTCTTGTCACATCTTTGTCTGGATGGAAGTTGTGTTTCTCTGCTGCTGCCTCACATTTTAACCACAGCTAGAAGTGGAGAAAATGCCATGTATCAGAAAAAAAAACGATCACGAAAGTTTCATTTCTTTGAGTATTTCTTTCACAAAAAGTGGAGAAAATGGAATCGTTATGTACATTTTTCCAGTTGCCTAGAGATGTTACCAATACTGGAAATAAAAAAGCTCCATGTGCCATATCAACAATCAGACTGTTTAATTCAAAAGCAAAAAGATCAGACCAAACAATTGAATTTCTCTTTGGGGATCAATAAAGTCATTCTATTCTATTCTATATTGCAGTCATTTACTGGACTTATTTACATTTTTTTACAACATCTACAGTCATGCATGTCAAGTCCAGAGAAGATATTTCACCATGCTAAATATATATCTGTCTTGGCCCCTCCCTCTCCTGTTAGGCGCTCCAGCTCATCAGGAGCGGCTGCAGAAGAGCGCAGCTGAGCACAATAAGCAATCAGCTCAGTATAAAGCCTGGCTCTCTCCTCGGCTCGTGGCTGGATCGTTGCATGGTGAACATCGTCACCCGCGCCTCGCTATCTGGACTCCGCTTCCTTGTGGATTACCCTGCCTGCTCCGTCTTCCCCTCCTCGCCCCGGAATCCCTCGTCCGCTCTGCACCCCTCCTCCGTCTGCTCCTGGCCCATCTGCTCCTCAGTCCTCGCCACATGCCCGCCACCGGCTCCCTCAGCCCTGGACACTGACGCTGTGTCCGAAATGGCATACTAACATACTACTCATACTAAGTGTGACGTCAAAATAAGTATGTAGTATGTTCACATTAGATAGTATGAAAAGATTGAGTACGCGACAAATACCCGGATGTATACTGTTTCCGGAAAATTTTTAAGTATGCGCGGTGACCACACTAGTCATACTCAACCGCCCCACAATGCTTTGCGAGCTATCCACCGAAATGGAAGCCTCCGCGGGATCTGTGGCCAGACCGGGGCGATTTTTATTTTCTTTTATGTGGTTAAGTAGTCATCCTAATCAACCCACAGATTTGAGAAATAGGCGTTTTCTGACCAACGTTTTAAATTTGTCAGACGCCTCACAACGTGCTACTGAATGCTAGCAGCTAGTTGCAGCAGCTCGCTTTGCATACAGAACAAGTAGCAGCTACCTCCAGTAGCCTGCAGCTACAATTGAAACGATTCGCATAATCTGGCTAATAACTGCATGAGGAGTGCCGGCTTGAAATTGCCACATTAATTATGCGACTGTTTGTCAGCATAAAATCAACCTGAAGCCAGCATTCAGCCGAGATATTTGACAGCCGTACTTCCGGTTTTTGTCGTCGGAGGTTTGAAATGCATTATGGGAAACGTAGTAGTATACTACAGTGTGAACGGTCGGCATTCTAATCATACTTATAGTACGTAGTATACAGTATATACTCATTGAGTATGTAGTATGTAGTACATTAGTATGCGATTTCGGACACAGCCTGAGTCACCCCTCTCCCCTGCAGCTTAGTTTAAGTTCAGCCCCCGCCACGGTCGAGAGCCGTCCTCCTTAGTTTCTGTTGTAGTTTTAGTTTCCCTCCATTCTGTGTAATCCCCTGTGCCTCCCATGTGGAGTGATTTTGTGTTTTATTATTAAAATCTTTATTAATTTCCCCCCCTGCCTGTCTCGCCTGCTGCTTGGGTTCTAACTGCCTAGCTCGTGACAATATCTTCCAACTGCTGATAATTCGCTCAAGTATAAATCATTTTTGAGTGATGCTGCATTTATTTTAATAATCAAGTATATTATTCCCCCTTTCAGCCTCCTTTGTTGTCTGCTTTCTGTGTTAACACTGCCTGCAGTTCACCTGAAAATTCTTCTCATTTTTGTCATGTGACTGTTGGTCGCAATTTCTCAGTTGTGTAAATTTTTTATTTCTACACTTTTTTTTTTTTACAGAATCTGGTGTAAAGAGTGTAATTTCTGTGATTTTTTTGAACAATAAGTCGTGATATAATCACAACATTAAGTTTAGACTTGACTATTTTTTCCACACACAAACATACAGCCATGAAACAAATTAGAAGACCCCCCTTATCTTACTGTTCATTTTGTTTAAATTTGTTTGGACAAATATAATGATAACAACAACAAAAAAGCTCAAAAGAGTTTAATTTCAGTTCTGATATCTAGCCATTTTCCATGGTTTTCTTGATAATAACCAAAATCAATTACATCCGTAGCTATATGCATTGTACTGTCACAAGCAGTGCTTGTAGGCGTTCTATGTTTTTTCTTTTCTTTCTGTTTTAGTCACATGATACACACAGGAGTTAGTACTTGATTGCACAACCATTATTTTTGATGGCAAAGGCGGTCAGTTTTTTTCTTTTCTTCCATGACTGTATGTCAAACATTTGAACCACAGCTAGAAGTAGAGAAAACTCAGCAATGTCTTTTGTAGAGAATGACACAGTTATGTCATAAAAAACAGAAAAATTTCATTTCTTTGATTATTTGTACTGAAAAAAATAGAAAAGAATGCAGTCAAAATGTACACCATTTTTCCACGTGCCTACAGGTGTTGTCAATATTGTTACAAAAAGACTCAACATGTTATATATATATTTAGGCCAATTAATTGGATTAAAAAAAATATTTGTACAACCTCTACAGCCAGACATTTGGCACATTGTTCTGCAGATCAACTCCACAATGATGCTTCGCCATGCTGAATGGAACTTCCATCTGCTTGTTGACAATTTGCTTGAGTATAAATCAGGTTTGGACCATGTTGCATTTATTTTATTAATCAAGTAATTTTTCCACCCTTTTTCAGTCTCTTTTGTTGTCTCGTCTTTCTAAACAGTCTGCAGTTCAGCCAGAAACCTTTCATTTTTGTTTAATTTTTAAAAAAGAATCTGCTGTAAACGAGGATTATTTTCTGTGACTTTCTGAGTGAGAAATGACGATATAATCCCAATTCTACGCTTAGACTTGACTATTTTTTCCTCATAACTTTGCACATAACTTGTCTCTCTGGCATTGCATCACATTTTAACCACGGCTAGAGGTAGAAAAAACGCAGAAATGACGCAGTTAAAAAACCATTAATCATGAAAAATCAATTTAAAAAGTTTCACTTCTTTGATGATTTGTTTTGCAAATGTGCCCACAGGTGCTACCAATACTGGAAAACAAATGGGGGCTCCACATGTTATATTTAAGCCATTTGACTGGCCTTAGTGACATTTTTACAACTTCGACAAACCAGACGATTTGCAAATTACTTTGTACATCAACTCTAGACAGATATTTCACCATGCGGAATGTATCTTCCACCAACTAGCTCACAATCTGCTCCTCTGTATACCATTTTTAAATCAAGCCGCATTTACTTTATTGACTAAGGAGGTTTTATTTTCCTCTAAATCTCTCTTGTTGTCTCCTCTCTCTGTTCTGGGTAAACACTGCCTGCAGTTCAGCCTAACAGTCTCTGCGTCATGTGACTGCTTTGGTTTGCAGCGTAGTCATTTTTAATTCCTCAATTGTGCTCAGGTGCGCAGGATATTTGATTTTTCACAGGATCCAGTGCTGTTGGCTGATTTGGTCCAATTTTTGGTGTTCTTTTTGAATGAGAATTGAAAAACTAATCCCAATGTTAAGCTTGGATGTAGTTGAGTTTTTTATGC
Organism: Acanthochromis polyacanthus; assembly: GCF_021347895.1. Taxonomy (NCBI): domain Eukaryota; kingdom Metazoa; phylum Chordata; class Actinopteri; family Pomacentridae; genus Acanthochromis; species Acanthochromis polyacanthus. Next base: position 32,675,969 of record NC_067120.1, on the reverse strand, counting down.
AAACACATGTTAGAGGCCTGTCAGAAAATTTTAAATATGCAATTCAGCCTATTTTTACAGTTTCTTTCTCTGACAAAAGCAGTTTCAAAGTAAACCTAAAACAAGCAGATTTGAGGGTTAACAGTAGCTGCGTTTCCATTACCCTTAGATATGCGCAAAATGTAAATAGCGCAATAAAAAAACTGGTAATGGAAACACCTGAATTTCGAAAAAGGACTAAAATATTGCTAAAAAGTTTTGACGCTCTCATGAGGTGGTTTTTCAGACATTTCGATATTGAAAAATATCGCAAAAGCGCAATGGAAACACTTTTTCCACAATTCTACGTCACTGGACGTGACGTACCTGGTCTCTCTCGGAGTAAACATGGCGCGGTACGTGTAGACAGAAGAGGAGACCGAGACTTTTCTTGCCATTATTCTTGAGAAAAACATCACTGCCATACTAGACAGCAAACAGCAGAGGAATGCAGAGTGTTATAAGGAGAGAGAAACAGGTTTTGGGCGTCCATCTTCCTGCAGTGAAATCTCGCGGGATGATATTTTATGAGAGTTACGATGCTTCTGCCCAGAACAACCTTCAATGGAAACGGGTTCAAAGTGCAAATATACTTTGTCGAAATTTTAGAAATATCGCTTTTATTTTGCGAAAAACTGTAATGGAAACCCAGCTAGTGTCTGTAAACACATGGTTTCATCCATTCCTTACAATTTTGCTCTTGTGTTTTTGATGTTGGACACTTGATTAAAATAGAAAATTCAAACTCTTTAAATGCAGAGTTGTGCATTATTGAGAATTCCTCACTTCAACCAACCTGCTGCGACTACTTCTGCTTGCTAAACTGCGACTGATTGTGATTCTTTGGGGAGTTATAATCTGCTAGGCACCGAGTCCTGGCTTTCTTCTCTTACCAGAGAATTGTTTTAATAGGGAGCGGTGAATAATATGTGGGTGATGTAAATTCTATTCAAAACAAAAATACCACCGTAATCACAGAGAACAAGAGGTTCTCTGGGTGTTTTGTTCAATAGAGAACTGCACAGAATGAAGAGCAAGTTGCATCAGGAGGGCTGCGGTTAAAGCGTCCATTTAAGAGTCTCTTTCTGGCTTTGTCTGACGAGATCTGCTCCTGCATTCACGCCGCAAATAGAAATAGGAGCGAACACAACGGAGCAGAAGCTGAAGTGGTTAACTGAAACTCAGCTGTTGGCTCCTGCATTTTCTCTGCAGCATGGAGACGTACTGTATGTACAAAACGCTGCATATGTAGTATAGACACGTAGGCACATGTGTATAGACAAGTGAGGACACAAACACACACACACAGACACACACAAACACACAGAATTAAATCAGTGTAGAGCTTGGCACTTGTGCCTCCCTGGCCCCCAACCTGCTGGCTGATTCAATTTTCTGGGCAAATCTGCCGACAGTGACCGCTAACATTCACCTTTAGATGGAGAGAGAGAGGGTGAGAGAGGGAGAGGAAGCGAGCTTGGGGTTGGCAGGTTGGGAGAGGCAAAGAGGGGGTGAGAGAAAAGGTGACTGTTACTGCATACTTGTGGAGTTGGAGGGGTGGGGGTGGGGGGGTGGGGGGTGGGGGAGCGTGATGAAGGTGAATGCCAATGCTGCTCCTGAAGGGAAGCGGACGGGAAGGAGAGTCTGCCAACGCTCGGCTTTACTCGAGAGCGTTGAGCAGAGGAGAGACTTAAGAGCGAGTCGTGGTGATTTACGTCATCTTTCTGGCTTTTTGTTGGTGGCGATTTCTTTTGTTAAATTATTTTTTTTTATGTGAATGAGTGAGGAAAAAGTGCCAAAGTCAAAGCTCGGGCAGCCGCTCGTGCCAGGAAGCTACACCGTTATGTGGAGTGTTTTCTTATTAGAGGAAATCTGCTTTGATACTGAAAACAAACAATAAGACGCCATCTTCACCTTCAAAGAATCCAGAAAGACACACCTTCAAATACTGCCTATAACTCACAGTCCCCTTTTCTATATGCTCTTTTCTAAACTCCGTTTTATTCATTTTCTGCATTCTTGCTTACTTCACAAAGCATCTTTTAGTTTTTATATATGTATTATTATTATTACCTATTTATATTTTATCAGACAGTATATAAAGACAATGCACAACACATTTTGTAATAACCACATGTACAAGTTACACCTCATTTTCATCCAAAGTCCTGTTTGCAGTGTAGCGATAATGTCACAGTTTTTTGTGTAGCTTATAATTGATATGAAACTGTACAATGTACACTGCTGTAGGTTTACAGATATGTTTTTCAGGGTTGTTGCCAATATCAGTTGGTATTCAAGGGGATCAATAACTGATATTTGGAAATAATACACAATAGCAGTAAAAATGAAAGCCCCGGTGGCAAAATGTAGAGTAACATTACTGTTGGAATTCCTATTTCTATTTATTTTTTCTATATGTTTTGTTAAGCATTGCTGACAGGTTAATACTTGTGATGTGTAACCAATCAGACCTACTGACTGACTACATGTAGGGATAAAAAACTGCATCAGAACCAAATTAATGCTTTTTTATAATAATTTTTCTTAATAGGAATCAATTTCAGAAAATAATTATATTGATTTTATCTGTTTTATTTCACTGTTGTATTGTTTGACTCATTTCTTATTTTTTGATTAACTGTTTTATTGTTTTGCTTTTATTGTTTCATATTGTTGATGATTATTTTACTGTGAAGCACTTCGGTTGGCCATAGGCCTTTTAAATATTTAAATAAAGCTGACATTGATGTTGATAATTGGAAAAATACTCACTATTTATGCATAAATCGGAACCCTAAAGCTTCTTAAATATAAAAGTAAGAATGTCAGTAATTTTCAGAAATTGCTTAAAACATTATTAAAACGTCAAACAAACAGAATTGAAAATATTTTTGAAAAATGGATACTTTTAACTTATGAAATGACATGGAATGTATTTAAAAGGCAACTTTTTCACTGACCTTTTTTCCTAAATATATAAATATTTTATGTTTTTCGTGTTAATTTACACATTAACTGATACTGTCTATTTTTGTAATATTGATATAGTCGAGTATGTCAAAAATGCATAGCAAATTCCAAAAACAAATTGAAAAATTTGTTTTACTTCTCCATTAAAAAAAACTAAAAAACAATGTAGCTAAACATGTATGATCCCATGGCGAGTTTTACTGTTAGGAGTAAAAAATAATGGCATCATTGGGATGCCTTTAGAACTGAACTTAGTGTGAACAGAAGGATAACTGATTACATTTTAACATCTGAAATGACAAGAAGTGCATTCTAAAAAGCAATTTCCCATTGAAGTACATTTTTCTCTAAACTTTTTCTTTTACAAATCAACTTTTTTGTCATTTCAAGTTGAATTTTATTCGCTCATAGAATTAGACTTTCTTTTCTTTTAAACCAGGTTTTATAAAGTGCATGGTATTTCAGTTAAATGTCATTATTATAGCGCCAATTCAAGGACACTTTGCACAGTACAGCAAAAACATTCCAAATACTTTCTGTCAAATGTTTGGTAGGAAAAATGTATTAAATTCAAATGATTATTGTTCATTTATAACTACAAGCAGCCAGTTACAAGAAGTGAGAGAATCTGAGGTAAGAAGTAAGATGACGAAAGACAAAGGTCTGTCAATGAAAATAGAATTACACAAACGTCATCCACACCCAAGCTGTGTTACATCTTATGTGATAATCCAACGTCTTTCCGATCGCAATCAGGAGTCCAAACACACACACACACACAAACACACACCCTCTGATCTGCCTCCCTCCTCTTCAAAGCCTTTGTCCCGCCGAGTTCAGCCTGGCGTCATTAAAAGTGATCCTTGATGGAATCTGCGTGGAAACGAGGAGGAGGAGCGCCGCAGAAAGGTGCAGATGGGGGAGATGTGAAAGAATGCGATCGGCTACGAGGAAGAGGAAGAAAGATGGGAGGACTGACGGGACGGAGACGAGGAGATGAGAGCTGAGGAGGAGAACAAAGGGCAGCTCTCTGATTCTGTTAATTGGAGGCTTTCTGGAAAAATGACCTGAATGCAACAATTATATTCCCAGAGAGAGATTTAAAAATATCAACACACACGTACAGGCAGAAGCAGCAACGTTACGTCCTCACAAACCCACACAAACACACTGTCGAGGTCCTGTTAATTTTCTCAAAACACACAGTATTTACACATTGCTCATACTATAGCACTGTTTGCCTCTATAGTATGTAGCAGTCCAATATCAAATCAAGCAGAAGAATGCTGTTCTTTTCACTAAACAACAGGCATATAAACTTTATAAAAAGCCCTGCAAGTTAAACCAACCGGTCAAATAATTCAATTTTCATCCCCAAATTAACAATGCAAACTATATTTTCATACTGTAACAATTCGTACCAAATGTTGAAAAGGTCACACTCCAATAGGAAAACATGTGATGTTTGCTTAGATATTCCACTTTATGGTACAAAAAAGCTTAGATTGGATCAAGGAGAATGACTTCTATTTACTTGTAGTAAATAAAGTAATTGGTAAATGACCTGTGAAAATGGTTCCATTGCTTAGATTAAGTTCGGCTGGTCAAAACAAGTACTGCAGGCTTAAACTTAAGTTCAAGAATTTGCTTCAGTCTCATTTTTTGCATATAATATTTCTCTGCAAATTCTGTACTCTGTATATAATATAATGCTCAACTACCCATATACTCCTGTCTTTTGAGCTGCTGTCACAGTGAACTTTCCCCACTGTGTCAGTAAAGTTTATCTGGTCCCATCTTATCTTATCTTGAAGCCTCTGTTAATTGAAATGCAATAATGGTTTGCTCTTAATAAATTACAGACGCTACAATGAACACAACAGCTACTTAAAAAAGAAGGAAAGGTAGGAAATGTAACTGAGCATACAAAATAAAAGCACACAAAATCAGAAAAGCATTCAGAGAGGGCAGTACTGCGCTAAGGTTGTTCAGCTGCATGATTTCCGACGGCTGAAGTATCGTGGATCCAGACTGTAAGACGCAGTATTCCCAAAATCTAATCAGCTGGTCTTTGTGCCAGTGGCTTTGAAATTTTCTGTTATATTTAACATGGGAAGGAAAACAATCAGCATCAAAATCAAAAATTGTAAAAATTATTGTGAAAGCTGAAAACAAAACAAGTAAACTGAATATCACTTCTTCTAGTAATTCAACAATACAGAGAACATTTCAAACACTAAATGGAAAAATTACATTAAATTAGGTTTTTTAAACAGTGTAGCTAAAAATGTGTGATCTTATGGTGAATTTTGCTGTTTGGAATAAAATTTATGGCACCGTTGTGATTCCTATAGAACTGAAGTCAGTGTAGCCATGAGCGTAGACAAAAAATGCTGTCATTTTCAAATCAGAGACATCAGTGGCCTATTAATCCTCTAGAAAAGCATCACTTTTCAACATATTTCTGCTGCTGTATGTTCACTAGTTATTTTGTCAGTATCACGTGTCAGATTTGTGCTTCCTGGTGTCCCCAAGTTTAAAAATATGAAGAAAAAGCTGCTTGAATTCTTTGAATAAGCCAAAAGATATACACTACCAGTGTATGAGAAGGTGTGTCAAGACTTTTGACTGCTAGAGTATTAAAAAAAAACAAAAAACCTGAAGCTTTTAAATGTCATTTACCTTTTCGATTAATTGTTGAGCCTATAAAATGTCAGACTACTGTAAAATTTAAAAAAAGATATCCTTTGCAATTTCCGACGGGAGGTTTTCTAAGATCTAAGAGCCCCAACTTTGCACAATCTTCACTGTTAAATCTATGAGCTGATGGACTTTGCCTTTGCTCTCATGCAAAACTACACGCCTCATCATTTCTAAAAGGTGGATAGAAATGGCGAGGAAAAAGTGTCAGACAGAAAAAGAGGAAGCAGAAAGCTATGAGACAGACGGATAGACAGAATGATAACCTGATGGAAAAGACAGAGGGGCAGGTGGAAAGGAAGGCACAGAAACAGAGGAGGTCACATATGCTCACTTCCATAGACATAAGCCCTGATTAAATTGAGTGTGTAGTCGCTGGCTGCTTTTCAGGTTGCGTGTGTGTGTGTGTGTGTGTGTGTGTGTGTGTGTGTGCGGGTGAGAGTGTGAGTCCTGTAATATTGTCTGCAGTCCCATGGGCTGTAGCTGAGCAAACTCAATCAACTCCCACTCACCTCTGTGGCCCTCCCTACACTGTCAGGCCATGACTAGACACCGGCCCGGCTTCTCCTCTGGCCTGAGAGAGACACACAGAGGTTCAGTGTGCTATGTACGAAAAAAAGAGCGTGAGAAAGGGGGTGATATACTGTGTACACGCATTTGTGTGTATGTGGGCACGTGTTCAGGTGTGTCCTTGAAAGAATCAAAAGCCTCTGCAGATTGAATGCATTAGTAAGAGAGACGGAGGTTTTCGCCGAGTCGAGCGTTCACGTGTGCGCTTCCTGTGTGAAAACGTGACGTTTCATGTCAAGCAGATGGGATTAAATCTCATGCAGACATTTCCAAGTTCTACTCATTTTTTTCTTCTTCTCAAAGTTTGTTTAATTGCTTTGTCTTTCTAAAATGTTACAAACTTCCACATGCTAACACTCACTAACCGATGGCCCTGCATACACACCTGGAAATCAGCAACATCTGCTGCGATGCTGCCATGATACTGCCGCCACCATGCTTCATTAATGATATGTATGTTTTATTTTTTCTAAAGGCTGATACCAGTATATTACCACTATATTTGGAAGCAATATGCATTACAGTAATGTTTAAACAACATGTGATAGTAGAGAACCTGTCATTCATAACTGGACTTCTTCATTAATAAGGGTGACTTTAACTGAATGTGTAAAATAGAAATAGGAGTGACTAAATTAGGACAGTCTCCTCTGTCTATGTGGGATCAACTAAGATTGATCAGTTTGTCTCCTGTAGTTGCATCTGCTGTACTTCTCTATTTTCTTAATCTTTTTCACTTTTTACCACTTTTACAGCTCACTAAGGTCCAGATCTTAAAGCATCATTAATTATTGTTTTCCAGATTCTGCTACAGGTTAATCTCTGGCTGCCTTCTAGCCTAGCTGCTAGCTGTTAGCACAGGCTTAACCACCGTGAGAGCTCATTTTCTGGTTTGTGTTTCTTGTTCAGTTTTTTCTGCTTGAGAGACATTTCTGAGATCACAGAGTGACAACAGACAGAGAGAGGAAGCTGCGTCAGACCTGAAGTAGAGCATTTCATTTATCAATAACCGGCCATTAAAAATAATGATACCAATCATGAGAAAAACGCCAGATATCGGCCACGATAGTTGGCAAGGCCAATATTTTGTCTATCTGTTGGCAAAGCTCACATCCATCATGGACAATCCCTCTCACCCACTGCATGACACTGTGGAGTCTCTAAGTAGCTTTTTCAGCAGCAGACTGAGACACCCATCCTGCAAGAAGGAGCGCTATCGCAAGTCATTCATCCCAGCTGCTATAAGACTTTATAACATCAGCATCACTGGCTGATGTTAACATAAAACTGGACTCTATCACATCATCCTTTACCACATAATCTGCACAGTTCTTGCACCATTTGATTTTTTCTTGTACTTTACATCATTCCATAAGCCACTTTTTCCATCTTACACTCTTGAACTTACTGTGAATATTATTATGCTTATAATTATATTGTTGTTTATTGTTGTTTATTGCTGTTCATACTGTATGCTGTGTGCTGCTGTAACATGGGAAATTGCCCTGGACACAGGGAGTAATGAAGGATTATCTTATCAATACTGCCAAACATAGCATTTTATCTGATGGCCCATAAAAACTCAATTTCAACGTTACAAGACCAAAGAACCTTAACCTCAAGCTCACACAATGACATTTGTAATTCCTGCTCATTTTTTTTTTCTCTTTAAGATACTTTGTTTCATTGCTTTGTCTTCAGATTCAGAAAACTTTATTTGTTCCCAGGGGGCATTTAAAAAGCTCATAGAGCAGGCAGTGCAACAGTGGCATCATAAAGAAATAGGGATAAATATACACAAATGTAGAGCAAGTAATCTAATAATAATAATAATAAGCTGAAAAGAAAGGAAAAAAGACAAAAAACACAGACTTAATAACATACCAGTGCAAATATATCATACTCGGGCAGATACAAATTAACAAGTAGGTGCAAGATGCAAGTTGCATATATCAAGGTAGATATAAATGGCAGAGTCAGATCTACCAGTGTACGAACACATTGCTGTCCTCCAGCACTGCATACACAATACACGTGCAATCAGCAGCATCGGCCATGATACTACCATGATGCTGCCACCACCATGCTTCATTGATAGTGATTTTGGTGTCTGCCAAACATAGTGTCTAATCTGATGGCATGAAAAATTCAATTTTGGTTTCATCCAACCAAAGAACCTTCTTCCAGTTGACTTCAGTTTCTCACATGCACTCTAATGAACTCTAGTTGACATTTTTTTAACAGCTGCGTTCTCTTCGGCACTCTTCCATAAACTTTGACAGGTGAAGAAACCAGGCAACATTTGTTGTTGATTAACATGTTCTAATTCCTAATAATTTTTCTTCTTAGTTTGATTGTTAAATTGCTTTGTCTTTCTTATATATGACTGCAAAGAACAGATCTGCCAGGCAACAAACACATCCACACGCTTGCTAACCTCTGGCCCTGCATACACACCTGTCAAGCAGCAACATCTGCCATGATGCTGCCACCACCGTGCTTTACAATGGGAATGGTGTGTTTGGTGTTGTCTAATCTGGTAGCCCAAAAAGCTCATTTTTTGTCTCACCTGACCAAAAAATCTTCTTCCAGAGTCTTCCACAAGTGTTCTAATGAACTCTAATTGACTTTTTTTTTTCATCAGTGGCTTTCTCTTCACTAGTCTTCCATAGAATTTGGACTGGTGAGGAACCCAGGCAACAGTTGTTATACAGGACTAAAGCTTGCGTATTGACATTTTGTAAATCCTACTAATTTTTCCCCCTCTTAAAGTTACTTTGATTGTTTAAGTGCTTTGTCTCTCTTCCATTTGACTCCAAAGGACAGATCTGTCAGCGTACGAACACATTGCTATCCTCTGGCCCTGCATACAGACGTGTCAATCAGCAACATCTGCCGTGACAAGCTGCTGCTGCTGCGAATGGAAGGCCTATTTGCAAAGAGGATATACGTGCGGACAGGTGGCACCAGGAGAGACAACACCAATCAATCAGCTGATCAATTTATAATTGGCTCATTTGCATATTTGCCACATATTCACAATCATCATTCATTTATGCAAATTCGCAGCAGAATATAGGCTCCGGGGGGAGAGAGAGGTCAGGACTGAACCTGGACCTGTTGGTTGCTGAGAGATCAAATTAGAGCTTTATTTAGATTTATGCAGATGTTAACAGTAATGATATACAGCAGGCACAGCGCCCTTGTGTGTCAATGAAGACATTAATGCATCTACCTCCAGAGATTCACTCTCTCACTGTTCTAATACTGTATTTAAAATACTAGACTAACCTGTAAGCCTCATTTGTACTGCAACTTAAAGCAGGATTCATATATTCATACATATTCCTAATTTTGGACTCGGATCTTGTGTAGCCTGACCGAGGAATTTATACTGGCCGGCTCTCTAACAGTGTCCCTGCAGTCGCTCTCACTGTTGAAAATGAACTTGGATGACGCTTAGATTTTTAAAAAACTGCACCAAAATGAGGGTACTTCTCAGACTAGCTGTGTTCAGTGAATTTGCTCACAGAGCTGAAGGAAATTGGCATAAATTTCCCATCAAGATCAACTTTGCCAAATTTTGACTCATCCTTGAGGGAACTGCAAGAGAGGCTGAAATGAATGAGGCTGAATGAGCTGAAGCCTTATTGACATGGGAGTAATACTACCTGGGGACGTCTCGTAATTTGTAGTGATTCCAGAGGTCGTCTGTGATATTATTCCCACGTGAATTTGTCATACAATCTGGTATTATAGTGTAGCACACAATGTTAGTCCAGTGTGAATCAGCATCTTGATGATTTGTGATAATTTTTAAATTGTTTTAGCAACGTTTTAGCTTTCTCTGTGCCTTTCATCAACCACTTTCCTGCTTTCGGATTATTTAGACTGTATTTGCAAATTAAAATAAAAGTTTGGACAGCCTTTAGGGATCAAATTCAGGAGTCTCATGTGGCGACACAACTTTGAGATCTATTCACAGAAAGCTCAAATCAGTTAGAAGAGCAAAGCCTCAAAAGATGTTTAGATGGATGAAATGCATAGAAGCATGTGTTAAGGAGCCCTTTTCTGTCTTTTAGCAGGTTATTTATACAGCAGTAATATAATTTCTGAGGATGACATTAGTAAATGCAAGTAAAACACAAACTTTACTTTTGCAAATGTACCTTATGAAACAATCCTAACCACTCTTTGATGTTTTCCTCATTTATGGCGTTTCATCATTAAATAATGGTCAACATAATTTGACTTTTTGGACAAGGAGGTACAAAAAAAGATTATTTCATGCCAAAGTGAAAACACGTTCCCACAAAGTGATGTCAATTAAATGCATAAGGACTCACCCCCTTTGAGTTAGTATTTAGTAGATGAACCTTTAACCACAGTTCCATCCCAGAGCCTGGTTGGATAGGTCTCAATCCGCCTGAACATCTGGACACTGGAATTTTACCACATTCTTCTTTAGAAAACTGTCAGGCAGCACAGGGATAATGACTGAAAAGCACCGATTCAGTCCAACCACAAATTCTCAGTCAGATTGAGGTCTGGACTCTCACACCAGAACGTTCACCTTGTTGCCAATAAACCATTTGTGTGTCGCAGGTCTTGCTGGAGAAGAAATCTTCTTCCAAGACTGCATTAGGCTGTCTGTCAGGATTTCCCAACACTTTGCTCCATTCATTTTACCCTATATCTCTACAAACCATCCAGGGGCTTGCTGCTAAGCTTTCCTATATTATGATGATGCCACTGCCATGCTTCAAGGTGAGGACGGTGTGTTTGTGATGATGTGCAGTGCTTGGTCTTTGCTGAACACAGCATCTAGTCTGATATCCAAAAAGCTGAATTTTGGTCTCATCAGATTAAAGCAACTTCTTCCAGTTGACTTCAGAGTCTCCCACAGGTCTTCTGATGAACTCTACTTGAGGCTAAATATGACCTATTTTCAACAGTGGCTTTCTCTTTGACCCTCTCCCATACATCAGTGTAGAACCTGAACAGTTGTATTCAGTCTCTCCCATCTCAGTCATTGCACCTGTTAAATCCTTCAGAGGAGTCTTCGGTGTCTTGGTGACCTCCCTCATGAGTCTCAATTTTTGAGGACTTCTTATTCTAGGCAGATTGGCACATGTGCCATATTCTTACCATTTCTTGCTGATGGATTTAACTGTTCTGCAAGGGATATTCAGTGACGTGGAAGTTTTCTATTAACCATCCCCTTTCCAAGAACCTTTTCACAGATTGCCTTTATGTCGTTACGGTGTAGCTATATCCAAGAGTGCTCATTCATCAGTGACTGGACATTCTAGGTGCTACAATCACTGAGACACATTCACTGCACTCAGACGATCTCCGCTTCACGAATGATGTGATTTCTAGCATCAGTTGGCTACATCTGTACTAGATCTGTTTGGTCACTTTCAAAGGAATGGATAATTACAGAATGGCTTAATTTACTTTAAATATTTCTAAGTAATTGACATTACTTTGTAGAAATCTGTTTTCACTTTGACATTAAAGAGTCTTCTTATCCTAAATACTTTTGATCAGCAAAGTATTCTCTGCTTTGTACCACTTCCGTTATCATATTGTAACCTCCTCTACATGGATCTGGTTTACAAAATTAAGAAAATTGAATGAAATGTGCAAATACATGGTTTTAATAAAGTCAGTGACTGGAGTGTTAGTCACAGAAACGGAGAGATGTGCAAGCTCGCTGTTTGAAAGCTCTTTAGTGTCCGATATATGAAGATAATTGAAAACATCCTCACTTAATGCTCTAATGCCTAAAAGTTTTGCACAGCGCTGCACAGAAGACAACCTGGGTAGTTGTCATAGTGACCAAGGCTGAAGTCAAACAGAGGGAGAACTCAATCTTAATTCACACAAAATTCAAGGATAAACCTGTCACAGTGCCTGTGTGTGTGTGTGTGTGTGTGTGTGTGTGTGTGTGTGTGTGTGTGTGTGTGTGTGTGTGTGTGTGTGTGTGTGTGTGTGTGTGTGTGTGTGTGTACGTGAGCTCCAAGCTTGTGGGTCAGTGTGTGAGAGTGATCGGAGTCTGTGTGTCTCACAGTGATATCTGTCAAGTCACAGCGACACCCATAATACCATCTGCTTCATCTGCTTATCAGCGCTCAGATAAATGACAGCCTAGCACTGAAGATGTCGGCCAAATCAAAACAGAAGGATCAACACCTTCGCTGGAATCGAAGGGGCAGAGTCTGTGACCAAGCAAGTGGAATTTTCAACACAAACAATATATAAACACACAAACTGAATCGAGTTGCTTTAACAGTGAAAACGGACCGTTACATGTTGTTGGACAGCTGGTTCTGCCGCTGTCTGAGGTGAGAAAAAAAACACTTTACAGGTCATTTTGTTCTTGATTGAGCTGTGAGAACATCAGCTCTACTCACCAATCAGAAATCATATCATTTATTGCTGTGTAACAGGTTTCTACTATGTTAGATATAAATGGGTCAATATATAACTGCAGGACTTTTTGTATCAGAGTTGACATTTTTGCTGTTTTCAGGCCTAATATCAACATGGCCGCCTATAACCAAACACCATATGGAATATTCACAGAAAGATTCTTCTAAATAATACATATACACAATTGAGTAAAATTTAAACTGAAAGTTATTCATAAAGATATTGTAGTAAACCTGTTGACATGCGATAAATCCACACTGGACTCACACACTACTATATATTTAATAAGTAAGAATGCTTGAAGTCTTGCCAGTCTTTTCTTCAGGAGGAAATGACATCATGTGGAGCAGGTCATGTGATCTGGAATCAACACACTTCCTTAAGAGGTGTTTTTGTAATGGGCAACTTAGTTAAAAGTGATTTCTCAGACACAGATACAATTTGTTATTTTCCACATAAAATTTGATATATTGCCAAAAAAGAAATATCTGTCATGATTATCTCAACTTAAAAAGAACACAATCAAAACAATTTTTGAATAATCTCATTATATTAGTGTTTAGCTAATTATGAAGTGGTTGTTATTAAATTCGGATGGTTATTTCGTTGACAGTTTAGTGATATCCAGTCATTTTTTATTAAGAAATGAGTGTTTCCATAATAAATAATAATGGAATTTGTAAAGAAGTGATCATTATGAACATTAAAAACATTATTTTGTTTTACATTTAATAAAAATGTATGCAAGATATATCCCATGGACTTCAAAAGTTCCTCAATTATATATATTGACCCAAATATTCTCTAATTTGATGTCAGCAATGCAGTTAGTGCTGTAATATAGACAGATTTATTACATGGGAGTCATCATCTCTTGTCAACAGATATGACTGACAGACCTGTTCAGAAGAGACCTTGGCTTTGGAACAGAGAAACAGTATAAAGACACAGGAGGAGATGTTTGCATCTGAGCACTGGATGCATTTTTCCATCCTCTGGAGGACGAAAGATAGCGCGGTCTGTTAACACTGCAAATACTGGGACGCAAACTCACAACCTTTCAATTAGAAAAGCCAGTTTAAGCCTGCTCTGCTGTATTAAGTTTCCTCTTTAATGTTTCTGAACTTTGTTACCAGGTTTTCTTTCATGCGGCGTCCTTGTCTGTGTGTTTGTGTTGTGAGAGTGTGTGGGTGGCTGAACACACCGTATCTGCATGTGAAAGCATGCAGAGAATCGTAGGTCACGCACAGAGACGATGAGTAAGCTTCCTAAGAAAAAATATGGTGTGTGGAAACTGCAGTATATATTATAATATATACCAGGGGACACACAAATATGCACATAATGTCCCATTCAAATATATGGATATTTAAAATATACTGGCCGTCCAAAAAAAGTCACACAATCTAATATTTTGTTGGACCACCTTTAGCTCTGACTATGGCACACATTTACGGTGGCATAGTTTCAATAAGCTTCTGGAATGTCACACCGGTTATTTCTGTCCAGAGTTGGATTAATTTTATGTCAGGATCTTATATTGATGATGGGAGAGTCGGACCGCTGTGCAAAGTCTTCTCCAGAACATCCCAGAGATTTTCAATGGGACTGAGGTCTGGACTCTGTGGTGGTCAATGCATGTGTGAAAATACTGTCTCATGCTCTCTGATCCACTCATTTATAATGTGAGCCCCATGAATCCTGGAATTGTCATCTTGGAATATACCCGTGTTATCAGAGAAGAAAAACTCCACTGATGTTCAGACCTGGTCATTCAGTATATTCAGGTATAAGCTGACCTCATTCTTTGGGAACATAACATTGCTGAACCTGACCAACCCCAGATCATAACCCTAACCCCCACAGGCTGGGAGGCACTAGACATGATGAGTTCATCACTTCATCCACTTCTTTTCTTACCCTGATGCCCCCATCACTTTGGAACAGGGTAAATCTGGACTCATCAGACCACATGACCTTCTTTCATTGCTCCAGTGTCCAATCTTCATGCTCCATAGCAAATTGAAGCCTTTTTTTCTGATTAACCTCACTCAGTGGTTTTCTTAGAGCTACAGCTACACACGTGGACAAAATTGTTGGTACCCCTCAGTTAAAGAAGGAAAAACCCACAATTCTCACTGAAATCACTTGAAACTCACAAAAGTAACAATAAATAAAAATTTACTGAAAATTAAATAATCAAAATCAGCCATCACTTTTGAATTGTTGATTAACATAATTATTTAAAAAAACAAACTAATGAAATAGGGCTGGACAAAAATGATGGTACCCATAACTTAATATTTTGTTGCACAACCTTTTGAGGCAATCACTGCAATTAAACGATTTCTGTATTTGTCAATGAGCGTTCTGCAGCTGTCAACAGGTATTTTGGCCCACTCCTCATGAGCAAACAGCTCCAGTTGTCTCAGGTTTGATGGGTGTCTTCTCCAAATGGCATGTTTCAGCTCCTTCCACATATGTTCAATGGGATTCAGATCTGGGCTCATAGAAGGCCACTTTAGAATAGTCCAACGCTTTTCTCTCAGCCATTCTTGGGTGTTTTTGGCTGTGTGTTTTGGATCGTTGTCCTGTTGGAAGACCCATGACCTGCGACTGAATGCCTCCAGAATGCCTTGATAGTCTTCAGATTTCATCGTACCTTGCACACTTTCAAGACACCCTGTGCCAGATGCAGCAAAGCAGCCCCAAAACATTACTGAGCCTCCTCCATGTTTCACCGTAGGGACAGTGTTCTTTTCTTCGTATGCTTGGTTTTTGAGTCTATGAACATAGAGTTGATGTGCCATACCAAAAAGCTCCAGTTTGGTCTCATCTGTCCAAAGGACATTCTCCCAGAAGCTTTGTGGCTTGTCAACATGCATTTTTGCAAATTCCAGTCTCGCTTTTTTATGAGTTTTTTTCAGCAGTGGTGCCCTCCTTGGTCGTCTCCCATGAAGTCCACTTTGGCTCAAACAACGACGAATGGTGCGATCTGACACTGATGTACCTTGGCCTTGGAGTTCACCTTTAATTTCTTTGGAGGTTGTTCTGGGCTCTTTGGATACAATTCCAACGATCCGTCTCTTCAATTTGTCATCAATTTTCCTCTTGCGGCCACGTCCAGGGAGGTTGGCTACTGTCCCGTGGGTCTTGAACTTCTGAATAATATGAGCCACTGTTGTCACAGGAACTTCAAGCTGTTTAGAGATGGTCTTATAGCCTTTACCTTTAAGATGTTTGTCTATAATTTTTTTCGGATGTCCTGGGACAATTCTCTCCTTCGCTTTCTGTTGTCCATGTTCAGTGTGGTACACACCTTTTCACCAAACAGCAGGGTGACTACTTGTCTCCCTTTAAATAGGCAGACTGACTGATTATGAGTTTGGAAACACCTGTGATGTCAATTAAATGACACACCTGAGTTAATCATGTCACTCTGGTCAAATAGTTTTCAATCTTTTATAGAGGTACCATCATTTTTGTCCAGGCCTGTTTCATTAGTTTGTTTTTTTAAATAATTATGTTAATCAACAATTCAAAAGTAATGGCTGTTTTTGATTATTTAATTTTCAATAAATTTTTATTTATTGTTACTTTTGTGAGTTTCAAGTGATTTCAGTGAGAATTGTGGGTTTTTCCTTCTTTAACTGAGGGGTACCAACAATTTTGTCCACGTGTGTATTTAGTCCCAATCCTTTGAGTTCCCTTCACATTATGCATGTGGAAATGCTCTTAGCTTCACTATTAAACAGCTCTGAGTTCTCCTGTTGAATTCTTATATGATTTCACCAAACGTTTGAGTGATCACCAATCACAATCATCCAAGAGTTTATTCTGACCACATTTCTTCCTCGAAGATGATGGTCATGGCAAATGATTTTACCCATTTGAGACAGATTAACATCCTTTCCATGACCACAGGACATTTCTTCCCACGTGGTTGCTTAACCCTCTGAACTCCAAACAGTTTGAGTATTTTTTGCTCCCACCATATACGAGGGGTGATTGATAAGTTTTGAGCCTGACCAAGAAAAAAGTAAACGTAAATTTAAACAATGCTTTATTTCTCAACATAATCCCCTTGCAAGTCCACACATTTCTTCCAGCATCTCTGTAGTGCCTTGATCCCGTTCTCATAGAAGGTCTTATGCTGCTCCTGTAGGAAGTCGTTTACCACAGCTATGACGTCATCGTTTGTGGCGTAGTGGATCCCAGCAAGGTGCCGTTTCAGGTTTGGGAAAAGATGAAAGCCAGACGTAGCCAAATCTGGGGAATAAGGTGGATGCTGCCCGAGTTCAAAGCCACATTCGTGAATGGCAGCCATGGTGACAACTGACTTGTGAACCGGAGCATTGTCCTGGTGGAACAGGACACCACATCTGAGCATTCCACGGCGCTTTTCTTTAATTTTCTCCCTCAGTTGGCCTACCAAGAAAGTATAATATTGCCCATTGATGGTCAATTGATGGATCACAGCACGGTCACCAATTTGGTCCATTTTGCTTGAATGACCTACCTCACTCTACTTTACTCAGGTATCATAGATGCATTAATACACCCATTGAGTTCAAAATTGAACTCAAACTCTTCTGACATGTTGCTCTCTCAGAGAACAAAAGGTTTTCATTAACAAAGTGTCTTTTCTTGGTCAGGCTCAGAACTTATCAATCACCCCTTGTGTGTGTGTGTGTATATATATATATATATATATATATATATATATATATATATATATATATGTAATAATGGATTAGATTTATATAGCGCTTCACAATGGATCGATTATTCATTCACTCACACATTCTCACTCTGGTGGTGGTAAACTACATTTGTAGCCACAGCTGCCCTGGGGCAGACTGACGGAAGCGTGGCTGCCAATCCGTGCCTACAGCCCCTCCGACCACCACCACCAACATTCACACACATTCATACACCAGTGTGAGAACAGCTCTGGAGGCAAGGTGGGTAAAGTGTCTTGCCCAAAGACACAACAGCACATGACTAGGCGAGACCGGGAATCGCCGACCCTTCGATCATCACCTGAGCCACATATGTGTGTGTATATATATATATATATATATATATATACACACACACACACACACACACACACACACACACACACACACACACACACACACACACACACACACACACACACACACACACACACACACACACACACACACACACACACACACACACACACACACACACACACACACACACAGTCCTGCACTTCTACAGAGCTACGACAACCTTGGCAAGAAGTAGAGAGAACTCAAAAATGTCTTCTGTGTAGGATGACACAGCTAGATTGGCTCACATCATAAAAAAGGTGAATTTATTTATTAGTTTTTGATAAATTGAAAAAAAAAGTGGAATGCACCACATTTGGCGAACAGCTGTTACCAACACTAGGACACAGACAGAAACTCTATATATCATAGATATTTTACTACTTAAATGTTTTATTGTCCATAAATCTATCTTTTATCTACTTTGTGTAAATACTGCCTGTGGCTTCACCCAGTTCAGTTGAAAAGCCCCTGGATTTTTTTACTTTAGGCTGCAGCTGAGTCACTAGTTGTTTCACAATTGTGCCCAGGAGCAAAGACATTTCAGTTGTTAAGAGAATCTGCTCAGGGCAAAAGGTTTTCGTTTGACAAAGTTTTAAGTGAGACATGCAGAAAAAATGTGACATTGGTGAAACATCATGACTTCAGGCTTTGATTTGGTGAATTTTGGAATGTAACGCCACAGGAGAGCTGTTCAAGGACCGCTGGAAAGAAGAAAATTTCTCGTGTTTTTACAGTTTCTGGTTCTGATAAATGGTGTCATCTGGGCAATGTTTTGAAGACAGCATGCATTTCAAACATGCTGGCACATATGACATGTCTCTAATTTGACTGTCAGGTTACTTATAATTAATTAATTCTTCCAAGCAATGAAAAGGTTGAAATTTAGTGGTAATTTTCAGTTACTGTGTGTTCAGTTAAAATGAAGTAATTCAATGGTGGGCATAGCTACAATATATTCCTTCAGAACAGTGATGTGTGTTCTGTATCTGCATCTTTGCTTTCATAGAGAGAAAGGGGTCGATGCAATCAATGGCATCAGAAGGGGGCGTTCAAGAGCAAAAATTGCAACTGACAAGACAGAGTGAGCTACAGTTGACAGGGAGGAGCTCACACAGGCTGATGCTGAGTGACCATCTGCTGAAGTTTTCCTCCTCTTCACTGCGGTTTGTGAATGATAGCATCGTACTGTCTGAGTCTTAATCTCTCTCTCTTACGCAATCACCAGCACATGTGCACACCATCCCTCTGCACCCTTGAACGTTCACCTTTCTTTTGTGTGTCGATCACTCTGCCCCCATGAAAACACAGTCTGCTTAATGCTAAGAAGAAAAGCCTACAGTCGATCCAACCTCTGCTGTGACTCACATGTTCACGCTCTTAAAGCCACTGAGCAAACAGCCTCGAATTTCCAAGGTAATGTTCGTGGTGATATTGAGTACCTCACTTACTGGACATATGCACGTGCCATAGACATAACTTACTGATTTGTCAGATCATATGTCACTTTCAAGTAACTAAATTACCAAATTTAAATGGCTGGCAAGTGTGATATTTTTTTACAGGGTCGAGATAAATCTACTAATCTAATCTAAAAATATAAGTGGTCTATAAAGTGTCAAAAAACAGTGACAAAATGCTGATTACTACTCCCTAAACCCAAGTGAACAAATTTGAATTGTTTTTTAATTATACAAACTATGAAAACCTCTAAAACATTGAGTTTACTGCAACATAAAATTGGAAAATTCAAATTTACAACCGAGTACCAGCGAATTTTTGACTTTTTTTGCTATAAAAATTACTCAAACAATAAATCGATCATTGACATGACATTAATTCACTGCTATCACGCATATAACTGATGAATCAACTTAGTCACTTCTGCTCCGTGGTTCTGCTTTGTGTTTTCTGGGTGTTGGAGGAACTAATGCTGCTGACACATACGGTTAATTTGACCCTACCAATGCTACTTAAAGGACACTTGAGGGTCATTTTCTCCTTTTTGAGTTAATTTTTAATCAGTGACAAAATGTGAGCGGGTGGAAGTGCCACAGTTCAGAAGAGCACCTAAAGAAACTCAGTGCCTTAAACCTGCATTCTTTCTAACAACCAGCAGGGGGCGACTCCTCTGGTTGCAAAAAGGAGCACAATCCTATAGAATTCTATGAGGAAATGATCCTACTTCTCATTTCATTAGCTATCTCAGTAAACTTTTTTGTTAGGAGTTTATGGTCTCAATTCCTAGTTTTATGTCTTCTTCAGTACAATATCGCAGTTGTTTTGTAAAATATTATCTGATTTAGAGGAAAACAGATGATAAAGCAGAATAGAATTTCGTGTGTGGCTTGAGTTTTAGCTAGCTAGATCTGA
Organism: Acanthochromis polyacanthus; assembly: GCF_021347895.1. Taxonomy (NCBI): domain Eukaryota; kingdom Metazoa; phylum Chordata; class Actinopteri; family Pomacentridae; genus Acanthochromis; species Acanthochromis polyacanthus. The sequence continues at coordinate 32,655,816 of NC_067120.1, read as the reverse complement.
CCCTTGTTTGGTTCAAAAGACCAAGACGCAAACAGCGTAACTTCATCTTTGATTCTTTTAAACAACAGGAACACCAGTGGGTGACATCAAGGTGGTGGCATTCATCTTCTATACACCGACTATTTTGTGACTCACTAGGTTCAAGCATTTTTCTAGTTTTCCAACATGTTAGCCATTAAGATCCCATTCATACTTTCCATGTCTATATACACAGGCAACTTTTAAAGGACACAACTAATTACAGATTGGAATGTAACATCTGGTCAGTGATTATTCCTGAGGTGCATTAGGAACAATGGGCAGACAGTATGGGATTTCTGGAGAATTTACAATTGGTAATGGAAAGCATGTACTAGTCAAAGCACCTCCAAAGTCCTGCAGTGACTACTTCAACAACAACAATGAACTATAAAGGTTTAGATTACCAAGAATCTCGTTCTACAGTGTCTCCTTGTGTTGAACATTTGTTTTAAGCATCCTTTGTTTCCCTAGTGTGGTTGCAGAGTGAATAGACTATGTGGCTACAACTGCAGACCCTCACAAATTGGACAGATCAAAAAATTCATGCCCTTTATTTTTACAGACATGGAAGCGGACTTACGTGAGGTAAGCATGAAGTGAATTTAACTCACAGCTACAGTAGTTCACCAGTTAGCATAGCAAACAGTCCAAAATGGCCCATATCATTAGCATATGCATACAAATGAATTCTGCTCTTGTGATTTCTGATGTGACCAGGTCTTAACTCTTAGACATAAAAATTCATGCCATGGTTAAGGTTCACTTGCCACTTAGACTGGAAAGAAGTCAGAGTCATGGACCAGGAGTCAGTAGACGAATGGAGAAAAATCAGGGAGATGTTGGCATCTGAAATGAGGGGCCATTTGATACGGAGATTTTCCTTTCACTCCATATGCAACCACCAGATATTACATGACTGAAAAGGCATATTCAGGTCAAGTGCAGGTCATTTCCATAACAATTTACTATAATTCGTCAGCCTATTGATACAATAATGAATCTTTAAGCTTATTTCATTCTCTGCCTTTTCAGTTAGTCTGCAAGCGCAATTTTGAAAAGCAACAATCCACTCTGACCATTGATGAATAATGTACAAATATATCTAAGAACACAATTAAAGAACTAACAGCAAATGAATGCAAGAAAATAGAGGAAATTGTTGTCCTCATAGTGACAACATCAGTGATCCATTCATTAGTAAATGTGTGTGTGTGTGTGTGTGTGTGTGTGTGTGTGTGTCCTAGAGCTGATGTGTGTTCATGTTTAGGCTCTATGCCTGTGGGTCAGTGTGACACAGTGATCATGGTCTGAATGATTAACGCTGGTTTCTGTCAACTCACATTAGTGTCCCGAATACGGCATTTATCGGCTCGGCTGCACTCGGTCACTGATTCCCAATTAGTTGGAAACCACACACCAGATTTGACCTCGTCCTTCGAGCCGTGACTCCTAATGAAAAGGGAGAAAGTTGGGCTTCATGAAGCAAATCAAATGGGGAAAACAATTAGTTATTATTATGTGTGCAAAAAAAAGTAGTTTCGCAGCACGAAGTCATGTGCCAACACCTTCCCCAAATTACTCCCAGCTTAAGGTGCAGAAAATATATTTGTTAGCTGTGAAAATGTATGCGCTTTAATTAAATACTGTGAAATTCACTGTATTGTCTTAGAGTTAGAGACTGAAGCACGATAAGCACAAATGAAGTCGACACGCTTCACTCAGAGACAAAGTTTCGTCCAAAAGCAGAGAACATTTAATTTGTATGAGTAAATTATATTTAAAATCCTAAAAAATCATCAACATTTCACACATTGAAGCAGCTCAGTTTGCAGACAAGAAACTGTCAAAACAGTAGGTAGCATTTTAAATATTTAATGTTGTGTTGGCTGCAAAGCAAAATTGTAAAGCGGTTTTCTGACAGTTACAGACTGGAAGCATGTCTGTCTTGATGTTTCCTTTATTGTATTGGTTGCCATAAAAAAGAAAAGTGTCTTCTTGTAGAGGAAACACTGCAGGATGAAGCTGAAGGAAAGCAAACACTTTCTTTATGTCACAACTATCAATGCCTGCTGACAGCAAACATGTTCGTAACCTTGTATAAAGGAGATAAAGGTGTTTGCTTCCTCCACGATCAACACAACACTCAAATCTTTCTGTAAAATCTGAGACTACAGTCAGGAACTAACTTAGATGAGTGTAAAGCTTGGAAACGCACTCATTATTTAGCATAGGCGTGTTTAACCTGTGCTCAAATCAAAGTCAAAACTTCTGCTATTTGCTGACTTCAAGAAGTCACTGCTTCCAGCCAAAAATGCTCCAACATGTTAAACTTTTGAAAGAAGTCCATGTCAAACATCCAACCATATCTGTCATTAGAGATGCCGGTCAGAAGATTTTGAGGTGTTCTTTCTTTGCTTCATATTTTTACGCCTGATGCTGTTGCAGTATTTTCTTGGTGTACAATCTGAAAACCATCCTCTGCATTCCTTCCATATTACCCACCTTTCCTTTGCTTCACATTCCATTTTAAAAATGAGCTAAATGAGCCAGTTTTTTGAACGGCTCTTTGAAAGGAATGGCTCACCAAGATCCAGCTCAGTTTGCACCAGCAGGTGAGGAAACCACTAATTTAAGCTGCCATGCTCTCATTTTACTTCTACTTAAAGGACAGTTTTTGTATCAAAACCAGACCCCAAGAACATGTGAATGTTCTATTTGCTGAGAAATAAAACTTTAAAAAACAGCAGGGTTATCTTTTCAGAACGAGGTTGACAGGGATCATTTTTAAGATATTTTGACTGTAAAATTTTTTGTTTCCACAAATCTATTTATTTATTGAAATCATATCTGATGGTTGAGTGAATTTTTCCTTTAATCTATAAAGTATTGGTGCTTATCTGAGTAAGTTTTGTAAAATGTGTCAAAAAACTAAATACTAAATACTATAGGTATTTTTTATATATTTATTATTTCAAATATTTTTGCGGTAAAATGAGCATTTTCGAGCCTAACAAATTGAAAACAATATAAAAAAATATTGGTTAAAATATATTACAAGAACATTAACTCAAAATAAAATGCGTAGCATACATCGCTGGGCGCTGATTGACTCAGCAACTGTAGTCTATAAAGTGCAGCCTATAAAAACTATAATGCTTTAAAGACAATAAAAGTCCAGAAATTCTGTCTCTTCAACTGCATCATCCAAAGAGAAACCAACGCTGATCGTCACATAACTCCACTGTGTTCATTGGCGGAGTAATCACTAGCCTACAAAGCTTCAGAAAATAGGGACAAATGGCCATTATTACTCCCTGAAAGTAAACAATTCAGACTGATTTTTCCATCTGATCAACCGCAAAACCTCCAAAATATTGAGCACATTGTAACAAAAAACTAGGATATTCACACTGAGAAGGTGAATTTTAGACATTTCTTCCTTTAAAATGGACTCAAACAGTGACTCAATAGAATAGAATCACTTTAGTTTTTAATAGTTTAGTTTTTTAGTTTAGTTTTTCACTTTTTAATCAGCTATCAGAAGTGCTGTTTAATCAGCAACTAATTGGTTTATCCACTTAATCACCTCTTTTCTGTTACAATCTGTACTTCTGTTCTGTATTTCCTGGGTGCCTGGGTAAATAATGGTAGTGACTATAGTATTATTTACCATTTCTGCATTCACGGCTCTTGCCTAAGGTTGAAACAATTGAGGCCTGCAGTTCATATTCATTTAATATTCCAGAGTACTTCTGAGAATTTGTTTCCTCAGCTAAAGCCTCGGAAGACTCAAGAAGCTTTGCAGTGTTTTAAGGAAAAAGAAAAAATGCACAAATCTGTCACCGCCAATGACTGCCTATAATTTGTGATATTTACTGAATGCATTTATCATGTCACACTGATGGACTTTTAAGTAATGTGTTGTTTTTTTGCGGTGGACTTATTGTTCTGTGGCAGTTTGTTTTTTTTAATTATCAGTCCAGGGACAACAGATGTAAATGAGCTGCTAGCTAACTCTGGTGCGATTCCTTTTAATCGTGTGCTGTCATTGCTAAAACAAACAAAATAAATTCATTCATTAAAAAAATTCAACTATGAATGAAAGTCTAATTATAAACTCGGGTCTCTGGTGTGTTGTGCACTTTACTCGCCCACCATTCACCCCTACAACCTCTTGCTGACTGTACCATTCAAAATATACGGTGCCTCATTCATTCATTAAAAAGAAATATTCTGATTATGTTGCACGTAAACAAATAAATGAAAGCAACTAAACTGCATTAAAAGAGACGTTGAGTCGCACATGTAGGATCTCTATACACCAGATAGTTATAGAAAAGGGTAGAAATCTCAGTATGTAAGAACAGATTTTTGAAGAAAGATAAATGTTCTTGTACTGCTTTATCACAGACACTGTACTGCACATTTAAGCAAACACATAACTGGTAACACAAAGAGATTATTAATGCCACACTCCAGCCGACACAAGCAGCCAAACATTGCTCATATCAGTCGACTGCAATTTCTTCCCGCAATAATCTGTCCGTCAGTATCAAAATGCACTGATGTGATGTGATATAAGCAGAGAGCCAGTGTCTCTCTCTAGATGTCTGCTTTTCCAATAAATAAAAAAAAGGGGGAAAAAAGACATGTGCAGAGTGGTTCTCTGAGGCTCAAAGCATATGGGCCTGCCAACGGAGAGACGAGAGCAAAAGATGATTTTATATGCAGGGAAAGGGAGGGGGAAAAAAATGAAGAGTACAAGAGTTGCCAAGATTTAGAAAGAGCTACATTAAGAGCGAAAGAGGCGGAGAGAGAGAAAGGGAAAAGGAGATCAAGACACAGTGAAAATGACAGATAAATGGGGAGGGAAAAGAGAAATGGGTAATTATTAACAGAAGGACAAACTGGGTCTGTACTAAGAAAAAGATAAAAACAGGAGATATATATAAAGGGGAGGACAGATAATGAGACAAATATGGAAAGTAATAGAGAAAAAAGTAAGAAAAGCTGTACGCTAAAGTAAAAGTAAGTATAACAGAGGGCTATAAAGAAGTGTAATAGATGGAAAAATAAAAAAACAGTCAAGCAGGAATAATGCTACTTTTTCTTAGGATATAATTCGACTATGTGTAGTGACACTGATATTTGTGTGGGCATTTTACTTTGATCAGCTCATTATCATATGCAGTAGGCAGGTTGTAGCACCTCAGTGGGTCACAGAAAGTTCAGGCTTAAAGGTGAAGGAGTCTCCAGGCACAAGTCGACTTAAAGCTTAAACCAGAGCCACAACTCAGGCAGGATCTCAAAAGATGAGATCTGGAGCCCTGAGGTAACACAGCTTTTATCAAGGTGCAGCGTATATATGAAGCATGGATTTATCAGAGCAGAGGTTGCGGTGGGGAAACTTTGAAAAGCTCAAATCCAGCAGCTTCTGTAATCGCTGTATCGCAGAGGATGGACTTTTTCTGGGTGCTGCTAGCATACAGCCAGTGTCACACAAAGGTGGACAAGCAACAAAAAGCTGCCTGGAAATTTTCGGCCTCAATTTGATATTCCAGATTCAAACACTCTCTACATTTACCAGAATTCTAGGGCCTGCTGCCGATGAGCATCCCCACGGCATGATGCTGCCACCGCCATGCCTCATATCATGATGCTGCCACCACCATGCTTCATGTCATGATGCTGCCACCGCTATGCTTCACTCCATGATGCTGCCACCACCATGCTTCACTCCATGATGCTGCCACCACCATGCTTCACTCCATGATGCCGCCACCGCCATGCTTCATGTCATGATGCTGCCACCGCCATGCTTCACGTCATGATGCTGCCACCACCATGCCTCACATCATGATGCTGCCACACCATGCCTCACATCATGATGCTGCCACCACCATGCTTCACATTATGATGCTGCCACCACCATACTTCATGCCATGATGCTGCCACATCCATGCCTCACATGCTGCCACCACCTTGCTTCACATCATGATGCTGCCACCACCATGCCTCACATCATGATGCTGCCACCACCATGCTTCACATCATGATGCTGCCACCACCATGCTTCACATCATGATGCTGCCACCACCATACTTCATGCCATGACGCTGCCACCACCATACTTCAAGATGGAGATGGTGTGTATTTGGTCTCCATCAAACACAGTGGCTAGTGTGAATACCAAAAAGCCCAATTTTGGTCACGTCATCCTGTGTTACATGAGATCAGTCTCATGAATACATATGCAATCACTTATTTTACATTTTATTTTATGAATTAATTGACATAAATTTGTCAGGATTTTAACAATTTAAGTAAATTGTAATAAAATAATTAAATTGACCACGATTCAATCCTGAGAAGCAATGGAAGTGGAAAACATTCAGGGTTTATGATGACATAACATATTCATCGATCAACAAAACCTTGAAAAAAAACTATTTGTTTGTGTAGTTTGCCTAGGATATAAAACAATTACACAAATTTTCCAAGTTTTTTCCTCACCATAGAATGCAAAAAAAAAATAAAACTGAATTTGAAAAGATTGCCTAATCACACTTCCGAGTTTATTTTATCAGAATCATTTAAAACATTGCAGCATACATGACTTTGTTCCTTGTAAGGTAACAATAAATAACTTGAGTGAAGATTAACCTGATGATATGAATAATGCAGTGTGTTCTAATTTGCTTCACAGCCACACAATAACATTCACCTCTAATTGCACCTGTGATGGTGGCTGTTACCTCGTCCTCCTCCATTTGTTTCTGTTCTTGTTCACAGCCATGTTCACCTGCTTACACTCCACAGTTTAACAACTCCTTTCATTACTGGGCTGGCTAGAAAACATACAGGTGAAGAAGTGAATTTATGATTATTTTTAGAACACTTCAAAGAAATCTAGAGTAAACTTCTCCAAACATTTGTCCATATTTGAATCTGAGAGCTAAACCTTGGAAATGGTCAAATATGCAACAAAATTTCAACATTTAAACCCCAAAGTTTGCAAAATCACTTAGTCTACTTTGTTGCTGCTTCTTTACCACGGTCCTCATCATCACCTGCAGACTGCTTCAATGAATGTATATCTGTATATCTTCTTCTACATCTAACTCACACAGCAAAAGCCTTTTTTTTCTTTATTTGGCACCATTTTTGCACCACTGGCTGCAGGTTTTCTCTTTCAACCCATGTTTTGGCAGCAAGTGTTGGATAGTAACTGCTTGACTATGAGATACTTTCAGCTGTGAGGGCAGCTGCTACCTGTTATTTTGGATTTCACCAGCTGCAATGACCTATTGAATAGCTGTATATTGGCTATTAATGCCGGGGTTGGGGGGAAAAAAATCCTGAATTTCCCAATGGGCATTCTATCATACAAAACAATTCATTTAATTTTTTCCAACACATTGGTTTTGCTACAACTTTCACAGAAAACTAGACAAATTACCCCCCATCTTTTCATCTGTATGGTTCACTTGTGTTCTTTGTGAATCCGGTAGTTTCATCTGCATACCAGTTTGTTTACAATGACTCCTCCCCTGTGAGACGAGGAAATCTATTCAGTTCCCTGAACAAAACCTCGCTAAAAGCTTTTACTGTAAGACTGTGCCCCACATCTCATCCTTCTAAATCCTGCCAGAGTTTAGAGTCTGTCAAGTGTCCCACTGAATCAAAGGAGCCAAAGGAGTCACGGCACCGACAACCCCGTCAAACAGAAACCTGAGGAGAGTTCAGTGCTGCCAAAGTCCTGCTGCTGCCGTACAGTGACTCTTCGCTCTCCGATTCACACAACACGAATGAGATATTTGGTTCCTACGAATGTAAAATAGAGGGAAAGGTTTATCAGTTACATGTATGAACTAAACTGCAGACTGGTGCCTCACATGAAGTCTAACATGGGCTGGATGTGCTCAAGGTAGATGTGCATAATGTTTTTGTTTCCTGTATCTTGACTGTTCAGCGTTTTCATTTTTCTTATCTTTGTCTTTGCAGCAGTAGCTCTGACAAACACTGTGTTGGTTACTGATGTCAATTATCGGTAATCAAGAAAGGCACATAACTGATATTTAAGAGCGATAAACATTCAATGTAATGTTTTAACAGCATGTGAGAGCAGAGAACCTGTCAGTCATAACTAGACTTCTTCATTAATTAGGGTGACTCGGAGTGAATAAGTAAAAAAGAAATAGGAGTGATTAAACCAGTACGCTCTCCTCTGTTTATGTGAGATCCACTGACATTGATCGGCTTGTCTCCTGTAGTTACATCTGTTGCTCTTCTCTATTTTTACTCCTCCATGAACGCGTGACGTGCTGATCGGCATACCTTTGTCTGTGCACAACATTACTCAAAAACAGACTAAGAGATTTGGATAAAATTTTCAGGGAAGGTGAGAAATGACACAAGGATCAAATGATTGGATTTTGCCAGTGATGCGACTAATAGTCTGCATCAACAGACTTGTTAAAGATTTCTGTATCATTGCGAGATAGCGGCATGGCGTCACTTTAAAGGGATAGTTCAGGATTTTTGACATGAATCTGTATGGCATCCCCGTCAGCAGTGTTGTTCATTCACACAGACTTACTACCAACAGCGTCCAGTGAGCAGAGATCCTGTCCGGCTTTGGTCCAGACGAAAGTAGTCCGGCAAGTTTGCTGGGGTCACGAAAATAAAGCGTTTTCATCTCAAACCAATATGTGTTCGAAAGAGTGATATATTTGCATTACAAAACTGTTGTCCACGAAAAAATCAGACCTCGTAAACGCTTGGCACTATTTTCTCTCCCTTCATATCACTCCGCGCTGCCTCCAGCTGGCAGCCGCGCAGGTTTCACTTTGTTTACTGCTCGTAAACAACAACATGTCTGACTACGACAGCGACGATGAATATATTGACTTCAGCATTCAGCCAAGGGGATATCTTTATGAACCCGAATATACTGAAGCCGAAATTCACCAGATGGAGTTAGAACGGGCAGAGAGAGAGAGAGCCGGACAGGATCTCTGCTCACTGGACGCTGTCGACAGTAAGTCTGTGTGAATGAACAACGCTGCTGACGGGGATGCCATACAGATTCATGTCAAAAATCCCAAACTATCCCTTTAACTATGACAACAAGTCAAGTGAACACTACATCAGCTGCCTGCTGACAATCACATGATTTTGATCCTACTACAAATCCACCGCTGCAGATTTATTGGGACTTTTCTGTTGAATAAAATACAAGGAACAATTGATTAAATTGTGGAGGTGTTTCCGAGTCCCATAAATTCCCGCTGCCCGCTATATATTGAGGTCACGCGATTCGGTATCCGTTCATAACGTACACAAGCATAACACACGCCTTGCACATCTAGATTAAATGGCCACATTCTGTGGTGCTGTCATTTCTGATCATCAATAACTAATAAAGAAATGGTGCATTTCTACAAAAATATGCTGCATCTCTGACAATTCCATATGGGGGAATGAACAGCCTTGGTGGAGTACCGCAGCCTCTGAGTGCTTTTCTTGTCTTAATTTTTCATTGTTTTGTCACTTTTATTGTCCACAAAGGTCCAGATTTTAAAGCATGATTAATTATTGTTTTCCAGACTGTCTAACAGGATAATAATCTGTGGCTGCATTCTAATTTAGTCGCTAGCCGTTAGCATAGCTTCAGCCACTGTGACAGCAGCTATTTTCCTGGTTTGTGTTTCTTGTTCAGTTTTTGCAGACATTTCTGAGACCACAGAATGACGATAGACAGAGAGAGGAGGCTGAATCAGACCATTCAGATTAATAATCTGTCAATAATTTCCTAAAAAATGCCAAATATCGGTCAAGATAATGGGCCAAGGTGATCATCAGTCTGTCTCTAATTATTAGTACATGTAAATACCTAGAACATATAAAGTTGTTTTATAAAAATTAAATACAAAGACCATGAATGTTTTCAGCATTTTGTTCAACATTTCTGTTTAAATCGAGTTTCTCTCAACATCCAGAGCTCTGACTGACTCCCTGTGGCAAGAAAAGGAGAGAAGAGAAGACAAAGATGTGAGAAATGACGTACTTGACATTTACCTTCCATATTCTTCAGTAAACAAGAACAGGAGGGACGAACAGGAGAAAGACAGAGAGGGAAAAGGGTGAATGAATATGTGACTGTTAACTGAGCCACCGTATAAATATTGAATAAATGCTACACTCAGAAAATCCATCCACTACAGCGCTGCAGCAAGAAGGCCTGGTTTCAAATCTGAGAAGAAACGCTGTGCTCACATCACGCAAAGAGGCACAAAATTAGATGTCTAATAGGAGAAACCACAAGTGCACCAAGTATTAGATGTAATCATGAAACGTTCAGAGTTGATTATGAACATTATGACAGAACAGAAATCTGAACACATTTGTTTCACTTTGTTGACATATTAGAGTTAAAGGTTTTTTTGCAGAGGGGATTTTGGATATGTGTTTTTTTTCTCACCATAAATCAGCGTATTCTGTCAACAGCCAGATAAGATCCAATTTCTCTATGTTTTTTAGGAATAAAATGTTCTATAAATCAGGTTATGAATGATATATGAACAAACCCTGCTTTAAAAACCTGCAGAATATATAGAGGAATAAAACTGGGAAGCCTGGCATTCATGAAAAGGAGATTTAAGATATGTTTTAAAACAATTCTAACATTTTTATTAGAAACTACTAATTACAAGTTAAGATTAATATTAACGGATATCACCAGGATTTTTTTTCTCCTGTTGATTGCTGGAATAAAAATCATTTTTTGCATTACAAGTTACATGAAATTGCATGTTTATTTATATAAATTACGTTATACGTGATTAAATTTGCACTTATTGTCTTAAATGTCTAATAGACAAGTTAAAAAAGCACATAAATGTGCATTTTGTTTCCACTAGTCAGAAAGAAAACATGTTATTGAAGCACAATAACTCAAAAATGAGCCAGTGTTTAGGAAAATTATGTGTTTTTCTTGAATTTCTTGCATACTACATTCCTATTAGTACAGATAAATACTATTTTTTTTTGACATATCATGAAATTTCCCTTGTTGAGTTCTAATATCCAGACAATTTTTGTAAGTTTTATGAAATTGCACGTTCACTCATGCAAGTTATTTGTTTTGTCCTTAAATATGGACCAATTAGCATAAAGTTCAATAAACAGGTCAAATAAATACATTGTAGTGCATTTCATAGTAATTTACTAAAACTTCAAATGAAATAATGCTTTAACTTTGTTTGTTTCACTCTTTTGAGCTGTCGGGCATACTTGTCAGAATTATATCAGAAAACTGCCTGATTCATTCAACTCTACATGCAAGCAGTCTGAAGTATATTATTTTTTCAAAAAAATTGCTAAAAATAAATCTTTTCATGGTATTGTAATTGTTTGAGTTGTACTAGTAAATGTCTATTTTGTATTCACTACTCTGAAGCTGAAAATATATACCAGTGCGTAAGAAAATGATGTTTTCCACAGCTTCTTGCATGATATGCTTGTATTGATTACAGATAAATATCATTACTAACATCTGTTATCATGAAATTTCCGCTGTTGGAATTAAGACTATCATTTTTTTGTGTTACAAGTTTTGTTTAGTTTTGCAAGTTGTGTGTTATGTCTTTAAATATGCACCAATTAGCATAAATGTAAAATAAATACATTTTAGTGCCCTGCATAGTCATTTCCTCAAACTTAAAATGCAATGTTCTAATACTTTAACTTTGTTTTTTAATTTTTTGAGCCATAATTATATAAATTCAAACAGAAAATCACATGCGTCATTTACATGTAGTATATTGCTTTTTTCAAAAACTAATGGGAAAAAATTCTTTTCCACAATATTGTTGCACTACTAAATGTGTCTGTTGTATTCACTATACTGAAACTGCAAAATTAACGAGGAAATCAGTTTGTTCCATGATATGCTTGATTACAAAAAAATGCACGTTCTGTCTTTAAATATGCATGAATTAGCATAAATGTCCAATAAATACATTCTGGTGCTACTCAAAGTAATTTACTCAAACACAAAAATATAATATTCTAATATTTTAAGTTCATTTTTTATTTTTTACCCATAATTATCAAAATTAGAAGAGAAAATTGCTTAATTCATTTAACTTTACACTTACTAAGTCTGAATTACATTACTTTTTTCAAAAACTGATCGAAATTTTTTTCACAATATTATAACTGTTTATAATGGAGTTGGACTAGTAAATATGCTTTTTTCTATTCACTAATCTGAAAAAAGACATTTCATAAAAGCACAATACCTTTTTGTTTAAAACTAACCAATGCATAAGAAAGCTATGTGTTTTTCTTTAGTTTCTGCATTATATAAAGTAAATTTATCAACTGAAGGTCAATCATTTGCTTCATTTTAGATTCCAGCTTGCAATTACAATGTTGAAAATTGCTGGTAGAGTTCAGCTGCTGTGGATTCTATCATATCTTTTATCTTCAGGCTAATTTAAAGTCTGAATTTGTAAACCAGGTTAGTTAGGAAGTTACGTTACAATCTCATAGTCATTTCTGTAAAATGCATACTAGGAGAAAAGCTGTTTCTTTTCTGCTTACTTCTTACTCGAGAGTCGCAGAAAAACGCACTATAAACAGCAACACTCTCCACTTCGGCTTGTGTCAATAACAGTGTGAATAACCCCCTTGATGTGGCAGTCTGCTCTGCACAGATCATCTAATAACAGTGTGGAAAAACGGCAGATAGTGTGAACACAGTGTTTAGAAGTATCCAGGTTTAACATTCAGGAGCTGAGGTGCACCATAAATATAGATGAACTTGAAATCTGTGCACGCTGCTGCATTCCTGCCTGTGGATCCTCGTGGATGACCATTTGTGCGAATGTGCAATGACGGTATACGACTACGTAGGTGTGTTTGTGCATCATGGTGTGTGTGTGTGTGTGTGTGTGGTAATGTGTTGTTTACCTTCCTAGGAGAGGTGACTAGTCACTGATTCAGCAGAAATACCCAGCGTGGGATGAACTCTCTCAGCGGTCATACACAAACACAAACACACACAGATGCTTTCCCATTTTCTCCAGACATTCACACACACAACCGCTGTCACAATTTCTCCGACACAGACAGAAAATACCACCAGAAATACTACATCTCTTTGCTTTATACTGCCCCCCCCCCCCCTCCATCCTCTGCTTTCTGGCTCTCCCTCCAACAAACCAGAGATCCAGACTCGCCCGAGGCTGACATGAACCTCCCACTGTGATCACTGTGTGCGTCTTCCTCCCTCAGTGTTGGTTTTCTGAGCTGGATGTGACTACAGAGTCTAATGATGATAATCTAAATGAGTATCTGTGCTTAGAATCAGTGCGTCTGTTCTGGGACTGGTTTAATAAAACTGATTAGTCACAATTATTAAGCTTTTCTCCCGATACGCTGCACACACAACACTAGCAGAGTGTGACATATGCAGCTGGTATTTACTCTCCCACTGCATTGAAGAAAACAACCTACAGTGGACAATAAGCAATGACGAAATGCATTTTAATGTATAGTAAACAGATTATTTAACACCACCTCCAGTGAAAATCAAGTTGTTTGTCTGGTTAACACATCCATATGGTGCTGTTTATATAGTGGAAGACTAAAGAAAATGAGCACTTAATGCCACACCGGAGCTTTTCCTTGAAACTACAGTCTGAAAAGTACAAATAGGCTACAAATCTAAGAAACCACTCATGAGGTTTCAGGGTTTCACTGTCTGTTTCAAATTCAGTTTCAGGTTCAAATCTATATGGCTGAATTATTTCAGTATTACAACAGACGGAGGCAGAGATTTCCTAGATCTGCAAAAGAAAAAAAAGACAGATACATTTTTAGTGGAGACTTCCAAATCAAGTATGTTTTTCTGCTGAACAATTTAGTATCTGTCAATGCCATTGTCATAAATAATACACACTTTACCTATTTTAGATTAGATGTAGCACCTGTCTACGCCACCAGGTGGTATTTTTACTCCATCAAGGAACAGCGGAGTTATGTGATGACCGGCGTACGTTTTTCCGTTTGGTTGTCTGCCTTCCTGTCTGTTCATTCACAACATTACTCAAAAACGGACAAACAGATTTGGATGAAATTTTCAGGGAAGGTCAGAAATGACAAGAGGACCAACTGATTAGATTTTGGCAGTGATGCAGCTTATAGTCTGGATCCACAGACTTGTTAAAGATTTCTGTATCATTGCGAGATAGCGGTACAGCGTCACAACAAGTGAACACTACATCAGCTGTCGGAAGTGGAAATGGAAGAAATGTTTCCTGTTTGAAATGATACAAGGAACAATTGATTAAGTTGTGGGGGTGTTTCTGGGTCCCATCAATTCCTGCCACCCATTACATATTTAGGTCACACAATTCGGTATTTGTACATAACATAAGCATGCATACCACACACCTGTGCTCAGCGCAAGGCCATTTTGTTTGTGGGTACATCTCTATTAAACGGCCACATTCCAGTCCTGATTTCTGCCACAAAGTTTTTCAAGATTTCATCCATTGGAAATGATACAACAACTGAACAGCCTTAGAGGAGTGCTATGCTCACTGAGTGCTTTTCTTGTTAATACTGTAGCAACCAGAGGAGGCAGGTAGTACCATATTGGCAAGAAGAGAGCATTATGGGAGTTTAGCTAGTACAGGAGCACTGTGACAGAGACTTCTATGAATGCTACGAAAGTCCAGTCAACAAACGTAGAATTAGGCTTTGCTGAAGAAGGACAGTGATCTGTCTTCTATTTTTTGTTCTCAAATATTTTTATGCAATAACAGATGTGAAGAAAGAGCATAGATTTGACAACAAGCCCTTTAAAATTTGGGCTATTTATTCCAATCTTGATCGAATCTGGACTTCCCTATTTTTCATTAGGTAACTCAAAGGAATGTAGAGGGACTTTAAAGAAAACAGGCTTTTGGTGCCGTGAGAAAATGCAACAGTTTTAAACAAGTCAGATTATCGAAACTAAAGTTTAGGCACATTATCGAAGTAATACTACTTAGATTCATACTCAAACTTAAAGGGGAACCAAAACAATAGCTCCCTGGACTAGAAAACAGTGGGAATACAGCAGTTATTGTAGATCAGGGTTTAAAAATGTGGTTGATCTGCCAACTGTGTTGGATGTTTAAAATGGACAGTTTTACTACAGTAGCCACTGTTACTTTACCCACTGGCTTGTGGACTGTTACGAAGCCTTGTGTTTAGAATTAGACTATGGCCATTTTAACTTTTTTTAAATCAGACCTGACAAGCAAGCTTTGTACTGATTGAAAACCTGCATGTCCTATGCATGTCCTCAGGTTTTCCAGCAGAAACCTGCCACTTACAAGGTAGCAACGCCCTAAAACATAGCCTGCTTTATCAGCTCTTTTCCTCTAAATGGGACCATTATTTGCAAAATGATGATCATATTGTGCAGCAGTAAACTTGAAACTGCCTATAGAGACCATAAAGTCTTTAGTAAAATGTTTACTGAGGTAGCAAATCAGGTAAGAAGTTGGGTCATTTTCTTGCAGACTTGTATACAATTGGGAGTTATTTTTGCAACCAGAGGACTCACCCCTGCTGGTCATCAGAAAGAATGCAGACTTAACACATCCATCCTCTTGATACAGTCTATTATTTTACTAAAATAATTCTTTCATTACTAACTTCTTGATATTTGAGGCTTCTAAGCTATCTCAGAAATTGACTGCAGCATTAATGCTGAAAAATATAAATTGCAAGGATAACGTCCAAGTTGGACCAAACCAAAATTATTCTTTTATTTAAACCATGTGCACTTTGTGTCATACTTTTTTTCCTAGAAAACAAGGCGTCTGTAGCACAATTTTGTGAAACTTAAGCAAGTGTTTGAGGAATTTGTGTCATTAAATGGTCAGTGACTAAAACTGAGGGCAAGAAGCAATATGGCTGCTCAACGCTCACTTATACTACAGTATAAATTCCTCTTTTTATGAATTCATTTGCCCTCAAAGTTTTCATGTACTGCCCGTTTTGCTTGTTTTCCATGTGTGTACCTGCTGGTGTCAGCTGTAAAGAAGACATGTTGTCATCTGGAAGCTGTTCAGTGTACTTGTGTAACATCAAAGGTTGCTACATGTGTGCGTTTGCTGGAGTGAATTCGAAGCAACGGAAAGCCTTTCTCTTTATGAATCTGTAAATAATCTGATTTGTCCTAGTTTAGGTGGCCATTAGGGGAGCAACATGAAATGCTGTAATGTGTCGGTTATGCACATCAAAGAGTTCTACAGAGTTTCCCAAACCAGCAACGCCTCTCCAACAACGTGCTCTAAATTACACAGCTGTACGTCAACAATTTGACGAGAACTTTCAGCTCTGTGAGTTTTTTCATATGGTCATTTAAATTAAAAGACATTTTTAAACGAGGACCTTGGCTGTTGTGTGCATTCTGAAAACATTTTTGAAATGATGTTTTGTTGAGCCTCACATTTATGAGGAAACTGCTCAGTTTTCCTGTTTTTAAGAATCAAACGGCTGTTCTTACGTCTCTGCTTCCTCTGTCAATCAGCCAACATTTGTAAAACTCATAATACTCGTATCTTAGAATGCAGACAGATGCATTTGTCTTTTTCTGAACTTTCAACCACTACAGTGGCAGAATTAGAGAGGTGGCAGTAAGTGTTTTTCGATGTGCCTGGTTTTGTGTGTGTTTTCATTCTGCTCATTCACAAAACACTACAAATACTCGGCTGAGATGGAAAAATTCATGCATTGATGAGAACAAAACGTGGCTGAAATCAATGGAAACGGGTTCAATAAATAAATCATGATATACATAAAGCACTTATGTGGCTCATGAAACTTTGTGTCAGTGACAGAAGAGAAATTGTAGAAGAGACTGTAATGGTTCCCATATGAATACATGAAACAGATATAAATAATGTTTCCTGTGTTTTATACTCTTGAGATTTGACACTTAACTGTAGACTCCTGTTTACTTTGGTACTCCTATGCAGAATACTGATGGAATTCATGGAAAAACACTTCAAGTTGTGTTTTCTTTTATGGCTAAAATTGATAGTTTAGATCACTGAAGATACAAACAATATTATCAATATCATTGTAATAGTACTTGTCAATAGTTTGTGCAATGTCAGTTTCTGAACTGTGACACATTTAAGTTAATTTGCAATATTTCATAATTTCATTTCTCATGCAACTTTTTGATTACATGTGCAATATTTCACTGTCACATACAACAGTGTTTTTTTCTGAGCAATATCTGGCACAAGAGTTTCCTTCGGCATTAATAAAGTTTTGTTTGATCTTAAAATTCTAAGTAAATGGGCGCCAAGACTGGTTGAGAGTGCAACCTTTAACAGGTACGGTGGCTGAGACCCGCCATCGCTGCAAATAAAACAAACGCTGCAAATAAAAAGAAACGCTGCTGCAAATAAAACAAACGCTGCAAATAAAAAGAAACGCTGCTGTAAATAAAAAAGAAACGCTGCAAATTAAAAGAAACGCTGCTGCAAATAAAAGAAACACTGCAAAAAAAAAAAGAAACGCCGCTGCAAATAAAAAGAAACGCTGCAAATAAAAAGCCACAACGGAAGTGGATTACTGAGGATCATTTTGCCGATACACCGGTGTGAGAAGAAGAAGACGAAGAAGAAACAAGAACAGGAGTAAGACTTGAAAAACGAATGAGAAAGTAAGTGAAAATGTTAGTGTTTAATGTCACTACGTCTAATTTTTAATGTGTTATCTGGTTAGGCCATGTAGCCCCAGGTTTGAAGTTGAACTGGAGGATGCCGGTGTGTTGTTCGCCGTCAGTTGTTTCCACCCGGATGTGTTTTCGTTCCGGACTCATTCATTCTGTCCGCTCGGGCGGACGGGCGCCGGCGGCGAAGGATGGTTCGCCCGGGGCGCAAATCTAGCCAGGACCGAATCTGTGTTTTTCTGGGGTAGACACTGCTCTGGAGTGAGAGCGTGCAGTGGAACATGTTACTGTGTTTTGCTGCATATTGGAGTAAAGTTACCAAACTCGATTGTCCTCTCGTTAGCCGAAGCTAACAACACACCGGCATCCTCCAGTTCAACTTCAAACCTTCAAACCTGGGGCTTCATGGCCTAACCAGATAACACATTAAAAACTAGAAAAGCACTCGGAGAGCGCAGACCTCCGCCAGGCCGTCCGTCCGTCCATCTGTCTGTTTACAGCATAACTCAAAAAGTTATGGACGGATTTTCACCATTTTTTTTACAGAATGTCCGGAAGAGCAAAAGTAACAATCGATTAGATTTTGGAGGTAATCCGGATCACCGTCTGGATCCAGGATTTTTTTGAAGGACTCTGTACAATTGAGATGGCCTTCAATTGTACAAAGTCCTTCAAAAAAAATCCTGGATCCAGACGGTGATCCGGATCACCTCCAAAATCTAATCGATTGTTACTTTTGCTCTTCCGGACATTCTGTAAAAAAATGGTGAAAATCCGTCCATAACTTTTTGAGTTATGCTGTTAAAAGACAAACAGACAAACTCCGATGATTACATAACCTCCTGGCGGAGGTAATTAGACGTAGTGACATTAAACACTAACATTTTCACTTACTTTCTCGTTCGTTTTCCAAGTCGTACTCCTGTTCTTGTTTCTTCTTCTACTTCGTCTTCTTCTTCTCACACCGGTGTATCGTCAAAAATAATCCCCAGTAATTCACTTTCGTTGTGGCTTTTTTATTTGCAGCAGCGTTTGTTTTTGTTTGCAGCGTTTCTTTTTTATTTGCAGCGGTGTTTCTTTATATTTGCAGCGTTTCTTTTTATTTGCAGCGGTGTTTCTTTTTATTTGCAGCGTTTGTTTTATTTGCAGCGATGGCGGGTCTCGGCCACCGTAAACAGGGGCTAAATGTCAAACATAACCAAAAAAATTAATTTCAAGTTAATTTAGATGGAGTTCTGGCTCTGCTCAGCCAAGCTTTGGTGCAAGATCTAACAATCATTCAGAAAGAAATATAATAATAGAAACCCCAATTCCAATGAAGCTGGGACGTTGTGTAGAATGTAAATAGAATGATTTGCAAATCTTTTCCAACATATATGCAAATGAATACACTACAAAGACAAGATTTTTAATGTTCAAACTGATCTTTTTTTGTTTGCAAATATTCACTCATTTTGAATTTGATGTCTGCAACACTTTACAAAAAAGCTGGGACAAGAGCATGTTTACCACTGTGTTACATCATCTTTCCCTTTAAGAACACTCATTAAGCATTTGGGAACTGAGGACACTAATTATTGAAGATTTTTAGTTGAAATTCTTTCCCATTCTTGCTTGATGTAAGACTTTAGTTGCACAATAACATCCTGATGTTAGCATTTAGCACAAAGCAGTGTGCAGCCATGACTAAGAATAATCCACAAAACCGTATCTTCAGAGCGTAAAACTCATTTTCCTGCTGGCTTAAAAAGGTGTCTGTCATGACTATTCTAGCGGGAAACGTCTGATTTTTAAAGGAATATCTCCATAGGGCTACAGAGGAACATTTCCAGCGACCATCACTCCTGTGTTCTAATGCTACATTGTGCTAGCTAATGGTGCTGAAAGGCTAATTGATGATTAGAAAACAATTGTGTTTTAATGGAAATGCAGTGTCAGGTTTGCATTTGATCATACCGGTTGACCTAAATTCACAGCTTTAACTCACAATCCAGATTGTCACAATCACTGACTGTTCACAAAAAATCAACTGCAACATGACTCACTGCTCTGCTCTCAGCTGATGTGTGCGTTTGACATTTTTTTAACTGAAGCATGACTTCACACATGGCCTCAGTGGAAGTCATCGCTTACAACGCCACCCACCTTTAATCCTACCTGTAATGAGCGTTTCATATTCAAAAGAACCGGGTGTTCGGTCACTTGAACTCTTCTTATGTTGTGAAATTTTCAAACAGTAGCTGCATTTCTTTTCGCCGTCGCCGATCTGCAGTCAAACAGACAAACCTCTTGTCTTCTTTCTTAATACAACCTGAGTGTTCTTGACTCAGCAGACACTTGTAAGGTTAAGAAGTCAAACAAAACTTTATCACCTGGAGAACACTTGAGTCTTAAATAAAGAGTGTAGACGATATATACGCAGAGCAAACACGTTGCAGGGCGACCATTTTAGCAAGACCTCCTGTGTAAACAGCAGAAAGCAGCGCTAAATGTTTTCTACATGGCGTCATATCACATAATTGACCAAATCCATGATTTCTTTATGATCTTGCGTATTGTGTACCACATTAAAGCTAAACATGACTTTTGTAGTCTCTTCTCTCATATGGACATTTCTAGAAATATGGAAATAATTGCCGTGTTTCCACATGCAGCTCTGTGATCTGCTGTTTTATTTTACCGTGATATTCATTTCATGAAAAAAAACATGCTTGTTTGCAGTCTTTGATTAATAAAGGGATATATTTTCTTTTCTTTTTGTTGCATAAAATTCCCCTCAGGGTTGCTGTTTGTAATTTTCTGTCCATAATCACCCGACGAGGGTGAGCATCTGCTGCTAAAACACAGAGGCTTTACGCCAGAAAACACGCAGTGCTCGGGCCCAAGGCTGCACCTGTTCTACACAGTGTGGATTAAAAGGTAAAATCTACCTGCACTTCTCAGCTGCAAGCTTTTTATGGTCAGTTTTCCCTGTTTTTTTGGTTTTTGTCCCCCCCCCCCTGTATAATTTTCTCCCCAATCTCGGTATCCTTGTGTTCTTCCGTTTCTCATCCCTCTTTGTTTCTGTTTCACCCCTCTGCTTCCCTTTTGTCTCACCTCGGCAGGTGGCCGAACAGCTGGGCAGAGCAGCAAACTACTCTGATCCACGCAAGCACCTGGACAAGACAAACCACAGCAGCGAGAACAAAGGAGGGACGGAGGGACTGTTGCATAGCTGAGCAGCGAAAATCCTGTTTTCTGAAGCTTAACCCACAAGATTAATAATAATATGATGATGATAGTGTTTACTGCAGCGCTACCATTCATCAAGACTGTTGCCGAGTTGCTCAGCTCTCACTGGCATCAGACCTGGTCGGTACATTTTTCTTCTGGGCTAATAAAATGTCCTCTGAACAGTCCTTTACCCTCCCCTCTATACCATACATGGACGAACAGGACATATAATAGCAATTAGTTGCTCAAAAAACACCAGTCAAGAATTAAAAGCTAAAACATTATGTATGAGTTTAGTGATGCTATTACATTTGTGATCTGCAGGGAGGGTGGCTTTGATCAGTTATGTGAAATTAAGGAATCCAAAATCAGAATCAGAAAGGATTTGGGTCATTCAAGAATTGGAGGACATTTTACGTCCCACCCATCAAATTTCAAATTATCCATGTACAAAAAACTAAAACATGCAGTTGTTGTGTAAATGTACTTGTCTCGAGAGAAATCTAAAAAAAAAAAAAAAAAAAAGACTAAGAGAAAAGAATGTTTGAAAATATTTTCAAAAATACCAAATAAGTCTGGAGTTCCCCCTAGATGTCATTTTTCTCTCAAGCTCATCATTCCCAAAACCACGACTACTCTTGGTCACCCAGTCTTTCTGCTGTGCAGCAGCGCACAACTGGAACTCGCTACAAAACACCCTCAAACTCACTGCTTTAACACCACTTTCAAGCAGAAACTCCATCAGTTTATGGTTGATTCTTGCTCCTGTTGAACACCTCTGGATCACACTTGTATGCGCACACACACACACACACACACACACACAAAGTCTTTTTCATTTCATACACCACTGTTCAAAAGTTTGGGGTCACTTAGAAATGTCCTCATTTTTGAAAGAAAAACTTGTCTTTCAATGAAGATGGCATTAAATGAATCAGAAATACAGTCTAGACGTTGTTAATGTGGTAAATGACTATTCTAGCTGGAAACTGCAGATTTTTTTAATGGAATATCTCCATAGGGGTACAGAGGAACATTTCCAGCAACCATCACTCCTGTGTTCTAATGCTACATTGTGTTAGCTAATGGTGCTGAAAGGCTAACTGACGATTAGAAAACCCTTGTGCAGTTATGTTAGCACATGGATAAAAGTGTGAATTTTCATGGAAAACATGAAATTGTCTGGGTGACTCCAAACTTTTGAACGGTAATGTATAAATGACGGATTAAATGTAAAGGCAAACAGGCTCCATCTTACTTCTTCACAGGCCAAAACTTAATTAGGCAACTAAACAAGCAGCTAAATAAAAAACACATTTTCATCGACTCTTAAGTGTAAATAAATGTATTTTTTATATATTTCATTCCAGCTATAAAGCCTAAAACAACCAAACAAACCTGGTTTTAGAAAAAAACTTTTTAAACAGTGTGAATAACGCCATTAAAGAGTAGCTTCACGTGTCGCTCATGTCTGGATAGCTTGGAGTGGAAAAAAAAAACATCCAGTGACTGACAGATTGGCTTGTTCTTTCGAAAATGTGTGCTCCTTAATAGCACTGAGTAGCTGCAGGTTTGTTCTCGAGGAAACGGCTTCATGTTTCACACACTCTTTAGCAAGCTTAGGTTAGCAAAGTGAAAGTAAACGACACATTTTAACACCGATTCTTCACTTTCACTACAGGAAAACGCTGGACGATGTGCAGCGATGAGCACAAGGAGCCGCCATGTAGATCAACAGTCTGGCTAATCATTCTGCTCAGTTAACTGTTGTAATGTGCTTTTATCTTTTTCCTCTCAGTTCACACGATGAAAAACCTAAATAATAAGTGATTCTAATAATTTTTTTTAAAATGTAGTTTTAGAAGGAATTGCTGTCAGAACGTTTCTTCTACTGTGCATCCTCTGTGTCTGTATGTACAAGTATATCTGTGTATGCAAATGTGTGTGAATAGGTTTTGAAGGTGCAGTGTGTGTGTGTGTGTGTGTGTGTGTGTGTGGGCAGAGGTTAATTTAGCCCAGCAGTGAAGAGCCCTTCATAAAGAGCAGCCTGATCCATGTTTAATTACCTTCCGTCTACATTTCATTGGCATACAATGGGTCATAGGAGTGTGTGTGTGTAGGCGTGTGTGTGTGTGCGCGATTTGTTTCCGAGCAGTAACACACACACAAGACTCTGCACAATGTGTGAGTGTGACTTCTCCTTATGTATATTATTTGTGTGTGTGTTGAGCCCTCTCCACCTGTAGCTTCTTACCTCTTTTAATGAATCTATTTTAGTACTTGTATGAAGGAAAATATCAAATTTACACATACATCTGCAGTGCTTATTAGTAGTTAAACATTTATGACACAAGTCTACATGTACAAAGTGAGAAGTCTTCTTATTCTGCCCTGGTGGGAAGAGATTCGTCTGTTACTTCATTTCGGTAAAAGACGAAAGACTTTACCGGAATCATGTTTTGTTTTTTTGTTTTTTTTTGTTTTTTTTAGACCCAGATTCGAGGTGAATTATTGTCTAACAAGTGACAGCTCTGAGCATAAAAGTAGCAGCCACTTCCCAAAGATGTGAGTAATAAAACCGGCTCAGTGTTCAAATTGAAAACGCCACAAACAAAAAGCTACATTTGTTGGCCTCGCTAATGGCAAGCACTAAACCAGGCGCACCTTTCAGAGTGTTTGGGCCCCCGAGAGGTTTAATATTGTGTTAGATACAACAAAAAACTCCGACATCCTACTTATTCAGTAAAACTAATCATTTAAAAAAAACAAAAAAATGCAGATCTTTTTGAGGAACCGGCCCACGTTTTGGAAATTCGGCTCTGCATTCCCCTCACTTCCTCACCCCCCGGCGCCAAAAGGAAAAGTACTGAGATCGAACAAAAGAAGAAGAAAGAAGCCGAGCCGTGTGGAGAGAGACGGTCAGCAGGTGGGAAACGAGAAGCAGAAAAATGTGTGAGTTCAGGAGTTTGAGAAGCAGAGATGAGAGATGGAAAGGTTCCAGGAAAGAAGAGCATAAAAAAAAAGTGAAGGAAGGAAGAGGAGGCTGGTGAGTAATGACGGGCGTCCCTGCAGCGATCACACACCGAGACACGACTGTGACCGAATGAAACGCACACACACACAAACGTGGACGTGTGCACTTCCTTGCATAAAGCCATCACGATGGACGACATGAGGAGGATAAGCCTGTGTTTAACTCCGTGTGCGCCTAATTTTATTGCTGTTGCTGCACTTGTAAATCTAATATTTCTTCCTTTTTTTTTACTGAGCCCACAAATGCAGCTACACACACACGAATCAGGACTTATGGAAAAAAAATGCACTCGCAAATACAACCATGTAGATTTCTGCACAAACACACGCCGCTCCTCATGACACTGCCTCTGCGCTGAGTGTGTCGCTGACGGCGGGACCAAAATAACGCTAATTTAATTAGGCCTAATAAAACGGCTGAGTGCAGCAATCAGCGACCCATCACTGGGACGGGAAACGCTACCAGAATTAAATGACTGCACACGGATGTGTATTAAAAAGCTAATAACATAATTACACACACAACAGCTCATCTTGTCACTGCTAAACAATGCTGGCAGAATGCTAATGGCTGTCCCATGCAGCTTTAATTGACTTTCTCTTCTTTTTTTTATAAGCCATTCCGCGTTGCATCACTTCGTCTCTTTCCCTTTATTCATTTTCTCACCTCTCCCTCCGCTTTCTGTAATAGGGCTGATAATGATAAATACTGCTAACAGATAAAATATACATAATTTATTGACTCTACTTGGTATGGCAGCAGCGTTTCTTTTAAAAAATGCCTTTTTCTAATTACACCCTAGTAGAAACAAGGCAGCTGTTGCTTAAATGTTCATTATAAATACTACAAATTACCCCAATAAATGGCAAGTGAAATAAAAATTACATATAACAACAGAATTACCAATCAGCCAAGTTGCAGTTTACATCCGTATCTGTCCAGATTCATGTAAAATATGTATTAAGGGTTTTAAGCGTTTAAGGCCATTGAAACAAATAAAAAAGGGTCAAATTCTGTGCAAGTGTTCACTTGTGGCCAATGAAGCTGAGTCCAATGCCACATAGAGTTGCAGTAATGACAGCAGCCATGCTTCAGGTATGGATGTTACTGCAATAAAAGCAACAAATTCTAAAACCTGGAGGCTTCACACACATTTTTAAGCTGGTCACAGAGAAGATCTGCTGTACACAAACACCTCACTTTGAAGGTGGGGACCAAAGATTAGTGTCGCTAATTTTGACTTTTTAAGACTTTTTAAAAATAACTACAATAAAAAATTCTCTGTGCAAAAACACACGCATAACTCCATTACTACTTATTACTTCGCCAACAATGGCAGAGTTATGTGACTATTGGCATACGTTTATCTGTCTGTTAGCAACATTACTCAAAAACGGACTAATGTAGCTTGGAAAATCCAAACTGAATCTCCATGTAATCTCCTATCTCCATGTTAGGAGATACAGGAGAATCAGTTTGGCATTGGGCGAATTGAATCGCGTTTCCCTCCCGGGAAAGTTTGGTACGACCAATCATAGCACGGGAGGCGGGAGTTAATGCTGCGTCATCTTCAGCGCCTGGATTACCCATAAAACACCTGCACACCTCCCGTAACCAAACACAAACATTAACAAAGTTATTCCTAACACCGCCAATCGTTCGGAAGGAGTCTTTTGTTGCGTAGCCTTTTCAAAAATAAGTGTTGTACTTGAGAGTACCCCATGTATTCACAGATTTTTGTGACAAAAACGGAAGTAATCATTTACTGCGACGCTTTCTCGGCTGCATGCCATTGTTGTTTGGACTACATGGACTACAAGGTCGATTTGTTTGTGTGTCACATCTGTGTTACGCTGATTGGTTCTTTCTCGTTCAAGCTGCATTCGTTAGCCCTTCCTTTTTGAAATCGTCTCGTATCCTCACAATGCCAGACTGCCTTTATTTGTATTTATATTAACACATAAATAAAGTCAGTCTGGATTTTCCAGGCAAGGACTAATGAATTTGGATGAAATTTTCAGGGAAGGTTAGAAATGGCACAAAGACCAACTGATTAGATTTTGGCAGTGATGTGGATTATAGTCTGGATCCACGCATTTGTTAAAGATTTCTGTATCATTGCCAAATAGCGGCGCAGCGTCACTGTAAGCTGCCTGCTGACGATCACATGATTGTGATCCTACTACAAATCCACCGCTGACTGACATATCGGGACGTATCTTTCGGAAACGTTACAAGGAACAATTGATTAAATTGTGGGGGTGTTTCTGAGTCCCATCAATTCCCGCCTGCCTGCCACAGATTTAGGTCACACGGTTTGGTATCTGTACATAACATACACATGCATAACACACACAAGTTCATTTTGTTTGTGGGTGATCTATATTAAATGGCCACATTCTATGGTTCTGTAATTTCTGCCATGAATTTTTTCAAGATTTCAGCCGTCAGAAATGATACAACTGAGCAGCCTTGGCGGAGTACTGCACTCTCTAAATGCTTTTTTTTGTTACACCGTATATTTACATCTTTATTTACGTAGAACAATTTGACATTTTGCGCTTTTTCTACTTTGGTTTATATTTTAGGAAATATTTTTCTACTTGTAGTTATATTTTTTGTACCACTTCAATGTTTAACACTTTAAACGATTGTCCTCTTTGATCAT
This sequence comes from Acanthochromis polyacanthus, assembly GCF_021347895.1. Classification (NCBI taxonomy): domain Eukaryota; kingdom Metazoa; phylum Chordata; class Actinopteri; family Pomacentridae; genus Acanthochromis; species Acanthochromis polyacanthus. Next base: position 32,629,128 of record NC_067120.1, on the reverse strand, counting down.
TAAGCATTTCGGACTTTGATTCAGGTTGAACCAAGATGGTAATTTGCGAAAAATTTCAAGAAATTTCTTTGACATTCCTGAGATGTAACGTGATGGCTTTCAAGAACATTCGTCACAAGAATGAGACGTCAGTTAGTCCTCAAGTCCAAGTGATCATTTGAGCCAAAACTGAACAACTTCCTTGAAATGTTTCTAATACATGATCTTCGCAAAAGAGAGAGAAACAAACGTACGGAATGATCCTTTCTCTCTGCACAGCTGCTGCAGGTGACGAGGTACAACTAGTTATGCATTCAAAGAAGACAATGCATGGTAATATAAAATTAGAGTTTTGTTTGTTTGTCATATGAAGGTACTAGCTGGAATTACAACTGCAGATGCATTTTGTCTACCTGGTCTGAGTTCTCAGTCTAGAATACCTAATGTAAGACAGGCGTAAGTGTGGTTTTGGACGCAAATCGGTCGATATTCTGACTCACTGGATGTAGACTGCGGGTATAAGCCTGCCATTGACCAAGCATTTGAGCTTTCACCTCCCCTTCTATGTGTAACCATTTTCAAAATCTCCTCCACTACAGGAAACAACAGCCTCTGGACAGGAACCTACATGCTGAAAATGTCTATTGGATTTTGCCATTGCTAGTTTTTCTTTAGTAAATTCATTTTAATGAATAGTGCATGTGATTTTCTACCAAAACTTTTTTACCAAAAGTTTTCCCATCATTAGATTGAATAAACACTGCTGGTGCATCCTGTTCTAGCCCCTTCCCAGGTGATTCTGATTGGTTTAAATAAACACAAACCAGAGATTTTTACCCCTTACAGCGCAAAAATGATGAGGTGCAGTCAGACCATTCCACACAATGATACGGCTTTGTGAGACTACCTGGCCAACACCAAGGAAAAGAAACAACATGGGTTGTGGAGAATAATATGCTTCACTTTTTTTTCTTTTCTTTTTTCTTTTTTTTTTTTTTTACAAAGACTGATTAAAAAAAAAATGGTGAGATTTCACCGAGTTACACAAGCTAGCATAAAAGACGTTAGCCTAGATCCAGACTTTGGTCTTTTGTGGGACAATGACTGGTCCCGACTCTATTTTTGATTTCACAGAATAATGCTTAACTATAAAGTTGTTTACCATATATTTTACCCTTAGGAGTCAGTTTAAAAAAGTTACACTGAGGTCCTTTCAGACAAAATTGTCCACGCCAAAAACAACACCCAAAAAACACACATATTAATTTATGTGCAATTTTTAAATCTATATCCTTTAATCATAATTACCAAATATTCATTAATTCCCAAGATGTTTACACTTTAAATGCCAGTTTATATACACGAACTGAAAAATGATTGTTTTCCATATAGTGAGTGCTAAGGGGAAAACTGTTTTGTGAGGTTAAACACAGACATTTGCCTCCTTTGACAGATGACACTGTGCTTTATTCTGCACACTCAGTGGCAAATACTCATGTCGCATAACAATAACCAAACACTTTTTGGACAAGGAGGAAAACGGGGGATCTAATGTAATCCAGTCAGATTTATTGTTTTAAAGGCCAGCAGTAGTCTCTTCCGTCAGGCTGATTTTATTTGTCACTTACATTCTCTCGGGAAGGAATTCTTAAAATTCTATTCAGCATCTGACCCCAGTTTATGTGTGAATTTCCACCAACAAAAACGTGAATCAAATCAGTGCCGTAGTAACAGTGTGCTCTCCTCTGATGTGACGGGGATAAACTCCTCAAAAGTCAGCATATTACTCTGATATACACACTTTAGAAGAGCATTCGAAAATGTTACGGTGATATTTTTACGCCATTAAACTGTTTTTCTTTGCGAATGTGACTTCTCTGTGTCCTCAGCTTCTTAAATGTCCAACCAGCTTCTCTCTCTGGTGAAAACACTCCACACTTCAAGCTATTTCAGTCCCACAACAAAACTCCCGAGCCCCCTGTGCTTTCATCTGTGTGGGCATCAACCTATAGCTCCGAGCCGTGGGGCGCCACACCAGCTCCCACTAACACAGCGAGTCTGGAGGCTCTTCACATCCAGGCAAAAACACCCATTTTTGCAAATCGATGCTTTATGGTAGGTTCTAAAAAAGAAGTGAAACACAAAATGCCCTTTACGGGTATTTAGTGTAATAATTAAACCTTTTTTATTGGCTGTTTAACACTTGTGTGGTCCGTGAAGTGAATTAACTGCACATATATAATTCTATAGAGGAAGTATTCAGGGTCTTGACAGTGCCAGAGCTCCTTTCATGCATCCTCGAGGCATTCATATGTAATTGCAGATGTTCTCTAACATTTACTGAATAGCCCGCCTGTGTTAATATTAAAGCTTCATCTCTCTCCCCCTGTCACTTGCTCTCTCCATCACTTTCTCACTCTTGTTTTTCCCCCTCCTCCTTCCTCCGTCCTTGAGTTGAAAATGGAGAGGCAGGCAGCGGTGAAGAGACAGATATTGGTTTGACACTCTGTAACATCTTTTTTTGTGAGCACCAAACACATTCAAAGGTGTGTGCGAGTGTGTGTGTGTGTGTGTGTGTGTGTGTGTGTGTGTGTGTGTGTGTGTGTGTGTGTGTGTGTGTCAGTAAATGGGTGTGTAAGCTCGTCTGAGAATAGGCATGTATCAGTGCTTCTGTGTGTTGTGTATTGATGAAAAACTCAGTGAGCTGACTCAAGGCTGGAGCTGCTTATGAAACCGGTGAACTATCTGGCAGATTTCAATGAACATAAATGAACATGTGAACAACAGAGAGGAAAGCAAAAAAAAAAGAAGAAAAAACTGAATTGATGCGGTGGGCCAACGGTTGCTAGGCAATATCAGCAACCTTGATCGGTAGCTGTAGCTTTTACTACAAGAAACCAAAGCCATTTGCACTCCCTATAGAGCGTTATTATCACAACCCCTTCTCTAATTAGTATATGCACAGACTGTAACATTCCTACAACAATTAAACAAGTACTTATAACTCTTCGCTACTCTGATGAGCTCAGGAGTATCTTTTGACCCGTGGCAGGTGAGTTACTGGGCTGAGTAGGAGGAATTCTGCCCTATCAGTGACTCATAATGCACCAAAAGTCACCCAAACGTGTACTTTGTGGTCTGTAGGTGTCTTATATGCATGTGGTCTGTAGGTGTCTTGATGCACGAGCAAGAACAGAAATAAAATATCACTCTTAGAATCCCACTGCTTCTACAGTGCTTAATTCTAAAGGGAGCCTAAGTCAAGAATGTACATTCATTTTCACATTCCTGCATTTATAAGCCGCCTCACAAGGAAAGTAGATAAAACATATACTTTAATAATGAAATGCTGAGCTTTGTGTTGCTGGAAACAAAATGATGACCATTTAATCAGACATCAGGATGTATTTTTGTGAAAATTATCCAGTTTTGCAACATCAGATGAGAAACTTCTGTACATCCAAAACATCTTGATTCATTTACTACAAATTTCAAAAGTACCTGCTTTACTCTCATAGCACCGCGATACAAAGTACTATCCAACTGCAGGGCTACAGACTAACTTTATCACTGGTGGCATCAACTTACCAATGTTTCCTAAACAGATGACAGGTGTATGGCAAAAATTTACTTTGAAAAGCATTCAAATTGGGCATTTCATTGTCAGATTTGACCAAGACTGATTATTTTCTACATGCGCTCTATTCTATGAGCGCAATCCACATTTACAAGGCTGCATTTTTAAGCGTGAATACCACAGTACACTGAGGTGATAAAAGTACTACTTTCCATCACTGTGGTAAACACAGTAGCTGCCTGTATCGGGTAGATGACACCACTACAGCTTCATGATCATCATGCACTAGCACAACGCAACCGCTTGAAATTTTAACCATTTTGGTCACAGCCTGGAGTCTACCTGCAAAAACCCAACCAAATCATGGGTCGATGTTATTGATTTGCCACTCTGACAACACGGATGGACTTAGTATGTTCTAGCTGTGGTATAGTGGTGTTTCAAGCCTGAATATTACTATGTGCACCAATGACCGCCAACACCAAGGACGTATAGTTATTACACTACTTTGTAGTCCAGTTGGAGTCCAATGGAAGGACTTTGTTGCATACATACACCACAGGTTGGCGTCTTCGTATTCCATGCATGCACACTACTGCTGAGCACATGCACTACTGTCCTTGTAGCGTAGACGCTGCATGGACTCTTCTGGACTTGGGGAGTTAGGTCCATAAATATTTGGACATTGACACAATTTTCAGCATTTCAGCTCTGAACACCACAACAATGGATTTAAACAATCAAGATAAGCTTTAAGTGCAGACTTTCAGCTTTAATTTGAGGTTATTTTTAGATGTGTCCTGACCTGACTGTAAAGGTACATTTCCACCGGATCCGGCAATTTCCCACATCCCATTCATTGTCTATGTCAGGAGTCGGCAACCTTTAACACTCAAAGAGCCATTTCGACCTGTTTCCCACAGAAAAGAAAACACCGGGAGTTGCAAAATCCTTTTGGCATTTCAAATGAAGATAACACTGCATATATCGCTTTTTTACCTCTATGCCCTTGTTAATCAGTCGTGATTAATTAATTACAAAGCCTCTAATAAGATAGATTCATTTTTTAAATTGTGTCCTACCACTAATATTTATCTTACTTGGTTAATGTCATTTTTGCTCCTGGACCTCATATGTTACGTAATGTTAGCTGGAAATCAATATTTTGGGAATGTCTATTTAACTTGTAAAATCTATTTATCTATTTATTTTAAGCTAATAACTTCTCTCCGGTAAGTCGCTGCCCTATTTTCCAAGACGACACTCCTCTGATTCTCTGACCTGCTGCCTGGATGCTGGACGTAAAATCGAGCCGTGTTCTTGCGAGGGGCTCGACACACGGGAAGCGACAGTTGAGGGGGGAATGCGAAAGTCATTGCAACAGGAGATAGATTCAACACACGGTGCGCGATACTTGGCAGCGGCAGGCAACGGCGACACACGGCGAGCTGTGCAAAAGCACAGATCGCTTGTCTCCCTCACTTCTGATCGGCTGTGAAATTGGAGGGATTTTTTTACGTTTTCAAAGATTTTCATGACAGAAAAGCATAAAGATGATGAGCCAGAAGATATTGCTTGATTTAGCCGAAATTTTACTATTGACATTGGCTGATAAAAGTTTACCCTGGTGCCAACCAACTGCCATGCAGCAGCTTTTTTATTTATGTAACGATAGTCGTTAAAGCTGCTGTCCGGAGTTTCCGTTTGTTTTCAATTTATGTATCATTTTTTAACAAAGCTTAAATGTGTTAGTGTAGTTCGATACTATAATATAAAGTTAGTATAATGCGATATGAAAATTTATTCCTGAGCTCCGCCTTCCTCTCATAGACCCCCATGTTATTCCAAAAAGCGCCGGTCGCTGCCGACCAATCAAGTTCGAGCTTCAGCTTTGTCATGCTGTCAATCAACGGTTACGCGCATAGCAAGCAAGTCCATGCAGAGGTGGGCGAGCTACGCACTACGCAACCGCGCGCACATTTGTTTTGCTTGTGGAGGAGAGAGCATCAGGGCTCAGCAACTTCCAGAAAAGTTACCAATCCCACGGCTTGTCAGGCCAAGAGACTGCAGGACGTTTTTTGGCTTGGGGTGCTCGCGTCGCTCCCCGACCACGGCCTCCATAGCCCGCCTGACGGCTTCGTTTAGATGCCCGACCTCTGGAGGAAGACGTTGGGGCGTCTGGGACATACTCTTCGTCAGAGGAGTCATCCAATTCTGAACTCTAGATAGAAATAAATAAACAATGTAACACATATACACGCGTAAATGCACTAAGTTTGATAAACAACGTCATCGAGAGGGATACACGAGTGTAATCACATATTGAAACTTTACTCGTTCGTCCTAGCAGATTCATGTTATTTTGGTATGAGGACAAGTTAGACTCAATACAGAATTCTAACGTAATTCCTTTATTATTTACTAAATGTACTAAATGTAGAAGAGTGGAAAACAGCAAAACAGGCAAGATGCTGCAGCACTCCGGGCACTCCTGTCAGGTACTGCGCGCGTGCACAAATAAAGGGGCGAAATCAGAGGGAGGGACCAACAGTGTTTTGGGAGACGCTGCGATTCAAACTCCGGACAGCAGCTTTAAGGGAAGGATCATAAAGACTCGGGAAGTCAATCACGGCTAAAATGATTTGCTCCTCAATGTTGAAAAAGGGCTGAAAACAATGGTTGAAAACCGGAGCGGACCATTAATGTATAGGAGTGGACTGTACTGTGTAAAATGCTATAAGCTCATTGGTCAGTGAGTGAAACCCTCGCTGATTGGTTGAAGCTCCAGGCGACAGTGACAAAAGTTGAACATTTTTCAACTTTCTTGTATCGCGTTGCAAGCCAGCGGGTGGACGTCTACGTGAATGCGCGCGAAATTTCGCATGCACGAATGTCGCCGTCGCGTTGTTGGGAGGGGGGAAAGCGATGTTCGTCTCGTTGCACAGCAGCCATAGAAAATGAATGGAGCGTGACTGTTGTCGCTTCCCATGTGTCGAGCCCCTAACGTGTATTACCCTATCATGAGTACTTTTGACTCAAAGACAAGACGTATCTTTCTTGGAGTGGAGCTTTAATATACAGGCTTGCCATTCTTGAATACAAAACGATGTGAAACTACAGGTGTTGCTTCTCCAGGAGTAAAACAAATAAAGGCATGAAACGTGTGGGAATCGGAAGCTCCGTGTTGTCTCTCTGCATCAACTTTGCGCTCTCATGTCACAGGGGAAAACCCCTGCAGCACATCCGGTGGAGTGACACATCAAAATAAGAGCGGTAATTTCACAATAAAATTCTCTATATTAAAATGCATTGAAACACGCCTGAAAGGCAGAACAATTTATTTTACAAAGTTACAGGGAGCCACAACAGAGGGCTGAAAGAGCCACAGTTCACATAGACCGTCTATGTGAACCGCACTGTGTTGCCTGCTGGTTCTGTTGCGATGTGTTTCGAGGTGCGATCTGGTGCGTCTCATTTGCATAAAGTAGACTTGACTTCTGCTTTATGCAAATTCAGTGTAGAGTGCCAAGGTTCAACACTTTGTGAAACTTTCTTCAAATGTCTAAACTAGCCGTCGTTGAACTACAACGAGGACAGATTCAGCTGCTGCACGGGTCATTTCTCGCCTCAAATGCTTTCAGAAATACTTTTCACTGAAGTGTTTTCGAAATAAAAGAGAAAGATTTTCCGATGTGGCACATTCACGTGCGGGAAAAACAGATCCAGTGGACATATAACTTTAGTTATGTGGACGCTAATGTGTCATAAGCATGACACTGTATAGTCGTCGTCCTCCGTTCCGTTATCTACCTATTCCTGTTTTTAAAAACCACTTCACTGCATGAAACAGCAACCTCCAGAAGAGCAATCTACCACACCGACAATTTCTAGTTTCGCAGACAACTTGGATCTTGCAGCAAATAGCTTTTTGCAATGGATTATCCATTTCAGTGACAGTGTTCTTCTCCTGCGAGTATATGTTCCACCAAAATAATTTCACTCGTCGCCATTTTGAAGGACCACTTTCCAATTTCTGCAATACGCCTGATAATCATAAATACTGCTACTAGATAAAATTCATAATTCATATACTCTACTTGGTATGGCAGCAGCACATTTTCGGAAAAAAAGTTTTGTTTCTAATTATGCTCATAGTAGAAACAAGGCAGCTATTACTTACAAGTTCATTAGGATTATTATAAATCACCCTAAATAATGTGAAGAGTCCTAGAAATAAAATATAACATCAGACTTACCAACCAGCCAAGTTGCTCTTTACTTCCATATCTGTCCAGATTTGGATAATATATGTACTGAATAGAAAAATGGCATGATATACAACAGAATAGTCTGGCTAAGCGAGACTATGTGAATCATAGCAGAACCTTGCATACCTCCAGATATAGAAAGTCTAAGACCATGTCACCTGGTTTTAACCTTTTATCATCTCCTTTTCAACATTTGCCATATGATGTATTTACTTGATATTTGTGTTTGTGTAAGCTACAAAGCTCACAGGTTAAAGACAAGGCAAAGGTTCCCTGAGTTTGTCCTTAAAAGGGAGGTTCTAACAGACTCTTACCAGGTTACATGTGGTAACTGAGAGAAGAAACAACCTTAAAGTCAGCAAATAAAAGCCCCAGTGTCCAGTAAACACCGCAGATAACATCCTCTGAGCTTCAGCAGGAAAGCTGCATGGGTCTCTGCTATGTTGGTCTTGTTCTTTAAGCCACAAACATCCGATTTTTCAAAAGTGGACATCCCAGTGTCAGACTGAGCCATGTATCCATCACCTTAGCGGTTTCCATTCAAAAGAATGTGGAACCTGTGGTGTGTACAGAAAGATTCCACCGGAGGAATCTTTTCTTAAACTATCGTTTTGTTGGACTGCAGCTTGATCCCGACCTCCTCCTGCCCACAAGGTGTCACAGTGTCCAGCTTCTGTTAGGCCAGTATCTTATATTGTAGCTCACATTTATAAATGTGTGAGTGTGTAAATGTTTTCTACTAAAACCAGGTGGAATGTATTCATCTGTAGTAGTTTTCTTTTTACATATTGTCACTTTGGAGCGTGGTTTTAGTTAAGTAACACTTAAGGATAACTATAATTCTGATCGCTTCATGTGTATACATATATATATATATATATACATATACACACACAGTGATTTGTTTCAATAATTTTTACAAGTTTAAGATTGCAGCTGATCAATATTAAAGGTAAAAATGCATTATTTGCGCTCCAATTTGCAAACTTCTGCATTAAAACATTATCAAATACTGTATCTTAGGAGTTAAAACAGCTTTAGAGTTTTCTCAAGGTGCTGCAGAACATGAAGAAATGTCGGTCACACATCTATTTAGACTCCTGGTTCAAACTTCACTCATTGTACTCGCTGCAGCAGCTTTCCTCTGTGCTGCCTTCAGTTGTCAAGCTAAATTTTGGGTTTGTTTACAACCTGTCTAAATGTCCGACCTCCTGTTTCTTGTCTTGTCAAACTCGTACTGTTTACACGGAGCCGGCTTTCAGCAATTACCTTGGTTAGTACAATGTTATCAGCTACAAAAACAAAATACAGAACCCAATAAACGGACAAAATGGAATAATCCAGAATTTATGTCTCTGTTTCTTTTTGTTTCTTCACCTGTCGTCCCTTCTCTCTGTAATCGGTGCCGTTGTTTCACATTGTTCTACTCCAGAAGACAGATGAGACATTAGTGGTCACAAGGACACACAAACGCACACAAACATGCAGCCACTCGAGGGACGAAGCTTTGCAGACATCACCTCGCTCACTGCTGCTGCTGCTGTTGGACTCATCTGGCTGCATCTGACACTTCAAGTATTTTTCAGCACAAACACTGTAAAAAAATGAAGATTTTTTGTTAATTTAATAATTTGAAAAACAAGTTATTGTTAATTTACAGATTATCTCTGACATGACAAAATACAAATAACCAGTGAAATCACAACAAAAAAGTCTGAATTTATTTGTTGACCGTAAACAAAACAGGCCAAAACTGTAACTCCTGCCTACACCAAACTCTGTTTTTACAAGTTCTGTCACTTTCTTCTATATTTGTTGTATTTGATTGTTTTGGGTCTGCACAAAAAATACTGATATTTATTGCTATTTAAAAGAAAAACATGTATATGAATGACTTTTAAAACGTAATTAAGTTTTAAATATTCACAAAAAAAGTTTTCATTTACATGTCAACTATAAAACAAAATAGTCAAAACTGGATGTGATCTTAAAGAAATTGTATTTTTTAATATAAATAGACATTTGTTCTTTTACAATGTTTGACTGTAAAATCACATTTTCTGATTTTACTATATTTAAATCTGCAAGAAAAGAAGTTATTTTATTTTGAATTTTATAAAATAACTATTTTACAGCCGTTTGCTGTTATTCAAAAGGGGAGAAAAAAAATCATATTAAGTATAGAAAAAAATGGTAAAAATTTGTTTAAACTGATATTAACCATAACTAAAATAATGTCCACATCCAAAAAAATCTGTATTTTTACAAACAATAATTTATCCTTTTGTAACATTTGGGCATAAAATCACACCTTTTATATGTATTTAAATTAGCAAAAAATAAGCTATTTTACAGATAATGTCCATTGTTAAAAAAAACATATTAAAGATTGAAAAAAGGTATAAAAAAATAAACTACAATTTTACACACTTTTCTTGTTTTTTATAAATTACAGATATCTTGTAAAATCACAGAAACGTGTATTTGTGTAATCTGTGTAGTAATTCATTTTTTTGTGTGACCATAAAATTAGTTTTACTATATCTAAATCTGAAAAAATACACATTTTTCATTGTCTGGAAGAAAAAAAATATGTATATTCATGACTTTTTGTTTTCATTTTTAATGTAAGACTGTAAAATAACTGTTTTATTATATTTGAAATATCTTTTTACATTTTTTTTTTAGAGATGGCTTTAGATGCGTCTTTCCTTTCACATTCTGAACATTCTATTATTTTTTAAATTTATTTCAGTGCATTTTTTTTGGCAGCCTTGCTACCAGGTTTTTCTTTTTCTTTTTAACAGAATTTTTTTTTTTACAGTGCACAGCTACTGGACACTGCTATAAGGTTCACCAGAACATCTCTTTCCAGCCAATCACAGTGATTTATAGGAGCCATACCAGGCTCCCCTAAAGTTCCCTCCGTCTCGCTCCACCATTATTTTTCTGCGCTTTCGTTCGTTGTTGCAGTTTCCCATCAGCACCACCAATCTTTCTTTCAAAATCACCATGCCCAAATCCCACTTTCTCCCCTACATCTCTTCCTCTCTTCAGCCTCCATCCATCTCCCCCCTGCCCCTCTTCTCCCAGTTGGTTATTAATGGTTTTAATTTACAGGGAGGAAAGACCTTGGTGCCCACAGAGGCGTCCCCTCTGCCCCCAGTGTGTATTTGTGTATGTGAGATAGAGGAGGAAGAGAAAGACCTCCCGCTCGACGCTGTGTAACCAAGCAGCAATAACGCTTTGTCTTCTTTAAGTGTGCTGCTCCTTCAAGGTATCCCACATCCTTCTCCCTCCATCTCCTCCTCCGACTCCTCTCCTTCCTCATTGCTTTCAATCTCTTCTACTTTCCTTGACCTGTCTCTCTCTTTTTCTTCTTACTTTTAACACTTCATGGATCAGAAACGTGTGATCTCTCCACATTTACCTGCAGTGAGATGTGACTGGCGGTCTGTATGGGGGGGGAAAGGGTTGGTGGTTTCCCCTGTGGTTTGTTGAAAAGGTTGCTTGCATCTTTGTTGCCGGGCAACCATTGATACGGTGCTGTTTGCAACATGTGTCCCTGAGATCTCTCGCTAAATAAAGTTCATTATGTATGTTTTCCAGCCCGTCCTCTGAAAGGTTTGGGAGACGCGATGCACTGGGTTCACTGCAGTGTCTTTATATATCAAGCAGAACAGAACCGTCCAAATTATTTAAACGTCTGCGGTGACTTGAGACACAACCCAGTTTCACAAAAAATTAGTCGAGTTACGCCTCCGTTGCCTCTTAAATGCGCCATTAAAACAGTTAAACTATAATTCTGCACGCCCACACAGGTCTTCTCCGGCTAATTAGACTTCTGGTAAGGTTGAAGCTAGATGGAGCAATGCTGGGAATTGTGCACATATCTCAGAATCTCTGTTATCTAATAATCAAATAGCAGCAGGAGGTTGAGATGCCGCTGTGGTGAACTTTCTTTTATGCTTTCGCATAATTCAGGTGCTGGCAGACACTCTACTTGCCAAACTTCTCCATTTTAAAGGTCCCATATTGTACTCTGTTTTTAAAAAAGTTCATGTCAGTGTCTTAGATGTGCCCAGACAAAGTCGAGCTGAAGTGCTGATGTCCACATCTACTGCAGAAACATCTCTATCTTCGTCTACTCTAGCTGCATTCAAATATCCATAATAATGAATTACATGGGGAAAAAAGGTTATTTTACAAACATTTACTGTTATTCAAAAGAAAAATTATTTTAAGGATAGAAATGAGGTAAACATTTGTTTAAACCGGTATTAAACAGATTTTCCCTGTTTGGTTATATTACAGATAAAAAGAAAATCACAAAAATAGAAAAAATGTCCACATTAAACATCAGTGTGTTTTTATACTAATGTTTGAAAATGGAGCAGTGGCATCAAATATAGAGTAAAAGAGTCGTATTTTAACCCAAACCATGACATTTTTCCGAACCCTAAACAAGTCATTTTGGTGCCTAAAATTAACTGTATCAAAGCTTGATATTTTTGTGAAGTTTAGTTTAGTTTTAATGTCCAAACTGAATCAGAAAAGGCATAAAAATGGAAAGTAAAAAGTGTAAGAAAAAGAAACTTTAGTCTAACACATGAATCCTTGTCTTCTGGGTCAAAGTACAATATTTGGTTTACACCTCGTTTCCTACCACATTAATGTGATAAATTATGTTTGTTTCTTTCAAAACTGAATTAGGTCTTCCTCGGTTTTGACAAAATTTCATTGTGAATTTCTCATATGCCTCCCATTACCTTGGCTTCACTATTGTCACAGTCTGGTTGTGATTTTTTTTTATTGAACCTTTGTTTCGCCAAGTTAGTTAGTTGAGAACTAGCTCTCATGTTTGACTGCACTCTGTGATTGACACTCCTCAGCTGTGGAGTTCCTGTTGTCTTCACAAGAATCTGAGGCTGTAATGTTAAGAGGACAAACGCTACAAAAACTTGTATCATCTTGTTCCAGTCTTGGTCAGACCTGATCATCTTCATTATGGCTCATCCAGATTTCTGCCACCCCAAAACCTGACTGAAAAGGCAGTTTAGTTGTATAGGAATGTAATTTTGTGGAGACTAGATTGCAGTACAGACACATAACTATGGTGTAAAACAATTAAAAGTAGAATTAGCACAACACAGGCCATTTAATTAAGCTGCTAGAAATGCTGTGAAATGTGTTCATCAGGCCATGTAGGCGTTTTCATGGATGTGACAGCGTGTAAACAGCCAGTCAGATATCGCAAGTTCTTCCTGTTCCACGAGAACTAACAGGAGAAAGGATTAAAATAATTAGTCAGTTTGCAGAAGCCGACATGATCCTGAGCAGAGGTGTGATCATGCAACAAGTGACAACACCTGTAGAATATATTGTGGGGATTCTTCAAAGCCTCCATCCTGAAAACATCACTGAATGCAGGTACGGGGTCTCAGCCAGAACAACTACAAGACTACAGCGTTCAAAACCCTAGAGGAGTTTCATGGAACATTTTATTTATCAAGCTGAGTTGCTCAAAAAGAAGTTCTCTGCATTGACAGCACTGAGATTGTTAATAATGGCCTTCCTTGGTTACCACTTTTACAATGTGAAGCCACAACAACTACAGATTACAACAAGTATAAGAGAAAATCACCAACATCTAAGACTGTTAAAGCCAGGAATAATGTTTCAAGAGTCGTATTGGAAATCGTAAAGCTCAATGACTCACTGTTCCTTCGCTGGGCTGCATATTCTGACAATAATTCACACGTTTGTCAAATATTTATACACCAAATGCAAGAAGCTCTGCACATATAAGAGCATTCAGTACTCCACTTTTGGTTGAATCCAATACTACAAACATTTTGAACGGTTCTAGCAGTGCAGCTTATATTTATCCACGCTGCAAAACAGTGACAAAGAAGAGCCAAACCGCACACATACATTTCACAGGCGTTCCATCTGTCAGCATTAAGAACTGTGCATTGGCATATTTCTCTTTTCCACAGGTGGAAAACTCATTTCACTTTTCCAATTTCCTTTTGTCATTTTTGTTTTTTCATTTCATATTCCTGGTTTGCTTTCACTTCCACCAATTTCTTTCTATTATTTTCCTCCGAACTATCCCAGGTACCTTCGAATCATTCTGCTTTTTATTTTTTTTCCCCCACTCTCTCTCTCTCTCTCTCTCTCTCGCTACTTTTCTCTCAAGCCAATTACTTCAGGCTTCCTTCATGTTAGATGGCCACACAGGTTTCAGATCTTTGTCTCCGTTTCTAGCTCTAATTCACACATACACACTCGTATGCACACACAAAGCCTCCGTCTGACAGGGAAGCCACGCACAAGCACACACACAAGAGGAGGATATCAAGCGGGCGTGCTCACCATTAATATTTTACTAATATGACAGTTGGCTATGATGCGATTTGATGTGTGTGTCTGTGTGCGTGCATGTGTGTGTGATGTGCAGCCATCACTTTTAATGAGGGCAGACAAAGCATATGGAGAGAGGCAGGGAGGCAAGGCGTTTTCCACTGCCTTTTTATTTTCCCTTTGAATTTGAGTGTGTTCATATGTGCAAAAAACCACGCCAAGCGAGCGACGAGGGAGTGCGTGTGACAGGAAGTGTGTGTTTGTGTGTGTGAAGCAGCTCGTTGCAAAGCGAACGCATTGTGTCAAAAAGACAGATGGGTAATGTCAAGCGTTTCATAACTGTGAAGCTCAGTTTTTTTTTCCTCCCAGATCTTATTTAAGCAGACATACTGGCTAAGAACACATTATTATTTACAGTAACGGGCCAGGATGAGCAGTTGCTGGGGTGTGGAAGGAGTTGCGCACGAGACGGTGACATGCACACAATCACACAACGAAGCAAATGTCTTACTGGAACGTCCCATGCGAGCCACTTAGCAATTCTACTGGAGCATTCAGAGGTTAAATGCTTTGCTCAAGGGCATCAGTGGAACAATATACAGAAATGAGGCTCTGTGGAGCTTTGCCCGTTCATTTCAAAATGAATGTTTCTATCTGGTGCTAAGTATATGCAATATGTTCACTGGTCATGAGGCTAATTTGCAATTATTGGACTCGTGTGCAAGCAGAAAAATGGTGGGTTTCCTTCTTGTTTTGAACCTAAAATATATGGTAACCTAACCTGCACGTGCATTGACCAACACTGAAATAATTAAATATCCAGCGATACACTTCGTTTTTTTGTACAGCACCAGACATTGACTGTATCATTAACTGTCCTATGACGTCACCTATCTGTAATTTAGCATAAGTTCTAAAATATGTCTAAATTTAACTCATAATACAATGGAGATGGGTGGCTTATAGATAAATTGTCATGAGTGGTTAAATTCGCTATAGAGACCAGAACTGTTCTTCATACCAGGGTGTAACATATCTATTTCTGCTTCAAAGTTGGTAATTTTAACATGAGGGTGTATGGGGTTTGACTCACTTTCACAGCAAGCCCCTAGTGGTCATTTGAGGAAGTGTAGCTGAATTTTTTGACCCCAGAGGTTGCCATTTGCTCCAACATTAGGGATGAAAATTTTGAATAATTTTCTTAGCTGTTAATGGGTACCCTTCTCAATAAGCAGACACGCAAGCTAACAACACACTATTATTTACACTAACAGGCCAGGATGAGTGTGGAATAATTGCACACAAGAAGATGACACGCAAATGTTTCTATCTGGTGCTAACTAAATGCAATATGTTCACTGGTCATGAGACTAATTTGTAATTGTCGCACATGTGTGAGTAGAAAGGTGGTGGGTTTCGTTCCTGTTTTGAACCGAAAATATATGGTAACTTAACCTGCATGTGTGTTGACAACACTGAAATAATTAAATACTCAGCAATATACTTCTTTTTTTATTTAGCACCAGACCCTGACTGTACATAAAGGTGGCCATTAACTGTCTTGCCATGGTACTTACCTGTAATTTAGTGAAAGTCCTAAATTTAACTCATAATACAATGTAGATAGGTGGTTTATAGATAAATTCTCTTCCTCTACTGTTGTCACAAGCAGCTAAATTAGCTATAGAGACCAAAACCATTCTTTATATTAGGGTGTTAACATGTCTATTTCTGCTTTAAAGTTAGCTATTTTAACATGATGCCATGTTAGTGCATTTGAGCTTGTTGTCAGTTTAAAAGCTTTGGCCAGTCACCATTAAATATCACAGGAAACTTTCTCATGGTGGCACTTCACTAGCTCAATACCCACAATGCTCTCTGCTTGTTAACAAGAAATTGTCGGTAATCCGAGGAACTGCCTCCTTGAGTCGGTACCGTATTAAACAGTAAGTTATTCCATCTTGTGGCACAAACAGGTGCTACAGCTAATATATATGTTTTCTTTTGTCATTTTTTATTTAGAACAGTGGAGAGAGAGACAGGGAACATGGGTAGAAGAGTGGGGGAATGAAATGCAGTAAATGGCCATGGGCTGGACTCGAACCCATGACCACTGTGTCGGGGACAACAGCTCCCGTTTATGGCTCGCCCACTCAGCCAGCCGAGCTATCTGGGTGCCCGGCTAATATACATTGTTGACAAGAATGTCCTTCATCTTCTGCCTTATCGCCTTAATATGTTTCTAATAAATTAGATAAGTAACAGCAGTTTACCATGAATCAGTAGCATCCTTATATGTCATCCTAGGGAACTCAAGTGTCTCCACAACGCAACATATACGTTTAGCACAAAAATCAAACCATATAAAGTCTCCTCTGGCTGGTCCGTACTTGCTTGATTTTCTCTGAATTAGCTGAAAATTCTGCTCCTGCACCTCGTTCATAATGATTGCAGTATTTTGAAAATTGCCACGCCACCTAAAAAATACCGTGAAGCTCAACTAAAGTACTTGCTTTGCTAAATGTCATTCTACTCATCAACTCCAACATCATTTATGGTTAAAACACAGTTTCCCTTTTTAAAACTCTTGATCCTTCACATATGTGATCAGTTTGACATTTTCAGAGGAGTGTTTGGGGGAAACTGTCTTCATTCTGACTTACTTTAACTATTCACTATCTGTGAGTGTTTATCTGTGAGGTCAGTGCTGGTCAGGACTGATCCAAATACCTTTTGAGAGTCTTCATGGGCTTCAAACCAGAGCCTGTCTTCCTGGAAACTGCTCTGCTAACCAATGAGTCACACTGTCCACCAGCTTCTCCACTTTGTATTCTGAGTGTTGTGTGTTACTTTCTACCATTTTTAGCCAAAAGGTGCATCTGTTTGAGAGCAATTTTATTTAAAACTGCTGAATTTTGTGCAAGCTGAGAACAGTGGATGTCACACTCTGTTACAACCACATTTAGACTATTTAACAATGACAGCTCAGAATAAAGGATGGAAAGGCTCTGCAAGGGGCCCAGTACAGAGAATGAAACAGGTATAGGACAGTAAAAATGACATTTTTACAAAAATTTCTGCTCAACCAGTTCTGATTTGACCTGACTTGATATTTTTAGAACAAAAAATATAGAATATTTGTGGAATTTTAGATTGTTATATCAAAATTTGTTTTGTTAAGTTGCCTGTCGATCCACTTTCAGGACATTTTTTTGTTGCAATTTGTTATTTGAGGTAACATTTGAAAGTATCGCAGGAACCGCTAAAGATAGTTTAATGATATTTTTTGCTTCTTTTTTTCAATCGATTCAGAATCAAAATCAATTCAAGGATGACTAAAAACAGCGAAACGTTCAGACTGTTAGTTAACAGTTCCTAAGATATCGCCATCCAAACACAGTTTCAAATTAAAATGTGTAAATGTAAACATCCTAAAAGTGGGTTCAATAGGCGATTAAAAATATGAACATCTTGAAAGTACTTCATATATCAATACAGAACTCCAGGGATACCATTTCAAATATCCTTAGTTTAGGATAAACAAGTTTCAAATTAAGCAGAGATGGTTGAGCAGAAGGCCACTGAAGATTTGCAGTATTAAGGCATCAGCAGAAGACTAAGGATAAACCAAAAATATACGTAACTACAGGTTCTTCGTTTTGTGGATATCCAGATTGTATCAAATCCCCTGAGTGTGGAAAAGAACAATTTTAAACACATCAGTGGTATTGCACAGACTGTTATGAGCAGAAATACTGATAGAGAAGCATTGCTCTGATTTTACCTATACTGCACAGATTCATGAATACGCAGAAAGAGCTTTTAAATGTACAAAATTTTCATTAATGAACAGGTTAAATGTTGCAATATTGCACCAAAATGAGGAACATTTGAGATGGAATAACATGCTTGACTAATTAGACCAGGCTATTCTCTATTATGTGTTTATAATATGCAGATTGCTGGTAGTTTTTTCAATGAGGATGTCATTGAGTGGAACAAAAGGCATCTGAGGGCCAATAGAAACAGCGGGAGGGACTCTAATAACAGTAATAATAATAATAATAAAGGCAGGAGAAGTGAAGAGAATAACGGCTAAAGTGGAGAGAATAATATTCAAAAAGTGTGTGTGAGCACAAAGATACAACAAAGGAAAAAGGTAAAGAAGACAGTGTGGGGTGTGTGTGTGTGTGTCAGAGAAAGAGAGGGAATTAGAACTTGGCAGTCTGAAAGCCAGACACTGAAACAAAATTAGAGTCTATGGTTCTGCTAAATGTCAATGTGTGTGTGTGTGTGTGTGTGTGTGTGTGTGTGTGTGTGTGTGTGTGTGTGTGTGTGTGTGTGTGTGTGTGTGTGTGTGTGTGTAGACATGCGACGGGCCCTAAACTCCTCTTAGCCCTACAGACACACACACACCCACGCACACCCGCCTCATTAGCAGCAGGACATGACATTTCTGGACTATTCTGGCCAGGCAATGGCAGTGACGCCGAGAGATGACAGAATCTTTAATTCCTCGTTCCGACCAAATTCGCTCACCATTAAGATTGGAGAAATTAGGGGGAAAAAGTCCTTTCAGTTGAAAAGAGCCTCTTGAGGAGAGATCTGCACCACAGCTCAGCATTACAGGCCACTCCAGTGTCTTGTGTACACAAATACAAAGTGACTAGATGCTCATTTTACACCCTAGAAAAGATAGAGATGATTTTGTAATCTGTTTTCAATGCAGGTTTTCTCTTTTACTTGCACATTACCGTGCAGTCCTCAAACACCATGTCCACACTAAGCCTTGCAAATTTGTAAATGCTCTGTTTTGGACTTTTCCAAAACGGGCCTCTGGAGTGTGAAAATCTGGCTTGGCGCTGCAGCGTGTACACAGCCGAGCTCTGCAGAAATGTTTTCATATGACGAAACAGATGGTCGCAGTAGCATGGCATTTCATTGTTTTATTACACCAAACCTAGAAGATGACAAAAAAAAGACACACAGCAGCAACAGTGAGGAGGTTTACTTGCATTCATTACTTTTATATGGCTAATGTGTGAACGGATTGTAGTGGAACTCAGAAACTGAGACTTTCCATGACTTCCTTGGTTGCCTTTAATGACCTGGGGCCTATTTCACGAAGCAGGTTTAGTGAAAACTCTGAGTTTGTTAACCCTGAAATGAGGGAAACTCAGTTTTCCATTTCACGAAGCGAGGTAACTCTAACCAGGGAATGCGGGGTAACTCGAGCCTGTTTCACAAAGAGGGGTAACTTAAACTCTTGGTCAGTTACCGCAGTAACAGACTATGACTCTAACCTGCTCGCCAGCAGGTTTATCTGAGAAAACCTCGAGTTTCTCTCTGTCTCCGCCCTCTTTCAGCCACACACGCTGTTTCATTTCCTCATTCATTCAGTCAGTAAGAGAGCGAGTTTTGGCGTAGAACAGCTTTTATTAACGATCCAGTGGATGAAGGAGCAGCATTACTGCACAGATAATTAAATATTCGTCGGTAGATTGTAATCAGACTGAGCATAAATGTTCTCGCATTACCGGACAGTTATCGGTTTGAGCGGTACCGTTTCGTAATCGTTTTAAGTCCATAATCTACATAAACAACCTAATCCGTCCTTACATTTACATTACCAGCCGCAGTCATGCTCTCACATCCAGCAGATATTATGTGTTGCGCTGCGGTTCTTTGCAAATGGAAGTTTTTATATGATGTCAGAGATACAGAACACTACAGTAAGGCAACTGTATGCAGGACAGTCAGAAAAGTTTTCCTGGCTCTGAAACGACTTTTACTCATCATCATGCATGGGATTGCAGGTGAATGATGTAGAGATCTGTTAAATTCATTTTAAATCATATTCTGTTAATGACATTGTGCTGCAGCCTCAGACTGGGATTAGTCATTTTAATTTCTTTTAGGATTTCCCAGTGCAATTGGCTGCATTGATGCACACACATCCCCATCACAGCTTCCTCACAACATGAATAGGAAGTCCATTCACAGCATAAATGTGCAGGTAGGCTACAGGTAGACTGACTACTGTTTCTAAATGTTGAAGACTGCATCATAGTTCAACATCTGTCATTCTCTGCACTGTTCAGATCATATGTGATGCTGCATACATCATTTCTAATGGAGGCCACGTCACCTGGGTCTGTTCATGACTCCAGGATTTATGGAGAGTCCAACCTGAGCAACAGACTGCAGCATGGTCAGCAGCCTAAAGATTTTCACAATATAATTCTCTTGTCTCTCTCCTTTAATATACTCTGATGTATCCACTATACATTACAGGAGAGTTTGATGGCCTGCTGGGTGACAGGGGTTACCATGCCAACCCAGGCTGATGACCTCATATCCTGACCCTGAACCAGGCCCCCAACAGAACTTCAACCAGGCTCACTGCAGGACCAGAGCCCAGGGGGAGATGACCATAGACCTGCTGAAAGCCCGTTTCCAGAGCCTACGTCACCTCAGGGTGACCCCTGAGAGGGCCTGTGATATTACTGTGGCATGTGTTGTTCTTCATAATATTACTATTAGAGGAGAGCAACACCCTGCCCTACAAACTGAAGACCCAGATGATGACCCCATCCACCTGCAGCTATCCAGGACAGCAGAGCAGTCAGAGACACCGTATGCAATAATCACTTTAGAGTTTAAGTCACCATCATCACCACCACAGCAAATAAAGACACGATACACATTTCATTTGGTCTTCTTTATTTCCTACAAATAAAAGATAGTTCAGTTCATGTTCCAATAATTAACATAATCCACCTGTGACCATCACCCACCTCTAACTTGTGCTCCAGTATTTCAATTTCCAGATCTGTCCTCCTAATCTGTTTTTTAAATTTTTCTCAGCAAATGCAGTTTGTAAATCCGTTTTACTGATAACTGTTAATACATAGAGGACATTCAATTATACAGTTGCACATGAATTCCACAGAATGAAGCTCTGGTGTTTCCTGAACATCCATCTCACTGTGTCAGTCTGTGCAGTGGAAGTTGAGGAACCATCCTGCTGCTGTCCAGCCATGCTCTGTTAAAAAAAAGATGAGAATGTGCAATACTTCATTGTAGGCTAAATGTCACACTCTATATTCCACCCAAAATCTGAATGAGAAGAGAACTATCCGTAACATTCCTCTGTATGCCTTTCTGGATCCCCCTCTGTAAAGGCAGCAGACACAGTTTCATCCTCTTCATCCTAGATCAGTGACATGTTTCAGTAAACTTAAACCACCATTTGGATAAATCTTTGGAGTGTTGCCTACTTACAATTACAAGGTATGTATATATACACACGTGGACAAAATTGTTGGTACCCCTCAGTTAAAGAAGGAAAACCCACAATTCTCACTGAAATCACTTGAAACTCACAAAAGTAACAATAAATAAAAATTTATTGAAAATTAAATAATCAAAAACAGCCATCACTTTTGAATTGTTGATTAACATAATTATTAAAAAAAAAAAAACTAATGAAACAGGCCTGGACAAAAATGATGGTACCTCTATAAAAGATTGAAAACTATTTGACCAGAGTGACATGATTAACTCAGGTGTGTCATTTAATTGACATCACAGGTGTTTCCAAACTCATAATCAGTCAGTCTGCCTATTTAAAGGGAGACAAGTAGTCACCCTGCTGTTTGGTGAAAAGCTGTGTACCACACTGAACATGGACAACAGAAAGCGAAGGAGAGAATTGTCCCAGGACATCCGAAAAAAATTATAGACAAACATCTTAAAGGTAAAGGCTATAAGACCATCTCTAAACAGCTTGAAGTTCCTCTGACAACAGTGGCTCATATTATTCAGAAGTTCAAGACCCACGGGACAGTAGCCAACCTCCCTGGACGTGGCCGCAAGAGGAAAATTGATGACAAATTGAAGAGACGGATCGTTGGAATTGTATCCAAAGAGCCCAGAGCAACCTCCAAAGAAATTAAAGGTGAACTCCAAGGCCAAGGTACATCAGTGTCAGATCGCACCATTCGTCGTTGTTTGAGCCAAAGTGGACTTCATGGGAGACGACCAAGGAGGACACCACTGCTGAAAAAAACTCATAAAAAAGCGAGACTGGAATTTGCAAAAATGCATGTTGACAAGCCACAAAGCTTGTGGGAGAATGTCCTTTGGACAGATGAGACCAAACTGGAGCTTTTTGGTAAGGCACATCAACTCTATGTTCATAGACTCAAAAACCAAGCATACGAAGAAAAGAACACTGTCCCTACGGTGAAACATGGAGGAGGCTCAGTAATGTTTTGGGGCTGCTTTGCTGCATCTGGCACAGGGTGTCTTGAAAGTGTGCAAGGTACGATGAAATCTGAAGACTATCAAGGCATTCTGGAGAGAAATGTGCTGCCTAGTGTCAGAAAGCTTGGTCTCAGTCGCAGGTCATGGGTCTTCCAACAGGACAACGATCCAAAACACACAGCCAAAAACACCCAAGAATGGCTGAGAGAAAAGCGTTGGACTATTCTAAAGTGGCCTTCTATGAGCCCAGATCTGAATCCCATTGAACATATGTGGAAGGAGCTGAAACATGCCATTTGGAGAAGACACCCATCAAACCTGAGACAGCTGGAGCTGTTTGCTCATGAGGAGTGGGCCAAAATACCTGTTGACAGCTGCAGAACGCTCATTGACAAATACAGAAATCGTTTAATTGCAGTGATTGCCTCAAAAGGTTGTGCAACAAAATATTAAGTTATGGGTACCATCATTTTTGTCCAGCCCTATTTCATTAGTTTGTTTTTTTAAATAATTATGTTAATCAACAATTCAAAAGTGATGGCTGATTTTGATTATTTAATTTTCAATAAATTTTTATATATTGTTACTTTTGTGAGTTTCAAGTGATTTCAGTGAGAATTGTGGGTTTTTCCTTCTTTAACTGAGGGGTACCAACAATTTTGTCCACGTGTGTGTGTATATATATATATATATATATATATATATGCATCCATGACCTTTTATACCACCGTTTTACAGGCATCTGCTTTCTTTCTGTTGGCTGAGCAGAAGTCTGTGTTAGTTTAAATAGGCTTAATTATTTAACAGGACATGATATGGATGCAGACATTTAGACAATGTGTGGATAAAACAACTGCACAGTCAAACAGTCACTTAATATTTAGGCTACTTTACAATGTAAAACATGATCAACATGAAGTACCTCCATGAAATAATGCCGAGGTCTGACCTGTTTGAACAATGTTTTTATATTTCATCTTAAGCTGCTGCCACGTGCGCTTCTCCCCGCAGCGGGATTTCACCTAAATGAAATAACGTACTAGGCTGCCATTCAGACAGTTATTCCCTGTAATATTATTACGATTACAAAGGACTACATTTAAACTTACGCATTGACCCGGGCAGCAGTGTTCTCCACACCGTCTGCCTCTCTTCGGTGTTGCAGTTCTTTCTAAAAACGTGTTCAAACTCGCCATATGAGCACGTTAAAAACTTCCAGTTCAAAAACGCAGCCTTTCGCTTCCCCGTTTCCATGGTGACTCGTCGAATCGGGGTTCCATTGATGCTGTCTTTTCAGACTTGCGGTGCACGCGCGTAACTCCGGGTCAAACTACTCCGAGTTGATTAACCCAAATCAAATCAGCCGTTGTGAAACCGAAAACTCAGAGTTTTCTATCTCAGAGTAGATCAACTCAGAGTTGTGGAAGAAACTCAGAGTTTGTAAAACCTGCTTCGTGAAATAGGCCCCTGTAGACAAACTTCTATATAAAGGACTGGGGAGATGTTTTACTGGAATAAAATTAAAGCTATGACGTTAATGCACACACTTAATTGCACTGCTTCTGATCCCCTACAGTGCTAAGAACTGGAGACTGTGAATGGCAACAAATGACAATTAAGAAACTAAGTAACGATAAGTTTAACTCTGGGTTTTCAGTCCTACAGCCTTGGTTTACATCTTACTGGATCCATCACCATGGTAGGTTATGCTAAACACCTAGCTTGCTCCAGAACAGATTATTTTCAAGATAATAAACCAGTGACTGTATAAAAGTACCGCCTACTTTTAGATCTGCAGGTGATTTCAAAACCATTTCATTGTTTTACATGTCTTCGTAGAGCGATTTAAGTCTAAAACAGAAACTGATTAAAACACTACAGCTATATAACCTACCTGTTGACCTGACAAGATGTGCAATAAGTCAATTTATCGGGTTGAGTTATGTTTTTAATTTTGTTCTTTGCTTAATCCTAAATCTGCTTCATTAAGCCGGGGTGGTAGCTGAAAGAACAGAAGTGTCCAATACACCAGAAGAACACATCTACTGCCAGCACCACATTCATTTAATCGAATATAAGGTTGCAATCTACTCATGTTCTAATGATGTGGTAGTGTTGTTGACGAAGTCTGTTATTTTACACGTTCAGAAAGTTTGTAGTTGTTTTTTTTTGACAGATTTCTTTCTTGCTTTGGCTGCTGAAGTTGTGTTACTTGAAGTCTGTAATATGGGATTCAAAGTTTGGTATTTTTCTAATATTATAATTTTGATCTTTGTTTGGAAAATAGGCCATCTGGACCTGTCCATTATTGTGATTGGTCATCTGGTCCAACTGAGCTTCTTTTATAGCCAGCTTCAGAACCCTAGCTGGCTTTAAAAAAAAAACTAAAAAAGGTAATCAGCTTCGCAAAACCGCATAGGCTAGGTGACATCCAAGAACGAAAAGATCCCCTGGGATTGTAGAACTTGCTTCACAACACAGACTCCCAAACAAACTTTCCACCCATTTTCTATCTCCACATATTGTTACATTTCTGTGGCAGCGCTTGAGAGTTAAATATAGTCTGTAGTCTCAAATATAGTTCAGTCAAACTATAACAGTACAGCTTTAGGTACTTCATCTATCAGCATGATGATGGACAATGAGGTTCCATCTTGTGTATGAGCACCGAACAACAGCATTAAACGGCCACCAATGAAGATAAAAAAAGTTTTCTAAATGTTACACAATGAAACCTTTAAAAGCAGGAAAACTTTCGGTTGTTTTTTGAAGAAACTCAAAACTGTCTTTAGCTGAAATTTGTAATCTGCCTGCAATAAATAAAACCATTCAAATAACAGAAGGCTAAAACCACTTTTCTGTGGCTTCCTTGTGTGTCCTCCATGAATATCCAGTATGAGGAGAGTTATAGGTTCTGGTGGTTTTATTTCGACATTGACAAATTTTAAACATCTGTTTTCCTACTCTTTTTGCATTAAAACAGCATTTTAAAGTCCACACAGCCTAACATACATATTCCTATACAGTTTGCAACTACTTGGTTGAGTGTGCAACAAAAACAAGCCACAGGTTTGAGGAAGCACTTTGCAAAAGACTACACGACGCAAGATCATATGAAAAGCCAAATACGTATGTACGTACGTAAGCTGAGTGTGGCTGGCACATTGCCAACAAATCACCACTATCTGCAGATTTTCTACACCTTGTCAACATGTTATTACGTTGTCATTGTGTTGTTGAAGTGTTAACAAGGTATTAACAATGTGTTTAACTGGTTTAATCAAAGACTAGAGATAGATTTTAATCACTGTATTCCTAAAATATCATACCTTGTTTAACCTACTTGAGACTTACATGGGAATCTGGACATTGATTTGAAAGCTACAATCAAGAGACAGCTAGTTTAGTCTATCATTAAGACTGGAAATATGGGAAACAACTGCCCAAAGCAAACAAATTCTATCTTCTGAAGCTCATTAATTTACATTTTGTCTATTTTATCATCCAAAAACAAGTAGAGCTTGCATCTATGTGGACGACACCACATTTTACGAAGGCTAAAGAGTCCAAACACGTGGAATTCACATCTGAAGCCACGTGTAGCCAACACAGTACAAGTTGCTGTTATTTGCGAATTATCTACACCTTGTCGACGAGTTATTGTGTTGTTTGCATGTCAACAGGGTGTTAATACGTCATCGGTGTGCCAACAACCTCTTCATAATGTGTCATATGAGTTTGATTTGACTTTGGTCTCCCCGATTTTCCAAGGATATTAGGCAACAAGAAGCAAACAAAGTGCGTCACGTGGTCGGGGTTATGGCACAACACCTGTTCACCAATACAATAAGCTTGAGAGGAACAAAGACACACATCTATCATTCATTATCCGCTCACAGACTCACACTCTTCTTCTGCATAAATACACATGTTCATCCACAGAGCTGCTGGTATAGCCTGGTAGCACGCTGCTGGTTAATCACTGTGTTAATGTCAGTAAGCTGATTGGTCCATTGGGTCATTTTGGTGTTTGTTCAAAATCACGAGGCTACATGACTAACTGGTGTGACTCAGTTTCCGTCTCTTCTCATCTATCAATCCATCTATCCATCTCTGCCATTTGGGTTTACATGCAGAGCAGTAGTCCCCTTAAAAATGTAAACTTTTATGTAAAAATATCTGCCTCACCAGCGTGCAGAGAGCAGCTTCATATCCTCCAAACACCCCACTCAACTGAGATGTTTCCCCAAATTACTATAATTAGTTTTCTCTGCCAACATACAAAACTGCCAAGTGCAACTTTAACATTTGGGAAACTCGGGAGCAGCATGAACTCGCTTCATCTCATTTACTAAACGCACAGTTTGGAGGTTAAAAACTAAACTCCTCATTGAACTGAAAAAAATACATTTAGCTATGGAGATTAAGGAAGCATGAGGGGTGGCGTTAAACTGAGAAGAACTTTTAGAAAGAACAATTTGCTGGTTTACATTCGTTTTAGTTTAAAGACCACCTCTGGTGAAAATCAAATGTAATGTTTTTACCCTCTTAGCATGTCCATATGGATTTTTTTATATGCTAGAAGACAAACAATGAGAGAAATAAAAGTTTTCCTACCTTAAAATGAGAGTGTAACGATGACAAAACCACAGATTTAGACTTCCAATCCGATCAACTTCTTCAGAACTGGTTTCCAGTGGTGGCTGGTGAATTTTTCTCTTGGGGGGCGTACTTAATTTACCAAACGAAATAGCAGAGTCGGCAACACCGGAATAC
This sequence comes from Acanthochromis polyacanthus, assembly GCF_021347895.1. Lineage (NCBI taxonomy): Eukaryota > Metazoa > Chordata > Actinopteri > Pomacentridae > Acanthochromis > Acanthochromis polyacanthus. The sequence goes on along the minus strand of NC_067120.1, from coordinate 32,601,894 downwards.
AAGAATTGATGTAAATTATGTTCACAGCCATTTGATGTGCTATTACTATGCACCACTACGAGGGTACGCCTAAGCACTACTGCTGAGTCAAATAGACAATTAAATGCATGTAAATGTTACCAGCTCGTGAATTTGAATTTATCTCCCCAGTGTTTGATATGATTTGCTCCAGATAAGGTGTAATTGGTACACACAAACCCTTAAAATCTCCTTTTCTATAATTAAACAAATTAAGAATGTATAAATATGCAAATCTATTTTTTACTTCAAAAGTAAAAAAAGAAAATCAATTTTTCCAGCTTCAAAGAGTGCCAAGTGCTTCTTCTGTCCAGCAAAATCTTTGGAACAACATATTTATATTTACATACTCAAATAAACAAAAACAAATCAATACCTGTGAAACCAATAAACATTGGGCATTTTGTTAAAAAACCCTAACTATAAGGCTTAAAGCAGACAGTACTTCTGTGAGCTAACTTTTACATTAACAACCTTACATGACCATGAGAAAACAGCAAATCTGCAGATTTAAGATCAAAGCAATAAAAATTTGTCACTTTGCCTGAAAACAAAATACTGAAACCATTAGGCATTATACTATGTATAACTGTGCATGTGACAAATAAAACCTATCTTATCTTATCTTAGGCTTTGAGCCCAAAGTGCTTCTGTCAACTAACATTAAATATTTACAATGAAAATAAAGAAAAACAGTAATTCCTCAGATTTCAGAACATATGAAAATCAACAGGCTTTCAGTCTAAAGTGCCACTTGTGTCAACTAACATTTTTATTTACATTATTAAAAAAGTAAATCCTCACATTTTAGAGATTAAAGCCAGCACCTCTACAGCTGTGTTATTTTTTGTATGCAAGTTTTAATTAAAGGCAAGCAGAGGAACAAACCGCTCGCTCTCTGCTGCCACCCCATGGCCGGTGGTGTGTAAAGCGATCAGAGGGAGACAGGCTGTCTCCCTCTGATCGCTGTGATCGCTCAGCAGGGCGTTGTCAGCCTGCGCCCCGCGGTCTCCTATCTCTTGTATTGAAGAGGAACGAACTGCGCATGTCAAAGTTATAACGAGAGTCAGCGGGGCAAGATGAGTGCGCCCCAGGCCGGATATGACGTTTCTAATCTGACTTTTTATTACAAATTATACATCTTAGTAACTCTCTACAGGCTCTATTATCCATTTTGCTTGTTAAAAACATAGGATATGCATGTAAATGTAATTTTAAAAACGTTTTATCAAAGGAAGGACTGTGACTCTACATGATGTGAGACAGAGGGGGCGGTGCCCTAGCGCCCTCTATTGACCAGCTGCCCCTGCTGGTTTCTAGTTGCATAAATGACTGGATTACTATAATATTACAACTTGCCATTGTGTAAAACAGAGTAGTTTTCTAGAGATGGAAGGGTGGATGGAGATAGAGACGGATAATCCAAACGTTACAAAAGAATATGAAGCAATTTTGAGGCACAAACTAATCACTTCCATGTAAAAAACTTCAAAATTTAGAACTTTGATACTGACTGATGAGCCCTAAAACCCGTAAAAACCCATAAAAACAGTGACGATCACTAGTTTATTTACCTGAATTCATTGTTGTGTTATTATTTGTTTGTAGTATTAATAGATGTTCTGTGTGTAATTATCCTCTGTTCTGATGTGCATTTCTTTGTCTGGGAACTCGAAGTCAATAAAATCCGAGTTTACGACTTCTGATTATAAGACTGATCAACATTACTAGGATTGATAACTCATTAATATTTAATCTGAAATATTGGTAACTAATTTACAAATTTTATATTCGGTGGTGCCCTGATAAATGAGTACTTTCAAATACTCTTTTTTATAGTACTAACACATATCATTTTTTGCATCTTATTTAAGTTCTTCCACCAGCATGATTTGCCATCCACTCACCCATCTCTATTTGAACTAATAATAGCAACTATATTCCTAAAATGTCATACCTTCTCCAGCCCTCTTCAGACTTATCTGCAGGTTGAATCAAATGCTACAGCTAGCAGACAGCTAGTTTAGTGTATCATAAAGACCAGGAACTTGAGAAACAGTTGGGTCATTCTACCTCAGTTCATGAAGTCTTTAAAAAAGATCACATCTGACCATCTCATATTTGCCAAAATTTTTTTCTTTTCTGTGCACATATACGTTGGTAAGCAAAGCAAGCCTAAAATGTTTAGTTTCCTTCACGCCTATCTGTGGATCAATGTTTGAAGTGCGAGAACTTCAGAAATAACGTAGAGTCCTGAAAATTTGTAGGTTCATTGATATGTACATGTGGTTTTCAATGGTACAACTCTGTTTTGATAGAATAACACAAGCCAGTTATATGATGGTGCACATTTGGTCAAAAAATGTCCATGTTTCTGTCGACTGATAGTCCACCAAACAAAAAACCTTTATTTTCATGCCAGGAGGCCATGTTTTCTTCCTGTGAATGACACCAATACGAGTATGGTGCCAGTCAGAGGCATACAAAAGAAGTATACAATCAACAAGCTTACAAATTGTCAGTATTACAGCTACATTATATCTCAAGTTAAGGCACTTTGTACATTGATTCACACATTGGTGGAAGAAAGCGACGTAAAAATCGACATGACCTCATCATCTAGAAGAATTTATAACTAAAAAAAGCAAATGTTAGCTATTATATAAGCATTATTGTTTTATTTTTTGTTATTTTTTGCATTTATGGCTAATATCGTGACAATCAGGAGCCATGATGTGAAACTACTCTGAAAGTGAGTTATATAATATTGTTACCGGATTTAAAGAAAAATCATGGTTTAACAAAAATTCATCTACCAGGACTTCTAAAGATAACTAATTTCCGTTTTTTTTTTTTTTTTTTTTTTCGAATAGAAAAGACAAGATGAGCTTGCATCTATCTTCAGTTTTTTCTGTTTTCTCATTTCCGGCAGAATGACAGCTGACTGAGTATGTTGGTTTAGCAACACTTTAGGTTGAGAAATAAAGGAAATACAGAAAACTAGGTAGGACTGGGGAAGGAATGGGCAGAAAAATGAAGGTTGGAAGACTCTTTTCGCTTCTCCCCCTCTCCCCTCTCACTGCTTTCCATCTTCCTTCCCCTTCCTCTCTCTCTGGCCTGTCCCTCATATCGATCAGAGCCAGCAAAACAGGGAAGGAGAAAACGCTTTGTGATATTTTGGCAGGTGAGGAAGGAAGGATCGGAGGAAAGACAGCTACAGAAGACAGAAAGGAAAAAAAACAGGAGGCAGGGCGGGAAAATGAGATGGAGAGAAAAGGCCGACAGGAGGAGGAGGAGGAGGTCTGTTTGAATTTCCTATTAAAAGAATCAACTGCAGCAACTCGGGAGAATAGAGACGAATGAAAAAGATGGAGAAAGAAGGAGATGATGGGTTAATGTCTGCGTGCACACACAAAGACACACACGATTGTGAATCGATACGAGCCGCTGGAATTGATAGTATAATTCTGTCAAAGCCTCACACCTGCGGTAGCTCCGTGTGTTTTCAGATTGTGTGTTTCTGCACAACAACGTTGATGCCTTTTATCGTCATACATCCAGAGCAGAAAAGGAAGGAAGCTGGCTTCATATGTGAGCTAAACAAGTAAAAATAAAAAGTAATGTACTTTTTCTTCATGAATATTATACCTTAGAGTAGGACTAGATGGAGTATTAGTATGGCCATTTATGTGGCTGATATTTGGCATTTGTCCGATTATCAGTGTCTGTATTTTTATTAACAGATTATTGATAAATTAACTGCAAAGACAAAACTGGAAATTTTCAGTGTGGTAGGTTTATACTGGAGGTTATTTCCCATAGCAAAGAAAGAGATAACTTCAATAACAGAAGAGAATAATATGCGTGAGCTTTTAATGCCTCCTATATCCGGTGAGCCAACCGAAAGACACGACTCCAAGGTTTGGAGATTTCAAAGCATATATTATATAAACGCTAATTCATACTTTCCACGTGTCTTAATGTATAAATATCGTCATCTTCCAGAGTTTGGGAGAGATTCTGTGGGGACACCTGTGTGTACGTTGCACAAAACAAGAATAGGGACTTGCCGATTATTGTGGCCGATATTTGGCATTTTTAATTGGTATCTGTATTTTTATCGACCGATTATTCATCAATGAAATGCTCTACTTCGGCTCTGATGCAGCCTCCTCTCTCGGTCTTACGTCACTCTGTGGTCTCAGGAATGTCTCTCAAGCAACAAAGGCTCAACAAGAAATACAAGCCGTTGCACAAAACCAGGAAATTAGCTTCTCTTACTGTGACTAAATCTATGCTAAAAGCTAGCGGCTAAGTCAGAAGACAGCCACAGATTAACCTGAAACAGAGTCTGGGAAAACAAATAATGCTATATGATATGGGCCTTAGTGGGCAATAAAAATGACAGAACAGTGAAAAATTAAGAAAACAGAAGAGCAGCAGATGTAACTACAGGAGGCAAACTGATCAATCTCAGTCGATCTCACATAAACAGCATCCAAATTTAATCCCTTCTATTTTATTTATTCAATTACAGTCACTGTTATTAAAGCTGCTGTCCGGAGTTTCCGTTTGTTTTCAATATATGTATCATTTTTTAACAAAGCTTAAATGTGTTAGTCTAGTTCGATACTATAATATGAAGTTAGTATAACGCGATATGAAAATTTATTCCTGAGCTCCGCCTTCCTCTCATAGACCCCCATGTTATTCCAAAAAGCGCCGGTTGCTGCCGACCAATCAAGTTCGAGCTTCAGCTTTGTCATGCTGTCAATCAACGGTTACGCGCACAGCAAGCAAGCCCATGCAGAGGTGGGCGAGCTACGCACTACGCAACCGCGCGCACATTTGTTTTGCTTGTGGAGGAGAGTGCATCAGGGATCAGCAACTTCCAGAAAAGTTACCAATCCCACGGCTTGTCAGGCCAAGAGACTGCAGGACGTTTTTTGGCTCGGGGTGCTCGCGTCGCTCCCTGACCACGGCCTCCATAGCCCGTCTGACGGCTTCGTTTAGATGCCCGACCTCTGGAGGAAGATGTTGGGGCGTCTGGGACATACTCTTCGTCAGAGGAGTCATGCAATTCTGAACTCTAGATAGAAATAAATAAACAATGTAACGCATATACACGCGTAAATGCACCAAGTTTGATAAACAACGTCATCGAGAGGGATACACGAGTGTAATCACATATTGAAACTTTACTCGTTAGTCCTAGCAGATTCATGTTATTTTGGTATTAGGACAAGTTAGACTCAATTACAGAATTCTAACGTAATTCCTTTATTATTTACTAAATATACTAAATGTAGAAGAGGGGAAAACAGCAAAACAGGCAAGATGCTGCAGCACTCCGGGCACTCCTCTCATGTACTCCGCGCGTGCACAAATAAAGGGGCGAAATCAGAGGGAGGCAGGGTGGGACCACCAGTGTTTTGGGAGACGCTGCGATTCAAACTCCGGACAGCAGCTTTAACGAAGAACCCTAGTTATGCATGACAGGTTCTCTGCTATCACATGCTGTTCAAACATTAGATTTAATGTATATTGGGTAAAATATATCAGTTATCAGCCTTCCATGATTACCAGTCGGTGGATCCCTACCTTAGGGTTCCCCGTTTTGCTTCAGCTATGACTAGCTTCTTTAAAAACTTAAATGCATCTACGAGTCATGATTACAGAGTGACAAGGACTCTTCTCTTTACTTGCCAATATTCAAGGATGGTCTGAAACAAGACGCCTTGCCATCTCCCCACTGAGACAGTTTATACCATCTGCTTCGCGAAAGCACCTGAAATTAGGCTGCGTCTAAATTCATTTTGAATCGAGCTGAATTGGATGTTACCCACACAAAAGGACTCTGTGGTTCTGCTGCAGTCTTTCATCCTCAAGGTCAAGGTGTTTTCGTTACGCTCGCCTCCTTCAAGAAAGAATGTTTTGCTTCTGAATAGGGAAAGAAAAAAAATAAGACAGACAGGCAAAAGAAACGGGAGGAATAAAAGCATTTGGTTGGTTCTGATGAGACAACAGATGTTCCACCTTTCACGAAGCTTGACCGGAACAGGACACGAGACAGAAAGAAGCTAAAGAAACAAAGATGAGGTGTGGAGACAGGAAAGGGGGGTAAGCACTTTTTTATCCGCTTCATATTTTGTGCGGATATATTTTTATGCTAATCCGTTTGAGGAGGGCGCCTGTTTTGTCCGCTGTGTGTTGAGTGTTGGACTGCAGGGCTCTTTCTTGCAGGTATTTCAGTTCAGAAACATTTGGTGAATACCAGGTTCTAAGCTCTCTCTCCTCAGGTGTGGACCTTCTTATTTACGGCACACATTCACCAGCATATCAAGCATGGAAAGTAGTTTTCCAACCACACCAGCAGCTAACTCTGCTTATTTTGTTTAGCTAAGAAAAAAAGAACTAAAATATTTTAATTCGTTTTTGTCAAAGAATTTCTGTTTCATTCTTTGCCATCTTTGTTGTGTACAGTCACCGTGGTTACAAGTGTTGTTCCCATCTGCAATGGTACCTCCGTTTACTTGTGATCATACAGTGTCCGGGTCATTCTGCTCTGGCAAAATACAACAGATTGATTTTCTTCATTAAATAATATTCAAATTTTGGCAGTTTCAATAGAACATCCCACTTTCTCTGTCTTTCCTGCTACTGTTCTCCACTGCGGAGCGACTAATCAAACCCAAATTCAGTTTGTTGTCAGTTTGTCGGAAATATCTTGGAACTGGTTGTAGTTTTGGAACCGGTTCTTGACGCCCAACCCTATGTATGAATCGTCTTTCCTTTACCTCATTTATGATGGCCTGATTCTGCTAAAGTCTGCTTGTTCATTATTGTTTATCAAGGTGTCTGTTTTTATTGCAATAAAGTTTTCTCATTATGGACATTTCAGTTTGTAGCGTTAGAGAATTGAAAGTTAATGTTGCTACTGTTTGTTACCATTTGGCTTTTTCTGATGAATAAATACATAATGCAAAGGCAAAATGTCTAACTCTTTCTCCGATTGCACCTTTCGACTTATCACTTCTATTTTCTGTATGTGCTATATGTTATTTACAACATTATTTATCTATTGCTGTATGCAGTTTGGAATATTGTGCCACCTGCAGGTAATAATTGTTACAACTACAGAGTTAATATATTTCAGTTCCTTGAGTACAAGGTATGAGAAATCAATCAGTGTTATGAATCTTCGGTATTTCAAGTACTTTCAAGAACAATTTGACCATAACAGACTAAGAGTGACGAAGGACTGATGTGACCTGACCTCTACTTATAACTCGTCTTCAAGAAGCAAACATCAAAATAGTTTCTGCTGTCATCAGTGGCAGCAGGGTTAAAGGCTTCAGGATCAAAACCTTCTCCATCACCGTCTGCTTCCTTGCTGCGTTCGTCCGATCTGAGGACAAACTGCAGTTTCCAGTTCCAGTTCCCATTCCCAGAGAGGGTCAGTGACTTTTCAATTACTAATTTTAAAGATGCATGACTCCAAGAAGAATGAAGTGCATAGAAAGTGACTGGTGACCAACACTAGTCAAATGCTGCTATTAATGAATTGAGTAATGTTTCTGGAAAATATCCAACCTCACCTAAAAAGAGGGAGATCAGGACTTCACGGTGAGGAATTTAAATCGAAAATATGCCTTGTAGAATTAAAGTTAATCAATCTAAAGTTTAGACATTGAAACACTTAAAGTGACCCACGAGTGTGTCAAAGGATCTCCTTAAAAGCAAATGCACATAAACACTAATAGAAAGATTTACAATCAGTAAAAACTGTACAATTTTATGGTCACACTTAAAAAAATGTTACTTGTGATTTTATTGTCTGTAATTTAACAAAACAAGGACAATTTGTAAAATAACAGTTCAATCCCTAAAATATATATATATATATATATATATATATATATATATATATATATATATATATATAGTTGTGCTCATAAATTTACCCTGGCCAAATTTGTGAAATATTGTCCTTTATTTTTTAGCAAATATGTTTGTTAATGGAAACATTTTTCTTTCATTTAGGGCTGGTGTTCAGACAAAGCTATTTATTGTCATGCAACTGTATTTGCTCTGATCATTCATGTTTTCATTAAAGAATGGAGCACATTTTATAAATTCTGCCAGGGTATGTAAACTTATGAGCACAACTGTATATATATATATATATATATATATATATATATATTCTTTGAAATAACAGCAAATATCTGACAAATAATATTTTTTGCTGATATAAATACAATTTAAAAAACAGTCATTTTACAGTCAAACACTGTAAAAGAACGAATTTCCATTTGTAAAAATATAGATTTATGATGTGGACAAATGGTGCTACTAATAAATGGAGTAAAATTTTTGCAAAATAACGAACTTCACCTACAAAGAGCAAACAGGACCATAATAGTGAAGAGTTCAAGACGAAAACATGCACTAGAGAATTAGAATTCAATCCAAAACTTAGAATTTGAAATTCTTAAAGTGGCCCATTAGTGTGTAAAATAATCTTCCTTTGAAAATAATTATTCATATAAACACTGATAGAAAGATGCATGATCCGTAAAAACAGTGTAATTCTATGGTCACACTTTTGCTTTATTATCTGTAATTTAACAAAACAAAGAGAATCTGTAAAATAACAGTTCGTTCTTTAATATACATAATTTCTCTTTCAAACAGCAGCAAATATCTGTCAAATAATATTCATTGCTGTTGAAAAAAATTCAAAAAACAAGTTTCCATTTGTAAAAATACAGATTTGTGATGTGGTCAATAGGTGCTGCTAATAAACTGAGTAATACTTTTGCAAAATATCCAACTTTACCTATAAAGAAATAACAGGATGTCATGGTGAAGAGTTTAAGACGAAAACATGCTGGAAACGATCAAAGGCGTTAACCCAAAACTTAGAAATTGAACGTGGCCCAATCAAAGTGCAAAATATTCTCCCACTTTGATTAAATATGTACATAAACATTGACAGGAAGATTTATAATTAATATTTCACAAAAGCACACTTGTGTGACAACAGTTTACAGATTATTTGTTTCCATGGTCCAAGCAAGTCTGTTTAGTGCCACACAGTTTTAATATTCATACTTTTATGCTATTAAGTCTTTTTTTGGAGCCAATATCGCACAGATTTGGGCAATTAAACTTTAAAATCTGAATGAGGTTTCGCAAATCTTCCCTGATCAAGGTCACGACATTGTAAAACCACAGTCTATTCCAAAGCCTGTGTTCTACGTCTTAATCTGTGCAGGTATTTCCGTTGTGTTTGGACTGTAAATCCAGCTGCACATCTGTGTGCATGACATGTTCTCAGTATGTGCAGATGTGTTTTTGTGCATATATGTGTGTGTGCAAAGGTCGCACAGTTTGACCTCTCCTCATTAATCTCCTCTGGAGAAGAAACAAGCTCCATCTATCAAGTCGCCATCCCAGAGGGGGACCAGAGAGCCTCCTCGTCTTCCTCTACCTCCCCACTTTCACACTTGCCAAAATTCCTCCTCTTTGATAGGACAAATGTAGAAAAAAAGATTGCTTTCCTTGTAGTCTAGCTCGATTCTTTCCCTCTGTCCTTCTGCTAAATCGCAGAAGAGTGCAATTTTCTGCTGAATTCTGAGAGTGAAGCTCCAAACAAACCCAAAATGTAACAGCCCTGAAGTGCATTCTCCATATCAGACCGGACCACAGCACATTGTTTTAGCATCCTGTCAAAACCTAGATGAAGCTTAGTGTGATGTGTAGCACCAAACCATGTAGCTCAGACAGTTACGAACCATGAAAAGTGGGTTGTAGTACTAAAGAAGTGAACCTTGGGTACTTTAGCTTGTGGTAACGTTGCTACCCTGTAGAAGTGAATGAATAAATTAGTTCTAAGAACAATTACATACATTTGTGGTGCCTCCATTGACCAAGATTCTATTTGTATCCCAAGATGAATCATATCTTTTTTTTAATCTGCATTCTAACAGACTCAAATGAGTGTTTTGTGAAATTTTCTGTAGGTGTGAATAATATCCTGCCCTTTTTTTTTCTCTCTCACATGCTCTGTTTCACACCGTTTTTTGCTTTGAATAAAACAGTATAAAATAATCTCGGTTCCTCTTTCTTATTCTCCAGATCTCGGCTTTCCGTCACCGTCTTATGCCTTTACCGAGAAGACAAAGTAGAGAGGAGAGAAAAAGAAATTGAAGGTAAAGCAGAGGGAGCTGTTATGTGGATTGGCTGCGCTCGCAACCAAAACCATGGCAACCCATCAGCGCTTACCTTGAACCAGACGAGAGGGCTGCCATTGTAGGCAAAGTTTGAAAGGCAGTGTATGCATTTCTCACAGCAAGCAAGATGAGTCGTGACACTTACATAAAGTAAAGGCATTTCATTTTGTACATGTGAAATTATATGGTGCTGATACAGTAAAAAACCTCCATTATATGTTGCCACGATGACCTTTTCTCACCTGTGACATGCACATTAAGAAAAGTAGAAGGAATGCTTTTGAAACATGTAAAAACTTTAGAACTGATAATATGAAGCTCCTCTTTCTGCTTCCTGTTTTGACTCTCTCTGTTATTACCTTCAATGGTTTTCTCTCGGATGATTTCAATGTCAAATCTAATTTCTGAATCCAATATAAAGTGGGGGACAATTTTAAAACAAAAAGCTCATTTGAATAATTTTTTCAAATCCTTATCAATTCACAGCTTCCATGAATCATAAAAAGTATTTGCTGTATCAGTAACAACACAGTCTGTAACTACTCTGGTCCAATGTATCATACAGTTCTGTAAAACATTGTTTTCCTTTTAATTTATCAATAATTGGTCAATAAAAAAACAAATACTGAAAATGACAGATATCCACAACACCAATTAGTCTATCCTCATTGCACAGTGTCTGTTTTGTACAACGTTCACAGAGGTGTCCACACAAATCTCTTGCAAACTTCAGAAGATGATCACAATTCTGTCACTTTTATTGCCCATTGAGGCAAATATCTTAAAGGATTATTTGGACAATTTTGTGTCATTTTTGGACATTTTTCAAAAGCTATAAACTCAAACAGTGTAGCCCCAACAGAGCTTAAATTTGACCAGGATGTACACCAGTCAGATGATCAAAAGTTATGAAAATGCTCCGCAAAAGTCTGAGGGCGTGGAAATGGCAACCCACGAAATGTGGCCATTTTGAATGTCTCTCCATGGCACAGGAAGTGCTTTCTAAGTAGCCTGTACATGCTCCAATTTGCTTAAAACTTTACATGTGTGATCAGAGTCTGGCCCCAATCACATCCATAGGTTGATGTACATTCACAGTCATAGCGCCACTTGCCGACCATTTTGAATATCTCGCCACGAACCAGGAAGTGCTGTCTAACTAGCCTGTACATGCACAAAACTGCCTCAAACTTTACATGTTCGGATGCGAGGAACTGACTAACATGCTTGCATTAATTTTTGTTTCCTGGACTCTGTTTCAGGCTAATCTGCAGCTGCCTTCTGACTTAGCTGCTATCCATTAGCATAGCTATAGCCACAGTAACAGAAGCTCATTTCCTCCTTTGTGGCAATGGTTAATATTTCTTGTTGAATTTTTGCTGCTTGAGAGACATTCCTGAGACTGCTAAAATGACGTCAGACAGAGTGGAGGTTGCATCAGACATGATAATCGGTCAATAAAAATACAGATACCGATCATCGGAAAAATTCCAATTATCAGCCACAATAATCGGTCCATCCTTATTCTGTTTTGTACAACGTCCACAGAGGTGTCCACACAGATCTCTTGCAAACTTGGGAAGATGATGAAAGTTACACAGTAAGACATGTGGAAAGCAGGACTTAGCATTTACGTAATATATGCACTTTAATCTCAAAACCCTGTAATCTTGGAATTGTGTCTTTGGGTTGACTCGCCATTAGTCTGACTCACCAGATGTAGGATGCAGGTAAAAGCTACCATTCACTACTTTCTTCTGCCATCTGCAAGTTACCTCTGTCTTTGCTATGAGAAATAACCTCCAGTATAAACCTGTCACACTAAAAATTTCTAGTTTTGCAGAGGATTAGCAACCCTGCTAGTTTTTATTTTTGCACCAAGTGACCTATTTTTAATCCATCCCTGCATGCAAATGTTCCAGTAAAACAATTCCAACTGTCCAAAATAATTCCAACAATTATTTTCAGAGAACACCAATTGTTTTTTTCATTTAGCTCCACCTACGATGACTGGGATCACTTAAAAAAAATACAAGAAAGCCAAAGCACTTGTTTTTTTGTGCAGCCTGACCATTTTGCTCTACAGAATGGGTTGGCTAACTGAGACTAGCTGTCCATAAAATTCTGACCTTTAACTTGACACATTTGAAAAATAAACTGTACATTGTGAATTTGCATACACTTTTCTTTTATTCTGCTCGAAAACACGTATTATTTTCTTCAGTTTCATTGTCCAATAGCATCTCTTACTCTCAAATTGATCATTTTTTAAATCGTCCTTTAGCTTTTTTAATTATTACTAGAGTCAACTGAACCCTCTTCTTAAGTCATGCATAATAAAGTATCTCCATCAGAGACTCATACTTGATTACTATCCGACTCAGCTTATCAAATGAGATCACTTAGGATTTAAATGCAGTGCACTGATTGTGTGCAATGAGTAAAAACTACCTTCAGCATTACCATGTAGTTAGCTCCTGAGTGTATTTTAATATTGCTGCAATAAAATACTTCATACACCACGTATAGTTGGAAGCGGACACACAAACAGGCTAACAAATGGGCATAATTAACTGTACAGATCAATAAGGCTTTAAATGAAACACACTCATCACTGTATCCCTGAGCTTCGGTGCTGTCCAACAACATAGCAGGAAGGTGTAAGAGCGGTTAGTGAGTGTGTAAGTGTGTGTTTACCCAATGAGCACAACCGGAACACTATTAGCTCAGTTCACACGGAGCATTTAACACTGACAGAGACAAAGAGAAGAAGAATCAGAAGGTTGGATGGTGTGTTTCTGGAGGGTGGAGGCTGTGTTAACACTTCCGCCCATGGGGAAGAAGGCGTTAAACTTTGGTCCTCGGGGGCAACCAGCTGCAGATGTTTGATTCTCTGTGGCAATTAATCAAACACACCTCCAGCTGAAGTTGTGAGATTCTTGACATGGGATACCGAGCAGCAGATACGCTTGCCTTTGGTGCTGGTTTGAAGCCCAGCATACATGAATACGTAGTGCAATCAAAGTCACGTTGTGCAATCACACATTTTACTAAGTGCCTCCTTAAATGGTTCTTGTTGCCATGTCACCTATTTCCTTTTATTTTCTACATACAAGTATAAGCTGTTGCAGCCGTTGTGTGTCAAAGGTGTGCTTTCATGCTTGTGACCCTCCATCATATCTGCAGCTTACCTCAGCACATACCTGTACTCCATGTCCCAGTACGGTTTAGCTCTACTAAAAATAAAACGGATGACACTGCATTCTAAAACACGCCACGTCCCAAGAATCCTTTATGCAATCCATTATTTAAATAAAATACGTCTGAGATGATGTTCTCTGTTGGAACTAAACAAAAAAAAGAGGAGATGGATTTAAAGTGGGGACATACATCGGGTCATTTCTTGCCCTTGAGCTTTGATTCGACAGAGTAAGCACCCTTTGACTCGTTTTTCACTGACCTCCAAATAGGCATTTAGGTCATTTGATGAGGAGCATGTGTTTGTCTGTACTTGTTAGCCCTGTGATAAATTGGTGACCTGCCCAGGGTTCTAGCCTACCTACAACAAAAAGCCCACTGTCCAGGATAAGAATGTACTGTAGGCTCATAGATAAGATTTATTTCTTATGATCGACCAATGTGTTCTCATTCCCAAGGTGTCAAATACAGCTGGCGCCTGACAGACAAGGTGTCCTTTGGTATCAGTGCCACCTCAGGCAATGTCATACACACAAGACTGGAAAACAACGGTGTGTCACATATAACAGAATATTGTCATATTGATGTCCATATCGTGCCAGAGAGAAATATTACAGAATAGTGTCCCACCTCATGAGATCTTTTTAGGGGAGTAGATGTAAATTTTTAAAGGTTTCCCATAAATCCGCCTGATTCTTTGATTACATCTGTTTACAGGGAAATATGTACCTTAAAGTTTTGAAATTAGCCATTAGATGCCTCCTGTAGATGTAGGATCAACGACCTACTTCATTCCAGGTTAAATGAATACTTGTTTGCTGGTCTGAAGTCACTAAGCTTATAGAAGTCTCTGTACCGGTGCTCCTTTGCATACTAAACTCACTGTAGTATTAAACAGTACGAGGTTACAACTGGTGGTACAACCAGCTAATCTACAATATTTTAAGTATGCATTTTCTTGGAAAATGGTATCGGGTAACGAAAGACACAATTTATTAATTTTCTCATATCTTATCGGGAGCAAAAAAAACTTGATTGGGATATCAGTGACATGCAATGTGTTGCAGTGAGGAACAAAAAGCAGAACGCGAAGCGAGTCTAGATATGAAAATGTTTGGGATGATATGTTTAACACGGTTTATATTCTTCAGTAGGAATTTGAGGTCAGATTTGACCAGGTTTGTAGCTAACACAAGACTTAAGAATTAGAATGTTGCTTGGAAATAGGGCCTAATAACAATGTTTTCCATGAAAACTTACACTTCTATTCATGCGCTAACATAATTGCACAAAGGTTTTCTAATCATCAATGAGCCTTTCAACACCATTAGCTAACACAATGTAGCATTAGAACACACGAGTGATGGTTGCTGGAAATGTTCCTCTGTACCCCTATGTAGATTTTCGATTAAAAATCAGACATTTTCAGCTTGAATAGTCATTTACCACATCAAGAATGTCAAGACTATAGTTTTGATTAATTTAACGTAATCTTCACTGAAAAGCGCTTTTCAAAAATAAGGACATTTTAGTGACTCCAAACCTTTGAACAGTGCTGTAAATATAAAACATGCTTCGTATAATCAGGATGGTCCCGAATTTAGCTGTAAGCAGCATCTGTAAAACCCTCCGCAAATAATTGGGGTTAAACATCAGTTCAAATTTCAGGCAAGGTTATTCCGATTGTTGGAAGGTATGAAAGGGGTGTAAATCAGTCCAACACTTCCGTGGTGCGGAACTGTCTTATTTATACACCAAAACTACTTTGTAAGGTTTAAAAAAGATCATGGTTTGGGTTAAAACACACACAAACACAGCTGATCGAAGAGAAGGCGACAGCTGAGAAGAAGAGGAATCAAGTTAAAAAGAGTGTGAAAGCAATTGAAGAAGAGTGGGAAACACAAATATCCAATGTGGCCTTCTACTCTGATGCTGCCATCATGAAGCCAATCCATAAGAGGACCGCCTGAGCCAGACACATTTTGTAGACACAAAAGCCTTGCACAACAGCACTTGGATCTTCTTTTAAAGCAACTACTATGTTTTTGTTTAGGAACTGTACAATAGAAAAAGATGAAGCAGTTGGTAACTTTCTGGTGGAACCAACCTATTTTCATTCCCAGGGTGTCAAAACTTGACATTTCATTAAAATCATTAGCGTATAATACACAGGTGTCACTGTTTTACCATTCTTTCCAATAATGGAGGTGCCAATGGTTGAGGTGAATGAGGTTAGTTTCCTGTTCTGGACCATTATATTTGTTTTATTTTGTGAGTGAAGTTTCATTGTTACGGCTTGATGAAGTATACGTACCACAAACACTGTTTAGGATGATCATGTTTTGGGTTAAAATTGATGCTTTTGCAACATTAAGTACATCACAAGGCAAACTTCTCATTGCCTGGAAAGAAACAACATTGAAGACACCACAAGAGAACTATTCCGATGTTCACAGACTTTTACAGGTCTATCGGGAGACCTTGTGTGCAGAAAAACGATGTGAAAGTTTACCCGGTGTGTTCAAATATGTTGCCGAGGGATCCTGACAAAGCAGCCGTATGCAGCGAGTTGGGAGAGAGACGGGGCTTGATCGACTGATGGACAGTGGCGGTTTTTCACGGAGGCCAAGGGAAGCCTGACTTCCCCAAAAAATATGCAAGAAAGAAAAAATATAAATAATCTTCACCACTATGTATTTTATGTTTTATATTTTTGTCATTCCTTGTTGTCAAAACACTACATCAGGCATTTGTGCTTTGTGAGGAGCAAAACAGCGACCCTCTTGTCAAGCTCTTTTTGTGCATTACACTACGTCTCTCATGCCCTCGCACTGTCTGTCTGTTCAGAGGCCAGCTTCACCTTGCCTCCCTTAGAGAAAAAAACAGCCCGTATTAGCCAATCAGATTGAAGCAAGGCTCATCGCTTAATGGTCAATACATCATTAAAAAAAACATAAGGGAGGCCAGATCAAATCTGGCTTCCAACCAATCACATACTGTGATGAACAATACCCACACTAATGCAGCTGTCCCACCAGGCGCCAGCAAGCCCACACAGCAAGTATAGCCATCAAGCTAGCCAGAGAATGGATGGTGACAGGGACCTTGAGTTTCTTGTAAAAAATGACTTCACAAAACTTCCTTTTGAAGTTCAACTACAAGTCAAAAGGGACGGTAGGCCAACTCCAAAGCTCAATCTAACTAAGTGTAGAGCTAATGGAAAAGCTCGCTCTTTTTGTGAAGCTAACTATACCAGAAACAAGTGGCTAACGGGAAGTGCCAAGCTTAACCGGCTTTTCTGCTGGATGTCTCCTATTTGACCGGTCTACCGGCTCCCTGAACAACCCCTGGAGCACTTAACCTCTTTTTTTTCACTGAAATGAATGAGAAGTCGGTAGAATAAAGGTACTGTAACAGTAGGCTGATTTGTTTACATGAAAATAACAGCTAAAACACCGAATCTAATTTGTTGTTCACACTGGCTTCCTCGGTAATTTTGGTCACGGGCCGCCACTGCAGATGGACGCCTCATTTTCAAATGATTGAGGATTTGCACACAGCAGGGTAGCAGAAAACATGTCATGTAACCTTAAAGTCTATATTTCTGATATATAGAGTGAATCTAAACGGCAAATGTATTGTTAAGTTTTAATGTATCCCTTTTTCTTTATCGGTAAAGAACACTGATGTGCATGAATGTCTCTGTATGTATTTTTCTTCCAAAGTCTTCAATGTGTCCACTGCTGATGCAACAAGAGGCACGAAAACAGCAAAAGTGTGCACTGTCCTACCTTAAAACATGTACATTCAGTTCTTGTATGAACAGTTGTCTTTTGGCAAATTTTCAAAATGAATAAACATGACAGAAGCACTATGTAATCAGCAGCTTTTGGTAATGGCACTCTGAGCTAACCGAGAGGTACCTTATCCATGTGCTGCTTTTATAATTTGTGCGAGAAGAAGAGTGAAAAATCCAAACTGATACCGTCATCAAGTTAGGCTCCATTGTACACTTTATCTTGATAACAGCAACATTATAACCATCACTAAAGAACACTTAGCCCACATATACTGTTTTTCCCCATTTGTAATATTTTAAATGAATGAAAGTATGTACACCTTTCAAAAGTGGCATTCTGAGCTAAGTGGGAGGTTCCCTTTTAGGATATTAAACATTTTCCATGCATTACTGATGTAATTTGTTCAACAAGAAGAGTGGGGAAGTGGGAAACACAAATATCTGATGTGTCCGTCTACCCTGATACCATCATCGTGTTCGCCTTCAGTGTGCTCTTCTCTGAATAAAAGCAACATCACTGAAGAACACTTAGTCCACATGTACAGTTTTATTTTTCAAATGCACGTTTCTGCATGGAATTTTTCCTTCCAAAGCCGTCAGTGCGTCTACTTCTGATGCGACAACGGGCATAAAAACATAGTAAAAGTGTGCACTGTCCTGCCTTAAGATGTGTACATTCATTCCTTTGGCAAACTTTTAAAAGGAATAAACATGACAGAAGCACTATCAAATCAGTAGCTTTCAGTGATGGCATTTTGAGCTAACGGGGAGGTTTCCTCACAGGATATCAAACATTATCCATGCATTACTTTTGCAATTTGTGCAAGACGAAGAGTGAAAAACACAAATTCTGATACCGTCAACAACTCAGGCTTCAGTGTACACTTTATCTTGATAACAGCAACATTAAAACCATCACTAAAGAACATTTCGCACTGTTTTTTTCAATCCTCATTTGTAATATTTTAAGTGCATGAATATATATGTACAGCTTTCAGTAGTGGTATTCTGAGCTAATTTGGAGGTTCCCTTATAGCAGGGGTGTCAAACTCCGTTCCTGGAGGTCCACTATCCTGCATGTTTTAGATGTTTCCCTCTTCCAACACACCTGATTCAAATGATCAGGCTCGTTATCAGGCTTCTGCTGAGCTTGATGATAAGCTGATCATTTGAATCAGGTGTGTTGGAAGAGGGAAACATCTAAAACATGCAGGATAGTGGCCCTCCAGGAACTGAGTTTGACACCCCTGCCTTATAGGATATTAAACATTTCCCATGCATTATTTTTGCAATTTGTGCAACAAGAAGAGTGGGGAAGTGGGAAACACAAATATCTGATGTGTCTG
Organism: Acanthochromis polyacanthus; assembly: GCF_021347895.1. Taxonomy (NCBI): domain Eukaryota; kingdom Metazoa; phylum Chordata; class Actinopteri; family Pomacentridae; genus Acanthochromis; species Acanthochromis polyacanthus. The sequence goes on along the minus strand of NC_067120.1, from coordinate 32,583,295 downwards.
TCTATCCTGATACCATCTTCATGTTGGCCTTTTCTCAATAAAAGCAGCATCACTAAATAACACATGCATTTGCAAACATGCATGTTTCTGTGTGCCAATGTGCCAACTTCTGGTGCAACAACGGGCACAAAAACATAGTAAAAGTGTGCACTGTCCTGCCTTAAAACACGTACATTCAGTATATGAACAGCTGACGAAGAGGTTTACTTACAGAATATCAAACATTTTCAACGCATTATTTTGTAATTTGCAGAATTCTCTAATAAAGATGATGTTCACAATAGTTCTCACTCAGTCTTTTGAAAACCTCAGTAATGTCAAACATCTACATGACCATTCTAAAACAATAAAATCGGTGCAGCTTTCTCAGCAGTGTGCTCTATACATGACACTCAAAAAAACACCCAGCAACAACAGCCTGAGTTAGAAAAATACTCTAGATGTAGGGAAAGTTTGACAAAAAGAAGAGGGTGAGACTGCCACTTAAGCAAGGATTGGGAGATGAATAAATAAGACAATTAAAATGAGGGGGGTGAAGCAGAGAGCGAGGAGAAAGTGGAGATGGCGAAGGAGAAGAACTGGAGGAGAGCTGGTGGTGTTTCGGTCGGGCTGGGGAGGGAGAGAGGAGCTGTGGAGGGCCAGAAAAACAAGCAGACAATAAACAGATCGAAGGAGAGAGGAGAGAAAAACAGGCTGAGAGGGAGAGAGAGGCACGGAGGGCTGGAGGCAAACTCAGCGTGAACTGGAGAGAGGAGACAGTGAAAGACGGGGGGAGGAAATAAATGTGGAAAAATAAATGAAGAGAGAGAATGGCAGTGAAAAGAGGAGGGAGAAAAGTGTGTGTGTGGGGGGGGGAATCACAAGCGAGGACGGAGAATGATGCGGAGAGTCCAACGACCGAATTCTGCATGTTTAGTTCTAGAGTTAATGTGTTGGATGGAAAGAAAGACGAGTTAAAGGACAAAGAAAGAGACGGTAAATGTTACATTAACCCGAGGCGGCAGAGACAGAGGTAGATGTACAAAAGAGGACGCAGAGACGTAACAGGTGAGACAGAGGGTGAGGCAGACGAGCAAGGTGAGGAGCAGAGGGAGAAAAAGAATGATGGAGGAAAATAAAATAAGCCGCAGAGATGGTTGAATTGGCTGTCAGAGCTCTCCTATCTTTATTACTTTTCTATAGAGCTGTTTGGAAGGAACAAAGGGAGAGTGTGTCTTCACGGTGTGTGTGTCCTGGACGCCCAAGGCTACCAGGAACCCGCCTGTGTGTGTTCATATGTGTGTGTGTAGTGTACTCGCTGCACACACAAAAGCCACAAACACACGCTCTGGAACAGGGTGCTCATGCTTGCCGAAGGGGTCTTTTCATTCGAGGCTCAAGGCTCAACCTTCAGCGAACATAAGAGAAGCACAAGGCCAGCAGGACTGAATAGAACACACACACACACACACACACTTCTTCCTACGCCTCCCCTCCACATCTATCTTTTCTCCTCCATTTTTTTTCTCGTATTTTTCCCTCCCGTCATTCTTCTGCGGTAGATGAGAAGGCCTTGTATTATACATTCACTTTTGTACCTCCGGATTCCATTTGCATGTTTCCAGTCACTGTAACGGCCGTTTCACAATAATACACGTGTATGTGATTGGAAATGAAAGTGGTGTTTGCAACTTGGTGGTGTGCGCTTAAAGGATAGTTCTTCGGCACATTTCGCAGAGCAAATGTGGGCACTACAGAACCAGGCGGTTGGAGCTGCTAGGTGGCATCTCTGCGGTTCAGAGGAGAAATCTGCTCTGAGATCTTGTTGTGAAGAAATGTTCAGCTGAGAACGTCTGGCGGAGTTAAAGGTTTAGGGATCCAGTTTTAAATCTCCAAAACTGCTCACAGACTCATTTAGGTTGCCTCAATAATATCAAAAATGTTTAGAATTTTGAGAAAATTTGAGATGGAAGTACCCAGAGCACCAGAAACATTGCAGAGGCTAACATCAGCAACTAAAACTGATAGTTTAAACATTTTAAGTGCTATGTACTTAATTATCTTAATTAGGAATATGAGTTTTTAAGAACATTAAGCAAATTCAGGAGAGGCCTTGAAAATCTGACCTCAAGCTGATAAGAACTAAAGCTTTCAAGCCCATTTCATGAAGATACTTCAACTTTAATTTTGTTTTAAAATCAACTAATGCAGAAATTTGAGTTTATATCGCACAAAATATTAAACCGAGGCAAATTCCCCATATCATTATGTCAATCCAACTTAAAAAGGTGTATCTAAATCAGCAGTTTGCTGCCATGCATTTAATAATTTGGTGAGAATAGACCCCACTGAAATACTTTTAAGATGCAGCTAGCAGCAACAATGACTGCAAACATGGACTACAAAAACACCGCACTCAGTCCAGTTAATTCAAATAAAGTGAGGTAAAAATAAATCCTGTTTTCTTAACTATCTGGCCTAAACTCTTAGTAAAGAGTTCCATTCATGGTGAGGCCACCTTTGAGAACTCTGGTGACAGATACCCATTTTCACCAGTCGAATAAAGACTTCTACGAAACGACTCTTAGATAATTAACATGGACTTGTTTAGCTGCGAGTCGAGCTCCCAAACGCCTCATTGGGTGGTTCATTCATGCATTTCCACTGGACGTCACGCCAAGTTCTAAAAGCTCAAAAAAAAAAAAAAGTCAGCCTTGCTATCTGTGAAGAAGTCTGGGATTTTGTGTTTGTGCATATGATAGATGGAGGGAGACAGATAAACAGAGACAGACGGACAAATAGAGCAGTTTTATATCTCCGCCCAGCTGGTAATCGGGCTTCAAAAACACAGCGAGAGGGTTGTGTTCCGCTAAGTGGCAATTGATCACCGTGCGAGTGTGTGTGTGAAGGGAAAACATGGGTGATAGTTTAACTGATCCTCCTCGGTACGCACACACCTGTCTCACTTTTTGTCTCATCTCCACTGTTATCTCGGCTCGTCTTCATCGCCCCCCCTCCTCCCGTCTGCTTCAATCCGTCGCTCTGAGGAGTGGGTGTGCTCTCCACTGTCCTTCTCCAATCTCCCTCCTCAGTGTGCGTCCACCGCTACCATGGACACAGCACACACACAGCGACACACATGCACACCTCCTCAGTCCCTTTCTCTTTCCTACAGTTTCCTTCCTCTGTCCGCCTTTTCACCCCCGTCTCCCCCTCATCTGTTCCTACTTCTCTTCATTAAGCCTCCACCGTCTCCTCTTTGCCTCCTGCTCAGCGCTCACTTATCAAAGCCGCATTCAAAGCGCAGGAGGAGACCGGGCGAGAGAGACGGGTCAGATAAGACAAGATAGTGTGTCCAAAAAAAACGGAAAAAAAAAAACAAATCCCCAACAACAAGTGCGCATCTTTGTTTGCTGTCTGTTTTTGATATTTTTTTTTGGTGTGTTCTCTTTCTTACCCACAGCGATGCTAGAAGTGGACACAGAATCCAAAGCACCCGTTGCCTCGGTCTCCATCAAAACAAAGCAATTACACAGACGCAGAGTGAGGGCGCCACCTCCAACGGCCCAAACATGTAGAGGGTCGACAGGCCGGCGGTTTTGATCTACTCTCGCCTTAAACTCATCTTTAAAAGCGCGATCTACTTCATAACACAGAATCTCATCTCCCACCGATGCAGGGGATTTCATTTAGCATGCAGAAAACTAAGCAGAGCACAGCAACAGGCCACACTATACTAGACTGGTTCCATTTTCTAGAAAGACATTCCAAGGCATTTCTCTTCAGCTTATGGCATATTGCATTTTTTGGACAATTATGTGATTCGCGGATTTCATGAATACAGCGAGCTAAATTTTGCCTAAGTGGCCCTTTGCAACCAACGTAAAAACATGGCTGATGGATCAAATGCAACTTTAGCACCCAACGGCATTATGACATACATAGTATTTTTTTTCTGAGCCGGTGAAATGGTTCTAGACGATGAAGCCAAGAAAGTAGCATGGCAAGAACATTACCAGAGATTGTTGAACAGAGTTCCCCTGGGACTCAGAGCAGTTGTCGGTGGCTGACCTAGTCGCCGGACCTGCAATACAGATCACCGAGAAGATGGTTAAGGATGCTGTGAAGAGTTCAAAGAGTGGTAAAGCAGCTGGACCATCGGGCATCACAGCCAAGATGCTGAAGGCCAACATCAGTGAAATACAGTTTGGGTTCATGCCAGGCAGAGGAACAACTGATGCAATATTCATCCTCTGCCAACTGCAAGAGAGGTACATGGAGAAGAACAAGGCTCTCTACTTCTGCTTCATTGACCTGGAAAAAGCATTTGACCGTGCCCCTAGAGAGGTCCTGTGGTGGGCAATGAGGAAGGTTGGTGTTGAGGAGTGGCTGCTTAAGGTAGTTCAGGCTATGTACAGACATGCCAAGAGCAAGGTCAGAGTGGGTGACACTTACAGTGAGGCATTTGACATCAGGGTTGGAGTGCTCCAAGGATCCGTTCTCAGCCCCCTACTGTTTATCATTGTGCTTGAGGCCATCTCCAGAGACTTCTGTATCGCTTCCTTGGGAGTTGCTGTATGCCGATGACTTGGTTATCGTCTCAGACACCATGGAGGAATTAACCAACAGAACAAAGTAGTGGAAAACAAACCTTGAGTGCAAAGGACTGAGAGTGAATATGGGCAAGACCAAGGTTTTGTGCAGCGGCAAAGACATGAACATAGATGGTAGACACAGGTAAATGGCCATGTGGGGTTTATGTGTATGTTTATTACGGATCCCCATTAGTCCTCACTGCAGTGAAGACTATTCTTCCTGGGGTCCAAAAATGTACATTTTTCAAACATAATACAGTGAACCCTCGTTTATCGTGGGGGTTATGTTCCAAAAAGAACCCGTGATAGGCGAAATCCGTGAAGTAGTCAGCTTTATTTTTTACAGTTATTATACAATACTGCACTTAGGGGAGCGCTGCAGCCAGATAGACGCCGCGGCGGTACTCTTGCCTCAGAGAGCGGGTCGGCTGAATCAATTGGAGCAGTCGGGGGTGGGGAAGGCTTGCGCCTGCGCTCTTCTCCTGGGGAGTGCGGCTGCGGTGGCCAGAGACGGCGGGGGAAAAGAATAAAAGGCTGCTCCGTCGGCTCCGTCTTTCAGGGTGTCTCGCTACATGGAGACCAAGGAGAGAAATGATGCAGTGCTCCACAGCAGGCAGCGCTGGCCTGTATGGCAGAGGAGACGAGGCGCGGAGACTGTTCACGTTGGTCTGTCCCTTAGCCAATCAGGATGCAGAACACAATGAACTGTTTAAAAAAAAGCATAAAAAAAACTGCACTAAAAAATCCGTGAAACAGCGAAGCTGTGAAAGGTGAACTGCGTTATAGCGAGGGTTCACTGTACAATAAAATACAGTCTTTACAATTAAAATATAACTACATCTAAACAAGAATCTGAGATGTAAACAAACAAAAAACAACTAAAAAACAGAGTTCAACCATAAAACAATAAAGCTACAGTCAACAATCTTTTTGAGTTATGACAACTTCTAATGAAATTATTTTCAACCAACAAACTATACTGAGTGACAGGGCTCAGCTTTTCCTCTTCAATCAAAGGTATTTTTAATTGGTAGCATAAATGAGTCTTAATAGTTCATCACTTATAAAATTAGGTTGTTCCAAGTTGTATTTTTGCATTATATTTATATATACATATATATATATATATATATATATATATATATATATATGTAAAATTTTTACGTATTAATTATCTGATTTTATGCTTTAAACTACTGCTACATTTCAGACAATCTATCATGTTTATTGTAGTTATGAATATTGGTGTTTTACGCACCCATTCATGCCTTCATGGTACTAACACTCAATAAGTAATGAATGTACATATTGTTAACATTGAAAAAGAGCTATTTAGAAAAGAATACAATTGAATCAGTTAGGATTTTAGAACTGGTGTCATGTCAGTCTAACCACCAATGCACACAGTTGCTTTACATTGCTACACGGTAAAAAAATAAAATAAAATAAAGTTTCATCACAGATGCACAGAGTTGGTCTATGTGTTTCAATAATTTAAAAAAAATAAAGTTTAGACTCTAACAACTTAAACATAGACCAACTTACAGTGGTCTACAGTCAGCATCAATATGTTTGAGTTATGACAACTTCTAATGAAATTATGTTCCACCAACAAACTATACTGAATTACGGAGATAAGCTTTTCCTCTTCACAGGTATTTTTAATTGGTAGCATACACGAGTACTGACGTTCATTACTCACAAAATTAGGTTGTTCCAAGTAGCATTTCCACTTCATTTTAATAAGTTTTTAAATTGTTTTTTACTTAATTATCTTAGTTGTGAACTTTGGTGGAAAATATACAGCGCCCTCCATAATTATTGGCACCCCTGGTTAAGATGTGTCAAAAGCCTTAAAATAAATTACATTTTTATTGCAGAAGCATACTTTCACACTGAAAATTGTAGAAAAATGTATTATGGGAGAAGATTAGGTGCTGCTTTGTTGGCAAAAGGAGGTTGTACAAAGTATCAACATCAGGGGTGCTAATAATTGTGGCACACATAATTTGATGTAAAAGAATTATTTCTTAATGAGGGATTCTTTCCTCCCACTAAATAAATGCACTCTAAAGGTTGGATTTTTCTCTTTTTTTCCCATTGTGGTCCTATATTATTTAGAAAAAAATGGATTTATTAGAAGCTAAAGAACACATCTTAACCAGGGGTGCCAATAATTATGGAGGGCGCTGGACTCAAGCCATTTTGAGGATCTTGAGTATTTTGATTTTATGCTTCAAACTACTGCTACAATTCATACATTCTATCATGTTTGTTGTAGTTATGAGCATTGGTGTTGGTTTGACCACGGATGGTAGCATCATTTCCTGCAATCTGGTGAGTTTTTATTCATCAATCCAAGCTTTTAGGGTATAAATGCACACTGAGTAATGAATGTTCAAGTTGCAAGCAGAAACAGTGAAGTGACCACCACAAATAAAACCAAATAAGCAGAAATACCTGGTATAATAAGGTGAAATATAAGAAACAGGAAAAATATACCACAGCATAAAATGCATAATAAAGTGTAAAATATACTCTGAGTACATTTCTTGCCTTCTGTCTGAAATCTACACCGATGGTTATGAGTTAATTTGATTTTGCAAATACAAAACACACACTTAGATGAACCTATTAAGCATGATGCATTATTATAGTTTAAATCTCTTCCACACCCACACAGGTGATTTGAGTTATGTCGCTCATTAGACCTGCTTGAGTTGGAGATCTGAAAAGCTTCAGACACAGATACCTACATGAGGAAAGTCAAAAAAGTCAAAAAAAGAAATATATGAATAAATTCAATGAAGATTGTTCAAAATATCAACTTTCCAGACTGGTGTGGTTCCATACTTTGTAGATTTAACCCCTAAAAACTCATCTTTGTGTATTAAAATTATGTATTTACAAGCTTTTTTTCTGCAAAATCAATCCCTTTCTACATTAAATGGCTTAGATCTACCTCTACATCATTGTTTTTATAGAATGTGTAGATCTATGCATTGTCCCCTCTTTTTCCACTCACTTTTCCCGGTTTTCTGCAGCTGGAGCACACTAGCTCACCTATGATTCAGCTCAAGCACTGTACTATAGAGCTGCAAGCTGTAATACTAGTTTCAGTCACATGTTTGATCTGGAAATCGATTCTGAAGAAGAAGAACGATACAGGAAGTATCCACCCTGCAAGCTGACAGGATTGCTTTCTTAGGTTTTTTATGCATGGAACTGCAAAGGTCTGAATGCGTGGATTTGAGACTGTCATCGACATACTGCAGCTTTAATAGTAGAAATGCTCATCCATGGAAACAAAAACAACATATTGACATGGTAACAAGGTAAAAAAAAAGGCAATATCTTGAAACTAAATCGCAGCTGCAGCAGGTGTTTCTCAGCTTGACAGGAAATTTTCAAACTACAAAAAAAGGGGTTCAGCATACTGCTTAATTCGCAACCTTTTATAGTGCAAACAGCTTAATAAACTGTTTTCACAACAGAAAGACTGAAGGGCTGCACAGTGGCGTAGTGGTTAGCGGTTAGCACTTTTGCCTTGCAGCAAGAAGATCCCCGGTTCAAATCCCAGGGTGGGCCTGGGATCTTTCTGCATGGAGTTTGCATGTTCTCCTTGTGCATGTGTGGGTTTTCTCCGGGCACTCCGGCTTCCTCCCACAGTCCAAAAATATGCTGAGGTGAATTGGTTACTCTAAATTGCCCGTAGGTGTGAATGCGAGTGGGATTGTTTGTCTGTATATGTAGCCCTGTGACAGACTGGCGACCTGTCCAGGGTGTCCCCTGCCTTCGCCTGAGTCAGCTGGGATAGGCTCCAGCAACCCTAGTGAGGATAAAGCGGTGTATAGAGAATGGATGGATGAATGGAAAGGCTGTGAATCAAGCAGTGCACCTTTATGAAAAAAAAAAAAAAAGTTATTTGTAAGAGGGGTTCTTTATCACTCTGAAAGGGACCATTTTGCCTGAGAAATTTTTAAACTTTGTTGAGAGGACTAATGTACTTTTACTCAGTTTTATTCTATTTTTACGGTTTGGTTTTGATACTTCATCAGAATCATTTTTCTATTTCTTGGCTGCCAAAGAACAACAAAAATGAGGCCATATTTGAACCCTGGTGACTTTCTTTTCATAGCTGCCCCCCCCCCCCCCCCCCCACACACACACACACACACACTGTTGATTTGTAGGAAGGTGTTTGTCATTAATATTGTTTTTGAAGAAATACAGCACTGGACATACAGTGGGTACAGAAAGTATTCAGACCCCTTGAAATTTTTCACTTTGTGTCATTGCAGCCATTTGCCAAAATCAAAAAAGTTCATTTTATTTCTCATTAATGTACACTCAGCACCCCATCTTAACAGAAAAAGCAGAAATGTAGAAATTTTTGCAAATTTATTAAAAAAGAAAAACTGAAATATCACATGGTCAGAAGTATTCAGACCCTTTGCAGTGACATTCATATTTGACTCACATGCTGTCCATTTCTTCTGATCCTCCTCGAGATGGTTCTGCTTCTTTATTGGAGTCCAGCTGTGTTTAATTAAACTGATTGGACTTGATTAGGAAAGGCACACACCTGTCTATATAAGACCTTACAGCTCACAGTGCATGTCAGAGCAAATGAGAATCATGAGGTGGAAGGAACTGCCCAAGGAGCTCAGAGACAGAATTGTGGCAAGGCACAGATCTGGCCAAGGTTACAAAAGAATTTCTGCAGCATTCAAGGTTCCTCAGAGCACAGTGACCTCCATAATCCTCAAATGGAAGAAGTTTGGGACGACCACAACTCTTCCTAGACCTGGCCGTCCAGCCAAACTGAGCAATGGTGGGAGAAGAGCCTTGGTGAGAGAGGTAAAGAAGAACCCAAAGATCACTGTGGCTGAGCTCCAGAGATGCAGTCGGGAGATAGGAGAAAGTTCCACACAGTCAACTATCACTGCAGCCCGCATACAGTTTGCCAAAAAACACATGAAGGACTCCCAGACTATGAGAAATAAGATTCTCTGGTCTGATGAGACCAAGATTGAACTTTTTGGTGTTAATTCTAAGCGGTATGTGTGGAGAAAACCGGGCACTGCTCATCACCTTCCCAATACAATCCCTACAGTGAAACATGGTGGTGGGAGCATCATGTTGTGGGGGTGTTTTTCAGCTGCAGGGACAGGACGACTGGTTGCAATTGAAGGAAGGATGAATGCGGCCAAGTACAGAGATATCCTGGAGGAAAACCTCTTCCAGAGTGCTCAGGACCTCAGACTGGGCCGAAGGTTCACCTTTCAACAGGACAATGACCCTAAGCACACAGCTAAAATAACAAAGGGGTGGCTTCAGAACAACTCTGTGACCGTTCTTGACTGGCCCAGCCAGAGCCCTGACCTAAACCCAATTGAGCATCTCTGGAGAGACCTCAAAATGGCTGTCCACCAACGTTCACCATCCAACCTGACAGAACTGGAGAGGATCTGCAAGGAAGAATGGCAGAGGATCCCCAAATCCAGGTGTGAAAAACTTGTGTCATTCCTAAGAAGACTCATGGCTGTACTAGCTGAAAAGGGTGCTTCTACTCAATACTGAGTACAGGGTCTGAATACTTCTGACCATGTGATATTACAGTTTTTCTTTTTTAACAAATTTGCAAAAATTTCTACATTTCTGTTTTTTTCTGTCAAGATGGGTTGCTGAGTGTACATTAATGAGAAATAAAATGAACTTTTTGATTTTGGCAAATGGCTGCAATGACAGAGAGAGTGAAAAATTTCAAAGCGTCTGAATACTTTCTGTACCCACTGTATAGTGAAAATGTTCAATACATCTTTTGTCAACTTGAGAAGCTCTCTGCTGGTGATGTTCCTGGTGAGGAATTGGCTAATAATCTTGTGGGAAGAGAAGAACTCAGTGAGAAGGTTAATAGAGTGGCGATGGACATTAGCCTTTCAGTAATGTTCAGAAAGGTAATACAGAGGAGGAGAGCCGCCCTCAGAGAAAATGTAGAAGGTTAGCTGAGGTCAACAGGAGCCCTGTATCTGTCACCTGACCACTAGTTTCTAGCTAGGAGGCTTAACATAGCCGCACGATAAATTATCATTGGCTTTTTACATCATTACTTATCCCATTGTGTTCAGAATGTAACGCATAATCAACCACATTTGCAGCAGACAACCACTGTCACCTAGCAGCTGTAATTCTGGATGAACATCCCCTTAAAAGACTGCTGCCATCCCATAGCAACTGTTGTCCAACATGTATGCAAAATATAATTTGGAACTTTCTGTGCAACACCTCAATTTGCATATATGCTTGTGTTACCATGCAGTTCACATCAGAGACTACCTGCATGTTGATTGAGTGAGCCTCCTTTCAATTTCAGTTATTCAAACACTCTCATATGTGTTTGAATTTTTTAAATAGGTTCCGCTTTTTTTCCTTATTGAGAGATCTATTGTCTGTCTGGGGATTTTGGCTAAAGCTTGGGATGGGATTTGTTCATAACTTTGCACCAGAGAAGAGTGACTTTAAATTAGGATGAAATAAACCTGACATACAATATGTATCTAGCGTTTTCCTATAATCTTTTGCTGCTGTGGTGCACAAAAACCCTAGAAAATGGGGGTAAATTCTAGCATCTCTCAATAAAAACATCCAGCCGTCAGTGGTACCATATTAATCTGATTTTGTAAATTCAAAACACACAATGAGATGAACTTGCTGAGCATGATGTACTGTTATTACTTCCATAGCCACAAAGATGATTTGAGTTCTGTGGCTCATTAGACCTGCTTAGGTTGGAGATCTGTAAAGCTTCAGATGCTGGCATTTACACAAAATCACAAACGGGGAATGTCCCTAAAGTCAAGAAGAACATATTTTTTAATTTAAGTATTATGCTCAGGATGATAACTAAGACTGTCCAAGATATCAACTTTCCAGACTGCTGTGGTTCCAGAATTTATAGATCTAAAACAGCAAACCTAAAAACTCCTATCTGTATCAAAATTACACATTTACAAGTCTTTCCCACAATAAAATACAAATACAAAGTGCTGTCAGGGCACCAAATCTCTGAAATACACAAACTGAGAGGGAAAAAAGTCAAAGCTTAAGCTACGAAACTGAAAAAGCAAAGATTTAATGAAATGAGGAGGCTGTTTTGAAGGACCTGTTGCAAGATTTGCAGGCCAAGGGGACCACATTTGGGCTTTTTATTCAGAAATATTCACAGCATTTATTGAAAAAGCAACTTGTTTTTCCACTGGACGAACATTTCATGCCACTGCTCTCAATTTGGAAGATTTGAAACCTGTAAACTTTGCTCGCTTTTAGCTGCCTTGGAGAAACTTGCTGATGTCTTAGCTCATTGTTGCAGTGTGACTTTAGGTTACCTCTCTCCACAGCATGGTGCTCAGTATTCACTCAGGTGGCTAATAACTGATGAAGGAACAAAATATATGACCACATCCACCTGCTGTGGACACGAGTTGCTTTCAGAACAGGGTCTGTTATATAACGTCTGCTCCATAAGTTACTCAACTCTTCTGCAGTTTGCAAAGTCAAAACTGCATTAGAAGATGCCTTTATTGAGTGGTGGGCATTAGACAATAAAAGTCTGCTCCTGTTTTCAACTGGTCCAGGGAGGATTATTGTTTCTATGTTTCCTGCACAGACTCCAGCTTGTCAGGACATTTGATCACCAGTTTTCCTAAAATGGGAGCTGCTTTGCACCCAGATTGGTTGCACTCAATCAGTTGACCCCTAGTTAACCCTTTGATGCTCAGAGTGGGAGTGGATCAGGTGATACCCATTTTCCATTGGATTGGGGTCACTTCTGGCCCATGTTTTGCATTAAAGGGTTAAACTAGACCGAGCCTCTCTTTTCGAGTTGGGTTAAAAACTAGTGGTGGGACAAATAATTAATCTGATTAATGAAAGACTTTGCAATTAATCGCAATTAATCACATTTTTGTCAAATAGCAAAATCTGACAAAGGTTTAAAGTTCAAATAAATTTTGGCTGACGACTGAATCGACAAATAGATATATATGAGAACTTAAACAACAAACATGTTTGTTTAATTTGCATTTTTCTGTGCATTTTTCATCCGTCCATTACATTCACAGATTACTGCAAACTTAATGTGCAGTTACAGCAATTATCTTCAACATTTTAAGACTTTTGTAAACTCAAGCACCTTCAGTGTCTTGAAAAGTGGTTTAATATGGGATGGCTGCTCTGTTTTCTGGTACGATGACTGTCGTGGCTAACGTTAGCTCTGGTGATAACAGCAACATGCTTTGATTGAGGTCATACCGTTGGTTTGAAGTGCTGCGGTGATAAGATTCTTTGTTGCACAATTTGCACACAACCACGCTTTTATCCAAGCTTCCATCAGGAAGTGTTTTTAAAAGAAAACTTTCTGTACAACAAGCTCAATTGTCTCCCTTCACTGTTCACCAAACCTTCTTGTGCGCCAACATCATTCTCTGTGCATCTTCTGGCAAACAGACTTTATATTCATTACCGCCACCTACTGGGCTGGAGTGTTCATAAGTGTTACCAGTATGCAGAAATCAAGGAACCAAGGTTCCCTAATAAAGGTGTGAATAATTATGTTATTTTTTTACTGCATAATTTTTTCTTTAATTTGTTTAAATACAAGAGACTTGTGGTCTAAACAAAAAGGATGCACACTCAGTGGAGGACCTAGGAACCCTGACCTATCACTATACACACCAGTGAGCAGTGATTCCTAACACATCACTGGGGGTCATCAGGTGGGAACCTCCCTTCAACGATGTTTCGCCTATTTAGTCCCACAACACCTCCAGGAGTCTAGGCGGTGAACTCTGGCGTGCCACATTCACCCCCTCTCCCTTGCGCCAGTTTATACTGCTCCCACACAATCCAAACAGCACTGCAATGGTCAACTGACCCAGGCCCGTTTAGGAGGTGCTCCAGGTAGTGACCAGTGCCGATGCTACCAGTAAGCCAGTGCAAGAGGCTGAATACCTAGTGCCAACTGCTAAAAAGTGACAAAGAAACTATACTTACGAACTCCCCAAACCCCTCTAAAAGTCAATGCTAGCTACAAGACCATGTCCAAAGCAAACTTACCACTGAAAGAAACTACACAAGCCAACTCACCAAACTTGCTAGTGCTACATGCAGATGCAATGCAATGAATTAATCGAAATTAACACGTTTAAAAATTTAACAGAAATGACTCTAAACATTAATGCATTGTACATATAGTGATATTTCAATAAAATCCCCTTTTTGCATCATTTTCCAACTCTACGAGGTGGCCAACGTCCTAGTTGCTCTTTAGGAATAACGATTCTTAGTGTGTCTATGAGGCCGCTGGTTAAACATTCTGAGTTCTGCTGTTTAGAAACCACTACTACCAATGAAATATTGAGATGTTTACAAAATCTCATCCTCACTCATTCTCACTTCCTTCATGTTTGCCTCCCTCTGTCTCCCTGCTCTCCTTTCCCTCCACACCCTGTCCTGCCAATCATCTGCCACAAATTATGCAGATTTCTTCCTTTAAAAACATGCTGCATTCAGAATTTCCATCCCCGCCGCACCCTCCAACCCCCCACAACTCTGCCTAAAAATGGATGACCTCAACTTCATTTGCAGAAAGCGATATTTCACACTCGCTTCCTCTGTCTTCCTCTCTCTCTTTAGCATCATTAAAGCTTGACCTGACAGGGAGGCGTGGTGAGCAGGGTTGAAGGGTACGTGGTTGTGTGTGTGAATGCGTTTTGTTGTGTCCTTGCTTGGCGTTTATTCATGTCAGTGTGTCCACATCCTTCAGAGGGACTAGATATGTGTAAAATAATGCAGGAGGAGGATGCGGTGTCCGTATAATGGGCTGACATTAACTTTCCCTTTCCACCTTTCAACCTTGAACAGAGTTGAGCTGGACTCCCTGCTAACGTAAGGCGTTTCCTGACGGATGCAAACATTGTGCTTCCAGTCATTTTGGAAAAAAAAAAAAAAGAGTTTCCAAACTCCAAAGAATCATCTGCTTTCCAACCGAACGTGTGATAAGATTATATCAGATCCTTGAAATAGATCGAATAATTTAGTGCAAAGGATAAAGCATCCAATATTGATCAGCACGGTGCAGACAAAAGCTCAAAACATTCTTCATTTATATTGTTGCTGAATTAAACCAATCTACAGCCAAGATATACTTGGAGAAAGTTTTATAATCAGGTAGAGGATTTTAATACAACGATGTTGATGTTATGCATCTGCAAAAATCTATTACTGCAGCTCTTCTCTGCACAAAAGAAAGCATTTCTGTAGAATATGAGATTCAATATCAGATATTTTTAGATATTTATTCACCGTAAGACCGATCAAACGCATGCACTTCAGTGAGTCCACTTCCCCCAGACGAGACTCTGCTTTAAGCAGAAGACTTTGGGTCCAAATTGTTTCTATGCATATGAGTGTGATATTAAAGTATATTTTTAATAAGAGCACTGATGGCTGCAGCACATTTAAGATCCAAACAGAGACATGTGGTTAATATGCACAGTAATACTTCCCCATTACTGTGATTTGAGCTTCGCTGCAGCACCTTTAATATTATATTCAAATAAACCCCAACTCTACTCATCACTCTGCAGGTTCTAACTAACTAACCAAAACCACGAGCACAAAGCACATTCACATCTGGGACTGCAGGCTGTAAAATGTGTTTGCTGTATACAGGTTGTTCTGCTGTTTTGTACTATTTCTGGCTTTTCCATGGTCATATTCATGTTGATATGAACTGATCTTTGGAGTAAAGTGTGATAAAGTCTGCATGAGGGTGTAAATTGTGGATGTGAACAGCCCTCTACACTCATTAACCAACCAGTAACAAGCCAAACATTTGGATTTAGCAGTATTTTCTTAATGAATATAATCAATCCAGCAGCACACATAAGAGTATGTACTTGGACCTAAATGAAATGATTACATAAACAGTCCTCTCTTGCTCGCTTTTGGTTTTATTTCAGCAGTTTGTTGGCCAGAGCACAACTGACCCAGGCAGGGAATAAGAGAAGAGAAACAGTTGTGAGATGCAGCAATGGTCCCCAGGGATGCTGTGATCAGCCTAACACCAGGATGCCTCATTTCTTTCTCTCTTTAAAAAACCTTTTACATATCTACTCCATTAAGACAGGACAGTATTAAAAAAAGAAAGCAATCCACAACAACAGAACATTAAAAAGGAGAATGAATCAGCAGGGTACAAAACAGCCATTTTTAATTTGCACAGAAGACAAACCTGCATTCAGCTCTTATTTTTGGATTTAAATTCAAACTGAAGCTACAGTTGTTTCATAATATATGACCACCTCCTGAAAAAAAAAACAGCAACTCCTGATTAACTCCTGAAAACTAATTATATCATCCATTTCCAAGATGTTCCCCAAAGAGAGATGCATCACCAAAAAGCAGAGCACTTGTACTGTAAATGACAAACAATGAAAGAGAGAAGCTAATCTTCCTGGAACGTTTTTTTTTTTTTTACGAAACTCGAGCAGGCCATCATGCTCAGAAAGAGGATTCAAAAAATAGAAAGCAATCAGCAGACCCACGCTCTCCAAAGGACAGAACAAGTAGCCTGTGTGCCGTTCATTGTTGATGACATGAAGGAAGATAGAGAAAAATGTTTTGCTCCAAACGAAATGTCAGAAAAGAAAGTTTAATTATGTGTATTTTCAAGCCAAGACATCAACAATACTTTGTTATGAGCAGAGACTGATAGTCTGTAACAGTATGTCATTTCTGTTTCCGTGATATATTTGTTCTTTACATACAAGTTTCTTTTGACATGGTCATCTCCACATATACACGAGAGGTCAAAATGGCAGCCTCCTGACAACAACAACTTTTGCTTGTTGTGTAAAGCTAACAATGACATCTAACTAATTTACAGCCAGTCTAAAACCCTATGTGTTGCATGTGTTATGTGTGTGCAATTTGTATTATAATGAATCAATTATCGATTGACAACAACGCGATGTAAACAAAGGATCAGGCTCAAGTTTGTGCTGATACCAAACAACAAAAATACCAGTCAGTAAAAACATTGCAATGGCCCGGATGGAAAGTGTTTTTTCCCTTATAGTTGAGTTACAATGAGGTTTAGTTAGACCATTCTATGCTGCAGAAAGGTCTGCAAGACAACCTGAGGACTCAAATATTACATATTCATGTGTAAACTTTTCCACCTCCCAGCCCATGTGTTTGAGCAATAGGTTTTGAAAATTCCTGTGAAAGGTAAAGTTAAAGTAGAAAAATGCATAAGAAAACCGAGAAATTTACAACTTGACAGTTGGGTTTAGTTTTGTGCCGATATCGGTAAATTAAAAATCACCTCGATCAGGACTAATCCAGACATGAATAGTTTAAAGAAATCAGAGTGTTTTTTTTCCCTCCTATAGTGCAGTTTTGTTTTGTTTTTCCTGAATGCATGATTGCATAAAGTGTTGTAAAGGAAATCTGAAACTGAAAGACAAGGGTATGAGGAGTGACAGGAAATGAAAGAAAGTAGTGAAATATTGAAAGTGACAGCGAGAATGCAAATTAAAAAAATGATATTTAAATTTATAATGGGCTTCCGGTTGCACAGATACCAATTAGTAAAGAAGTACCTTGACTGGTAGTGATCAGTTCATCCCTAGTTAAAAGTAACAAAAGCAAGTCCAGCCCGATCTCACGAGGATTCGTGAAACTGTTACGTAAATTTTTGTTTCGGTTTCGTGCGCACCAACACGATTTCGTCATGTTTTTCGTGCCGCTCACCACGAAATGCGCACCAATGTATTTTAAACGGCGGACTTTTCGTGCCACCCAGAACGTATTTCAAACGAATGTGTGTATTATATTTTTAATGTAAAACCATGGCGAATCCAACGCTATATTTTGCATGACATCGTCCCTAACCATAACCCTAACCATAACCCTAACCATAACCTAACCATAACCTAACCATAACCCGGTGGTACACTTACCAATTTGCATAGGAATTTAAAGAATGTCCGGCGGCCGCAAACGCGATCACACAAGCAGTATACGCCGATGGACAGCTTAGATCGTCATGAATCCGCTGGTATAAACCACTTTCAGATGTGATTACCACAGCGGGTTTCGTTGTGAGCAACACGAAAAACATTTCGTGGTGAGCGGCACGAAAAACATGACGAAATCGTGTTGGTGCGCACGAAAAAGAAACAAAAAATTTACGTAACAGTTTCACGAATCCCCGTGAGACCGTGTTGGCAAGTCAGAGTCTTTAATCCTCTGTAGCAGAATGATAATGAGGTGCAAGTAGACCATTCTGTGAGGCTACCAGAAAACTTACACCGATCAGCCACAACATCATGACCACTGACAGGTGAAGTGAATAACCTCAGTCATGTTGGTATTATGGGGTGTTCTGCTGGAAAACCTTGGATTTTGGCGTCTATGTTGATGAGACTTAGACACCAAAATGTACATTGTTCCAGAACAAGCTCACCCCTCATGCAAATGGAAATCTTAAATATCACTGGGTTACCGCCACAGGAAATGCACCCCATCACATCACAAAAACATCAACCAATCAGGAACATCTTGGGGAACATGGCAATCACCCAAGATGTTGACTTGACCGTCAAACATCCTAGACCCCATTCTGATCGAGCATCAACAGGATGCAGTGATGCAAGTTAGATTCCCACAGACACCACTGCTCCACCCAGAGCACCGAAAAGATCCAACGTCAGCGCCTGATTCCAGACCCCATAGGACACCATGAGAGGTCCTCTGGTCCAGGCCTAATAGTTCAAAGCATTCTGACCACATAAAGGGGACCAACACAATATTGGGCAGGTGCTTAGAATGTTATCCCTTATCTGTGAATATATACTACATGTGCAAATGTAAAGAAAAAGCAGCCTCTTTTGTGCTTTTTTTTCCTGAATACAAGATCACAACAACTGTTGTAAAGGCAACCTGGCCTCACAGCAAATTTCAAATCTGAAATAAACTAAAGATAAGAGTATGTGGAGTAGTAGGGAAATATAGAAAATAATAAAACGCTTAAAAGGAAAGGAAGAATGCACATGAAATACCAGGTATAGGTGAGAATTTGGAAAACAAGAGTAGTGGGGGACAGCTTCAGGTCAGCATGGAAAAAAAGATGATGAGGGGAGGTGGACAGAATGAAAGGATTATGGAAGTGATGATGTGTGAGATTCAAAGGGAAAGTGGAGGATGGAGATGTTGAAAGAGAGAGAGGGTGGGATGGGCTGAAAAGAACAGAGGACGATGGAGGAGGAGAGAAATGTGTGATTTGGCAACAGGAAGAGTGCTGAAGCCAGATGAACCCACCAAGTTCGCCCTGTTTCTCACATCTTAACATAAAGCCACTGTGAAAACACGGTATTGTAGCTTAAACAAATTATCTTGAGTTGACGTCATAGTTGGTGCTCCTTTTAAAAGAATACAAGGAATTATATAACGATGCCACTCGCACTTAGTTGTCGTTTAACTGTCCATATCAGGCATAAACCAACCGTGACATCACCTGTTGGTTTCAACGCCGAGAAAATGAAGCCCAGATTTTGTTACTTCCTGGTCGCCATTTTGGATTTTTTGGAGCCAGTGACATAAAAAGCATCAAACAGGCTGGACCGGAGAGCAACTCGGGGCAGGACCAGTCAATGGGACTGTCAATCAAGTATAGCCACGCCCCCTGGCTCCGCCAACTTTAACGATTTATTTAAAATTCAGTATTGATTTATTTTAAGATCGGCCACCTGATCTCTCATTTTGACCATAAAAAAATAACGGGAAAAAAATCCTGAGCTGTAGAACATCAGTCTATCAAATTTTATTTTTTCCAGAAATGAATTGGGGTCTATGGAGCAAAAGCTTTTTGGAGCCAACCCTAGCGGACGGCGTGATATTGCAAGTTTTTGACACTTCCGGGTTGGCTTCAATTCTGGAGCCAGATGCTACGTCTACTTTATATACAGTCTATGGTCCATATGAATATAACTGAGAAATTATTAGTACTTTATGAGTACTCATGCACATGACAACCTTCAATAGTAGTTGTTTCATCAAACGGATCCACAGCTCACCGCTATAAGAAATCCATCAGTAAAATGGGTGGTATAGGAACCTGTAACTCCTACTGTTGATAAGCTATACTATGTAGAGCAATGTAGGAAAGTTTTACCCTCAAAATGTTTAGATTTCCTATCATACAATACCCTGAGGGACGCATAAGGTACCACCCAATCATATCTAGTCAAAAAGAACTACTGAGAAGAACAAAAAGTTATGTAATAGATGTCTGAAAAGGAGCATTGATCTCAACATCATAGAGGATCCTTCAACCAGGGATTACAGGAAGAGACAGAAGCAAATAAATTCTCAGAAATGCTTCAGACAACTGGCCTGCAAAGTCAGCCCAGTCTAACAAAAAATGTATGACAGTTATGTGTTGCTATACAGCACAAAATGTAGCATTTTCCCAAGGAAACTCAAGTAAAATTGTGAGATTTTTTAGGTGTTATTCTTGTGATGTGACTAATCAATAATGGGAGCTTTGGGGTTAGCATTTGCATCACAGTACTGTAACCCAAACCATGATCTTGAATTGGACATAACCAAATAGATTTGGTATGCTATTGGTATTTTTGTAGCGTAAAAAATGTGTCCAGCAACAGAATGAAAGTAAAGAGTGAATGACCGGTGATTGTACTAGTGTAAGTTAACCCCAACTATGTTCTCTTCCTAAACATAATTTTGCAACAGATGTTCAACGGTGATCTAAACATAACAGAGTCAATCTATTATCATCAGTTATTCAGCACCTCAGTGTGTCTGATCACTCAGACATTGCCACACATTTTGGATGGAAGTGTCCTTTTCTCTGATGATTTTTCCATATCTTTTCATCTCAACCCGCAGAGTGAAATACAGCAGCCACCTGATCTCTCGACATGCTTGTGCTGCAGCATTCGGTGACGTCTGAGAGAGTGTGTGAATGTATGTGAGGATGTGTGTTGGCTTTTCCATCACTGATCTTTGACAGTGGGGTGTCAGAACTCACTGACAGCTGCCCCATACTGCCTGCATGACTAATGAATGCACACAGACTCACAGATCCACACAAACACAGTCACGTTTGCATCACTTCAGAGGACAATACATTGACTTGGATGAACCAGAACCAGAATGACAACTTCATCGTAACCTTAAACCACATCTTTACCCCAATATCAACAATTTGGATTAAGAGACCTGCCTTTTTAATCCGAAAATGTGACTGAATAAACAGATTTATGTCCCCACAGCTTGTGTAATACAACAACAGACACACAAAAACACCTCCTGAGTTTGTCCAGTCTGCATAAATGTGCTTTGTTCTTCTATAATCCATTTCTCCGTCTTCACACTTTATCTGTTTTCCTCTCGTCTGTGTTTGTGTGGTTGTGAGTGGACAGCTGTGCACTGCTGATCTTCCGTCCTTCCCTGTGGACAGTTCACACTGTGCAGGTGGGCACCAGCTCTCCTCTATATGTCCTACACACACACACACACACACACACGCACACACGCACAGCTGATGGAAGAGAAAGAGACAGCTGAGAAGAAGAGAAATCAAGTTAAAAGAGTGTGAAAGTGGGAAAAGAAAAGGAGGAAACACAAAAATACAACCTGGCTGTCTACACAAAGCCATAAGAAGACTGTCTGAGCTGGATGAACATCGCATTAAACCTAATTTGGAGACGCAAAAACCTTCAACAACCAAATGTTTCTTTCTTTAAAGCAGCTGGAATGTTTTTCACTGCTCCTGACAAAACTGTGAATTTGCAAAGAATATCTGTATTAGTGCCATTTAAATATCATACACTGGTTCGAAATTGCTGATCAGTTGAACCAGTCTTTATCACACGGGCTTAAAAACTGTTGTTTTGTAAAAGCCGCTGGTGTCTCAGAGATACATACAAAGTGTCGATTGACAGTGGTACCATAGGTACATAGGAAATTTAAAAGAGCAGCATAAGGAGGTTGGAGGGGAGGTTTGTGTCCTGTGTCATCCGTCCATCTATCTATACACCGCTTAATCCTCAGGAATCCTCAGCCGGAGTACCTGGAGAAAGCTGTGGCCATACATGCACAAGGAGAACATGCCAACTCCATGCAGAAAGATCCCGGGAAGGCGGGGATGCAAGCCGTGAATCTTCTAGCTGCAATCCGAAAGTGCTAACCACCAAGCCACTGTGCAGCCCTCTCCCGTGTCAGATATTTCTTTTTGAACTGCTTTATGTGACTCAAGGTTTGGTTTCACTCACTGTTTGGTTAAGTTCAGACACCAAAATGACTTGGGTAAGTTTAGGGAACACTCAGTTTGAGTTAAAATACAAATTTGACAGCATTAGTTAGATGTTACCAAAAACCTTCACTGCCTGAAATGGAGTGACAACATCAGCTGAGAACTTTTGGCTATAAGGTTCTGAGATGATTTCTGAAGTTCATGGACATTTTTATGGATTCTTTCAGTCAGTCTATCAAACTACACTCCAGATTGAAAAATGATGCTCAAGTGTAAACACAGTGCATTCAAATGTGACACCAAGTGGTCCTGATAAAGCAGCAGCATGTGGTGAACTGGAGTTGAGACTGAGCTCCTTGAACAAGGCTGTGTTGTTATGGTTATGCCGTGCTACACTAGAAAACTGACATTTTCTGGCTTTTAGATTACACCTGACACGTGCGTCACTGCCTTCCATGTCAACTTTGTGCCGAGCGAAAGCAGCATTTCATGCTTTATCCTTGAAATGCATTATGGTGCAAATGAAGTTATGCCACAGGAAGAAAAGTAGAAATGAAACTGAAATACCTTGGATCAATGACGCCGTATACAGCGCTGTGAAATCTCTTATTTTTGCATATTTGCCGCATTTCAATGTTTCAAATCAAACAAATTTAAATTCTAATGTCCAGCCCCATCTTGTCCTATGTGATAAAGTAGCTGTCCAATTAACTACCAATCCAGTCATACTCACATTTGATTACTGCCAGGCTTGTTGGATCTAAACATCACTAAATAGAATCTGTCTGGTATTGTGAAGGAGGCTAAACAGTATCAAAAAGCATGTCACATTCTAAAGAGATTTTCTGGGTTTCTCTAACGTTAAAATTAGTGTGATGATATGGAACATTAAAGTGTGAGAAATATGCAAAAATAGATTTAGTCAGGAAGGTGGCAAATACGTTTTCACAGGCTTATACATAATTTGAAGGGGCTAGAAGCAGAGTGGTCCAACCCACAAACAATACAAACTAAGTTTCTGCAACAATCGTCAGTGCCGTGCCCCGTCTCCCTACAGTCAGTGTGAGCAGCCCGATCTCACGAGGATTCGTGAAACTGTCACGTAAGTTTTAGTTTCGGTTTCGTGCGCACCAACACGATTTCGTCATGTTTTTCGTGCCGCTCACCACGAAATGCGCACCAATGTATTTTAAACGGCGGACTTTTCGTGCCACTGAGAACGTATTTCAAAAGAATGTGTATATTATATTTTTAAAGTAAAACCGTGGCGAATCCAACGCTATATTTTGCATGACATCGTCCCTAAACATAACCCTAACCATAACCCTAACCATAACCTAACCATAACCTAACCATAAGCCGGTGGTACACTTACCAATTTGCATAGGAATTTCAAGAATGTCCGGCGGCCGGCGGCCGCAAACACGATCACACAAGCAGTATACGCCGATGGACAGCTTAGATCGTCATGAATCCGCCGGTATAAACCACTTTCAGATGTGATTACCACAGCGAAAAACATTTCGTGGTGAGCGGCACGAAAAACATGACGAAATCGTGTTGGTGCGCACGAAACCGAAACTAAAACTTACGTGACAGTTTCACGAATCCCCGTGAGACCGGGTTGGTGTGAGAGTGTGTGTCTGTGTGTGGGCATGCATGTGTGTGTGCTTGTGCAATTGTGCACATATATGTATATATGGAGGGAGGGAGGGATTTTTTTTTCTTGTTTTTAAATGTTGTACAGAAGTTTGTGCTGCATTTTTAACTGTATGAAAAGTGCTCTATATGTAAATTTTGATTTGAATACCAACAGCAATTTCTGGCCTCTGGATATTTGGCCCCAATAAATGATGAGGGGGGAATCCGAATATTCGGATGTCAAAATTAATATTCAGACACCACCACAATGACTGCATATTTGTATATTTGGGTCCAGCCCTAGATTTTAGTGGCAAAGTGGTCTAACCTCCAACTCAAATATAGTGTTCCAGTGGCGCTTCGAAGTTCTTCTTTCATTCTTGAAAACACAAAACTCTGAATCTATTATTCTTAAAAACTACAGAAAGTTGGTTAAATTCCTCTGCTTCAACACCCTGTATTTAATCAGCACAGTTTTGTCAACAACTGTCTCTTTCCATTGTCATTGCAAAAGTTAAATACAAACCTGCACCATCGGATTCTGGCTAAATCCTAACATCAATTTTTGAGCCGATGTCAAAATAAGACCTCTTGAGCTCCACATTTTACTTACAACACAAGCAAACGTGTCACTGATAAACATAATGTGACAGAAATTGTTGGGGTTTGATTTGATTGTGAGACAAAAAAGCAGAGGTTAATTTATTTCTAATTTATGATGCTTAATGTTAGAGTATATGGTCATGATTAACCACGCAAGCAGCTAATACTGTGCTTCTTTCTTGCAAAACATTTAAATACAGACTGAATGAAACATAAAACAGTAAAAGTAATCTCAGAAGTACTGTAACAATAAGAAATACCAGATTTTTAATTATGCTCAAATTGCACACATATGGGAGTGTTTAGCTGCAGATCATTAAGGATAATTGTGATCATCACACCCTTGCATGCAGAAAACATGATGTGTTGTGGTGCGGAACCTTCAACAAGTCCAAGAAAAATCCAAAAGTGAACATACACTGAGTTGGCTGCATTTTGAAGCTGCTGCATTTCTGTGCTGTGTAACCGTGAAATTGAATGTATTTCTCTATAGGATTCCCAACCTCTCAGTGCATCTCAACTTGGAACAGTCGTGTGTTTAAAAGGAATGAAAGACCTAAATATGATTTGCCATGATTGTCACAACCTCTAACACTCCCCACTGTAATGTATAATAATTTATTCTTTCTGATCTCACCCCGGGTCCAAGTGAGCTCCGAGTACGGCAGGCTGTGCTGCTGGGTTCAGGAAAATAGCACCTTAAAAGTTTAAACCATTGATGGCTTTCCTGAGAGTCTGCAAAGTTTACACAGCAAACAATGCAAAAGTAGTGGACACAGTGATCCAGCGCTGGAAAAACTGATTATGCATACCCAGGGGACACTTGTGAAATCCCTAAAGAGTTGCTAAAATTAAAAATTAAAGGCAGTGTATACATATTTTTCCATCAGCTTCTTATTTTGAGTGTTGGAGTCTGACATACAAAGTTTTGTTCAACTTGCTGAAAATACTTAAGAATCTTTTGTACAAAATATGGAGAAGAGGAGCCTAATGTTAAGCAACATTTAATGGCATTTTTTTTTGCCAAACTACTATCTCTCAGATCTTATCAAATCACCCCCACATGATGCTAATGTGTTGAAGTCTTTACATTTGCAACAACTCCAATTGTGGCCTTCTGGTGGCAGCGGAAACAAGGTGTGAACAAGGTACAGACATAATAATCAATCTTTTAAGGTAATACTGTCGATGTAAATTTTAAGACTGAGGTAATTACTATTAAAGCAAAATGTTGCGCATCTCTCGGTCTAGTTAAGAAAACATAACCATGATTTTGTAGAAGGCTGCTGACACCCTCCACAAGGAGCTACAGATGGTCAATGCTGAAAAGTTTGGTTGTTGGCAAAGTGCTGTATCTAAGCATATTATTGGAAAGTTGACTAAAAGGGGAGAAGATGGTCAAGAAAAATCAATTCAAGAACATGGGAGAGCTTCCCAAACAGTGGACTGAGGCTGGTTTCAGTGCATCAACAACCACAGATGTCTTCAAGAAAGGAGCTACAACTGCTGAATTCCTAATATCAAGACCATCCTGACCCAGAGAAGTCAAAAGATCAGAAAAAGAACTGGACTGCTGCTAAGTGGTCCAAAGTCCTCTTTATAGATGGAAATTCTTTTCAAAAATCAAGATCCTAGTGACCAGAGGAAGAGTGAAGGAGGACAGAATTGAAGGCGTTTGAAGTTCAGTGTGAAGTTTCGACAGTCTGTGATGATTTGTGGTGTAATGTCATCTGTTGGCATTGGTCCACTGTTCTTTATCAGTTTCAAAGTCAGCGCTGCATCTTCTATGAAATTTGAGAGGACTTCATGTTCCATGCTTTATGGAGATGCAGATTTCCTTTTCCAGCAGGCCTTAACACCTTCCCAAAGAGCCAAAACTACTACCAAATAGTTCACTGACTCTGGTATTACTGTGTTTGATTGGCCAACTGACTCACCTGAACTGAAATGCTGAATGGAGTATCGTCAGAAGATGAGAAACACCCAACCCATGAATACAGATGAGCTAAAGGCCGCTATCAAAGCTACCTGTCCTCCTTTAGTAGTTCCACAAGCTGCCCATGTTCATGCTACACAAAACTGATGTAAAAATGAATGGTCAAGGAACTCCAACCTAGTATTGAGTGTATAAATACTTTTCATAAGTTGGAAATTTATACATATATATATATACACACATTTGTGTCACTACTCTTGTTAACCAAGTGGGTGGGTGGATGGATAGATAGACAGACATCATCATTGAGACATAAGGTCTTGAAATATTTCACTTTACATGTAATGAATATATAATACATGTAAGTTTACATTTTTGAATTAAATTACAAAAAGTCTTTCTTACAACATTCTAATTTTTTGCAGCTGCACCTGATTGTTAGTGTCTTTGCCCAAGTCCTGCGGTGGACTGATCGTGAACTTATCAGAAAACAGTTGCTTGTTAACCCATCTAACAGGTACCGAGCCTTTTCATGAGTCGTGTTTTTCACCTCAACACAAGAGCTCAACAATAGTGTTCTTTGAGGTCTCTTTAGTCTTGACCGACTCAACAAATGCCAAATGCTCCACTGTGTTCACAACGCAGTTTCTAAATTTGCTTGGGCAGATCCAGTTTATTGGGATTTTAGAGCTTTTTTTTAATTGAAAATTGCTGGCTACTGCAGCTGAAAACATAATAGTGAACTATTATGTTTATGAGGAATCCAAGATGGCTGCTGAATCTGTGAGAATAATCCACCTGAAATCAGTGCAATCCTTATCATTTCCTTCTTTTAAGTCTCACTGGTGCTTGTAAAGTGTTTTTTTGAAATTCAAAAAAAGAGAGATTGCGACTTGATGGAATTGGTGGAGCTTTTTTTTGAAGCCACAGGCCTCCACTTGGTGAGGCCTACAGCCTGTCTATTCCTCCTGCTGAGGCCTACAACCTGCTGTTTGCTCCACTACTTTGTGGTAATCTATCCTGCTGAATCACTGCTGCTGATTGCTGCCTGCACTGCTTCACACTGCTAGATGTGAAACCATCCCTAGTGGTAAGTTAGGAGGGGAAGGAAATGGAGATTCATTGTTGAGGACTGTCAACTAGGGAAACTTGGTCAGCTGTTGTAAATGTAGCTCAAGGCAAACATGTTGGACAGATGGAAGGCTAAAAACAAATAAATCAGTACCTGGTTGGTAAATATTAAAGCCACAAAGTTTAATTTTTAGACAAGTAATTTTAGATAAAAACCATCCTTATGTGACTGGCTGCTGCCACAGTTTACACCATGTTGGGGAGGTATTCGGTACATAACCAGCAGTATCTCAACAAGAAACTGACAACTTGTAGCAGCTTTATGCAGACAAGCAGACCACTTCTCTGTCTTCCTTTGTCTGTAGCACACACACAACCACACATACACACACATTTTTGATGCCAGTCTCTCCTGTGAGGGCAGAGTCAAGTGTTCGGTTGATGTTTTCCTCTCTTCATGAATATTAATGAACTGCTCTCTCCATCAAAACACAACCGGTACTCATTTACACAGAGACCAGTGTGCGGTTTCACACAAACACACATGCACACACATTGAAATTCAAGTGTGTACGCACAACGTGAGCGCATAAGCATTCACACACACATTAATGCTTAACATGTGAACGGGTCAGTATTTACCGATTCCCATTTTACTAAAGTAATGAATACATGGATGGAAAAAATGACAGATAGAATGGATGGATAAAAACAGACAGATTGACTGACAGATAGATAGATGGACAGATGAGGAAACAATGAAGCAGAGAGAGAGAGAGAGAGAGAGAGAGAGAGAGCAGAACACAACTTTGATTCTTTTGTTTTAAGTATCAAGGGAGCAGGTGTGGAGGTAAACAGTTTCACAAAAACAGCGCAATCAACACAAATAAGAACAATTGAAGATCAATCCTGAAGTAAATATGGGATATGGATATGAAATTTAAAAAAGGTAGAGGCAAGAAATAAGTCCTGAGAAACACTTCATCAAGACAGAAAGGGAAGGAAAGATTATTTAGTCCAGATGGGAGGGAGGTAAACCGCTGCAAGTCTGAGGAGTGCTGCACCCAGATTTGTAGTCAATTAAGTTGGATTTACTGGGCCCATGATGAGATCCTTACTGACGCTGTGCTTTGATATTGGACCGAGGGTACAGGTAAGCCCTGATGTTTTCTTCCCTCCATCTCTCCCCCACCTTCTCTCTCTTATTCTGTTCGTCTCCTCGCTCGCCCTCGGCTCTGGTGTGTATAAGAGACTGAGTTGTGCAACCACTGGCAGACTAGTATGAGCCGCCTATAATCAAGACGAAACCTCCTCTGAGGCCTGACGAGAGGCTCCTCACAAACAACAGGCTTTATGAAGTCACACACATACAAGTATGAACGGATATGGTTGCACTGTACCAGCCAAAACTCCCCATCTACAGCTGTATCCTTACACATGTGTAAATAGCATCATGATCAACAAGTAAACAGTAAATGTTTCTCTACAGGAGATCCTCGGTTTACGATGTCCTCGACCTATAGCATTTCGTCATTACGTCGGAACTGGTTACATGGAAGTAGTTGACAAGTGGAGTGGACGACTATGTAGTCATGCGGCGCTATAAGACGGCTTTGTTTACATTTTCTGGTTGTACGCCACCTTGGATTGCGCTACATTCGCTAACTTGTTGTCCTTCATTATGGCTCTCAAATGTAAGTCTGACTCTTCTGATGGCAAAGAAAATGGCAAAAGCTGCAGCGATCCAATTAATTTAACTTGTACTTGCAAAATGAATCTTAAGTAGCAAACTTGACATCTTTACTGTAGTTCTTGATACACATTACAGAGCGAAAACTACAACAAAAACAGAAAAAAACAACATAAATGCATGTAAATAAATCCTTTGAACCTAACCAGTAAACTCAAAAAATTAAGTTAATTACTTACAACATTGCCTCTGTGACTCGTATGTGTGTAAAGCTACACGTCAAAATAGTGGACAGGAAGTGACAACTGTCAGACAACTTCAAAATAAAGGCTTTTTCAAAATAAAAGTACATAGATAATTCTGCGTCAAGGGCAACAGAAGTCGAAAATTCGTTTTCATGAAACACTTGGGACAGGGTGAAACACGGACGAACACTGGTATACTTACATCAAGATGTAAAAACAGTGGAACATATTCCTTTATCTTCTTGTAAAATGACTCATTTATGCACGAAAGTCGTTGGTATTCATGTCTTTCATGAAGGACTGATCAATATCGTGATGCAAGTAACGGATTGGTTTACGGTTTCTCCGGAGTTCCAACTTAAGGCAAATATTGACTCATATTTATCTGTAGGAACAGAACTCTGGTGTAAGTTGAGGACTCCCTGTGCTTGGTTAACAGGAGTAGTAAGATAAATTTTCAAGTTGGGACAAAAAAAAAAAAATCAAAAACAGAAACTTTTTACCAGTATTTAACACAAATTTGATGTTTCTGGACTCTAATCTTAGGTCCACTTCCAGAAAAGCAAAGTTTAAACCTCCCGAAAATCAGAGTAGGCAGTTCTAATCTCATATTTGGTCAAATTTAACAAATACTTCTGTAATTCCTTAAACTGACGTTCAAAGCCGAACACAACACCAGAGAAATGTAAACATAAAATTCTCTGATAAAGTTTGATTCATCAGAAAGTGGTATTATTCGATTGAAGAATTATTTGTTGGAAACTGAATGACATAGAACCTCATAAATTTGATATGGAGACCATGGTAGTTGCTGCAATGTGGTTGCTAACTTTGGTGCTATACAGGTAAATGGTTTTATTAGGGTGTGTGTGCTAAAACCAGCTCTCTGTGGCAATTCTACATGAAGCTGATGGTGAAAATAAAGTGCAGTGAAACACAAGGTCCTAAAACACATTCTTTGTTAACAGAAAGTATTGATTAGTATGCTGATTTAAAGGTTACAATGCCAAACTGCCATTTCTCTAACAGCAACATTACACTCCACATGCTGAACCATCTTGTTTATAATAATAACAATAATTCAGCCCAGATTTTACGATTTAGCGTGAAATTTTGTGCAGGTTTATAACCTTCACATCCCTGACACAAACAGCAAACCACCATTCAAAATACTTGTTTTGACTGCATTTTCATTTGCATCTTTTTATCTTCTCACTGCTCCGGTGCTTTCATTTGTTTGACTTTCAAATTTATTTTAATTGAAGATTAATTAAAACCATTAGCTTGGTTTCTAATGAAGAAGTGTGACGTATGTGTTTGTGGTTTTTTCTTGTGTTGGCTGGCTGCTGTTTTCTCATTTGGTTGGATGTGCTTTTTGAAAGAATTGAAGGTATTTTACAGAGAAATTCAAGTATCGATATTAAAAAACCCCACACAAGAACAGCAGGAGAGTGGCAGGAAGATGAAAAAATATTTTAAAAAAGCAATGGGAAAGAAGTGTAAAAACAAAGACTAAAAAGAGAGAGAAGTAAGAGCGGAGAGAAGTCAGGGGGATTTGTTTGGTTGTGGGTCATTAGGTGTTCTTTGAATGCTATGTTAGCAGTTTACACACACACACAGTGGTAACTGCACTTTATTTCTCCCATAAACAAAGGGTGAAGCTCAGCTTGTCCACAGAGCAGCCATATATTATGAACAGAAAACCCTGGTAGGCTGCAAAGTGTGTGTGCATTCGTGCAACACAAAGCAAGCAGGTACTTTCAGGCGCTAACAGCCCATTTTATCAATCTTGCTTTACAGTCATTACCGTTAATTATGTGTTACTAGCAGGAACATCCATGTACTGTAGTGTGTAAATCTGAGCTCACCAACTATACAACTTACAGAAATACTGAATAGGTTTAGTTTATTTACAGGTGAAACAGCAGAGGAATTCAAATGTGTCGCTGCTTGCTGTTTTTCTGCATCACTTTACACTAGATTAGTGTATGTGTTTTCTTTGTGTGTGCATTTGTGACAGATGCTCCATTATTACTTTTCTACACGCAATGGCTGCATCAGCTGTAATTTACAAGAACAAAACAAGCTTTCACGCCTCAAGAATTACTGTAATAGCGCTGATTAATTTCTCCAGAGTTGCAGAAGACACTTTAAAATTCTGTGAGTTCTATTGTGTGTATAATATATTTATACACACAATCACAATCACTGATATATTTCTAGTTCATTGAGTGATTCGCAGCAGGAGTGGTTTGGAATAAAAATGGAATCATGAGTTCAAACAAATTACATCATTACTGACTTTCTTAAGTCTTTCTGGTGTTAAGTCATTCAGTTGTATTTGTTTCTGTGTTACCTATCTCTAAGATCCAATGGCAAGACAATATAAGGTTATATTTGATGATTCTTTAAGCATTCAGACCCCTTAAAAATTCATGTTGGCCAAAAATTGGACCAGAGTTGTTCTTGCCTACTTTTCTGTCAATGCGTGTGCACTCAAATGTAAGCGGAATACATCATACATGTATCCAACAATGTCATTCTATTTCTCTAAATGTACAGCATGTAAACAATTTTTACTGACAAAAAACACCTAGAAAAGAGAACAATGGAGAGAAGATGACCAGTCCCAGGAAATACCCCACATTGTGATCTCATTCAATTGTCTTTCCACACAAATTTCATCGGATGATTTAATGAAAAAATGAATAAGTTATGAACACACAGTAAAGGAACAGATATTCATGAGTCATGATCAGTCATGAACAAAAGTGTACATACACTTGCAAAGACCATATACATCATGGCAGTCTTGAGTTTTCAATGATTCCTAGAACTTTTCACTTTCATTGATAGAACTGTGTCAAAGAAATGCATCTTTGTCGCAAAAAATGTCAGATTTAGGTACTTTCACAGATTTATCATAGGTTTGGGTTTAAAAAATTAACATACAGCAACTTCAGTTTTGGCCATGTAGAAAGTTGTTAATCAAGTTGTCTTAGTAACATGACCTCTCAATTTCTTGTGATTCCAATTGACTACAGCTGCTGACTCCTCGAGCCAATTTAAATAAGACCCATTTGATGCACACATTAACTCATTAGTCCCATCCACAAACACTACAGTGGGAAATGACTTGAAAGAATCTGGAGAGTAACTTGGATCATTTAGGAATAGTAGGAGTCATTGAAAACTTAAGGCAG
Source organism: Acanthochromis polyacanthus (assembly GCF_021347895.1). Classification (NCBI taxonomy): domain Eukaryota; kingdom Metazoa; phylum Chordata; class Actinopteri; family Pomacentridae; genus Acanthochromis; species Acanthochromis polyacanthus. The sequence goes on along the minus strand of NC_067120.1, from coordinate 32,550,985 downwards.
CCATGATATATGTGGTCTTTAGAAGTGCATGCAAACTTTCAACCAATCTGCAATGTAAAGCACTGAAAGGTGTATTCAGTTTACTCAGTGGTTGAATTTCTAAAGTGCTCCAGTTTAGGTTTAAACTTAATTTCAAGTTTTAGCCAGGAGGTGGTTATCCTGCCTTTGCATAAAAACTGACAAAGGTGCAACAGCTAGAATGGGTCTCCACAAAAAGATTAAAAAAAAAAAAAAAAAAAAACATCTTTCCACTGTTCTGGAGCTACATGGTGTAACTACAACTGTTGGACAACATTAAAGATAAAAACCCTGTGTCCAATCTTTATGCTATGCTTTGCTGACAGCTTCTGAGGTCCAGCTCCATAGTTAATGCACAGTTATGAGAGCAGCATTGATTTTCCTCCGAGTTGCTGCAAGAAAGCTAAAAGGTAAACATACCAGGAGGTCAGATTATTTCTTTAAAAGAAGGGTCTTATCTTCCTACAACAATAAACACTGCATTAAAAAAACTGAATCTTCTCACTATTTTAAGAAATATTCATTCATTTGCAAAGAATCAAACACTAGAGTCCCACAAGTGATGTGACATATTACAAACTGGACCTGGTTGAAATGGATTTCTAAAAATACAATACAACTTGCGCATCACAAATACTATTCAAATTGCACACAACAGCACAATCAATATCAGAGAACATGATGAACTCACTGCTGCATCTCCAGAAATGGCACAGGGCCCTGGTGCAATCTGATATATCAACATTTCAGCAACCCTCGCCACCTTGGACCAAACGCTGAATGCCACAGCTGACCACAGGGATTGCTGCGTGTGTGGCCTTACTCACGCTGAATGACAGTGCAGATAGTAAAAACACTGCATCTGCTGAGTGCGGCTTTCAAGATAAATGGATAAAGTCACCCAGGATTATGCTGTAATTTGACACATAACCTGCAGCGCTGATAGTGAGACTTGTCAGGGAGGTACAGTGTACAGATGAGATGACAAGGAATTAAAATAATCACACTTACTGCTGAGTGCTGCTTGAGCTAGATCTCACACTGAAAATCATAAAGGTGTAACTAAACTCCATTAGGTTGATGAAAGAATTTAATTTTCATAGTTAACTTGTGTTGTGTTGGTGCATATATTCAACAGCCACTGCAAAGGCATCGTCTTTAAAGACATCCAGGTCTTTGGTGTAATCTGATACAAAGACTGCATTGCTACTTTGCAGTATAGACAAAATGCTCATGTAGTGCTGAATGAGATTCCAGCGAGCTTAGTGACAAAGCCTATAAGAGCTACATAGTGCTGAATGGACTTTCAAAAAGGCAAATCTGTGCAGTCACTCTGGTTTGAAGATGACATGGGTCTCTGGTGTAATCTGATAAACAGACTGCAAGGTAGCCCGCCAAATTCTACCTGACATAAAGATGACTGATGGTCTGCCAGTAAAACATGTTAACACGCACACAAAGTCTATAGATGACAAAAACAACAAAATTATACAACTGGGCCAGCTTGAAAACTAATACAGCATTAGAATGTCTTTTAATACTCCTAATATTGGCTGAGAAAACACTTTTTTCTTTTTACATGGATATTGTGATTATTTCTGAAAGGTTACTACAATATACAGTGTTACTGCCAATGCTGAATGAGGCTGCCAAGGACAGTAGCTTGCATTTTATGTCAAAACAAGAAGTTTGGCTAACAAAAATAGACATGCGTCCACGAAGTTCAGGCAGGACACCAAATGTGAGTCTGCATGAATGAGGCAAGCCTTTGATTTAAATGATGCGGATTCCCAATTTAACAGTGTAAGCACTGGATCATTTACACGAAAACCACACATGCTCAGATAGCATAGTAACAAACACTTATACTACACTTACAGTACTTTGAAGGATCACAATGTGGCCAAATGAACATCTCTGAGGCCTGTCCTTAACAGTAATAGAGTATAGGGATGCTTGAGCACACAGAGACAACAGGATGAGCATCTTTGATGTCTATTTTGATGGCATAACCATTCAACAGTGTGTGATTCATACATTCATTCAATAAGAGAGTAGCCAAGATGGGGCTCAGATCTTCATGATGTTGTGTATAGGGACCTGTACAACAGATTCTTTCCATATGAGATTTCCATGACATCTCCAGAAGCTATGAGCAATTGTCTTTCCCTATGGTAATGGTGCAAAAGGACAAATGAAATCAGATTGAAAAATCTATCCATGTTGACTTGGTCTGACACTCTGATCCAGGCATGACAGCCTATCACTTTAGACTTGCTAGACAAATTTTTTTTTAGCTATAAAAAGCTGTCAGTGTAAGGTTCTGACATCTGCAGAACTAAAGTTTCATTGTATGCAGAACTTACCATCTAAAGACAAAGGAGAAAGTTCTCCAGTAGGTCCAATAACTTAGGATCTACCACACTCTACTGCTTTCTCTACACTGGGACAAATAAATATTCAGTATGTACATTCTGTGGCCAAAGGAAAGATGGGTCCAGAACTTTTAGGAAAAGAATGACTCATGTCTCCAGATACTTCATAGATTATAGAAAACCACCAGGAGTTCTTGGCTGCAGAGAGAGCACCATTGCTTCACTGCCAATCCATCTCGTCTTGATTAGTCGTCTGTCACTAACCTACTGCTGTGGCTGGGAAGCCAACAAAGAAACAGATTTGTTGATGTGCAACAGATCTAGCTTTTGAATTTCAAAGGATCCTTTAATTAGGAACCTTTGAAATTCTTCCTGGTATCAAGTTCCTGGTCATCAACAAAGAAAACATTAAAGGAAGCAAGGAAATCAGTGATATGACTTCAGTGACCATAGCAAGCGCAGAACAACCAAAAGTATGAAAAGTTTCATCCAAAAGAAAGAAGACATAAGTGTTCCCAGTCCCAGAACTAACTCACTCTAGCAAATTCACATGTAGGCTTGAGCCATGCTGTTGTTTCAGTGCCATGTTGGCACCGAAAAACATCAGCTTTTGTCATAATCCAAAGAACTTCCAGGTTGGATACAAAAGAAAGTAATAGCTGAAGAAAAACAGCATGAAAACCAAGTTGTAAGTGACAATCAAGTAAATAAGGTGAACCGAGGGTATACACACTACAGAGGTAGTGATGGGAATCCGGTGACTTAACTGTGCAAACTGGGAGCAGGTGATGGAGGCTGGGCATGGATAAATACTGAGAACCTTTGGATGGATGATAAACAGGAAAAATTTATTCAACTAATTATGTTGAAGTGTCCTAAGGCTATTTTTTACTGGAGTGACCCACCATGTTTGCAAACTAAGTCTCATATTATTGATGTTAAAACATCTGTAGATTGCAGATTCCCACACGTACAGTTTAAGAAAAGATAACCACTTTAAAACAGCTACAAAGAAGCTTTTGTTTGTTCCAGTGCAGCCTCATAAATAATAAAGCTTACACCACATGTAGGAAGCCAAACCCACCACCCACCCAGTGAACTAAAGACCCGGCTGGCCAGTCTACAAAACAGAGCCGGTCTCAGCGTTCACCCGCTTTTCCCTTGGAGGTTTCACAGAGGTCTCAATACATCTGTCCACATCCATTTATCCTTCTGTCCATCTGTTTGTCTGTCCCCGTGCATGTGCCTCGGTAACCCTACATCCCTCGTGTCCAATCAGCTCGTCTGACCCAGTCACACAGAGGAAGCACCAGGTGCCAGATGCCCGACTATAATTGGGGAGTCGGGTTGTTTCTAAATACTGTACATCACTAGCGTTGGACATGAACCTTCCTCCACTCAACTCATAACTTTTAGTTTGGTGACAACATACAACAAGTTGGTGTTCACACAGGAACAGTGGAAAATAAAGGTCACTATTAGAATTTTAATCTTTACAGCTTCTCTGATGCTTGAGCTATGCATCATGTTTATATAATATGTTATAGAGCTGACAAAGACACGCAAAAAGCAGCACTATATGTGACTAAGTGTCTGGTAGCAATGCATTAGGAACCCATTACTTGAATGATTAGTTTTCTAGTCGCAAGTAGGGTAAAGAATTAAATTTTTTTATATTAATTACATTGCAGTTAGTAATCCCAGTAATATTCTGTTACTTTGACATTAATTTTGTTTGCTTTTCAACAAGGAGTTTGACAAAAAGCTGAGCTTAGTTGGGTCTAAATATGCTTAGTGGACAGACTGGTTGCTCTCAAACATTGTTGCAACCACAAGATCCTCTAACAGTAATAAAGAAGAATTTTAATCTCAAGAATCATCTTTCTTGAAACTTAAATATTACCATTAGTATACTACAGAACTGTACAACTCCTCCCTTTTCTGCATTAAAACATCAGACACTCAGATCGAAACAACATCAATGTTATTTGCAAGATTACCTCTCAATAGTTTGTGCAATATCAGTTTTTGTATCATGTGTAGCATTTAATTTCATGTACAATATCAACTGTAATATTTCAAATGTGTATTTCTCAGGCATAATATTTCTTAATGCGTACTTTTTTATCATCTATGTAACATTTTATTTTCTTTAGCAACATTTTGATTGGATGTGCAATATTCACTTTCATTTACAGCAGTGTTAATGTAATGTTATATATTTTATTTAAATTTTCATCACATTTTTTTGGTACAATAATACTAGGTACCGGGCTTTGCAAAAGTTCTGTTACACGGTTTCATGACATGTCGAAGTGAAGAATTCCATTAAATAAACTGAAAGTTCTACCTTATAGGCAGGTGTCCTTAATACAATTGTTTTCTCCAGTGAAGTTGTATCAAGATGGAAGTCAAAAGAGTTGAGATATCTGCTCTCCTTCATGCTGTCCACAACAAGTCTGACAGAGCCAAGCAGCTGAACATCAGCCGGATGACCGTCCACAGAGTCGCAGAGAGGCTCAAGAATGGTGAAGATCTTCCAGTGATCTTCCAAGAATGGTGAAGACCTGAAAGATCTTCACCATTCTTTAGCCTCTCCGCGATTCTGTGGACGGTCATCCGGCTGATATTCAGCACAAAGGAGAGCAGATATCTCAACTCTTTTGACTTCCATCTTGATACAACTTCTCCAGAGAAAAAAATTTGTATTAATGACACCTGCCTATAAGGTACAACTTTCAGTTTATTTAATGGAATTTTTCACTCCGACATGTAAACGTCTCTAAAGATCATGAAACCAAGTGTAACAGAACTTTTGCAAAGCCCGGTATAATAATATTTCATTATCATGCGTGACATCACCTTTTACCTCAGTACAATTGCCAGCATTGCTTTTTACTGTTGTATTCTAGCCTTGTTTTGTCTTGTTTGTTTTATTTCAGTAATGTCCAGCACTTATACCTTATTGCATTCTACTTTTAGACACTGCATTTCTTATGTTATATCATTTACATTATCTGGAACAAGACTTACCTTGGGGACTAATTGTTTTATCTTGTCTCATCATAGAACGGTCACATAATAAAACAGGTTTTTCTTTTCAAAAGTCATTTTAAACGCTTTTTTCCAGATACATGTCTTCTATGTGTCAATATATGAGGCGAACAGTGTATTTTGTCATTTATTTTGGAGGACCTGTTGCTCTCTATTCAGTAACTGGTGAGGGGCTGCTTGGCTCGAGTAAAATGAGGAGAAATGCCACTCTTGATAAAGCTGCAATTATTTGTGTTCTTCGTTGGCTCGCTATCATCACCCACTTGAATTCACTCAGGATTCATCCGGTTTTGCTCAGAGTTGTGAAGTCTACGGCTTCACTGAGAGCACTTCTGGAGTCATTCATCATGTTAAAGTAGCTGCTGATGGTCAGCAAATATCCCCAAAACAAGGGCTGACTTCGTGATTAAAACCACCGATGTCTTGTTTCAATTTTACGTGCAATTGAATACATTTTACAAAGAGCTTGCCTGGTGATTTACCGTAAAAGTTGAGCTCTTACGCAGCACTGGATTCTCAGCCGGTGCTGTTTGAGAACATTCAAAGCAATGCCAACTCAGCCTTATGTCTCCAAACTGAATGATATCCAACAGGACCCCAGATAATACACACTGCCAGCTTCCGCCCGCTGTCTGTCTGAGGCTCTCTCTTTACTTTCATTCTTTTTTTTCCCGCTGTCCCACTTTCATTATTTGCTCTCTCTCTAAAACTATGATTCCATCCATGTTCCTATTGAAGGCAAGCATGCTATTGCCAGATGCTCTTTGCTCACCTTGTCTTTACTCTCTTCTTGAATTTATCCTCAATTACACTTAAAACACAAAAACAAGAGGAATAATACAACTAGAAGCAGCACAATCCAACACTTAAAATGATCATCTTCTGCATTACTTTACAGTATATTTATGCAGTGCTGAAATATTCCACAGGAATAACAAGTTTTAAGGACATTTAAGGACACCAAAGTTCACCACACACACACACAAGCAAACAAACAGTAATCCAGTGTCAGTTTGAGCCAAAGCTGAGCTGAAATCAAGCCAAAGCCAGAGTGCCGGAGTAATCCAGCTATTAAACATTAATGAAGGCTATTAATGAGGGAGATCTAGATGGAAAAACACCTAATGACAAAGACTGTAGGAAGATAGCTCAACCTGTCTGTATAGAAAGAACTGGATGGAATGATGCACCTGGAGGACTGGGCTTTCATGAGTTTGTTGCATATGTGTGTGCTAATGTTCATATATGTTGGGTGTTTTGGAAGGTGGTAGACAGAGAACTGTACCTATTCTGCATAAATGCGGCCTGTCTGTGTTTGCAGTGGTGTTTACAAAAGACAGCTGACATTATATAGAGGAGTGACACAGATAAGAGTGCAGGAAGAAATTTATTATTATTACTGGTGCAGTAACATTGATTTAGTCGACGAAAAAGCATACATTTACACCTGATATTTACAGCTCAGCAGAGGCTAATCTCTCACTCTTTGCTGCAGTATTGTTTGTCTAAAAGGCACAACAGGAAGAGAGAGGCCAGCAACAGTTCCATTTCATAATTACCTCTCCAAATGTCAGACAATTAAAGTGAAATTATTATAATAAAGGCGACAAAATAAACACATTATTCTGGCTTTATCAGTGTTTGTAATGTGAAATGGAACCTCAGACTACGGGTCAGTAAAATGGCACCGCTGCGACAAGACTTATGTCGACCCTTCATGTCGAGGCCTCAGCTCAGCTGCAGTTGAGACATGGCAGTCTGCTTTCTGCCCACTGCGGTGTTAGCACAGCTTGCGATGCATGTTTAACCTTGTAGACGTGCACACACACAAACACACACTCACACACAGTTCCTACAATCCAACTGGGGCCCGTACTGGAAAATGAGCGTTTTACATCTCCACAGTTAGCACTATTTGGAAATACGGTTCATTTACATTCTAGTTAAATGTGTTCAATTACTTTTCTGGCGTTGAAGGATATTGTTTAGCACATTGGACCCAACTGGATCTCAGTGCATCAGTGCAAATGAGGGTTCTACTGGCAGAACACAAATACTGATCTACCTTAAAGGGTGGAAAGTGTCACAACTAATCAGCAGTGTGACTTACAGCTGAAAAACAAAGTCAGTGTCTGTTAATGTCTCAAACTATGTCTGCCCATGTAGGATTATTCAGAAATTTAATTCCCTAAACTGGAAGTCTGCTAAAAAAAACTTAAACGTCTTCATTAGTAAAAGCTCAGTTCGACAGTTTAGCAAATGCAAAACTCCCCACTGCAGGTTGTAAGTTTAATCATGGCACACAAATGTCTTCATTTGTTTGTTAGATATATATATATATATATATATATATAGATATAGATATAGATATAAATCAGAAGTATGAATTCCATAGAACTCTGAAGGTGTTTTGCTGCATCAAGTAGCAAGATGTTAGCAGCAAATCCTTTAAACCCTCGTTGTTGTGAGCTGGGGCCCACATGGACTTTTGTTTTTCGACACATTCCACAGATGCTCAATTGGATTGAGATCTGGGGGATTTTTTCTGGCCAAGTCAACATCTTGAACCCTTTGTCAAGTTCCTAAAGCTGCTTCTGAACAATGTTTGCAGTGTAGCAGGAAGCATCACCATGCTAACAGAGACCACTGCCATCAGGGAATACCATCTATACCTCTATACTGGATGGGTGGATGCTTTACTAAACCCGAGGGAAATTCAAGATAGACACATAGAATGCCAGAAAACAGTTTAGCATGCTCTAATACATAGTTTGTCAAATATAGTATGCCAGAAATCCCCAGATGTCCTACTATATTCGGTCGGATTTTGCAGTATTCAAGTTAGCATGCTTTTCTAGCCATTCTGACCCACAATCCTCTGTGCAGGTAGGTCACATATGTCATATGCTGCAGTGTTCCTCATGAGTAAAAACAAGCTTGAGCCACACAAACAGATGACAGTCTTTGTCACACTACAGACTGCAAAGGTTAAAGTTTTAGGCGCACTATTATGACGAAGCATATGTCCTAGTTGTATGTATACTGCTTGAAACAGCACACACCTTACGAGGGAAGCTCTTACTTTAAAGTATAAAGAAAAAGTGTGTGATTAGGAATGCAGCTGGGATATAAGTGGTTTGTAACATTATTTTGGCAGATGTTAGGTGCCAAAGTAGTATTTATATGAATCCAAGGTTTCCCAGCATCACACTGCCTCCACTAGCTTCCCTTCTTCCCATAGCTGCCAGTTCAGGTAAATGATGCACACACACCTGGCCTTCAACATGATAAAAGAAAACCCATCCCTCCAGACCTTTTTCTTTCATTGCTCCCCAGTCTATTTCTGACACACTCTGACCAGTCCACAGCTCCACAGTAAAATACTCAGAAGGCTACGCTGCACTGTGCATCTGACACCTGTCTGTAATAGCCACCAATTTGTGCTACAGTTGCTTTTACATGGGATTAATACATGGGGGCCATCTTTCACCCCACCAGGAGCATCGGTGAACCTCAGCTGTCCTTCTTTACATCACTTTTGGGAGACACTAACCACTGCATACTGGAAAAACCACACAGACCCCGTTTTGGAGATCTGTCACTACCCATTTTCCTTACTTCGAACACACGAGCTACAAGAAGCCATAGTTCACTTGCCACCTAATATATTCCACCTCTTGACAGGTGCTATTGTAATGAGATCATCAGTGGTATTTGACTAACCCTTCAGTGATTTAAACATAAATTGATGGTTTAGGTTGTGAATATGTTTGGATTCCAATAGACAACTGGACATCTTTGTGGCTTCTTGAGGACATTTCTATTCTCATCCTCAAGTGTCTTTCCCAACTTGATCTGGACGACTGACATTCTATATAGACATACGCTGAGATTAGTCATTGTGTATTTGTATTATTTCAACTTTAATTTAAGTTGTTTCAGTTTTAGTTATATGATGTCAATTCACAACACGTGTCATCTCACATAGTAATTTTAAAGAGACAACCCAACAAATCCACAGTTCTGTTTGGGTTCCCTTTGAGCAAGAAATCAGTGACAGTGGGAAGGAACCAAAAATTCAAACCAAAAATACTGGGAATAACAAAAAAAAAAAAGAACTTTAGGCAGAACCAGGCTCAGGGCAGGTGGCCATCTGCCTCAACCAAACAGGTAGTAAATAAAAACAAATACAGAAATCTGAATCTACTAATCTTTCCTCATTAACTAAACATTTCAAAATTTCAAAGTTGGTCTTGAGTAGAAGTTTGGGTCAGTTTAATTCCCTCATATAGCCTGTGTTTACACAGGACTCAAATATTTTATACTACTGTAAAGTGGATCCAATTTTACTCATGTCTGTTTTCATTTTTACAGATTTCTTTCGTTCATGTGCCTCACATTTCTATATCGGGTCATCTAATTTTTTAACTTTTTTCCTCAATTGCTCTTCTTTCTGTCCTCTCTTCGTCTTTGCAAGTCTTTCTTCACACACTCTCGCTTTCTCAGTGTCTATGCTAAGTATTGGTAATGACATTATCATGCGCTACCCTGTGAAATATAGTTTCGGTGACAACAAATGTGTGTGTATATGAAAGTGTGTGTGTGGTGTTGATGATGGAGAGGCTGTCTGCGTTTTTAATAAACAACACTGCAATGCCCCACACGCTAACTGCCTTAGCATCGAACTTCACACAAGCACACACACACACACACACACACACACACACACAGAAGTGCACATGCATAAACACGCACACACACACACAGGCATCTGCCAAGACTAGGCTCAAACTTGCAGGGAATTTATGTACAAATAATTACTTTTTAATAGCCAGTAATGTGATTTCCTGCCAAAGAAATATTCAAATGCATCTCAGGCAGTCCAGTATATTATCTGCCTGGAGCTACGGATGCGACTTAGGGGAGACGGCACAGGAAAGACAGATTATTGTTTGTGTGATAATAATTATTTTACCCTTGTCATCTGCGGAGGAAAATGGGAGATAATGCCTTTGTCTCTCCGTCTCCTTCCTTCACTTTCTTCTTCCTCAGACTCTTCTTCTATCACTTTCTAAGTCAAAACACAACTCCGCACTCTGTTGGGGTAACCTAAACTTACCTCTCAGTATAAATGTATACTAATCCAGTCAGGACTATAACTTATAGGCTGCTTTCAACTTAAAAAATACATTCTGTACATGTAGCTATATATACCATTTGTCTGCCTTGTTGGTGTTGGTGTCCCTTATTTCCGAATGTTAAGTCTGTTATATGCTGTTTATTGTAGGTTTGGGACATATTTCTTGCCATGTGCTGCTTTTGTATAGTAACTAACAAGATTTGATTAATTTGATTGTCTTGAACGGACATTTTGGAGTCAGTCAGTTGCTTTGTAGTGCCGCAGTGTTTAGGCTCATGTAAAAGTGATTCGGTATAATTGTAGCTACATTCCGGCAGAAAAATTCTGTTGTCTACTTTTTGCCTGTAACAATATTTGTTTGTGCAATCTGGAGTTCTGTGCTGAGGCTATGGATGTAATACATCACTAAATTTCAATTCTGTTTGACATCTTAGCTTTAGATTTGGTGGATTTTATCCTTAGTGTGAATAAAGGTTGGTTACAAGTCTATCCTGGTAGAGTTTTTGCATTGTTTTACGTTATGCACCTGCATCAACACAGTTTTGGTGAAGAAGTTGCTCTTTGGTGCTTGAATATCTCAATCCTTCTTTACAAGTAAGCCCAAGGAGCTTCTACACCACCAGCAGACAGTATCATCAATGCAACCTGATGCTCATTATTTTGAAAATGTTGGAGCTTATATCATCACTGACAGTCAACTCTGTTTAACATCTTTGGTTTAGATTTGGTCCACATATAGTCCAAGTGTGAACGAAGTCTTTGATGGATTCCATAGGTTAAAATATTTTTCATGGTATTTCGAGTTGTTCAGTGCATGGGTTCAGAGTTTGTACTGGTACGTTTTTTTCTGCATTGTTCACCTGCATCCAGGTAAAGTTTGGCTTAAGTATTTGCTCAGTGGTGCTTACATATCTCCCTCCTTCTTTGCAGGTACGTCTAAGTAGCTTTTTAAACACCAAATTGAGCAAACAATGCAATCAATGCCAACCTGAAGCTCAGCATTTTGAAAATATTGGAGCTTATCCCAGAGGTAGAATACAGTATGTATTGAATTTGCAAAGATTTGGCTGAAGCTTTAAAATGTGAACTGACAGCTATAATGTTGAAAAATGACCATAACTCCTCATGTAACATCAAAGATAATTAGAAGGGTGTTTTTTCTATATTTTCACCCTCAAAACAAACTTTAAATTTATTTATTTAATAATTGTCTTCGTCTGTGATGGAACGTGTAATGTGGTTTAGTCTCTGGAGTGCCCCAAGATCCCAATTATTAGATGTGTTTAAGGGCTTCTCACTTTTATGAGAACATAACTTTTTAGCATCACTTAGCTTTCTCCTTTGTTTTGCATTCAGTCTTTGCTTGAGCTCTTAGCTGACGGTGCAGTTTCCTATCTTTCAGTGACAGTAACAGTGACATCTCTAAACTACAAGGTGGGCCAGGGTTGTGTTCGCAACTATAAAATCAATTTACAACCAAAGAAAATCTCAGTGCGCAGACATTACAGGAAATTGTTCTTCCAATGCTAAGGGTCGAGGCAAAACTTTGAAGCATAGAAAAGACCTTAAAAGGATGGAAAAACCCCACAGTACAGCCTTAAACAGTTTCCAAATGTCAGATGTCTTCCCACTGCTGTAGCATTTTTAGCAAAATGGGAAATCCTTGTAATCATTATGCCTTTTGGTACCAGAATTGTTAGCTTGTTTGATAAAAGAGAATACCCAATGGAAAAAAATATATATTTAAATGAAAAATGTAAGTTACTTTCATCTCTGTCTCGCACACACTCATTCAGACGCCAGGGTTCACGGTGTCACAGGTAAGAGATGCCGAATGCAATGTCTTGAATTCATTTTTTGCATTAACAGCTCACACCTCCTTTAGCAGATTCGAGTGTCTAGCATTGTGTGGAAGTGCAAGAAAGTGTGTGTTTGCGGGCTTTAATCTGTGTGTGTGTGTGTGTGTGTGTGTGTGTGTGTGTGTGTGTGTGTGTGTGTGTGTGTGTGTGAGAGAGAATGTGCGAGGACTGGTTAATGACCTCTGGAAGAATGAGCCTGCTCAAACTGAACCTCGGGGAGTCTAACCGATTGCCGCTCTCCAAGAGTGTGTGCGCGATGTTGAGCACCGGCTCTGTCTAATCCGCACGAACAAATCAGAGCTAAGTGCGCCGTCACATAGCAATATCCAGCAGTCCACACAAAAGCAGAATAGAAACCGAGAGATAACATGTGAGTGAGATATAGACGGACAAATAGAAACAAAGATTCGAGGTCGCTGATTTTTCTTGTATTTTCAGAGGCTTTCTTATTCGGCTCATCTCCTGTTTTACTTGCTTCTTCCTCTGTTTGGTTTTTCTCTTCTATTTTCTGGACATTTTGCAGAATTTGCGACTGTGTTTGGTGCAAGGAATAGACCTTTGTATTGATGTGTGTGTCCAGTGGGAGATGTGAATGTGTATGACAGGCTGGTAATGGGACTCACTGTGGGCCATGGCACCTCCCTGGAAACACACCAGACCTGCCTCTGGGGAACACACAAACAGATACACACTCACATCATGTTGTATCTTATCACAATGGCAGTCTAGTACGGATAAGTCCAATCACTTAGAGCAACAGATCAACACACAGATCAGGTACACACACACACACACACACACACACACAGAGTTTCCATGACGCGACGTTGACTTACATGATTTCATGGAGTCTCTCTACTGTAATCATCATGTCAACATTTCTCGAGTTACGAAAGAAAAGTTATATTATTTTACCCTTGAAACATTGAATAGTGAGGACGATGCGAAGAAGCTTTATATAATTTGCTCATGAAAACTGCTGAAGTGAATAATACTGATCATCAATGCAATATTCTGCTGGGAGACCTTGAGTTGTGCTTTCATGTGACTGTAACTTTGACACGTACCACTCACCTAAACCTTGTAACACACCCCCTCATGGCAACAGCACTCCCAGACGGCAGCAGCAGTGTTGATCAAAACCGCCAATATGGCCTCCAATCCTCAGGTCCCAGTCTGACTGAGCATCCAGGGTTTGTGCTGGAACAAGCCTGATTCACGGAGATCTGACACTGGAGCCTACAGCACCCAAAGGATCTGCTGTCAATGTAGCAGTGTCGGACAACATAGGATTTTCTCTTGCCTGGACTGTTGTAAATCTTTATTCAAATGCCTCACTGACTCAACAATCACCCGACTACAGTTGGTTCAAAACTCAGCAGCAAGACTTCTCACACACTCTGCACAGGAAACACACGATTCCCATTTTGGCACAATTGCACTGGCTCCCCATTCAATATAGAATTCAGTTTAAGATTCTGTTGATCGCTTTTAAATCTCTCCACTATATATTTCCCAATCAGGCATAGCATTAAAACCACCTGCCTAACACTGCGTAGGCCCTTCTTATTGTCATCAAAAATGATCTGAACCAATGGGTATGGACAAGAGGAGCTCTCAGGGCGTCCTATGGGGTCTGGCACCAGGACGTTGGCTGTGGATCCTTTGGGTACTTTGGGTTGTGCAGTGGGACCTCTGGGAATCTAACTTGCTCCACTGCATTCTGTTGATGCTCGATCGCAATGGGGTCTTGGAAGTTTGGAGGTCCAACCAACATCTTGGTTGACCGTCACGTTCCTGATTGGTTGATGCTTTTGTGATGTGGCGGGGAGCACTTTCCTGCAGGGTTAGGCCAGCAACATTTAGGATTTCTATTTGCATGAAGGAGTGTGGTTGTTCTGGGACAATCTTTATTTTGGTGTCTAAGTCTCATCAACATGGATGCCAAAATCCCAAATTTTCCAGTAGAATACTGTATAGTACCAACATAATCAGTGATATTTACTTCGCCTGTCAGTGGTCATGATGTTGTGGCTGATCAATGTAACTCATCTATCACTATATACCTATACAGACAAACATTTATCTGACTTTTATTCACACTCTGATGCTTGGTTTCTAGTTGTTTTAACCATCTGATGCAGAACATGGGTCAAGAGATACCCATTTTCCACTGAGTATGGGTCACTTTTAAACCATGCTGTGCAAAGGGTTCAAGCTGCACTTTTTTTTTTTTTTTTTACTGACGTTCGTTTTCTTTCTTTGTTTTATCTAAAATGTTGTGTATGTTAATGCTTTGTGAAGTACTTTGTAACCCAAGTTTTGAATGGTGCTATAGAAATAAAGTTTATTATTATAATTTCACTCAAACAACTCGTGTGTAACTTGAAACGAAGGAGGCAAATTACAAATATATATATATATATATATCTTAGCCGGTAATCAAATCCCTTTTCAAACAGTAATTGATTATTCCAAACAAACTACTTGTAACATTAGGAATGAAAACTACTGAAATTGTTTTGTTTTCTGAATGGGATTGGAGATTTTTTCTGTCCCTTCAAAAGCAAGAGTTTAAAGCAGCTGCTAAACAAGATTTTATTTTACTATTGTGAAGTGCAGTTCAAAGGAGCTTTGTTGTTTCTTCCCACTAATTATGTTGGTTTTACAGTCCACGGCTTTGGTTCACTCTCAGCACTTTCATTGTTGTTAGTTGTTGCTGGCAGCTATTTTAAGTGAAAAAAGCTCTGATAAACCCACTACAATCTATCTGTCCAGCTTCAGAGAGCAAAGTTAGAGACAAGCTGGTTAGCATATTTAGCTGCTAAAGAGCTGTTAAGGAGTGAAGGCACTAAAGCTGACAAAAACAAATGCTTATTATGGTTTCCTAACACATTAGTCACGTTAGCTTTAATAGCTGATGATGTGACAAAATTTTGTTTGCAGCTTTTCCTACCACATGCAACTGGCAATAAAATAAAATTTTAAAAAAATAGTTCCTTGTGATTGACTAAAATCTGAAAGTTGGTAACAATGCCCTTTGATGTCTGTTTTGTCACAAGAGTTTTGAAAGACTGTTTTGTTCATGGTGTTTGCTTAACTGGACTAATTAAATGCAACACACCCAG
This sequence comes from Acanthochromis polyacanthus, assembly GCF_021347895.1. Lineage (NCBI taxonomy): Eukaryota > Metazoa > Chordata > Actinopteri > Pomacentridae > Acanthochromis > Acanthochromis polyacanthus. Next base: position 32,535,411 of record NC_067120.1, on the reverse strand, counting down.
TAGGTATCAGCTATATATTCACACCAACAGCCATCAGTCACTACAAGTCATTGTACCAAATAATGCGTCATTGCGGTTACATTAGCGATGAAACGTTTGCTTTAAAAATGGCAAATGGTTGTATTTATATAGCGCTTTTATCCAAAGCGCTTTACATGATATGTCACATTTACCCATTCACACACTGATGGTGGAAGCTGCCCTGCAAGGCGCTAATCACGACCCACCAGGAGCAATTAGGGGTTAGGTGTCTTGCTCAGGGACACCTCGACATGAACACGACGGGCCGAGGATCGAACCGGTAACCTTCCGGTTACAAGACGGCCACTCTACCCACTGAGCTTTCCGCCCTTTATTTTCCTTTGAGGGACCCGAGGGTCCATCACTGCATCTCCACATCCCGTTAATTCCTCCTCAACTTGTCTTCTCCAGAAACACTCTTCTCTCTTAAGTTCCTCCTCTCTTATCTACAGCCATCCATCTCCGCAGCCCGGCTTTTCCGTTACACTCCTCTTAAACGACTCAACAACGCAGTTCAGTTTCTTCAATTTTTACAAATATATTTATATCATCAGAATATTTTTCTCATTTTTTTTTTGCCCGACCTGTCTTCGTCTCCTTCTCTTTTATCTCCAAATTTCTTCCCTCCTTTTTTCTATTCTCTCCACTCTCTCTAATGAATCATGTTGAAGCTTGCTTTCATACACTGCTGATGGAAGCCCTCTGGCATGCACACATATTGCATACATTCATCACCGCTACAACAGAAGTTCGACTTTGCGAGCAAACACACACAAAAGTCACACACATAATGATGCACCCATTTGCCCATTTGCTCACGCATATGTTTGTGTATAAAAATGGAGATAGCTGCAGATAAGTACGTGTGATGGAACACATGATGCAATACACAGTATAACTGAATACTGTAGTGTATTGGTGTGTGGATTCGTTGTAGCAGATGCACAGTGCTACTGAAAAAGACAATTTTGCCTTGTGATTTGAAGTCATTGTCCAATTTAGCTGCATAGAAAGGTGTATGATACAGTAGAAAGAAATGGTCCCATCAAAAATGACCAGTGACTCCATCGGTCTTGTGGGCTCAACCCAAAAATCTTCTTGTATTTAAACATTATTTAGGAAACTTAAGTGTGTGATGAAATAGGCTGTTACAGAAGCAAAAAAAGTCATTCAAACCAGCAAAAGGTTTTCATAAAAACCATCAGTTTTCATTCAGGATCTTCTGCCTTCTTCTAATTTACTAAATTGTCAGTGTATGACATGTTTCAGCAGCCTAAAGCAATTCTACAATCATTTCACTGTAATGTCTTGTCTATAAATACGTCCTCAATCTGTTGAATATCAATGAGAGAACATAACGCAAACATGTAGGGAAAGACAAATGTACATGCACCACAAAAGCATTGGAAAAGCCCAATGGTATTAAAGTTGTCACGTCTGACAGCAGCGAGGCAGGATGGATGCTCAAAAAGCAATGACAGAAAATGTCATGTATGCATACAAACACTCATATTAATGGGGACAAGTGAGTTAATACTGAAAAGACAAAGATGAAAGACATAGAACACACACTTGACATACAAATTCAGCTCATTAGCACTGTTCCATCAGGACTTGAATCTGAAAACAATTGGACCCTCAGTGAGAAACCAATGCTACCTGGTGTAAAAGGAAATATTAGGATTGAACATCAACTATGGTCGTCTTCTTTATTGGCTGTTGTGTCCAAAGCTGCCATGTGTATTTTGTCGCATCTTCAAAGTAGCATGCAACACTATTCTTTTAAAAGTACGATTCTAGGAACATGCACCAATCAGCCACAACATGAAAACCAACCTCATGATATCGTGTAGTTCCCCTTGTCCCACCAAAACTACTCAGACCTAAAAAGCATGATCTTTTTTTCAAGCCCTAACCAAGCTTGTAACATTTCAAAGTGAAAAAGTGTGATATTTTCCTGATTCTAGCCAGTTCTAGTTTTGGTGCCTGAACATAATCAGAAAGTGAAAACTGAAAAGAAAACAACTTAAAGAACGAGTGCGAGAATGATGGTCTGTTGTCCATCATAGGACATGGCCCCTGATCTTCTGTGTGAAAGCCCCAACTTAGTTTATGTCTCCACTCTTTAAAGCATCTTATGTGGATTTTGTGACTCTTTCACAATGGCAACCTTTCTTACAATGTCATCCATTCTTGCAATTTTTATCAGATTAGGTTTTGTACAGAACGTAATAGAGGATGCAGTTTAGTTGTATAGAAATGTAAATAAGTGGAGACAGGGTTGCCAGGAGGCCTGCTCCCATCACAGGACTCTTTACAACCCTTTAGCTACGATCGGCTGGCCATGTTTGGAGATCGCTGACAACAAGAAACTTTTTCATTTAAAGAACCTTAACATTGCAGAAGCTACGCTACAAAAACATCCTCAAGTGCCACTTCAAGAAATGTATAGTGGGGCCCAATGCATGGGAAGAACAAGCTCTTGACCGCAAGAGATGGCGAGCCGTGGTGCTGAACTCGTGTCAAAGTAAAAGAGCAGGGAAGGAATACAAGAGGGTACACAAACTACCAATGAACTGTCAATATATATTCAGATACTTGAACCACCTCAGCTGGAGCTTTACATCATGAAGGAACACCTTTACCAAGATTCTTCCAGATGCCAGAGCTCCCCAACCTACCTGAGAGCAGTCATCCTACAGAGGAAACTAATTTTGCAACTTCTGTGATCTCATTCTTTTAGCAGCTAGTCACAGCTCATGACCAGACATGAGGGTTGAAACATTGATGAACTGGTAAATTAGGAGCTTTGCCTTCTGGCCAAACTCCGACTTTACCAAAATCTCCATTACTGTTGGCACTGCACCTGCCCATCTCAAACCCCATTTTCCTTCTGAACAAGATCCTGATATCCCTAAACTCCATCACTTAGGGGAGGAACCTATCCCAACCCAGTACAAGCAATCCACTGGTTTCCAGCAGATGAGACAGGAACCCTTTACTCCAATGTCACATTCTATCATGATACACTTCTGAATGTTGGCTCATTCGAACTGTCCAATACAAACCTTTTCCTTGGAGATTGGGTTGCATAAAGGATAAAATGTGTCTGTTCAAACACATACCTTATTGTCATAAGCAAACTCAAGTTGAGTACAAATAATACACATCAGAACAAAAAGAGATGGAAAAAGCAACTGAATAATAGAAAGAGTCTCCTAAATAACATCTCGGGGTGTACACACAAAAGAAAGGACAATTAGGCACGTATTGTTGTGACAAAACCCAATTTTAACCACATATCACAGGCCAGCGTACAGCAGCCGCCTGTGACATCATCACCGAAGGACAGGTCAATACTAATGAGGTCAGAAGGAGGAGATGAAATCTGATTATGATTCCCAGTTCATAAACAATATATTTCTATTAAAATCCAGCTTGTACACAAGGAGAGAAAGACAAAGAAAGAAAGAAGGGAGAAGTGAGAGTGAAAGCAAAGGAAATGTGGAGGGGATAAGAAAGAAAAAGTGATGTGAAGAACAAGAAAAAGAGGAAGACAAATGGTTGGGGAGAAGTGAAGGAAGCTGAGAAAGTGAAGTGCGTTTTAATGAAGTAGCAGATTAACAAATGCAGGACCATACTGACTAACCAGATATTAGTAATTAAAACGCGGGATCATTGTTGTCCCCATCAGCCCTGCTGTAATAAACCTCCCCTCGCTTTCCTCAGGCTATTATGGCTTATTTGAAAAGGAACAGATATTAGCATGAAAATCAACCAGCTGCTTTATTAGATTAAACGTACAAGCAGATCACAGGTGCTTTACAATGCTTGACAATGCTCCCAGTCCCATTATAAACACCATCATATAGAGTTATTTAAAAGATTCTGGTTTACTGGTGATGGAAAAGTTCCAGTCTGGGGCTGTTGTCTCTGGTGCTTTGATGTCATACTGTAGGATCTTCACTGGGGTAATGGATCCATGTTCAAAAATAGGATTTGTGTCAGATACATACATTTAGTCAAACATGAGCTAAATTGAAGATTTAAATGACAAAGTTATCTGGGGATAATCAAAAGCTGACTAACTTGAAAAGAACCTGATTTTTCATTGGATCAACAGCAAAACGGGTCTAATATTGAGTCCAGTGGGACACCTACTATAGTCAGTGTTTTGGATTCCTCATTTAAAGACCTCTTTTGGTGACAATCAACTCTTTTTACCCTGTCAACATGTCCATATGGTGCCTTAAAAATACTAAAAGGCATATCATGAGTAAAATAAGCAATCAGTGCCATGGCTGAGCATTTCTACCAAGAAGCTGCAGAGAACTGATGTCTCCAGAACAGAAATTCAGACACGCAGGGTTTCACATCCAACAAAGAACCAAACCCGTCAACTTGTGTGTTTGGGCTTTCTGTGTACTTATTTTTCTTCAGAATTGGTTTCCAATTCAAACATTTCCAAGTGAATTACTCCAAAATTACAACTTGCCACTGTACTGCGTAAAGTATGCAGATTTATGAGGTTTGAAAATAGTGAAAGGTGAGCTGGTGTGCTCGGGCTGCAGCACGTGGGGAAGTATACTGTAAGTGAAGACAGATGTGGAGATTTCATAGATTTTTGAACTCTCGAAGATGTAACAGTGCAGAGTTACATCTAAAACATAGCATGCTCTCAATAACAATGGATATATTTTTACGTTTAGCTGGCTATTTGTGCATTGAAAGTAACAAGATTACTAATGAGAATTCATCCTGTCAGCCCTTGGTATAGATTACTAAAATGTGTCAGGTTTTCATGCATTTCCCTCAAAACAAAAACTAACCCTCCACTGAACTCATTTAGATTTTTGAGACATTGACAGTCCAGAACAATACAGTATTAATACTACAGAACTTGCTAAAAATGCCAATTAAAAATTCAAATAATCAACAAAGCCATTTTGGATTTACTATTTGGAGACCATAAATGTCTGCATCAAGTTTTGCAGCAGTCCATGCAGCTGACATTTGAGATAATTCAGTCTGGAATGATGTGATGGAATTCTCAACCAACTAATGCCGTTTCTAAGCTTTTCCCTTAACCAATAGTTGACAATAAACAATCAATAACACTAAATAAGCTTGGTGGATACCATTTCCTGTCCTAATTTCACCTTAACTACATTCGCCACTGTGATGCTGTTTGCCACGTGACATGGACCACTTGCCTGGGTCAGGTTATTAGTGAATAGGTTGACTCTAACTTGCTTTAGCTTCCTAGCTCACTAACAGCACGAGAGCTCTGGCCAGTAATCACAGGAAACTTTCTCATGTTTAATTTTTACCAGCCAAACTCCCACAATAGAACTCCTGGTCGTCCCATACTCACTTAATCAGGGCACCACGGTATTAAACTGCAAGAGGCTCCACCTGGTGGTATAACCAGGTACTACAGCTAAACTACAACACATGATTTGACCTGCATATCTGTCTATTGCAGAGTTGATTATTGTGATTTTAACCATTTAAATTATTAAAGACAATTATTCTTCAACACTTCTTGCTACACAGGTTTTGCAGCATATGAAATAAGTTTTCTTACAGTGGCCGCACTGCTTTTCATACTACGGTTGCAAAGAACTGACTTGAGCATCCTGAACATCATCCCAGCTCAGGCTTGCACACAGACTGCAACACATTTTTCTAATTCTGCAGACATTCAGGTGCACAATCTGCTCCAGGAAACACATTAGATTAATGACAACAAAAGGAGGAAGTGTATACAGCCAATCACACTATATACACAGGTGAGAAAAAGCAAACACACACATGGACACGAACACTCATCTGAAGATAATTACATGCTAATGTGCACAGATTCACATTTTGTGCACACGGTTTATTAGATAAACACTCATAGATGCACAAATACTGCATATCTCAGAAACAAACACATTTTGCACAAATGGAGGGTGCCATGTATGTATGTGTGTGTGTGCATGTGTGTGTGTGCGCCTGTGGCAGCAGCAACTGTGGCATCTGTTGCCCACTGAGCCAGTCTGCTGGAGCTGGAGTCAATTATAAACACATTAGACTCTGTTTCCCATAACACACAATGACAGAAATACCTGAACGTGATCGCTCACACATGAACAAAGTTACACACACCACTCCTAACTCCATATCCATTCTATTACCCGTCGCTACTGCGGAAGAAAAAGAAGAGATGATGGCAGTGAAACAAAAGAGAGACAAAACTAAAAGAAATGGAAGGAAAAAACAGGCCGCAAAAACTTGCAAATATAAAGCGAGAAGCTGTTGTACTCCAGCTGAGCAGATCTTCAGAAATAATCCAATCTCTCCTAATACACGGGAGGCTGAGCGCACTTTTCACATTTGATATGAATAAAGATTGACTTCAAAAACTGAGAAAATTATAAACAAAATACCTTTCGGCCTAGTCATCTTATAAAACTCAATTTGTTGAAGAGCCCCACTCGTAAAATCAGCGGCTTGTGTCCAATTCCCAGCAGACCCCTAAATGCTAAAAGTATCTGCGCCCTCAAAAGACACCTGCTTTGGATTAAACGTAGCTGACAGACTGAATAGAAGAGAATATCTCTGCATTTCTGTGGCGTTTTATTACATTAGCGTCATGGAGAAAGTAGATGGTGGTGGACCGTGTAAAGCTGCTTGGGTGTGACCTACACCTCAGAGTCGTATAGAAACGCATGTGTGTGCTTGTGATGTATTGCGTGTGAGTGCATGCCGCTGTTTGACACCTATATGTCAGAGAAAAGTTCTCGCCGAGAGCAGACCTTTTGCATTTTCCTGTGCGAGTGTGTGCATGTGTGTGTGTGACAGCTGACAAACAAGCATCACTCCCCCTGAGTCTGACTGACAGGTGGACTGAGGGAGAATAGAAAACACACAGCACAAGCACAAACACACACAGAGGTGCAGATTGCAAAGATACAGTTTTACAAAGAGACAGTTATTAAGCGTATTACAGAGGGTTGTTATCACAGCTGGAAATCATTAACACATCCAGGTTAGAAAGGCAGAGCTGGTAGGAAATTAGTCGAGAGAAGACAAGAGGTGAGGATCAGACAACTTGTGCATACACGAAAGAAAATCATCTATGGCGTACGTAGCCGGCGGCATAATGGGTGGATGTGGCGGCCTGTCGCATTTAAGAAGATTTGACCATCGCACTGCTGTCTGTCATATATGTCTGAGGATGACGGCTGAGTGATCCGATAGTGTTCTGTCAGTCAAATTTGCCCCAACACAAAGAAGGTGGATGTCTCTGTGGTGCTTCTGACCTCACCAGTGATTGTTCACTTAGTTTCTTCCACAGCAAAAAAAAGTGTTTGTGACGCAGCTGGTTCAAGCCAACATGCCTGCAGTTTATTCAGTCAGAATCCGTCAAAGAGGTTTGCCTGCAGCCAAAATCTCACCTTGAAACCAGCGTGTGCCCGACCCGAGTGTTTGCTTGCAGGTTATGCTGAAGTACGAGTTCACCAACTCAACCTTTTCTATCACTACTCATACAGTCTTATGTTTTCTATGCAGTTGTTTGTGATCTCTGGTGTGAAGTCACAAAACTAGAGAACCACAATTATACAGAATCAATGGAGAGCAGCGAGATTCTCTACTGTGTTGATTGAACTGCTTTTAACTCTACATACACACATAGCCCGTTTACCTGGTACTTCATATACAGTCTTATGAAGCACAAAAGAAACAGTCTGTTTTTCTCTTTTTTCCATTACTCAGTCATGTTTTTAACCAGACCTTTTTGTTTTTTAAGCTCTATCTCAAGTACTTATTTAGACGACCCTGAGGAAAATTTAGCTGCTCACAATAGTCTTTTCTCATCACAAATAAATCATCCTGCTGTTTGGAGATCACTGAATTCTGAACCATCCCTCTTTAACCCCTCTTCAGGAGAATAAGGAGCAAAAGAATAAATCAGTCGAAGACAAATTATCTCGCTCAACACAAGGAGTTCATGTGCTGTGCACATAGGTTTCTTTGAGTTTTCAAATTAACAACATTTGGAGCAATAAACTGACCACTAAGAGAAAAATCATGGATACAAGTGGCCAAAATGGGTTTCCTCCGCAGGGTGGTTGGACTCAGACAGGATAAAGAGCTTGGACATCCAAATGGAGCTTTGGGTTAAGCCCCTGCTGCTTTATGTTGAAAGGTAATAGTCAAGGTGATTAAACATCAGATTGGGATCTTTCCTAGGTGCCTTCCTTTGATGGTTTTTCCCCCCAGGATTCCTCAGTGGAGGGTTTCCATATCTCTTCTGGTCTGGGAACATCTTGCGATCTCTCAAGAGGAACTGGAAAACATAGCTGGCGAATGGGATGTTCAAATGACCTTCCTAGTCTGCTGCCAGTGTAACCCAATCCCAAATAAGCAGAAGCAGAGAAACTGAACTGATGCTGTAATTTGTAGTCTGTAGTCCCAGACATTCAAAGGAATGAAAGAACACAGTGAGTGAATGGATGGGCAGGCAGACAGGATGGACAAAAATCTCACCTGACATTGGACAAGAGGTGGAGTACACCCTGGATAGGTAGCCAGTCCATCATAGGTTTAAACAGGACTGAGCTTCTGAGTTAACCATTCACATTCTCACCTACAGTCTATTTAGAGCCATCAAGTAACCTACCAAACGTGTTGTATGAAGTACATGCAAGTTCTACAAAGAAAGGCTCCAGCTGACCAAGATGTTTGAAACCAGAACCTTCTTGCTGTGAGGCAACTGTGCAAACAACCCGTGAACCTATCATAATGTCCAACTTCTTTATTACAAAGTTACATTAGACTAAAAATTCCATCCAGACATCTACTGACGAGGAAAATGCAAAGGATGTGCTGCACATACCAGCAATAATCTGCTATGACAACCACAGCTACACAGAAACCTCTAAGTGAGACAGAAATTTAGCAAAACTCAGTCACAGACATGTTAGTATCAGCAAAGGTAGATGTTACTGCAAGTGGTTAAACTCTGGAAAAAAAAAACAAAACACAAACCTGGCTCATTTTAATCCAAATGACTTGAAACTTAGCAATGTGCTTTGGTGGGTCCCTAAATAAACACCTGCCAAGTTTGAAGTGGTTGGATGTCTGGTTGTCAAAATATGTAAAGAACAGTTATACACATTCAGACAAAGACTAGTTAGATCAGTGACAAATAGGACACAAACATAAGAAAAGATAAAATACACAGAGATGAGGCTTAAATTTGATCACAGACACATTGCTGAAATTGTGCAGGTTCATTTAAAACCCTACAAAGTTTTGTTTTGGATCATTCTGTTCACTCAATAGTTGATTATTTCAGACAAGTAAAAGACTAGAGGGAAAAAAGAGCATTTTAAGACCGTAAAATGAGATCAGACTGAAACAAGAGGAAGGCCAGTTTTTTTCTCAGGAGCAGAATTTGGGAAATATGAGAACATTTTTAAATCTTACATTGACTCTAAATTGTGTTCAGTTATGTCCGGAAGAAATGGACTGTGCAAAAACGAAGCCTTGCTTTGAATTTCCCTGCCCTCTGAGGATGACTTTTACTTGTTTTTAGAAAGTAACAGCACTTTATATGAGCATAGTTTTTGGCTACCCACCTCCATTCCTGACTCAAAGTACTAACTTGGCCTCAGTCCAAGCGATTACTAGTTTCACTGCTGAAAAGCAGACTAGAGGCAAGAAAAAATAGAAAAAATTTGGCCTGTGACCATCAGGGAAGATACTGACTCTTGTCAGTCACTGACAACATGAACAATAAATAAATACTGTTGTAGTATAGAAGCCTATAATAAAAGCAACAAAAAAAAAAAAATTTGAAAAAAGTCCCTGAACATCTGAGGGGAGGGTTAGTTGAATCTGAATATTCGGATCTCAAAATAAATATTCGGATACCACCGTCACAACCGAATATTTGGATATTCGGGTCCAGCCCTACACTATATAGAAAACAGCAGCCTGCATGATGGTTTGCAAACTGTAACATAACACCTGGAGTGGGAAATTGTACGTGCAATAACAAAATGGCAGCCTCTTTAATGGATAGTAATATACACATATCATATGTTACTGGTTTAATCTTTAAAAAAAACATACACTACAAGTCAAAAGTTTTAGAACACCCCCATTTTTTTTTTACAGCTTTTTGAATGGAAATTACGCATGTTAATGTCTTACTGTACTCTGAAATGAAAGCATAGAACAAACTGCCTTTTCCTTGCCATTTTTAGAATGACACTACTTTCTACAGTACAATACTGAAAAAATAATACTGTTGAGTATTGTGCCACAGTGTGTTCCACCACTACTTTTATGCAGACAGAAGGAGATGTAAATAATCAGGAAAAGTTGTGTGGAACATTCAACCAACATTCAAGGTCTGATCAACCTTTATTACTGCAGAACAGGGTTAGGGTTGCCGCTCCTTCAAATTTCTCGCTTTTTTTTTTTAAATTATTGCAAATGCACCACTGCTGCATGTCTCCACCTTCACAGCAGAGTCTTGCACTGTGTCGGGTACCTTAATCGTTTTTAATCTGTAAAGCACTTTGTATTGCAATTTCTTGTATAAAAACTATATAAATAAAGTTTTGATGTGATCTGGTCAAGTACCAGGTCAGAGAATCAGAGGAGTGTCGTCTTGGAAAATGTCGCAGCGACCTACCAGAGAAAAGTTATTAACCTAAGATAACTTATAATAGATTTTACAAGTTCAACAGAATTAATTGATAGCATTAAGCTAACATTTGCACGAAATGATGTAACTGTTGACTGCATTTTCAGATGAGCTTGTTCAGATATTTTTTATTATTATTTTTACATTAAGCCTTTAAAAAGCTATTTTCATCTGGCCATTCAATAAATAGGTTGTAAAAGTAAAATCTGCAGTCAAGTGTCATTTGTTTACACTGCCACTGTTCCCGGAGAGCCTGCCATCACTGATTGAAAAAAAAAAAAAAAAACCTAGAGGAAACACTGCTTTGTACCATTTCTAGTTGTTCAGTGGACTTTAACTACTTGAATCTCAAACAACTGGAAAATCGGGGCGGTCTCAAGCTTGTCACCGGTAGTGTATACAAAATTGTCAGTTTTGAGCCGCAGCTTCCTCAAGCCAATCCAACAGAACCACTGCTGCAGAAACGCATTTCTACTCTCCACATCTTTGCTTTGTGTCTATTTTTGGTTGCGAACACTGAAAAAGGTGACAGAATCACAACCTGGTGGTGAAACAATAATGGTAACAATAACACTTCCAAAAGCCTTGTGCTCCTTTTAGCAGCAGTAGTCGAGGTAATCCGGTCTCACGCGGGTTACAGCCTAATGACTCCTGTGATGGTGTCAAACAGATCTGAGGAAACCTCGCTGAGATGAGGGACGCTAGGCCACAAACGGCCAGGATGACTTATGTTCTCTCTTGTAAAAAAACAAAAACGGGAGCAGTGCATGTGTAATTCTTTCTACAAATTGTGACTACAGGGGGACTTTTTTGTTTCTTTTTCGAATCCTGACTTTTATTCCCTGACGTTCTAAATCCCTGCAACTCATTTTGACATTTTTAAGGTAATATGAATATTTTAAACTCAAATAGAGCTACTTCAGTTTGTTGCCCATCTTGCTTTATTTACTTCTATTGAATGTGTCAAGAATAATGTAAAAATATGAAGGAAAATGTCGCGGAGGAGCTTTCATTGCAAATGAAACTGCATGTGTGTGTCAAACAGCATGGGTAAATAGAAAGCATGTGTCGCGTTTGTGTTGCTCAGTGGATAAGAGTACCTCACTCCTATTAGGCATCCCAGGGTGGCGCAAAGTGCCCAGGGATAAAATATATGAGTGCAGATATGTGTGTGTTTGTGTGTAACAGAGAGCATGAGTGTGATAAGTAATATGGCAGTGTCACAGAGGAAGCCACTGTAACCTTTACACAGCTCTTTACTCTGTCACTTCCTATAAAAACACACCTCCATCACTTACAGAGAGAGAGAGAAGAGGAAAGAGGGAGAGAAGAACTGAAGAGAGAAGTCCAAACATGTAGAAGCAGAGAAAAGATGGGGGGGGGGAATTAGAAAGAAAATGTCACTAAAGGGAGCGAACACAGGAAGGTTGGAAAGTCAAGGACGAGGGAAACAAAAAGGACAAAGGAGGACAAAAAACGAGGAAGGATGGGAAGAGAAAGAACCACAGCTGCAGCAGATGAAGAGGTTTAGTGCTTTCAAGGTCAAGTGGTCCTGTTGTCATGTGCTGTCAGCTGGACTGCTGCCCACGAAAAATGAAACAAGGGAACGGGAGGAAGCAAGAGGTAAAGCAACAGAGTATATGAGGGTGAACAGCACCTGATAAAAGGAGAGGAGGTAAAACAGTGAGTATTTTGATGGCACTGGCTCATCATGAATCAGTCAAGTCTCATAATTCAGGCATTGTAAACCATTTCAAGGTACCAATAGCGCAGCAAGAATGACAGCAGCAGCAATAGTCCCTTACTTTGTAATAGTGTGTATACACAGCATACAGCAGTGCTTTCTTACAGTTTCTGCTCTCTGTACGGGCACATAGGTGTTAGATATTCTGCCCACTGTCTGACAAGTAAAATGCTTCCAAGCTTCCAGAGATTTTCAGTAAATAAAAAGGTTGTGGATTCGAAGGGGTTGAGAATAAACAAGATAGTCCTGTCCTGATCTGTCAGCTGGGAAAGGTGCAGTTTTACAGCAGCAAAGGCAAAGGGGACATCGATAAAACAAAAGATAAGTATTTTTAACTACTGTTGATATTGTTCAGATTCTTGTGCATAAAGAAAATCTAAGTATAGCACAGAACCCTATTAATGTGGAAAATAATATTGCAGAGAATTTTTCAGATAAACATCGATTTTGCACAGTTTCTTTTATTCATTTCTGTTTTCAGCTGCAGGAAGGAAGAACCTGTAGTATCTTTCCTTCACACACTGCAGATGTAGCAGCCTGTTGATAAATCATGTGGAAATAAACTAAAGTAAATATAAAAAAAAGGCTGAGTGACAAACCAGTCACATATATGATTCAGCCATAAATCTGCATGACGTCACACCATTAATGTCAGGACATTTGTTCCAGGTGTGTTTGTGATTTTACTGTGAACCTGCGTTGGCAAAACATTGTGAAAGTCTGCGATGATTTCTGTCAACAGGCCTGGAAACACCCAACTGCTATGTCTAGGACCATAGACTTGGGTCTACAGCTTTGACCCAGAGATCCAACAGAGGTTTGCATGACCACAGTAGGTCAAGAGTGCACCAAGAAGATGCTCACTCACTATTGTGCTCAACATTCACAGGGTCGTACATTGTGAATTTGTTGCCCAGAGTCAGACTGTCAATGCCGAACTGTACTTTAACATCTTGAGACATCCGAGGTAGAACATTCAGCACAAACAACCTGAACCGTGGTGTTCTATTATGACAACTAGTTTTCTCTCCACAGAAACACAGTCATCACTCCCCATCCCCTCTACTTGCCAGACTTGGCTCCCTATGGCTTCTTCCTGTTCCACAAAATGAAATTTAACTTGAAGGGTCACCGCCTTGACACACTGGAGGAGGTCCAGCAGGTGTCCCAGATGGTGCCTGATGTATTTACAGAACTTCAAGGGAGTTTTCCAAGCATCGCAGGAGCACTGGGAGCAGAGCATCACTGCTCAAGGTGACTACTTTTAAATCAGGTGCAGTCAGCATTATATAGGTACAGAATCTGAAGCTTTTGATTGTACATCATAGTAGAGTAGAGCATAGTAGGGTCTGTTAGAGTTTGTTCAAAATAATTTAAAGACTAAGTGTGTTCAAATTCACAGCAACAAGAGCAAAAAGTCATGAAAAACTACAAGCACAACATTTTGAAATGACCAGCTAAAAGTAAATATAACTGCTGTGTAACTGTGTCACCAAATGAACCAGGACTAAAACCTTAAAGTTTTACCTGTCAAAATTTCAATCAATCATAGGTATGACTGGGTGTACTGTGAAATACGTCATTCATATTGATGGATTCACAAGAGAATTATGACTGTACCAGTGGCGGCTGGTGGTGAAATTTGTCGTGTGGGCTAACAAATGCATAATACCGATTAAATAGTTAACACAGCTGCAAAAGCAACATCACCTATGATACACACAGTTACATCAATTACAGGTACACTATACTTCTTTCGTGCTCTACATCCTCTCTCTCTCTCACACACACACACCAGTTGTCTCATCAGCTTGCACAGCCACAAATCCACAATTCCTTGTTGAGTCCATGAGTCCATATCTCCTCCAAAAAGTAAACATGGGAAACAGAAAAGTGAATTCTTAGCTATACTTGCCGTTAGCCAGTCCTTTCTGTCAAACCAAGAAACGCAAAACTTACAATTTTGTTGTTTGTCCCGTTGAGTTATTTGAACATCGTTTGGCCGATGTGATCCCAGTCTCTTAACTTCCAGCTTTTCCTCCAAAGACATTGAGGGAAAATGGACATGAAAGCAAAAAATAATCCACCTCGTTCATGCTAATGCCCGTTATAGCTTAACTTTCTCTTCCTTCCTAAACTTGCCACAAATAGCAGCACCGCTGCATTAACTCGCTGTTATTGGTCAAAATTCAGCGGCCTGTGGGCTGAATGAAGTTAGCCCAAATGATCAGTAAATTACGGGGGCGGGACATGATACCTGTCAATCACTTACAAGAACGAAATGAATGAAAGCGGACTGTATCTGCTGGGGCTGTAAAAAATAAGCCCATTCAGAGATATTCTATGTTTTTCTTTTGACTGATTGGTGCTGTTGCTACCTTTGGTTTCACCTAAACTTAAAACAATCTGTTGTAAGTTATTTAAAAAATAATTTTCTCATCTTTTTTGTGTTGGCCTGGGAGGGCTTAGCCCTGTTAGCCCATTTATACCAGCCGTCCCTGGACTGTACAGTTCCAGCATATAACTTCATTATCTTGGTCCATTATCTTTATGTGGGAAAATGCAGCTTTTGTGAAAAAATGATCTTAAAGAGGTGTAGGAGACCAAAAACGGAACTAAAAGAAGAGTGAATATCTGAGATACATTCAAAAGACTGCCAAAAACACACTTTCACCAAAGCAGAAACAGGTGAATTCTTGCCAACATGGAATTCTAAGGCAATAATATGACAACAGTGTAGTTACAGCTTGCTGCAATGCATTTTACCATAAAAAAAACATGTAGGTACAACATGGAAAATACTGTTTGCAAAGAGATGGATCAAAAAAAGCTACACAATCTTTTCTACGTTTTACTTCAGAGAAACTACAAAAAAAAAAGTATTTTACTTTTCCCATATTTCAAGCACTTACTTCACTCAGTCTGAGGGACTTGACATGTTCCCACAACATCACTGTAGACCATGTCTAGCTGTCGCTCTACCTGTCAGCCGGATGGTGCTACATGAAATAACATCAGATGGAGCTCAGCTGTGTGATCAGCAGTGCAGCTGAATGATCAAAGCCCAGTACAGGAATATACAGAAAGGCTGTATGAAGAAGGCATCTGTTAAACTGAGCACATTTATAGAACTGGCACCCTCTGTGCAACCCCTGCTAATGTATTTTCCTTTCATGACATTTTAAAAGCGAGCCAATTATGAGGAGTACACTGACAAAAATGAACAAAATTACACTAGTGAGACAAATTGGAAGAGTATAGAAATGATAAAACATGTCTTAATGCAAATAAAAGACACACTTTTACTCATGTATATGTCACAACAAGATCATGTCCTATGAAATCCTCACTAAGAGGTTCAGTGGTGGAATGAGCGGTGTGTTAGCATGTAGAAGGTCTTTTCTCAATGTCAAGAAATGAAGTGAATGGAAGCGAAGTCATGCTGAGTTGTATAGTTCTGAGAAATGATGCTTCTCTGCTGGGGACCTTCAGCTGACAAAGGTTTACAGCAATGTTTTAAGAAGTCTTGTTCCTCAGCATGACAGTAAATTTTATCAATACTAATTGCCCTTTCGACAGAAACAAAGGATTGGCTTTGAAGTGACCTTTACCCTGCGAGATAGTTCAACATTTTTCTTGATCACCCACATGACAAGACATTCAGCGTGGTGCTTTAGAAAGGACTGAACTCCAGCACCATGATGACAAATCACTTGCACAAGAAGACACTGAAATTAATATATGCCAAAGTGTATAATGTAGAAAAATATCCTATCACCTCACTGCAACATCAAAAATGACCTATTTTACCACTGGAGATGTGCACATACAGCCATGGCCATAGGTTTGGACACAAGTGCCATGACGCTTGTGAATCTTAGAAAATACCACAAAATTGTCACTTACAATATAAATACCAGTCATAGCCATCAACCAAAATGTACAGATATTTCCAGTGCATAAATTTAATGTTTGACAGCAAATATTGACATTGGAATATTAACTGCAAATTGTTGCACAAATATCTAATATTATGTTTTGGGAACAAAGTTGTTCCAATTGTTGGAATTTTTTTTTTTTCCATTTAGGTTTTTATTGGAGGATATGAGACATTAACAATGCTTATTTGACATTCTTACAGTTAGAGTTGTTTCAATATTGACAATAAAAAAAAAACAAGAAGCAGGTGTGATTATACAACTTATTCTGTCTCTACCCCCTTATTTTTATGTATATATATTTTGATTACGAACCATAGAACAAATGAAATTCCAGAGAGTTACATTATACTGTCTCAAGTTGAAAGAACCTTCTCTATATAATCTCAGGCATATACTGTTTTGCATATTTCTCCCATTTTTCCCAATGTGCATGAAAGAAGTCCATCTTTAAATTGACTGCAGACGTGATCTTTTCCATTTTGTAAATGTTAGTCATTATTTGGGCCCAGCCCTGGATCGTTGGGGGTCTCTGTTCCGTCCATTTCTTTGTTATGGCCTTTTTTCCTGCTGCTAGTGATATATTCCAAAGATATCCATCAATCCTTTGCATTGTTTTAGTTTTACAACCTAAAAACATAGTTTTAAAGTTGAAAGGTATAGTCATTTGAAAAATATGTTTTAAAGCACTATTAATTTCCAACCAGTATTTTTGTAGAATCTGACAGTCCCAAAACACATGGTAATGATGCGCTCTCTGGTAACCACATTTTCTCCAACACTGACTGTTTCCTTGTGAGAAATGTGCACTTTGACATGGTGTTATAAAATAGTGAGTTACACTTTTCCAACAGAATTCTTTCCAAATGTGAGAACTTGAGCTTTTCCATTGCATTACACATATATTTTCCCACTCATCTGTTATAACTAGGTTGGCTTCCTTTTCCCATCTTCCCTTAGTATAATTTGTTGAGAGACTGTTGAGATTATTAATAGCTTTGTACAGTTGGGAAATTATTGCTCTTGTAAGTTCTGATTTATATGCTTTTATAAAAAGGTCAATTAGTGGGTTATATTTAATGTTTTCCTTGATTTCTTTAACATAATAGTTCCTAATTTGCAAATACCTGTAAAAGTCTTCTTTCTCTAAGTGGAATTTATTCTGTAGTGTATCAAAACTTTCTAATTGATTGTCCTTTACAATCTGAAAGAAGACTTTAATGCCTTTTGTGATCCAGGTCTTAAATCTGGAATCATAACCGTTTGGGATAAAATTTTGATCATATGCGAGCCAACTGAGCATTTTTAAATCCTTGTCTAGTTTACATGTTTTAATTAATTCTTTCCAAATTGTAAATACAGATTTTATCCATGGATTCTCCAAATTATCAGAGGATTCAAGTTGTTTATAGTCTGCTATCACTGCTTGTAGGGGGATGTCCAATTGTTGGAATTTATTGATAATATTATATCCCTTGTTGATTTGTTGACTAATTAAACTGGTGCTGTCAAAAAATATTAGTTATGTTCTGTAATAGACATCAAAACAGACATACTAAGTCATGCTGTGTCCAAACTTATGGCCATGGCTGTAAGGTGTGATGTGGATGACAACGTGTGGCCGAGTGCAGAAGCCAGGGTTTGTTTTAGGTTTAGGAGCTTTCTTATCCTATTTTTATGTGGCGAATGTGTACATTTCTGTAAGTTTAGTGTAAAAAAAAAAAAAAAAAAAAAAGTAAAAATTGCAAAAAAATAACACCTTTTGGAAGCATGTTGCAGTAGCCATTTTTTTTTTTTTTTTTTTTTAACTATACCAAAAGGTAGCATTAGCCATACGATAAACTGTAGCATTGTTTTTGTTTTAATGTAATTTTGGTCGTTTTCTAGAATTCTCTCAATTAGTTAATTTCCACCAACAGGTGACTGGCAAGCTCTCTTGTTTATAGTCTGATCAATCACTCACTCACTCTTAAAGATGTACTTGGATTCTGAGATGCTTCTGGTTTAGAAGAATATGGCAGCTTCTCTGCAAATATCGTCAGTTTTCACCTAAATGATCCACTGAAACCGGCAGTAAATGGGAACAAAACAGGCATGCAACAAAAATAATGATTATGTCAAAGGGTAATGGGTGGCAAGGACAATACATATAAACATTTTTTAAATCACAAACTGCAGCATATTTAAATAAAAAATATAATTCAAGCTCTCTTTTACACTACTCTTGAACCAGAAACACATAATTACATATTAGAGATAGACCGATTTTTGGCCTGGCTGATTATGGTGGCCAATATTTGGCTTTTTTACAGTTACTAGTAACTATTTTAGTGATTGATTATTGATAGAATAAATGCATTATTTCAGGTCTGTTGCAGCATCCTCTCTCTGTCAGTGTCACTCTGTGGTCTCACAAATGTCTCTCCAGCAGCAAAATCTGAACAAGAATCTGAGCAAGAAACAAGCCGTCGCCACCAACCAGGAAATTAGCTTCTCACACAGTGGCTAAGGCTATGGTAACAGCTAGCAGTTAGGTTCGAAGAAGGCCACAGATTACCTTAAAACTGAGTCTGGAAAACAGTAATTACTATTGATTTAATATGCTGTTAAAACATTACGTTCAATGTATATCAAATAGCGGCTATCAGCTTTTCTTGTATTGCCAATAATCTTCATCAGAATCGGCCCTGTTAAATCCAGATCGGTCGACACTAGGGCTGGACCCGAATATCCGAATATTCAGTCGTGACGGTGGCATCTTATTTTGAGATTCGAATGTCTGGATCCTCCCCCACCGTTGGACGATGCCGCATGATCGGTATTCGTCTCATCGATTCGTCTAAAGTTACAATACGAACCGATCTTAATATTGTCTCCCCCCCCCCATTCCAACGCTGCGAACCGAACTGAATGTGCGGCTCGCTCCGTTCTGTTACTTTCCGTCCTTCCCCCCCACCATCGGATGTTACGGAGTGGACCGAATACTCAGATATTCATCAATAATCCGGGTTGAATATCCAGAGCCCAGAAACTGCTATTCTGGCCAGCCCAAGTCAACACCTACCAAACCTGCACAAAAAGTCTTTAAAAGCATCGAGTTTGGTCCAAATCTGAAGTGGATCTACTTAAGCTCTATAATTTTCAGCAAGATTATAGGGCAACACACTTGCTCTACTGTTTTTCTTTTTTGCTTTTCTTTGTGTAAGTCTGCATACTGGTGGCGAATTCTTGAGTGTCACAGAGGGTCAATGCAAGACGGCGTATCGCGATCCTCTACTGTCCCTTCATCCCAGTATCAATGTATCAAAGAATTGAGATAATTGGTTCTTCAAACTGAAGCATCCCAGCCACTGCTTCTTTTGCCTAGTGTGATGACATCTTCTGTAGTTCTGTTGCACTTACAGTCATAATGGATGAAGAGAAAGTCATTGTTGAGAACCCAGAGCTGTCTGACCCTTTGTGCTGCTTTAAAAAGATGATATTTAAAAAAGACACTACCTGTCGAGATGTAGCTGAGATATCTGTTCCTCAGGTGAGAGGTCAAGTGAAGATAACACAGACACACTTAATCCAGGGCTGCAGACATTCTGAACTAGATAAACTGTGTAGACTTTTCCATAAGCTGTATAGTAAAAGCGGACAGAGCTTTTGGGGCCTTAAAAGTGAAGTTTTAACCCTGCATTCTTTCTAACAGCCAGCAGGGCTTCACAATAAGAATCCGATCTTATTTCTTTATTACCTCAGTAGGTATTTTCCAAATGGGTTTTTAGACTTATTTGCTAGTTTCCATACTCCCTCTGCTGTACTCAAGGTTTCACAACAGGTGTCATCACCTACATCCATCTTTGAATGCAGTCTATGCCCTTTTCTGAATAAGCTATAATAATGTAGTAATAACTTTATAAAGCGCTTTCCGTCAAAGTGCTGTACAAAGAAATAAAAAGAGATAAATAAAAACAAAAACAGAACAACAAAATAAGACATCAGTTAAACAATTTAAGATTCATATATAAAAGAAAAGAGGTGGGTCTTCAGCTTAGTTTTAAATACATTAATGGACGATGCCTGCCTGATTTCAGCAGGTAGACTGTTCCACCATGTAGGTGCCCGAAAAGAAAAAGCCCGTTCCCCCACCGTCTTTTTACAGACCTTCGGGATATTCAGAAGTCCAGTCTCCTGGGAACGGAGAGCCTGAGCGGGGACATACAGATTCAGCAGGCTGGATAAATAAGACGGGGCAATTCCATTAACAATTTTATAGGTATTATAATAGCAGCACCTTAAAGTCTGCTCTAACATGAACTGGTAGCCAATGCAGAGAGGCCAGCACTGGAGTAATACGCTCGTATTTACTTGTTCTGGTCAGAACGCGAGCTGCTGCGTTCTGGACCATCTGCAGACCATGAAGGCTCTTCATTGGCAGACCTGATAAAAGGACATTGCAATAGTCCAACCGTGAGGAAACAAAAGCATGAATTAGGAAATGAGAGATGTGGTGATTTTAGAGATATTTCTGAGGTGGAAAAAGGCCAATCTGGTCACCTCTTTAATGTGGAATTTAAATGAGAGGGTTTTATCAAAGAGTACACCAAGATTCTTAACTCTGTCTTTACAATGAATAGCACAGTCATCCAAAGACAGAGTAAAGTCATCAAGCAGAGGATTAACACTTTCAGGTAGCCTAGCCGCGCTAGACAACCCACGGCAACGAATTTAATTCTCTGCCAGGGAGGATCTAGTTACCCTCCATAAGGCTCAAGGCTGGATTCTCCTAAAACTGGCCGGACCAATCACCATGAAGTGTAGAGTCAGAAGGCGGGCGTAACGAAGTGACGACAGAGGCGTGACGATTCTGACAAACAACCGGCGCACAATAAACAGTTATCTTTCGACTCAGCTTTGGCCACAGCCCTTAAAGATTTGAAGCTAAAATTCAACTTGAAAGATAAACAAAGGACGGCACTGAAGTGTTTCATTGAGAAGAAAGACGTATTTGGACTTATGCCGACGGGATATGGCAAATCCTTAATATACCAGTTGGCTCCGCTGGTTGGGAAGCTAATGGGACTTAGCCACAATCCGCCGGTGCTCTCAGAACTCCGTCAGCCTATTCGTTGCGTTGATTGGTTGTATACCTACCCAATTGCTGCAGAGGCATTTGATAGACAACCTTTTAGCCCGCCTCCCTCCCTGTCGAGCTTCCCTAGACCCTTGTGCTGTCAGAAACATGGGATCTAGCATGGCTAGGCTAACTTTCAGGTCCAATCACCATCATTTCAGTCTTCGCAGAATTCGGGAGCGGGAAATTCGTTGATAGCCAGCTCCTAACAGCTGAGAGACAGGTCTGGAGTTTATCAGTGTCAAAAACACTTTGAGGGACCAAGGGCATGTATAGTTGTAGGTCATCTGCATAGCAAAGAAAAAGAAATCCCAAAGGAGCGCAAAATTTGACCCAAAGGTGTCAGATAAAGAGAAAACAACAGGGGTCCTAGTACAGACCCCTGCGGTACGCCATGCCTAACAGCACAGGACTCAGGGAGCACGTTGTTAAAGAAAACACTGAGATCTCTGACAGGTAAGACCTCAAACATTTCAGCACCTGGCCTGAGATGCCGTAATAATTCTCCAGTCTGTCCTGTAAGATGCCGTGATCCACCGTATCAAAAGCTGAGCTTAGATCCAACAACAACAGAACAGATGATGCCTTTGAGTCAGCAGCTAGAAACAAAACATTCACCACTTTAGTCAGTGCTGTTTCTGTGGAATGATTTGCCCTAAAAGCTGACTGAAAAGGCTCAAAAAGATTATTTAATGACAAATATTTCAATAGCTGAGTTGAAACCACTTTCTCAAAAACTCTTCACAAAAGACAGGTTTGACACGGGCCTATAATTAGTAAGGGAGTCAGCGTCCAGGCCTGGTTTCTTCAATACGGGTTTAACAATTGCAGATTTAAAACAAGCTGGGAAAGCTCCAGTGGAAAGTGATATATTGAGGATATTTAACACCAGTCTGCGTGAATGGGCACAATTTATTACTGGACTGTGGACCAGTAAAAAGTAATTTTTTACTGGACCGAAACAGTTTTTACTGGACCGAATATTTTATGCACAAACGTACCAAAAGTTGATGTATAATTTAATTTTAATAATTGTTATACAAATTTACTACTTTATTATGTTTGCAGGTATGTATGAAACCAAGATCAAGATTCTAGCTCAAAAAAGCCCTGAAACAGCCCATAAATCACAGAGCAATGTGGCTGGGTCAAGCAGAGCGACCTTGTAGAAGCAAAATGAGGTGTGGTTTATTTATTTTCTGTTTATATCATGCGTTTTTATCGCGTGATATCGCTGTTCACACGAGAGCCTCTCTGAGGAGCAGCCCTCCCCATCCGGACGGCGCGCCGCTGCACTGCGCTTGCTGTGTGCTTTCACTTTCGGAGCAAGACAGCGGCACTTCGTTCCGTTGCGCGATCGCATTATGTGGAACTTCGGGGTTACAGGAAAAAAATTACACCGGACATGAGACCAGTAATGTAGTAAGTTTTACCGGACTTTTGGTACACAAATCGGATTTGACCGATGGTCCGACGTCATTGGCGCACACTGAACACATACAGGCCTAATGTGGACCAAAGCTCTTTAATAACCCACGCTGGCAGAGGATCAAGAGAGCAGGTTGTACACCGAGCCGCCAAGACAGCCTTGGTGAGGCTTTCTAAAGAAACAGGCTCAAAATTCAGGAAACCAATGCCACCATAGACAGGAAAAGTAACTAAGCCCTCAACTTTGTCAGTTACAGAATTTTAGTTCTAATATCCTCTACCTTGTCATTAAAATACAACAGAAAATCATGGGCAGACAGATCAGAGGTGCTAATAACTTGGTGGTTTTGGGTGAGTTTAGAAACCGTGTCAAATAACAGTCTAGAATTGTGCTTGTTTTCCATAATAAAACTGGAATAATATTCAGCCTTTGCAGCAGACACCTCAGACTGATAAGATGTCAGACTGTCCTTCCATGCCTGATAGAAAACCTCTAGCCTAGAGTGACGCCACTGAAGTTCAAGTTTTCTGCAACTCTCTCAAAGTTAGTATGTCTGCATTTAACCATGGAGTATGGCTCTTATTTGGACGCTTTCGAGTCTTTTCTGGGGCTACTGAATCTAGCAGACGCTTAAGTGCACCATTAAAAGATTCAGTGAGACAACACACCGGGGAAGCCTGCAGAAAGACTGGATCAACCACATCAGGCAGTCTTAAGTTAAGATCCTGTAAGGCACTGGGGCCGATATATCGAGACGACCTTGCTGTTTTTGTCTCTGTACCCAAAACAGATAAACTGGGAATTCCAACATCAAATAAAGCTGGACTTTCTCTTTTAAAACCCTATTACCAGTATCAACGAGTCGTATCAAAATTATGCGATTGTCACATAATTTCAGAACCGGACCAGTAGTGATGTACACATTACGATTAAAGAAAACGCTGAACCTAATGACAATGCTAATAATAAGCATGGAGGCTGCATGGTAGCACTTTCAAGCTAGCTATAAACACAAGGTACTGCCGAGTCAGGTATTCCCCCATAAACCGGTTGACTAATAATAGTGGCAAATGAACTGTTAAGGGACAGCCACTTTGCAGATCATTCCCACACGTACGAACCAGTAGGGATCTTCTCCACCTTACAGTTGGCTCAGTAGGTCATTAACTCTTTGATGCACAACATGGGTCAAAACTGACCCAGATCTAATGGAAAATGGGTATCTCCTGACCCACACTGAGCATCAAAGGGTTAAACCTTATTGAACGATTGGATAAGTTGCACTTTCGCATTTACAAAAAGGAACAAAAGCTAAGAGATGGAGGTTGGAGAGGTTGGGGGACGGGTGAGGCAGCAGATTCTCTTTAAGTCCTATCTTGGACTGCAATAGCAGTATAATTTTTTTTCCATTTTAGTCCTGTATATACTCATATTTTCAGTCAGTGGATGGTTGAAATTAGATATCAAAAGCACTTGTTTGGATGTAAAAACAGTGATCATGTTTTGGGTTAAAATAAACCCTTTGGTCGCATGTTACATAGCTTCCTTTTGTGGGCTTCCTGGATGACCACTCCAGAGACTTTAGAAGCATTTCGTCACAAAATTGCAAAAGGCAGCCAAAGTTATCGGGATTACTTTTCTGTTCATCTACAATTAAATTGGATGAAAAAGCCCATACTGAGCCTACTACAAATTGGAGAGCATAATAGTGCCTGAATTGAGTTTAGGGGATCACAAAAGTGATTCAAATTCAGTTCGCCATGACTATGAATGTATGTGCCAAATGTTCATTGTAATCTATTAATATCTGTTAAGCCACTATACTGAAAACCACAAAGACGTACCTTAAAGTCAAGGGAAGTCAGAATAAAGATAAAATTATGATTCACTCTGAAAACCACAAATTTCTATGGTAGTAGAACTTTTTAAAATGTTGATGTTCTGAGGATAAACCAAAATTTAGAGTCATGTTCTGCTCAGAAGAAATTGGGATTCAAAGTCACTAGGACTGTAATATTTCAATATCAACCAAAATGTTTGACCAACAAATCACCCTACCTATATGCTGTTAGTGAGCTTCCTTGAGCTAAACCAAGGGGAAAAAAAAAACATTTGAAAGGCAGTCAAGGATGCATACAAGGCTCAAAAAAGTCCAGAGGATAATAAAAGACCTGGTTCAAAATTACCCAAAAAGACGCAAAGAAAGAGAAAGACTGGCAACAGCATGATGTGCAACCAATTACTGAGCATTAGTGCTCAAAAATAGCAGCAGTTTGTCATATTTTCCTACACGTCACGGTTAACTCTCAGAATACCTTGTTTTTCCTTTGTACGATGATTACATCTCATGATCAGAGCAGATAAAAATCCTCTCAGGTATTTGACACTGCGACACACAGACAAAGAATCACAGCGGTAAAAACGGACTCTACCTAAATCTAATTATATTAATAATACCTTGAGCCCAGCCAGTCTCATTTTCCAGGACGTGAAGATGGTGAGGCCTCACTCAGCTCTGGCTTTGATCAGGGAAGTGGTGGTGATCGCAAAGTGTTTTACGTTGGGATTTGTTGTCCAGGGTTGTCTATGTGATTGCGACAAGTTTTTTTTTGTGTGTGTGTACTGTCATCCTGACCAAATTTTAAAAGTGAGAACAAAGAGAAAAACTTTTCATCATCTGCAGAATGGAGCAGGGCAGTTAACAGGGGAAACTAATAGCTGAAGATTTATGGATTCACATGTGAAGATGCACACCTAAATGAAAAAGCTAGTCAACTGCACTATTTTTCTGATGAGTTTTATCCTAGTTTGGTTACAGAATAATTATCCTCTATCCTTCTACTGTGAATGTGAAAATCCAGTGTTTCCAAAAATACTGACCTGCTGTTAGAAGCAGACGCCCATGTTTATTCTTCATTTACATTGGGAACTAAATGTAGAAATTGGGATATAGACTCTTCTACGCGGCGGATGGATCTGTGAAAGAGCAGTATGGGGAGAAACTAAAAATAAATGTTGATGAAAACTACCTAGATGCTTTAAATGAAAGTCTACCGATGTATTCGCAGATCTTGTGTTCATTTGCTCTTCTTTGTTCCCAATTGTGTGGTCTTTGTTGTTAAATGTGCTACTTTTCTATAAAAATCATGACTAAAGCTAGACACATGGTGTTTATTACCATTATTGAATGAGAAATGGAGAAGAGGTGTTGTCCCCTTCCTTCTCCTGCCTGCTTTAATATTGTACTGTACACACCTCCAGGATGCCGTTTGCTGCAGTGCAGATAGAAAGGAGGAAGAGGTGAGGAAATGGTGCGATGCTCACATGTGCTCACACACCAAACTATAGCTACCTGTCAATCTCTGCCCACAGGTTCCTCCCAGGTGTGCCAAGACTGCTGAGAAGCTAAAAGGGAGAAAGAGGAGGTGAAGACAGGAGAGCAGCTTTATCCTCCTGTGATAAACCACACAAATACACTCGACAGAGTGTGCCCATGTGTGACAAGAAGTGAGCATTTGTCTCAGATGTTTTTTAATTTATGATTTATTTCAGACATGTCACAACATCAAAGGCAAAAAACTCATCCCAAGGCCTTGAATGACATCAGAAAACAAGCAGGATGAAGCTTAACCTTTTAACTCCTACCTGCTGCATGTCTGTACATCTCATATCTTACTGCTTCCTGTTTGAGTCAAACCTCATGTTTATACGCATCTTAAGAAACCTTAAGAACATCTTTACCTTTACACATTAGATTTTTCAAGCAGTCTTTTTCTGTACATCTTCCTAAATTGTTTTAGTAATTTTTAGACTGTCACCCAGACTATTCCATGAGTTCACACCATAAACTGATGAACATTTAATCCTCATGGTGGTACGAGCAAATGGCTTGTGAGAATTTAAATTTCCTTTTAATAAATATTTTCCACCCGTTGCTTCATAAGGGAGTAAATTATTGTTTGCTTTCACTTTAAGTCAATATATTTTAAAGTATTTAAAGTAAATTTTGGAAAACAATATATTGCTGGTCTCATATCCCACAAACACACTATGGACTATCCTAGCAGCCTTTTTGTAATATTTTACTGGATATAATGTGGTACACTGCTCAAAAAAATGAAAGGACCACTTTGAAAACACATCATATTTCAATGCGGGGAAAGAACTAACTGGATATTAGCATTGATATGGACTGGTTAATGTGTTAGGAATGAACAGATGCCACAATGTTTGATGGAAATGAAAATTATCAACCCCCAGGATTGGTGATTTGAGGTGTCTCTCTCACTGATGGATCTCTATAGGTTAACAATAATACATTTACATACATCCCAGCAGTGTTATCTTAGGACCCAAGTGTGTAAAATATCCCCAACATGTCACACCTAGAAATTAAGTTTCACATACTCTGTCAATGTTACAGATGATATGGATTAGAACAGTACTTTTTGACTAATTCAGACCATAGGAGATGCTTATAAGGGTTCTGGATCTATTAATGTACTGCAGTTTTTTGTTTTTACCAGTCAATCATTTATGCATCATGTAAGTCCAATGACAGGCACACTACTGGACCACATGACTCTGTCGAGACTTGACAGTTCTGTTATTTTTATTTGAATAACAGAATGTGCATTTAAAAAATATGCAGAGCATTAACAGATTTATTACACTCTAAAAATGTATAATTAATGCAACATCAGAGAGGGATCGGATACGCCTTGAATTCATTCTGCAGCTTGACAAAAAGAAACATTCAGAAGTACAGCTCATAAAGAACAAACTTCAGCTACAAGAAGAACAAGGTGTCCTGCAGCTGAGTGTTGTGGCCTCCAAAGAGCCCTGATCTCATTATCAACAAGTCAGAAAAAAGGAACCCACTGAGGCCAAAAATCAACAAAAGAACAGTGGCAGGTTCTTCTAAATACTTGGAACAACTGACCTGCTAAGAAAACCTGTACACAAATGTATTTGTTATATATTGAACAATGATTCACTTTTTGCCGTTTGTCACCCTCTAAGTTAAATAAAAATTGTGTGTGGTATTATCCTTTTACTCTCAGTACTTAAAAATTATGTGCATTGTTGTAGGTGATTAATGTGTGAAAAATCTTTCTAAAACTGGAGTTGATTCTTTCTATCCAGTAAATTTCATTACAAATCTTTATGCAATTGTTCCTGCTAACAGACACAAATAGGCAAGAGGAAAACAGTTCCTCTGTGGGTCAAGAGATTAATAAAACACATTTTTCATGAGTAGTTTGACACTATTTGAGTATTTAGACTTTTTCTATTCAGAAATATGATTGATAATCAAGGTTAACTGTATTACAATCATAATTTCCCCTCTTTTTAAGAACAATCTTGCACTGTATCGCTCATTTTTTCATGTTAAGTTGACCTGTGTTTACTGGATAAGTGATTCTCACAGTTCTTTTAGACAATTTCATTTATTTACATATATTTATGTGATAAATCAGACATGTTTAAAAGGTAATTGTACTCCATAAAACGAAAATTAGTCAAAATTTTTTTCAATCCACTAAAATTCTGCCAAGGTTTCATAATGTGGAGGCACATAAGAATGATTTGACATTCAAAAATCTGTAAAATGTAATACCACAATTTAATATTATCATTAGCATAAGATAACCCATGACCCTTTTCAATCTCACCGTAGCCAAACTTGCCTTCTACTCTGCCTCCTTCACTACCTTCAATTTGAGCCTCTAACAAAGTGTCGCACATGTTCAATTTAAATGCATTCATTAAACTGTGAATTAGTTTAAGGTCTGCCAATGAGATTTCCCTGTTGACAGAGGAGGGTCTAAGTTCATAATGTGAGGACTGTGAAGCTCCTTCAGACTGTAACAATGATTAAGACATGCACAAACAAAGATGACTTGAATTTATTTACTGTTGTGTTATCAAAAATAAATGAATTATTCACTACACCTGTACAGTAATTATGTGCTGCAGAAGACATAAATCACTAGCAGCCTAAAAAGGTCAGCCACGTTACCCATATGAAGACAAACAATTACATATCAAATAAAGCTGCATAAGTTGTAATTATTGTATTTCCTCATGGAAATCACCATCCATAAACCTCTGACTCCACAGACACTAACAAATAACTGTTCTGACCTTCCAGATCAATACCCTGCTTTATAAAAAGTATTCCAGGTAGTATTGATTACACAACAGCTGGCCTGTGAGAGTCACAACTATTTCTAATTTTCTTTTCGAAAGATAAAATATCATGCCTCAAGGAATACTTCAACATATTGAGAAATATTCACTTTCTAAAGTTAGAGGAGACGTTCAATACCACCATCATATCTGCTCATTAAATACGAAGCTTAATTTAGACACTGTATTACTGTTCATCACAAACATCGGACTGGCTCTGTGTAAAGGTAATAAAGTCGTCAGTTAATGCTTTTGGCCATGAAACAATCCCCATTAAATGGTAAATTGCCTATTTTACACTTTGGTTGTTAAATAAATGAGACATGGCATATTAATAATTTGTAACTTTTCACATGTCTGTTCGCAACTTTGCACACGTCGGCTCGCAACTTTGCACACGTCGGCTCGCAACTTTGCACACGTCGGCTCGCAACTTTGCACACGTCGGCTCGCAACTTTGCACACGTCGGCTCGCAACTTTGCACACGTCGGCTCGCCACTTTGCACACGTCGGCTCGTCACTTTGGACACGTCGGTTCGCAACATTGCACACGTCGGTTCGCAACATTGCACACGTCGGTTCGCAATATTGCACACGTCGGCTCGTCACTTTGCACACGTTGGGTCGTCACTTTGCACATGTTGGGTCGTAACTTTTCTAATGTTGGTTCACAACATTGCATTGGCTCATAATATTACACATATTGGTTCGTTAGACTGTACATGATGGTTTTCAAACATAATTGAAATGGCCACAGTCATACTGCACATAAATACAGTTCATTATATAGTAGCCCCTACATAGGTAGTAGGGAATGAGTGGATAATTTTGGACACAGCCCATGTTTCCAGTCGTTGTGGTAAGCTAATTTAACCATCTGCTGGCTGTCTTCTAGTCAAACTTTTGGAGAAAATTCATATAATCATATTTTTCAAAATGGTAAAAAAAAAAAAACTGCTGCGAACAATTAGTCATTTTGTGCTTTCAAATTGTTGTTCAAATTTCAGTAGTGTCTGTTTAAAACTAATAATTATTATTTTTCATTTGGCTGCCAAATAAATCATGCAAGTGAAACTGAGAAAGTTCGAGCAAGTTTAATTTGCTTTTCTATGGCAATTATCTCAACTTCCCAAAACTTAACTTGCAAATAATAGCAGTTATATGTATAACCATGAATTAGCATCACTACATTCAACTAAATCAGCTATAACCAACCTATAAAAATGTCTCGTACCCTGATGATGAACTTAGAAGTCACATTGACGCAGACTTTTTGGCTTGCCAGCTGACAAATATCCTTGAAAGAAGTTGTGTATCTGTTTTTCAAGAGCACAAGCAAGATGTACAAGATTTAATTAAGGTGCGCACACTGGGTGAAGCAGATAGACTCAGACAGTGCTTTGGAAATGTTCCCCCATCTTGCAGACACATAGGCTGCCAGCTGTCTTGCTATAATCTGATGGCTGCGAGGAAGTTGGGGAACACAGCTGAAAAGGTGGATGACTTGTTTAGGTAAGAATCACATTTAAATCTAAAAATTTGGAGCTTACCAGTGTACCCAAGACAAAGTTTTCTCACAGTTTGAAGTGCTCGTTAGATATTTAAGAGGACATGCTAAGAGTGATATGGCAAGATTGATAACATTTCTTCAAAATATCAAACCGCCACCTTCATATTTCAGCTTGCAGATGCCATTTAAACAGCGGAAACACGCTTAAGAGCCCCACAGGTGGCTTCTTTATGAAAGTCAAGGGTCACAGCGAAGACACATTACCAACGCGATTTGTCTGTTAGCCAATCCACGGCTACAGTTTGTCAGGCAGTGACAGGAATAGAGGCTGGTGACAACATGATGAGGGTGTTTCCAGCTGTGACGCGGACAAGACTAACATGCACGTCAAGAACTCCTGCTGAGATTGAAAAAAAAAAAAAACGCACAGGAGAAGGTTAAGATCATTTCTTCTTTGGAGTTTTCCATATGACGTGGGCAAAACGTGCACAAACGATACCAGATATTAATTTGAACTGACAAAATGTGACACAACATCTCAGTTTATGGTCATACTGAGTGTGTGTGTTTGTGTGTGCATGAATGTGTGTGAGGTGGAGACCCAGGGGGTGTTTGAGTACAGCAGATATGGAAAGGGGCAT
The DNA here is from genome assembly GCF_021347895.1 of Acanthochromis polyacanthus. Lineage (NCBI taxonomy): Eukaryota > Metazoa > Chordata > Actinopteri > Pomacentridae > Acanthochromis > Acanthochromis polyacanthus. Next base: position 32,504,108 of record NC_067120.1, on the reverse strand, counting down.
TAATTGAGCTTCAAACGAAAGGGAATAGATGAAGCAGGGGGGAGTGTGTGTGTGTTATAGAGAGATGATGTGAGTAAGAAAACAGACAGACGGATGCAGCGAGAGAGAGAGAGAATCACGCTGAAGGGAATAACAGCAAGTGATGCTCATTAAAACTGATTATTAAAGCAGTAACACTGAAGAGCTGCATTCAGGCATGGCCACAGCATCCCAAATGTGTCCGCATGTGTGTGTGTGCGTGCGTGTGTGTGTGTATGCATCTGTTACTATAAACAGACAGCCGCTGAAGTATTACGCTGCATGCGGTTAAAACATACAGCTGATTTTCATGAATTTAACATTTATCCTGTTATGTGTGTTATGTGCTGTTCTGCGTGAGTGAGCGATGCCGGTCTGTTGTCCAACAAGTGCTGTCAAAGTGCACTCCGGCAAACACCCCAACTGAGTCATGGTTAAATGTGGGAAAATGAAGTGGGTGGCTCTCAAAAAAAGATAGAAAAGCTATAAAAACAAATGAGCAGGGGGGGCTCCTGGACCTGGAAATTTCTGCTCTGTCTGATCAATACTGCTGTTATAATTATGCTCAATATGGAGCTAAAACTTTCATCTTCATGTAAACACTGGATGCAATAGGGTACTTTACCTAAATCCTCAGCTACCACAAATAGAACCAACAAGGCGGCCCACTCTTTCCTTTTTCAGTTGCCACCTTCATACAGCCACCTGCTCCCAAATTACACAAAACGGTAAAATAAAAGGAATTAAGAGCACCGATTTATTTATTTATTTCACCAAAGGTTTGTGTGGCTAGTGTGTGGTTTTTCTAGTCAATAAGTCTTGTCAGGATGCTTCATTAAACCACCAATTCACTGCATAAAAGCAACCCAACTTTCAATCTACAAATGCTCTTTAAAAAAAAAAGAATTACAGAATTACAGTCAGCCAACGTGGACATGTGCTCGTGCTCACACGAGCTAACGAAACTCGCTTAGAATTTGCTTCACATTTCCAATTCTCTGGACATGGGAGAAGCAATTACAACAGCGACTTGGTAAATTTTATAAAAAAAATAAAGTTTCATAACAGTTTAACAGTAATATCTGTAATAGTTTCCTCTCATTTTACAGATTTTCCACATTCGTTTAATTACAGATAAGTATAAACTAAATGCTTTAATTTACTAACATTCATAGACCAAAACGGTCAATATTTTTACCAAAAAAAGTCATTTATTGTTCTATGTTTGACCATAAAACTATGCTATTTTCGCTGTATTTAAATTAGCACAAAATATACTTATCTTACAGATATTTGCAGTTATTTAAAAGAAAGATTCTGCATATTAAGGACTGTTATTTTGTTTAATTCCAGATAACTGAAAATCACTGAAAAAATGTTTTAATTTGCTAGTTAAAGGTCAAAACTGTTCATATTTACACAAAATAATTTTTTTACAAATGTGATCTGTTGTATTACATTTTATTGTATAATTACACTATTTTTTATTGTAGTTACATAAGCAAATGATATTTTACAGATATTTGCTGTTATTAAAAAAAATCTGTTTAAGGACTTAAACGTGAAATTATTAAATTATGCTGAGTGTAAAAATTGTACCGATATCTGCTCAACAAATATCATTATTCCAAAGATATACGTGGACTTTTTTGAATGTTACCATCTTACCAATTTCTTTTTAAAAAAAAATTTCCACAGTTTTTACAGAAGTTTATTTACAGTTATTTACATTTTAGGATTTCGGCCATATCACAATAGTATTATCTTTCAGCCTGTCATAAACAGTCAGTACTGACGTGTGGATTGACTGCAATGCTAAAATTATTTAGAAATTGTTTTATTGCCAGTAAATAATGGGGGAAAAAAATGTTAAAATTGCTAACTAAATGTGACACAACAACCCGGTCTCACGGGGATTCGTGAAACTGTCATGTAAGTTTTAGTTTCGGTTTCGTGCGCACCAACACGATTTCGTCATGTTTTTCGTGCCGCTCACCACGAAATGTTTTTTGCTGTGGTAATCACATCTGAAAGTGGTTTATACCGGCGGATTCATGACAATCTAAGCTGTCCATCGGCGTATACTGCTTGTGTGATCGCATTTGCGGCCGCCGGCCGCCGGACATTCTTGAAATTCCTATGCAAATTGGTAAGTGTACCACCGGCTTATGGTTAGGTTATGGTTAGGGTTATGTTTAGGGACGATGTCATGCAAAATATAGCGTTGGATTCGCCACGGTTTTACATTAAAAATATAATATACACATTCTTTTGAAATACGTTCTGAGTGGCACGAAAAGTCCGCCGTTTAAAATACATTGGTGCGCATTTCGTGGTGAGCGGCACGAAAAACATGACGAAATCGTGTTGGTGCGCACGAAACCGAAACTAAAACTTACGTGACAGTTTCACGAATCCTCGTGAGATCGGGCTGGACACAAACATGGATGAAACATCCAGGCTCCGTCTGTAAATGGTAATATATAAACAAAGTTTACCAAACTGACCTTAACACCAAATGTTCAGTTGTATAAGCTACTTATTCTGATATTTAATCATATCAATGCCTTTGGAGCATGATGGGTGGTGTCCGTGAAGGCCTCATCTAACAAGTCTATGACATCTGACAGAAAATGTAGCAATCATCTACTAAAGTCACCAAAATGACTGATTCCGTTTCAAAGTTTCTCCCTCAGACAGCAAAGTATTGCTGGTACTGTAAAAATAATAAATGTTTCTCCAAGGGTTGAGGCTATATTCAGGCTCCAGAACTCATTACTTTGATCAAATAAGGTCGGATTTTTTTTTTTTTTTTTTTACTGCAGTTAATAAGAGAGAATGCAGCAGTTTAGATGGAAGTAGCCCACACACAAAGGTTCATCACTGCAGTTTAACACTGCAAGTCATTTTTCATACCCAGCCGGGATCCATTGACAGAAAATAATAGTCTGAAACTTCTGGTTTGTTGAACCAGATGTATCATCCCTTTGTAGATATGTCAGTTCAATATGGATGTGGACACACTTAAAAAAAAAAAAAAAAGTGTCTTAGATGAACTGCTATTCTTGAGATTTTGGTGCTGAGCATCTCTTAAAACAGAAAACTATCGTTGAGCTCAGAAGGCAGCAACATATGAAGTCACTGATGATGTAAAGAGCTTATTACTACAGCAGTCATTTCTTAGGAATCTTTAAAGTGTGGGTGGCAGTGTAAAACAGATTAATTTTCAGTATTAAGATCCCAGGGTGCCGTTTGGATGATTATTGCAGTGTTATATATCTTTTATAAATACGTATTTATTTAAATGTTTAAATGTCTGAGAGTCTGCAAGCTGCAAAAAGGTAGATTTGAATAATCAGCTGAAATGAAGGCAATAAAACTGCTCCCGGCTTATTATTTCAAGTTGATGAAAGTTGCTGAGATTAATTTTCATCTAGTTTACCAAAACTGTGCATCTCCGTCAAACTCCCTAAAAACTCTCCATCTCTGTCGCTGAGGATATGAAGCTGAAGATTTGTGTCTCGTCATCGTGGGAGAGAATGAATGAAAGGCAGATTAAAAAATCTCCTGAAGGGTGTTGTCTGTTTGCTACAAAGATGTGTGTGTTAGAGGGAAAAAGCGCAACAAGCTTCAGAAGGAAGCCACGCAGTCGTACACGCTGCCAAGAGCATTGCCTGAAGCTGAGAAACAAGCCAACAGGTGTCTACTTATGTGATCTGTAATGTAACTGCGGCACACCTGGGAAGCACAAAATAATACTTCCTGCATAAAAGATGCTCTTTGTAATATAATACACACCTCTGTTTACTAAATATTATGTCGATGCAGTTGGATTAATGATGAATTAATGTGTTTGCCAATACTGAGCCAGTAAATAGTGTTCAGTGGCATGAAAGCATAAAATGAATCAAAAAGATTGAGAGGAAGAGAGAGAAAGTCTTTGTTACTCTTCTGCTACATCTGGAGTGTGTATCCATGCTGGACCAAGATAACAGTATGGGTCGGTACTGCTACAGAAACTAGAGCGAGCATCTTCTCCATTTATTGCTGGATCTTTACAAGGTTATTCAAAGGAAAGAATAAAGCAGATGAAGGTTCCAAATTTTATAGCACGCGCCGTTAGATCCGGTTAAATTGATGTGTAATGTTTTGATCTCTACTCTTTTGTTAGTCATTAAAAATCCAACTACATCCTCAATAGTTGGCCATCTGTTAACTATAATGTCTGTTTCATCTCCACTTCCTTTTAATTAATCAAAGTAGCAGCAGAAATGCTGTTTAGGGTTGTTTTTCCATCAAATACATCAAAAGCATTTACATTATCTAGTGTTTTGTTTATTTAGTAAGAGCACCTTACTACACAAAACATTGATTAGTGCAGCTTTCATGACAAAAGATGGAAAGATTTTCTACGGTTTGTCCTTTTCAATCAATTTCGGTGGATGTGGGTAGAAGATTTTTCAGTAAATCCTGCTTAGTGTACTTTTAAGAAATTAAAATGCTTAACAAGAAGGAACATCCAACCATTTTCTTCCACTTGTTCAGGCTCTGATCATGGTGGCTATGGTTGTCCGATGATTGCTCCCTCTACATTTGGTTTTATTTCCTGCCCCAAGCACAAGAATCTCAGGATCTTGTTTACAAGTGCTGGTAAAATGGAGAATAAGATGGACGGATGGATTGGTGCAGCATCAGCAGTAAAGTACCGGACCATCCTGGCGAAGCTGTTGATTCACCAGTCCATCTTCATTTCAACCCTCACCTCATGAGCTCGGGTTAGTGGTAAAAAGACTGAGACAGTGGATACAAGCAGCTGAAATAAATACTCTCCATAGGACGGCTAAGGTTGGGCATCTGGAGGGAGTTTGGGGTAGAGTTGCTCCTTTGCATCGAAAGCAGCCAGCTGAGGTTAGGATGTCTCCTGAGTGGCTTCTTTGGAGGCTTTCAGGCATATCCACCTGAGAGCAGACCTTAAAGTAGACTCATAAATTGCACTCATTTGGCCTAGCAATACCTTGAAATCCCACTGCGGAAATCGGAAAACACTGCAGGGGAGAAAACAGTGGTATGCCCTGTTTAGCCTGCTGCCACCGTGACCTGAACCTCGACAAGTGGAAGGAAATGCCTGGATGTTCTTGGTAAACAGTATTTTAATGCTGCTTTAGTCACTTAAAGCTGCACTTAACAGGATTTACTGAAAAATGTTTTCCTTTGGCCTGCACAGTGGCTTGGTGGTTAGCACTTTTGCGTTGCAGCTAGAAGATCCGCGTCCCGGCCTTCCAGGATCTTTCTGCATTGAGTTTGCCTGTTTTCGTTGTGCATGCATGGGTTTTTCTGGGTACTCTGGCTTCCTCCCGTGACCCTAATATGGATTAAGCGGTGTATAAGATGACAGATGGGATGTTTTCCTTCTGATGCGTTTACTTTCCATCCATGAAAAGTGACAATCAAAACTTAAAAAAAAAAAAGAAAATAAACGACCTCCATCACTATTTAGTATTTTCAGTAATGTATCGTACTTGCATCTTATTGCTCTTTACTTTTTCAGCACTGCATTTCTAGCATTTTGTAAATTGTTTTTCTGAGCAATATTCAGCACATGTATTTCCATCGGGATTATCTTCTAAAATTTTCTTCTAAATCTCTCCATCATACATCATTAAAGCTGCACTGATTAATACTTGAATATTCTCATTTAATAGATTAACTGACTGTGTGCAATGCAGAAGGTGTTAGTCGTAGTAACATACAATATGAGAATTACCGTTCAATTCTGCAATTTCCTTAAGCTCAGAGCATTTAAATAGAAGCCTCTCACTTTGGTTTTGTTACCCTTGAACTTGCCAAATAAAAGTTAAGTCACCGCCTCGGACAGTGCAGAATGAATATTTTTTGGCTATATGTTTAATGCATCAGTATCAATGTCACAGGTGAGTCCCTTAGTTAACCTGTAGTCATGTGACCTGTCATATTCTTTATCAAATACAACATTGTAATACAGAGCATTACATTTTTAACCAGACATTAAAGTTATAGTGGTGTATTTTCTAAGTTATGTTCTTTAATATCTCATTTTTTGCACTTCTAATGAACCTCAATGGTTGTATGAATTCAAACGTTAATGATATTACAACAGATGATATGAAAACAAACTCGTAATAGACATCTCGATATGAGCCGTCTTTATTACAGGTACAAACTTATTTCCAGGCAGCTGTTTTCAGCTCTGATAAAACCTCAAACGGTAGACAAACTTAGCAACTAGATGGCAAACTTAGCAAAGCCAGATGTTGCTCGACAGCAAACCAGAATTAAAAGGAGATGAATATTAGACTTGGATTTATCAGGTGGCCACAAGCACGACACCAAATGAATACTAATCCTGCTGTGTTTGTTCAATGTGTAAATTGGTAGTTGTTTGCTATAACAACTTTATGTGATTAAGTTTGCATTTCCTGTTTGTCCTGCTGCTCCCAAGTGACCCAAAACAAGTGAATGCAGCTTTTAACCACTTCAAAGGAAATATTTTAATTGTCGTGTATTGTAAAGTCTTCAGGATCGCTAACCCATAACTGTTGAGTGTGTGTCGCCTGCTCTCCAGTATCCTCCACTCATTTATTCACAACCAAAGATATCAGCATCACATCATTATTCATCACCAAATCATATTAATCATTCTCCCTCTTGTGTACATAAGCCCGTCCCTCTTCATCTATTCGCTCTGTTCCTCCTCCCACATTCCAATTGACCCTTTGCTCATGTTTGAATCCCTGGTGATGGTTGTTAACTTGGACAAGCCATTACAGCGCGTGAGGAATTCATAAGAAGCTTATGGTATTTGCTGTTACGTTATTGGCACCGACACAGGAACTTCTGATGTCGTGTTCAGGATTAAATCCAATGGAAGATGCAAAGAATGAGGTGCATGGCTTCCAAATGGAGGGGAAACAGAAATAGCACGTTTGCATTTAGGTTCAGTGATGTATTGAAGAGTGCATTTGGATTAAATGTTAAGTGTTCAGACGCACCAGCAGCGTGACTCAATGGATTGCAATATCAGGTTCACCAATTAGAGGCCAGACTGAATCATCTTGGCGGCTGTTGTATAGATTGTCATAAACAGACATTTACGGTTTGCACCGTTGTGACAATAACCAGTTGCACTTTGTCTTCGATGCAAATAGCACATGCTAGCAAACACAATAAACAGAACTCTCATGGTAAGCATTCCAGCGTGCTGACGGCCACATTTAGTTTAAAGCACCACTGTGGCTACGTAAAGCTGCACAGACTCACTAGCATGCCTGTGGCCTCTTCATCTACCCTCAGCTCAGGTAAAGCACAGCAGTGATTGGATGAACATTAAGTCAGTCCACATGATTCAAACAAGTCAGCATTTTCTGATCTCTAACTCCTAATGGTAAGAATGACAGTATACAGCCAGGGTAAGTGTTTGAGTCCAGCGCTGATCAGATCACAAAGCACACTGAATTTGCCAAACAGTGACAGAAATATGTAGGTTTAAGCGCTCCATGATCTGCAGAATCTCAGTCACTTTTCATGCATGTTGTCTTGCAAGACAGTTCTGGTTAAGATATGTAATATGTTGGCAATTAGGGCTTCATAGGTTGTGCAAACTTCACATCCACCAGGATCCCATCTATCCCAGAGATTCATTAAAATAAGGATCCAAAACAAAAAGCACTTAGAGAGCACAGTACTCTGCCAAAGATGCTCAGTTATTGCATCTCTTTCAGACGGATTAGTCTCGATAAGTCTGCAGCGGTTGATTTGGAGGTGCTGCATCGTGCATGTATTATGCACGATGCAGCGCGGACGTCCGCGTTTAGATACAGCTGTATAGTAAACGCTGACATCCATGTTTACGATAGAACGCGGACATCCGCGCTGCAGCGTGCATACATAATACATGCACGATGCCGCACCGACGTTCGTCCGTGTTCCGCGCTCCGGTCGGAAGGGAATTTCTGTTGTATTGCGCGCTCACTTCCGCTTTTGATGACGTATCGTGCTCAGACAACTCGTCGACGCGTCGTTAGGTGCAGCCCTAACAGATACATTCATGAGTTACTTTGCATTGACCATTCATGGTAAAATGTGGGTGTGTTGTGGGCGGAATGTGAGGTGGATCCACCTGTGCAATCTTCCAGCTGGTGTGTGATTTATCAAGAAATTGCATGCAGCTGTGCTTACGCACAGTTTTATAAATCAGGAGGAAGGGCATACGCCCATTTTGGATTTTCGGCGTACGTAAACTTTAGTATGGATCCTACGCAATGTTTTATAAATGAGGCCCCAGGTTTGGTATCCAGGAGAGGAACGCAGAAGGACAGGTGGTGGTTGACTTTGCAAAAAGGATGGAAATGGCTGTAGTGAATACTTTCTTCCAGAAGAGGCAGGAACATAGAGTGACCTATAAGAGTGGAGGTAGGAGCACACAGGTAGAGTACATCTTGTGTAGACGGTGTAATCTGAAGGAGATTAGTGACTGCAAAGTAGTGGTAGACGAGAGTGTAGCCAGACAGCATAGGATGGTGGTGTGTAGGATGACCCCGGTGGTGAAGAAGATGAAGAGGGCAAAGGCAGAGCAGAGGACCAAATGGTGGAAGCTGAAAAAGGATGAGTGCTGTATGACTTTCAGGAAAGAGTTGAGACAGGCTTTGGATGGTCAGGAGGTGCTTCGAGATGACTGGACAACTACAGCAAATGTGATCAGGGAGACAAGTTGGAGAGTACTTTATGTGTCATCTGGAAGGAAAGGAGAAAAGGAGACTTGGTGGTGGAATGAGGAGGTGCAGGAGTGGATCCAGAGAAAGAGGTTAGCTAAGAAGAAGTGGGGCACTGAGGGGACTGAAGAGAGTAGACAGGAGTACAGGGAGATGCAGTGTAAGGTGAAAGTAGAGGTGGCAAAGGTCAAACAAGGGGTTTACGATGACTTGTTTGCTTGGCTGGACAGTAAGGAGGGAGAGACTGATCTGTACAGGTTGGCAAGGCAGAGAGACAGATGGGAAGGACGTGCAGCAGGTTTGGGTGATAAAGGATAAGGATGGAAGTGTGTTGACAGGTGCCAATAGTGCGATGTGAAGATGGAAAGTACTTTGAAGAGTTGATGAATGAGGAAAATGAGAGAACGAAGAATAGAAGAGGTGACTGTTGTGGACCAGGAAGTAGCAAAGATTAGTAAGGATGAAGTGAGGAGGGCATTGAAGAGGATGAAGAGTGGAAAGGCACTTGGTCCTGATGATATACCTGTGGAGGTATGGAAGTGTCTCGGAGAGGTAGCAGTAGAGTTTCTGACTGGGTTGTTCAACAGGATCTTAGATAGTGAGAAGATGCCTGAGGAATGGAGGAGAAGTGTGCTGGTGCCCATCTTTAAGAACAAGGGAGATGTGCAGAGTTGTGGCAACTACAGAGGAATAAAGCTGATGAGCCACACGATGAAGCTATGGGAAAGAGTAGTTGAAGCCAGACTAAGGGCAGAGGTGAACATCTGTGAGCAGCAGTATGGTTTCATGCCAAGAAAGAGTACAACAGATGCAATATTTGCTTTGAGGATGTTGATAGAGAAGTACAGAGAAGGTCAGAAGGAGCTGCATTGTGTCTTTGTAGATCTGGAGAAAGCTTATGACAGGGTGCCCAGAGAGGAACTGTGGTTTTGTATGAGGAAGTCTGGAGTGGCAGAGAAGTATGTTAGAGTGGAGCAGGACATGTATGAGGACTGTAAGACAGTGGTGAGGTGTGCTGTAGGAGTAAGAGGAGTTCAAGGTGGAGGTGGGACTACATCAGGGATCAGCTCTGAGCCCCTTCTTGTTTGCTATGGTGATGGACAGGATGACAGACGGGACAGGAGTCTCCATGGATTATGATGTTTGCAGATGACATTGTGATCTGTAGTGAGAGCAGGGAACAGGTGGAGGAGAAGCTAGAGGCGTGGAGGTTTGCCCTGGAAAGGAGAGGAATGAAGGTTAGCCGCAGTAAGACTGAGTATCTGTGTGTGAATGAGAGGGACCCAAGTGGAAGAGTGAGGTTACAGGGAGAAGAGATCAAGAAGGTGGAGGATTTGAAGTACTTAGGGTCAACAGTACAGAGCAATGGAGAGTGTGGAAAAGAGGTGAAGAAGCGTGTACAGGCAGGCTGGAACGGCTGGAGAAAAGTGTCAGGTGTGATGTGTGATAGAAGAGTTTCAGCTAAAGTTAAAGGAAAGGTTTACAAAACTGTGGTGAGACCAGCCATGTTGTTTGGTCTGGAGACAGTGTCCGTGAGGAAAAGACACTGGAGGTAGCAGAACTGAAGATGCTGAGGTTCTCTTTGGGAGTGACCAGGATGGATAGGATCAGGAATGAGTACATCAGAGGGACAGCACATGTTAGAGGCTTTGGAGATAAAGTCAGAGAGGCCAGACTGAGATGGTTCGGACATGTCCAGAGGAGAGAGAGTGAATATATTGGTAGAAGGATGCTGAGTTTCCCACTGCCAGGCAGGAGACCTAGAGGAAGACCAAAGAGGAGGTTTATGGATGTGGTTAAAGAGGACATGAAGGTAGTTGGTGTGAGAGAAGAGGATGCAGCAGACAGAGTTAGATGGAGGCAAGTGATTCGCTGTGGCGACCCCTGAAGGGAAAAGCCGAAAGGAAAAGAAGAAGATTGGGACCAGTATGTACAACCACATACTAGCGTTTCTTGCTTTCTGTTACCATATGGAGAGCAGCAAATTCATTTGTTTTAGTTAGCTGGGACATTTAACTTCATGAATTTCCTTCTAAAACAGTACAGTCACAGTGAAAGACAGCTTCACATATTGTAAGCATGAACAATATGGCGGACAGAGATGAATTTGCTGGGTAATTATTGAGGTGGTAAACATGCTGCCTTCCCAATATCAGAATCAGCTTTTTTTTGCCCAAGCATGTGAACACAGACAAAGAATTTGACTCGAGTTAAATTAGCTCTCAAAGTACTGACACAAAATAACATGTATGCATTTAACCAATGGTAACTGGTTGTGGAAGGAATAAAAGTGCTAAAACTATGATTTATGATTACAGATATGTGCAAACCTGAGTAAAGCACAAAATTACAAAATTGAAGTGAAGTCTTCTGAAATCAGAGTGAACCAAAGTTTAGTGCAAATCCAGTTTATAGCGAGTTATTGACCCTTGTATACATGACAAGTTAAAAATGCAATGGAAGAGAGTGGCATTTCTGTGATGAGATATAAACAGCTGTGTTATACATATTTACAGTGGTTCAGCGTTGGCATTCAAAGTGAGTTGTTCCTTTTTGAAGAGAGAAATTGAGTGCAACAACAATGATCATGTTCATGGCTAATGTATCAGGTTACAATAACGAATTACTCTTTAAATGTTGAAATTCCACAGTTAAGACAAGACCATAAATCCCAAATGAAATTCTTGTGCAGGATATTACTCAGGAAAAACAAATGACATAGTATAAGAAATACAGCACTTAAATAGTAAAAAGCAGTAAGACACAAATGCAATACATAACTGAAATTATTAGTTATATCCAGATATAGATACTGGAAATAGCAGTTCACCAAAACATCGTAACTCAAAGACAACTTGTTTCTTCTGGACTTTTCAACTGTTTGGTTACAAATAACAGAGGATATTAAACATATCTAGATTTGTGGCTCCCTTTTTTTTTTGTCTTACTTTCATCACATTATTTTTAACAATTAAAGATTTCCATCTCCCTCATTTCCACCACTACATATAATAAAATAAAAATTATAGAATAATTAAACACTGAACAGCAGTGAGTTTTTACCAGCCAAAAACTGAATGTCCATTTGCCCAACCACACAGTTATTTTCCTTAGTGAATAATCAGTTGTGACTAAACAGCATCTTTCTGTCTCTTATATACACACACAAACACACAAGGAGCAGAATGCCACGTCTGCCAAATAATAATAAAAAAAAAGACAGCAGAAAAAAAAAAAAAAAGAGGGCTTTGTAAGTATGAAAAAAAAGTGTATGCTGTAAGCCTGAAAATAGGTGCAGACAGCAACAAAAGCCTTTTTTTGCAGAGAGCTGAGCACAATGTGATGGAAAAAAGAATAGAAAACAGGAATGCCATGCATACATCCCCCCTTACCTCCCCCCCGACTGCGTCCTTCCCTCTCATCTGTCCATCCTCTCCTCCTCTCTTTCCCTCTTCCATCCCAATCTCTCTGCTCAAAAGGTTAGTAAATGTCAGATGGGAGTTGTCATCTTCAATGGTGTCATCTTTCTTCATAGAAACACTGTCTGTCTCTGCATGTGTGTGTGTGTGTGTGTGTGTGTGTGTGTGTGTGTGTGTGTGTGTGTGTGTGTGTTGCAGAGAGAGGAAGTTGAAGGGAATACAATTGAACAGAATGAAATAGAACAGGATATTGAAAATGGGAAATTACTGCTTGCAACAAAGGATGAACACACACGGACACACACCGCCACACGTGTGCACAGAAGGATTTGAGATGGAGCAGAGAATATACTCTATATGCTCGATACTCTACTGCATGTCCTTCCTCTCTTCTCCCCCCTTTGGTTTCTCTCTGTTTGTCGTGTTGTATAAGGAAACCACAAAACTTTAGTGAACAACTTAGCATCATTGTAGCTGCCTGTGACTTACCCAATACTCACACACACTCATTTTATCTCCCTCCGTCTCGATGCTACGTCTTCATCACAGCCTGTATTTGCCTCTCTATATATTTTATGACTAATAGAAGGAGCGGGGCCTTTGTGGCGATGACAAATTCACACACTCAGACAGTTTTACAGCCCCTAAAGAGCCCCTTGACAAACGACTGGGCTGTAAACCCAATATTCTAATGCCGCGTGTTATTGTAATGGCATGAGTGTATGTGTGCATGAGAGAATATTTAGGAGATGTTAAGTATTGCTTATCCCTGCCAATTATAAAAGTGCTTTACCATCAAAAACAAATCTAATGTGCGTGCACACACACCGAAGTGCACTCGCAGGATGGTTTATATACTGAACAGACTACTGCTATGTGCAAGTGTTGAGTACGACAGCGTGTGAAACAGATACAGCAAGGATCCACATCTGCACCTCTTTTTGTGCCAAGTTAACACATTTTACGTGATTTTTTTAAAAATTGTGTTAAATTTGACTCCTGATACAAATGTCAATAGTTTTTAAGGGTTTTTTTTGGCCTTTTTTATACAGGGAATCCTTGACTTACATCAGAGTTTCATTCCTATGGGCCGACTTAAGTTGATTTTCGCCGCAAGTCAGAACTCCGGCGACAGTGTAACCAAAGCCGTTACGTGTGTCACGATATCGATCAGTTCTTTGGAAAAGTCATGAATGCCATGACTTTGGTGGCATACAACCGGCGATATGTAAACATTTTGCCATGTGACGATGTATTCGTCCACTCTGCTCGCCAACTAGTTTCACGTAACCAGTTCAGACATAACGACGAAACTTTGTACGTCATAAACCGAGGACCCGCCCATAAATGTAACCAACAAAAGGCTGTAGGTCGAGGATTCTCTGTATAGGACAGTGGCGATAGAGAGGAATTGTGGATAGAAGAGCGGGGGAATGACATACAGTAAATGGCCATGGGCTGATTCGAACCCATGACAGCTGCGTTGAGGACTATAGCCCCTGATTATGGTTTGCCAGCTGAACTTTAGCTGGGCACCCACTTGTCAGTAATTTAATCCTCCACTACTAAAACGATTCCTTGTTAAACAGTCTTGGTCACCAGTTGGTACATATCCAAAGGAAGGAGCAAAATCCTGGTACATCATGGAGAAATCTGGAAACAGGATGATTCAGTATACCTTTTAGTGGAGTAGGACATTACTAGTATCATGAAGTTGGAACAAACTGAATGCAGACAAATCAGGCACTTTGCATCAATATGCATCTGTTGCACACACTTCCATTTACTAAACTGAATAAAAAGCTGTATTAATTTGTTAATCTAAATGTGCATATGGACACTACCATTCTAAATAACAGTCAAAATCTCTCTTTTTATGAGAATAGACAAGAATATTTGAATTGCCTTTATTGCATGTGTAATCGAAGCTTGCAACACTGCGAATTCACAAGACTTCCCTCAAATGAGAGAACAGAATAAGCACGTTTCATTTCTAGTGCAGGTAATTATTCAGCTCAAATGGAGGAACTCAAACATAAGCATTATATATTCATATAGAACTCAACAGAAATGCCACATTATAAAAGTCCATTTTAGCCACTGGGTTGCACTGAACAGCAACAATTCGGCACATTGTTGAGCAAAATGAAGCATGTCATCACACTCATGCACGGGTAACTGTTCAATGAGTGTAATGAATAACCAAACAAACAAGGAATTTGACTTGGCAGGAAAGACAAAATGGGGCAAAAGAAAGAAAAACTAAAGTGTGTCTAAACTCCCTGAATTACACAACAGAAGTTTGCATGACTGACTGTGGGAGGAAAACCAGGTCTTGGAAACAATTTTCTATCCAAGTAGGAATGTCTGGAGTGTTTAAAACTCCTTATTTACAGTCTAGTTTCATCTACAGCTTGGTAGACTGCAGCAGGTAGGCAAGATGTGTAAACAGAGCTCAGGTCTGTGTGATCGTCAGTAAGAGGTGTACTGACCACTGAAAGCTGCTTACTTGAAGTAATAAGGTAGAAAGGTTTAATTTTTATACAAAATATCAGAAAAGGTTTTTAAAATTCTGCCTACTTTTCATTCTGAGCAGTACACTGAAACTAGTGGTAAAAACATCACACACCATATTGTGCTTTAAGAGGCCTTAACTTTTCAATTTTGATTTGCATTATGCACTACTAAAGATGTAAGTCCAAGCAACAGGTATAACAGGTATGTGTGATTCTGTAGAGATATTTGTTTTCCCTATAGACATATATATAGCAACCAAAATACAATCTCACCAACACTTAGAAATATTGGCAAGCAAAAATGCAAGAAAAACAGACTAAAATTCTGCATTTACAACCGTATTCAATTGGAGTATAAACAATCTAATCACTGCTATTTGTTTAACAGGTGACAACAATTACCTGAAAAAGTCTGACCACAATGAAAAATGTGTCCACTCTCAATAACGTGTCAATAGCAACATTATATTTTAGTCTATGTTGAAATGTAGATGTCATGTTAAAGCCTTATAAATCATGAGCGCGGTCCGATAAGGCCTCAGGGCTGCCCGAACCATCCTCCCCTCACTCGGTGCATATGTCTCACACCTTTTCTTCCTTTACTTGCCCATAATCCCCTAATGGCTGCACGCTGTTATTTCCCCTGAGGGCCTGTGAGCCGCTCACCGCTGCGGGAATGCATTAAATTCAAGAGTTGTTGACGCACGCTCAACGGAAAGCAATAACCTGCACAGGGTCATTTTTTTCTTTTCTCCCCCTCCTTTCCTTTCATTTTCTGAGGTCGAACACAATTGCCTTTTAGTGCTAGTGTGATTATGTTCCGTTTAACATGGGAATTATAAGAATTACACACGTAAGTGCAGTGCAGCATGCCGCAACAAGATTAAAAACAGCTGCACTGGGAGGAAGGAAAGACACTCAGGACAAGAAGGAATGAGGGAGAGAAACACCTAGAGAGGAGACATATCACAGTACAGTCTTAATAATAATAATAATGTCTTGCCTTAAACTTTCTGAGGATGAGCTATATTTGAGAATTGCAGTCATCAATCCTGCGCGGGTTACATTTCTTGACTGTTAACCCTGAATGCCAAGCGATGACCGCTGGCTGTTCGGATTTATATTCTCTGAACAGTTTGCCTCAAGTCTGCTGTTGGGAGCATATATTTTACACTAACAAGACGCCTCCTTTTACTGGCCACCTGCTGCCACCTGCTAAACACTCCTGGTGTGTGAGATACTGTATATTAAAGGAAATTTGCTAAATTGTTTGTGTGTTGTGCACGCTGAAAGGCCCACAGACATTTTTACAATTTGAAGCCCCCAACCTGTGACTTGCACTTTGTACAATGCCATCAATAAACATGGAAGAGGAGGAAAATTGCCCACCACTTACCCTGTTGTGAAATTGGAGAGAATCATTCAGTGAATGCCTGGAGGGTCAAAGTAAAATGAGAAGGGGGGAATCCCTGGTAAAACTGCCCTAAACGGCATAAGCCACGTCCCCTCTGGGCTCTCCTTCAGCCCCGGAGCCGAACAGGGAGCGGCTAAATTAAATGGCTGGTGGAAACGACTGTAAAAAAAAAAAAAACCTCGCTCCGCTCAATCTGATTTGGACTAACTTAATTATCGGAATCAGAAGAGGAGCCTTTTCAAGCTGCTGGCACAAGACAGTTCATTAAAGACCCATCACCGCTTTGTTACCCCAGCAACTCCCAGGGATCGATGTGTAATGTGCTTTTTGTTTATGGAGACTGAGGGAAAAGGGGAGGAGAGAGGACAAACTAATTGAGCTCCACCAATTATTATCATGATAGCCTCATGACCTGCTCCGTGGCGAGCTGGCACAGCAGAGGGATCCTACCTGTCAGTAATTATAGGTAGATATCCAACTCAGAGCTGTCACGCGGACGGGACTGTACGTAATTGTCGCCGGCAGATACACTCAGAGGTAACTTCTGTGAACATTGACAGAGCGGTGTCACAAATCCTGTCTGTAGAAAGATGAAATCATCCATTTCTCTTCTCCTTTGCCTCTATAGACAGTCAATAGAATCTAATGGCAGGTATAATTTAATTTCACAGTCTTAAAACACACACAAATAGCCCTCTCAGCTGTTAGTCAAAGTAAACAGCACTAATATGGTGTCTCATACACAGTAATTACAACCCAATCTGCGGTTTTTCAGCTGAATTTTTTTCTCCTCTTAATTGCTCCTCTCTTTTTCTATCAGTCCCTTCTTCTTCTTCTTACTCTCCCTCCTCCGCCCTCCCTCCATCCCAGTCTCCTCACCGTACTGCATTTGAAGAATTAGCCGCGCTAACGTAGGTCCTAATTGGCTGTCACTGTGTGCTTGAAAATGTGAAGCCACTTCCTCAATATAATCATGTTTACACGCGAGCGCCGGGTGCCAGACTGCTGGGCTTGTCTCTATTGAGCTTGTTTAGGGAGTAATTTACTGTAAAATTGGCTATGATAGTCAGTCACACAGAGAGAGAAAGCGAGAGAGAGAGAACTAGCTCAGCGTAAAATGGGTGTTGTTGAGACACGATGATTTCCTTAGTGTGCAGGTTATTTTTTCTCTCCATTTGGAAGAGGGCGAGCTGTACTGTAGCATCAACAGAACACGAGCCTCATTATCACCAAATTAACTTAACCGGTTAAATAAAATTGAAACAGACTTTATCTGTGCATTAGAAACACTAACAAATCGCATAAGATGAATTACAGAACAGTGAGCGCTAGAAACAGACAACATAATCATCTCACTGGTACGTTTGTTTCCACACGATTTCGTTCTCCCGCTTCAATTTATCACACTAATTGGAGGAAATAAAACACAGTCAAATCAAGACACAATTTGAAGAAAAACAAAACGATAAAGGAATTTAAAAAAAAAAAAAAAAAAGGCCCCAGTTCATCTGTCGCCTCACTTCCACTCAATATAAAAGACCTTGATGGCAAAGCGATCAAATGGGTTACTTCAAATAGAGCAGTCAAGACTCATCTTTCAACTTTAACAGTATAGGCACAGCTTTCCACGAGTGTCAAGAATATTTCAGATTAAAAGCGTCTTCATTTGGAAGCACGGTGACGGGAGGGCAACTCTCCCCGGAGCACATTCCTTATTTACGGGCCCTGTTAATTCCCATTCCCAGCACAGCGAGGGTTGGGGGTCCACTTGAGGAGTCTGCACACTGAAGTAGACCTGACATTTTTCTCCTCTAATTGTGTTTTCTTCTCCCTTTGCTTTGGATTGTGTGTGTGTGTGTTTATTTGTTTCAGTTCGTGCGTGTGTGTGGCTGCTCAAAAAAAGAAATGTTTTTAAAAATGTGTGTCTTTTGAGTGCACGTGCGCGTTTATGTGTACACGTGCGCAGGCATACTTATTCATCTCTTGGTGTGTGTTGCAGCAACAGTGTGCATGTTTTTGTTTTTTTTTTGCCAATTAGGCAGTCAATGACAGGACATGTGGTGAAGCAGCTAGCTGGGCTATTCATGGATCAGCAGTTATGGGAGGAAATTTCAAAATACCAACTGGATGCACACACGCATACACACACATGCATATTACAAAAGAAAGCCACAATCATTTCAAATGCTCAGGATATGAAGCTGATCTTAACAGCTCAGGCGGCAGGATGCTGTCTGTCAGAGCATCATGTGTTGACACAGTTGTCCCTGTCTTGTCCTTAGGATTTGCCAAATTTCTGCAGTTTTGAAGTCAGCTAGATTTAATCTTGGTGCATTGAGTGCATGACTAAGTCACCACCTCTTAGTCTAAAGCCATGGTTCTCTGCTGGAAAATGGTGGATTCCTCCTTCTGGGTTGGGGTGAGTCGCTGCCTAAGTGAAAGAGTTTAAGTATCTCAAGATCTTGTTCACAACCGATAGAAAATGGGCCGTGAGATGGACAGATGAACTGGTGCAGTGTCAGCAGTTATGCAAGCATTGTACTGGAACATCTGGATGAAGATGGAGCTGACACAAAAGCAGTGATGGGAATAATGGCACTAAAAAAAAAAAACGTTACTTTTTTCTGTAATGGGCAATCCAACTAATTACTTTCTATTATTTAACACCATTACCAACAATTAAACGGCTCACTTTACCTTAGCCAGTCATCACTTATGCGGTTGTCTTGTCCCTCCCTCACCAAAAAATAAATAAACAACTTGGAGCCAAGTTGGATGACAAGAGCTTCAGTGAGTAGCTTTGGTTTATAATGCGAGCTTTCACGCCAAGCCAATCAGAGGCAGTGTTCAGTTTACACACAAACCAAACGCACACACAGCAGCCCCACACAACCAAACTAGCAGGGGTAAGCTGCAGCAGTGGAGAGTCTGGAGGGAGAGTTGGCATTTCCGAAGTGGAGACTCTATTCTCCTTGAGATAAAAGGAAAGAACGCACATGTGAAGTGTCCATTATGTGCCGGAGCAAAGGGATTGCTCACATCCGTTGTAAGCAACTCTAATCTAATGAAGCATCTCTCAACGGCACACGCTTCTACAAAACTCGTGGCCTGAAACACCGTTGATGATGATAGCGGGCCAGGTCTGACCAACGTTTTTCTGCTCCAGCTTCACAAAAATTTGTAACAGACTGAACTGAATGGAATGATATGCAGGTATGTTGTTGAGAATATGCTCCATTATCAACAGTTGACTCAGACTCCTTCAGAGCCCTCATTGACAAAAGACCAGGGAGAATAGGTGTCAGTCATGCAGAAAGACATTTTCCTAAATATACTGATGCTGAGTATGCTAAAAGGAATGCCATCCTCAAAAGATGATTTGAAGAATTAGAAAATGTAACTATATGCAACTGGCTTGTGAAAGCTGCTTAGAAAAAAATCCAAATTCTTAGACATATTTAAACTAAAAAAAAAAAAAAAAAACGTTTTAAGGAAAAAATAGAGTAACAGTAGCTATTTTCCCTGGTAACTAGTTACTTTTATAGTGGAGTAATTAAGTTACTACCTCAGTTAATTTTTGGGAGAAGTAACTCGTAACTATAACTAATTATTTTTTAAAAGTAATGTGCCCAACACTGCCAAAAAGGTAAAACTCCATTGTCAATGCACATTCCTACTCTCACCTATGGTCATGAGCTCTGTGATCGCAGATACAAGTGGGCAAATTAAGCTCCCTGTGTAAGGTGGTTGGTCTCAGTCATAAAGACAAGGTGAGGAGCTCAGAGTGGAGTTGCTGCTCCTTTGCATCGAGAAGAGCCAGCTGAGGTGGTTTAGGCTACTGATGACAATATCTCCTGGGTGCCTTCTTTTGGAGGTTTCCTGAGCATATCCATCTGGGAGGAGACCCCAGGATAGGCTCAGAACTTAATGGAGAGATTAAATATTTCACTTGGCCTGGGAAAACATGGGATCCCTCAGAAATACAGCTGACCCAACAACTCAAAAACCATAAAAGAAATGGCCATTTCATAAAATCCATAAGAGTTTATCTAAAATAATCAAAGCTTAGTGTAAGACGTGTATGCTTTGAGATGACTAACATTTGAATACAATTCCCATTGGTAATCACACTGTAATAAAACAGAACTTCCTGTGCTTTGAGAGGACTTCGCAACACCAGCCCAATGCCATATACACAGAACCAAAAAGGTAACATACACACTATACTAGTGAGTTAGAGTGAGGATATTTGAGGGTTGCAGCAGTGGTTACGGTGGAGGGAATAGTGCCAGCACAGGTTATTCACCTTTAAAAAAAAAGTGAAATAAAGTTTTTATTAGATGAAAGTAAATGTGCAATTTAGGGTTTGTGACATTAAGTTACACTATATAGAACACACTAAAGCAAAAATTAAGCAAAGCAGTGCCATTCTACAAAAAAATAATGAAAATAAATAAACAAGCCATCCATTATCTATACACCGCTTAATCCTCATTAGGGTCATGGGGGGCTGGAATCTATCCAATCTGACTTAGGGTGAAGGCAGAGGACACCCTGGACAGGTCGCCAGTCTGTCGCAGGGCTACATATACAGACAAACAATCTCACTCCCATTCACACCTATGGACAATTTAGAACAATCAATTAACCCCAGCATATTTTTGGACTGTGAAAGGAAGTCTGAGTATCTGGACAAAACCCACACATGCACAGAGAGAACATGCAAACTCCATGCAGAAAGATCCTGAAAAGGCCAGGACGTGAACCGGGCATCTTCCAGTTACAAGTCGAAAGCGCTTACCACCAAGACACTGTGCAGCCCAGTAAATAAATAATGAGTGTCTTAAGCTGCCCCTGCAAGCTATACAAAACACACAAGTAGAGTCATATCAGCCTTATATCTACATTAAAGTGCCTCTCTAGGGATAATTAAACCCTTAAATATTCATCTGTTTTAAAAAATTTTCCAAGAAAATAATCCTTTAATGCCTTAAAATGGCTTCGATTATGTCTCTTCCTTAGGTCAGAATGTTGTTTTTCTATAATACCAAATAAAGCTACTGTGGCATCAGTCATCAGGTTAACTCCAAGTGCCCCTGACAGCATTTTAAAAATTCCTGTCCAAAAGGTTACCAGAGCAGGGCAAGACCAAAACATATGAGTTAAATTGGCAGGACCATAGCTACATCTGTCACATCTATTACTTAGTTGGGGGTATATTTTAGCAAGTTTTTCTTTGGAGAGATGAACCCGATGGAGAACCTTAAACTGTATGATATTCAGTCTGGCACAAGAAGTACTGTCATTTACTCTTTGTAGAGCACACCTCCAGATATCTTCTTCTATGACCTCTCCTAATTCCCTCTCCCAGTCTGCCTTAATTTTTTGAAGGGACACATTTTTAATGGAAGCAATATAAGAGCATATCTTAGAAATCAGACATTTTGAAGTAGCAGAGAGTTGCAGTATGATATCAAGACCTGGGGTAGATGGGATGTTTGGAAAGTTAGGGTCATGGTGCTGAAAAAAATGCCGAATGCCGAGACACAAAAACATTATTGCCTTTACAACACTGCTTGCACGCAGAAGAATATTACTACACTGGAAATCACCAAATCCACCCAAATTATCCACATGGTTGAGCGACTTGATGAATTTTATTCAACTAGAAAAGATAAAATATTCACTAAGAGGAAATAAGAGTAAATTTAATTTAATATGGGACCCAATTCTATCATATGTAGGGGGACTAGATGTCTTACCTGACACCATTTAGCTGGCTCCTTTTGTTAGGGGTACCTGTCTTACCCCAATCCCAGTCCATCTCAACATTCTATCTATATCCGTTTCTTGTATGTACATGTCTTGTTTTATAACCTTACTCTTTATTATTTGTGTATACTTGGCATACTTAACAGTTATATCCCACACATATTTGTATATATAAAATAAGGTATAGTGTATCCTCACCTGAAAATGCTTAGTTATTGTTATCTCTGTCATGCCAACCTTTATACATTGAATTATGTGTCCTGGTTTTTTTTTTTGTTTTTTTTTTTTGTTCTTTTGTGTTTTTTTTGGGGGGGGGGGGTTTCCTTGTTTCATTATAAAAAAGTGGAAATATGTATTGTAAGCATCTTGTCATTATGAGCGTGTACATTTCCAAATAAAAAGAAAAAAAAATGGCTTCGATTAGATTCCTTTAGAATATGCAGATTTGTTTAGTTTCCAACTCTCTACAGCTTGCAGCAGCTCGAACACACCAGCTCACCTCTGCTCAAACACTAAAAAACATGCAATGCAACACAATGGCTACGAAGTAATTCAGCCGTGCATGGGCATACCAGAATGATTTTGAAGAAGAAAGTCCAGCCACAGAAGTTGACAGGATTGGTTCCTTAGGTTTATTGTGTATGAATTCCTGCCTGTGTTTTTGAGACGGTCATCAGTACACTGCAGTTGCAAGGTGGAAATGCTTAACCATAGTGTTGTCTGCACCATATGGACACAATGGACATGTTAGTGAAAACCTGAATTTTCACTGGACGAGGTCTCTAACCAGATTAGAAAACTACACAACCATCTCAGATGAGCAGCATCATTGTGGGACCTGCAGCACATCAGTGAGCTCAGAAACGTATGAAATTAAATCACCAGCAGACAAGAAAATGTGATGCGATGACCTGCCATGAAGACTGAGATATACCATTAAAAACAAGTGTTTGCCACTAACGTGTCTATGTCCCCCGCCGCAGACAAGGATTTGAAAGTCAAAGTCAACAAACGCTCGGTGTGACCTTGAAAATTATGCGAAGGTCACCCAAATTGACTGGTGTCGGGGGATCATCCTAATACATGTTGACATCAAGTTTGAAGAAGATCCGACAATGCCTTCATGAGACATTGCGCAGACAAGGATGCGGGACGGACGGACGGACGCGAATACTAGGTCCCCCTCTTTGCGCGTTCGCGCGGCGGGGGACAATCAATCAAGTTCAATCCTATATCAGTATGTCAAAGAAACAGAATGATATCTTGACTGGCAGCTTTTATGTTTGCCTTCATATTTCAGCAAATCAGTCGAAAACCCAGAGGGAGGAACAACTATGGTCTGTCTTGTTATACAGCAGCTCAGCAGGACCTTCTCACCTACTACACATTGTTCAAGACCCAATCACAGTGATGCATAATGAAAATTCAGGTTGATTTTCAGGTTTTTAGGGGAGCAGCTTTGACAGGTGTGAATGTTTTCCAACTGTGAGCAAAGCATATTTAATGCTTTCATGGTTTCTGACCTTTAAAGTCTTGTTAATTACCGTCTCATTGTGGATTATTAGTAATTTTCGCACATGCTAGTAAAAAAGATTTTATTTTCGTTGAACAGTGATGACCCTGTTAACAATCAAGATAACGGAGTCTAATAAAAGGTTAATATCTGGCTTTTGATGACATACTCTATTATATTTTAATTAAAAGTCAGACTTACAGTTGATGCCAACATTCTTTTTTGCCGGTTCCAAAAGTAGTGTGGCTAACTTTTAAGTAAGAGCAAGAAAGGCAGAGGTTGGTGGATGGGTCCTACACTGATGGAGGACGGAGTCCAAGTATAGACTTTATCTTTATAATAGTCAGGAAACAGAAGGGACCACTCTAGAAAACAAGAGGAAGAATGACAGGAATAGATGAAGAGGCATTAGCAAGGACAAGATCTACACAAGAAACAACAAAGATGAGAAAATACAGGCTGACAGTGAAATACATTAGAGTTTAGTCAGCAGACTGAGGCTCAAATATAATAAAATCCCCATAATGACCCCGTAGACCATGTATAAATTGACTGGAGATAGCCATACCTGCATTTCTGCAAGAAGAGCAAAGTTGTCTGACATAGTTTGGTGAAATCTAAATTGATGAAAATTAGTTAGTGCAACAAGAAGTGGAGAGTGATACATCACCTGTGGATCAACGTGAATGAATGAGAGCAGGATGGAGCACCGTTAGCTATATTAGAGAGCACATAAGTGTATAAAACCTTATTTAACATATGAGTTTCCTCTTATTCTCTTCCAAGACCCAGCTAAGTAGGGAGCAGTTGCATCTCCATCCTCCATCCATGAAAGCTCTACGCATGACCTCATCTGAAATGAAGTTTGCCGATGGTGAAGTGAAGTTTCTGGCCTTGCATTTCCTTAATGTCATGGAATACTCTTAAGACACTAAATTCAAGATTCTCAGGAGTAAAAGGTGCGTGCTAATTAATTCTTATTATAGGTTAAGTCTCTATTCATGGTGGATGTGCGTTTGTGCACCAGATGACAGGATTTCATAACCAGATGTAACTTAACAGCAAAACATCTTTTTCTGCTGCTTTCTCTCTGAAGTTATTGGAACTTAGTTATTTTCAAGGTCTTTTCTTTTTGTTCTTTAATGTGAGGGCATGTGCAGGTGTAGGAAAATGATGGCTTCGACAAATTCTGATTTGTGTTGGGGTTTTTTTTCCTCTCTGACTCAGCTGTCCTTTGCTTCCAGCTAGATCCGGCACTGCTGGATTCATCACTGAATTGATCAAGAGTGATGACTAATTTACAAGCGTGACGTTTTTGGTGGGTGGCAATTTTACTAATGGCATTAGCAGGCTACTGTACGGAGCTGTGCTATTTGATAGATAACTCTGGCAAAATGCCGTCCTGGGCCGCTGCCCATGTTGTCAACACCTAAATCTCTCACTGACATTGTCGCCATGAGGATTTACAAACAATAGCACAAGACATGAAAAAAATGTAGGCATTGGACATGAGCCAGGGTTTCCCAGAAATGTCAAATACCAATTTTCTCTAAAGATATGGTGGTCGGTCATGTGCATTTGGACCCAAACTGAGAGCCCAAAAAGTTCCTTAAATAAGGCTAAAGATCATGCCAAAGATCAAGAATGTATTCAAGACAAATGACAAGCATCAGGCATTTTACCAAGTGCCACAAAATGACATCTATTGAAGAGACTGTAGCAAAAATGACAACCGAAGAATAAAAGGTCAGGTAATGATACAGAAAAACACAATTTAGGAATAAATTTGACTCCAATGGAAGGAGATCACCGCTTTGATTTACTAACCTGGATGTGTTTTAGTCTTAATATTTAAATCTTTGAAGCCTCTTTGCTGCTTTGAATCTGTTAATACTGACTTTGGATGACTGTATTTTATCATTGTTTACTGTTACACTTGCAGCATGATTTCATAGCAATTTTGACTCACAATGCAATACAGCTGAAATTTGAATTCTCCTCTCCTGTGAAAAAATAAACACCAGATTTGAAGCCTCTCTGCACAGGCACAGCTGAGGCGAGTTACCTTAGCCTGGTAACACTTATTCCAATTAACCATCTGAAGCCCAAGCAGTTTGAGAATGTTTTTGTCACCCTTTTCCTCATTTTTCACTACACTATACAGTCCTGCACTTCTATGCAAACAGCGCAACTGTGGTTAGAACTAAAAAGAACTTTAAAATGTATTTGTGCTGTATGGCACAATTTTAATGCTAGAAATCCTAAAAAATAGAATGAGATTACCATAATTGTACAAAATTTTTTATTCCAAGATTGTCACTGTAATGATGAAGAAAAAGAGCCTCTAACCTTAACAAAACCCAAAGTCATTTTAACTTAAACCACAATGCTCCCTTAACCTTAAAGCATTCATTTAACGAAATTCACCATTGTGCCTGAGCCTAATCCGAATGTAATTTTAACATTAGCTCTTCATGTCAGGGATTTTTAAACCTCCGCATTGGCGGCAGTTGATGTTGGACACATTATGCTGTCCATGCAGACATACATGCATCCCTCCCTCTCATACTCATGAATATGAGATGTCTTGAATATCTGGATAGAATTTCCTCAAATTTGACATCAACATTCACTTGGACTCAAGGATGAACTGATTTGATTTAGGTAGTAAAAGGTACATATGCATAAAGGTCACTGTAACCTCACAAAGCACATCCTTGTCCATGAAATAGGTATGTAATAGGATAAAATGACGAGTTGATGACATTTTACATCCAAAAGATCAAGATCAAATTCGGACAGACATGGCGGTAGACTAACTTGACTTGCGGGTGGATGGTGAGGCGAAATGCCATGTTTTTTTTCTAAAGTGATTTGTAAAGGCCAATTCATGGTTTCTGCATCTGTCCCCCCAGACAGCGGACCTGCACATGCTTCTAGATATGCTACAGTCTGAGCTTTGTTTATATACTTCATATGCAAACATTTTGACATGCACTGTAAAAATAATTCTGCTAAAATATGTTTGTTTTCTTAAAAGATGGACTA
This sequence comes from Acanthochromis polyacanthus, assembly GCF_021347895.1. Taxonomy (NCBI): domain Eukaryota; kingdom Metazoa; phylum Chordata; class Actinopteri; family Pomacentridae; genus Acanthochromis; species Acanthochromis polyacanthus. Next base: position 32,477,661 of record NC_067120.1, on the reverse strand, counting down.
TATGAAAAATCAATGCAAATAAAGGCAAATGCCTGTAAAATTATTATATTCTCACCACATTTAAATACAGTTTGAATTTACAGCCAGACATTGTAGAAGAATAAAGTCTTTTGGCTTATTCTTTGGTCAACGTGTAAAGTGTATATCTTTTTAATTAATTTAATAATCTTTAATATACATATTTGTTCTTTCAAACATACTACAATTTGGAGCATGTGTATATGTCTTGCTTGTGAAAATTTGACTTGCACTGTAAAACAATCCCAAAAAAACTGAAAATCTGTGAGGAAAAATATGTTTTTTTTCAAAAAAAAAGGTGGAATATTGTGACGTTCAATAACTATATCGATGGAAATAAAGGCCAATATCCGTAAAATAACTATTTTCAGCTAATTTAAATATAGTTACAGCCAGACATTGTAGAATAAAAAAAGACTTGTGATTTACTGTTACAGGGCTCTTAGGAACAGAAAACAGAGTGCAAAAAGTCACGAAAGTGCAAGTACAAGATAATAAATATTGCACATAACTACACAGTAGTGTTATACAGTCTGATGGCAGTGGGGATGAAGGACCTGCGGTAGCGCTCCTTCTTGCACTGAGGGTGTCTGAGTCTCGTGCTAAAGGAGCTGCTCAGCTCCACTACAGTCCGGTGCAGTGGGTGGGAGCTGTTGTCCATGATGGATGAGAGCTTGGTCAACATCCTCCTCTCACCCACATCCATCACAGAGTCCAGTGGGCAGCCCAGGACAGAGCTGGCCCTCTTGGTCAGCTTGTTCAGTCTCTTCATGTCCCGCTCTGTGCTGCCCAGGGCCCAGCAGACGACAGCGTAGAGGAAAGCAGAGGCTACCACAGTGTCGTAGAAAGTCCTTAGTAGAGGTCTGCACACTCCGAAGGACCTCAGCCTCCTCAGAAGGTGGAGGCGACTCTGGCCCCTCTTGTACAGAGCATCAGTGTTGTGGGACCAGTCCAGTTTATTGTTGAGGTGAACACCCAGGTACTTGAAACTGTCCACTGTTTCAATGTCCTGCCCCTGGATGTTCACTGGTGGATGTGGGAGTGTCCTTCTCCTGAAGTCGACCACCATCTCCTTCGTCTTACTGGTGTTGAGGCACAGATGGTTGCGCTCACACCAGTCCACAAAGTCCATGATGACCGACCGATACTCCAGCTCGTTCCCCTCGGACACACGGCCCACAATGGCGGAGTCATCGGAGAACTTCTGGAGATGGCAGCTGTCCGTGTTGTAGGTGAAGTCCGAGGTGTAGATGGTGAAGAGGAAGGGTGAGAGGACGGTGCCCTGGGGCGCCCCTGTGCTGCAGACTACCACCTCTGACTCACAGCCACGCAGCCGCACGTACTGTGGACGGTCAGTGAGGTAGTCAGTGGTCCAGGCAGCAAGATGTTCATCAACTCCCGCGTCCTCCAGCTTCCCCCGCAGCAGCGCCGGCTTGATGGTGTTGAAGGCGCTAGAGAAGTCAAAGAGCATGACTCTCACAGCGCTGCCGGCGCTCTCCAGGTGAGTGAGCGCTCGCTGCAGCAGGTAGATGACAGCGTCTTCTACCCCCATGTTGGGCCTGTAGGCAAACTGCAGTGGGTCCAGGTTGGAGCTCACCACTGAGCGGAGGTAGTGGAGGAGGAGCCTCTCCATGGTCTTCATGAGGTGGGAGGTGAGGGCGACAGGTCTGTAATGGGCCAGTTCCTTGGCGTGAGCCGTTTTAGGGACCGGGACCACGCAGGAGGTTTTCCACAGGACGGGGACCTGCTCCAGACTGAGGCTCAGGTTGTAGAGGTGGCAGAGGACCTCACAGAGCTGGTCCGTGCAGGTCCTCAGCAGCCTGGGACTGATGCCGTGTGGTCCAGCAGATTTCCTCTGCTTCAGTCGCCTCAGCTCTCTCCTCACCTGATCCGGTGTGAAGGAGAGGGGGGAGTGGGGGGGGAGTGAGGTGGGCTGCAGGGAGTGGGAATAGTCCGTGAGGGTGAATTGGGGGCCGGTGAAGGTGTCGCAGGAAGGGAAGAGTCCGCTGGGCTGGGGATGTGTGAAGAGGGGGGAGCAGGAAATCTGTTGAACAGTTCAGCTCGTCCGCCCTGCGCTGGTCTCCATCAGCTGTCCCTCTGGCACTCTGTCCATGTCCAGAAATGTTCTTATAAGTCCTCTCCACACGTCCCGCGTGTTGTTCTGAACCAGCTTCTCCTCCAGCTTCTTCCCATAGTCCTTCTTGGCCCTTCTGATTCGCCACTGGAGCTTATGCTGCACTCTCTTCTGCTCCTCTCTGTCCCCTGAGATGAAAGCCTGTTTCTTCTGGTTCAGGAGGCATTTGAGCTCAGGGGTGACCCAGGGGTGGTTGTTGGAGAAGCACCGTACCGTCCGAGTTGGCACAGTGCTGTCCACGCAGAAGCTGATATAGTCTGTGATGCAATGCGTGAGGCCATTGATGTCGTCTCCATGAGGACTGTAGAGCACGCTCCAGTCTGCGGTCTGGAAACAGTCTGAGTCTCTCACTGGCCTCATCTGTCCATGCCTTCACAGTTCTCTTCTGCACAGGTCCTCTTCTCACCTTGGGTGTATAGTGGGGGAGCAGATGAACCAGGTTGTGGTCTGAGCGGCCCAGTGGGGGGAGGGGGGGGGCAGCGGTGTAGGCACCTTTCACATTCACATACAGTAAGTCCAGTGTCTTGTCGCCCTGCGTGTAACACGTGACATACTGTGTGAAAGTAGGGAGAAAGGCAGAGAGGGAGGCGTGGTTGAAGTCTCCGCTGATCAGCACAAGCGCCCGGGGATGGCGGCTCTGGGCTTCGCTCACGGTGCTGTGGAGTGTTTCACACGCTGTCGCTGCATGAGCTGATGGTGGGATGTACACGCAAAACACAATCACGTGCGAGAACTCCCTCGGTAGATAATACGGCCACAGCGCCACCGTAAGCATCTCCAAGTCCCGCGTGCACAGCCGTTCCTTCACGTGCACGTTTGCTGGATTACCCCACCGCTCATTCACGTACACAGCCAGTCCTCCCCCAGACTTTTTCTTGCTTCCCACCGCGCTCCGGTCCATGCACGCGAGTGTAAAACCGTTCAGGGAAACCACAGAGTCCACTTTCGCCGTCCTCCTCTGCAGCCTCTTCTTTTTCTCCGTATCTCCGCGGGGACATGGGGCCTCTCCGTGTAGAGAAAGGATGAGCTGCGGAGGCTGAGAAGGGCCTCACGTGTGTAGCGTCTTTGTTCCTCAGAGCGGTCGCCGCTGTGTCCAGAGGGCTCTCCTGAGCGTCCAGTTCTCTTTTCACGCACAGTAGTTGCAATAGTGTTGCAAACAGTCCTTGTAGTTTTACATTTTGGGTTGCATGGAGATGTCGTGGGTACGTCAAGTTATCATACATCTTGAGGGCACGTACACCTGGAAGTCATTAATAGGCCTGAATAATCTTGAAAGGCACGACGAAATAATGAAAAACAGGATGCATTGTTCTAAAAGACAGAAAACCAACATGTTATGTTGTCATTTAATTTGGAGCACTAAGGAACACTAAGCTTAAGACTGCTGGTCTTCACACACCAATTAAAATAAATCCTTTATTCGAGCATACAACAGCCAAGGAAGTCTTTGAGTGTCTGAGTGCTGTTTAAAAGAAAAAGACTGTTTTCTTGGCAGATAAAATCTCTGCACAACTTATTCTGCAGTAAGAAAACTGTTAACAGGCTCCAATTTCTGTGTGTCCAAAAACACACCATAAAGTGAGGAAACGGCTTCACCTCTTCTCTTCAATAAACAGCAATCTGATTAAAGAAATGACTGGCCATAGGATTGGTTGCATCTCTTTAAATGTGGGGAAAAAAGAAAACTGTCGGCAAAGAAATGAGAGAAAAGATGCTGCAATTTAAGAAAATGTGATGAGCAGGGGAACACAGAGCAGAGAAGACACGAGTCAAGAGGGATAAAACAAGAAAAAGACGTGGTGGGCTGAACAGAATGAAGATCACTCCTCTTCAGTGTCAGTGTCTGGATTAAAGCGAAATGTGTTGGGAGAGTAAAATGCGTTTCATGCTCAGTGTTTTTCTCTTATTTATTTTGGATGTGAAACTCATCTCTCCGATCCAGAGCGGGTCCTCTGTGCGGTAATGGTCACCCAGCGGACTGAATGTGCACTAAGTCACCTCTTCCTCGATCAATCATCTTAGCCATCCTCTCCTGAAGTGCTGCCATATGGCATCTCTGCCTCTCTTCTCTCACTCCGTCTCTCTGTCCTGGCAAATTTCTCACCTCTTTGCTTTCACCCTCCCTTTCTTCCCTCCTCTCCACCTTCTTTGTTCATCTGGTTACTCCATCTCAGCCCCTTTCTCGTCTTCTTTCCCTTCCATCACCTGGACACACGGATGTACATACACGGACTCACACATTTCCCAGCTTGCCCTCCTGCCACTGATGTTTCCGAGCCAAATCTGTGAATGACCGAGAGCTTTGCCAGTGGACGTGACATCTCTTCTTTCTCCTTCCCATGTCCGTCTCCACTTATTTCTCACCTGTCTCGGCTCAGTTGAATCTGACGTGTTGGGATCAATACAACAGCAACAGAACAAAAGATTTAGACAACAGTTACTTAAATGTGTGTACTGCTTGGGTTGCTGTGTTAATACACACTGGACACATTTGTAAGATTTCAAAATCATGACCAAAAAAACATGCAATTAAACCTGAAAACAAAGATTCTGCTCAGTCATTAACTATCAATGTTGCATTGACTGGCGATAAGGTTGAGTGTCCTGGATAATTAGACATTACTGCTGCAGAGTTTGCACTGCACAGCATCAGTCTGGGATAGTAGAGGATGATGTTGAATACAATGACAGCCATAATCTACTGGACTAGCTGCACTCACTGTTGCTGTGGAGAAGAAATCAGTCAGGGGTGTTTCTCTACTGCACAGTACAGGTTTGGAAACATTCTACCGGCCTGTCATCAAACATGGCCAACGCAGACATTAAACAGGACATTTCTTGTGGACAAACCAGTATGTTCTCATTCCCAAAACACCTGTTTTGTCAAATTCGCTTGCAGCTCAGAGGCGTTCAAAGGGTGTCTTCATTATGAATATTCAATGTACATATAGAAGTTTTTCTACTCTGAAGAGGCTCATAAAGACATTAGAGGGGTGAAAGTGGTTTAAGTCACAGGGCTTTCGCACATGAGACTGATGTGACATGTCCTCCACAGCAGTGCCCACCGCCGGATATCAACATGTCAGCCGTACCCAAGGTAATCAGCTTCGGGTATCAGGATTTCTATCAAGACGGTATACGACAAACAGCAGTTTGCAAGACGTGCAACGTGAAAATCACAGACAGATGACAATGTCAGATATCGTCCGACATTTGAAGACCCATTCGGCCCAGTAAGTGCTTGTCAATTTGTTATCAGAGCCCGTTTACATTGTCTGGGTAGTTGGCATTTTAGCTAATGTTAGCTTAATATGACAGTAAGGAGTAGGGGGATTAGCTGCTGCCTTGGGTAAAGTGCGCCGACACACAATCAATAATACTAAAAAAAAAATGTTATTCTCTTCATAAGTGCTTGTCAATTTTGTTATTAATATCGGGCCGGGGGGGGGGGGGGGGGGGGGGGTGTCAGATGGTGGCTATACTTGTGGGGACCAAATGTCCCCACAACTGTAGGAAAACCAAAAACAATGTCACTTGTGGGGACCTCATTTCGGTCCCCACAAGTTTAAACAGTGTTTTCTTGGCCATGTTGTTACAGAAAAAAGTAAAAGTGCAAAAATGTTTCTTTAGGGTTAGGCATTGTTTTGGTCTGGGTTAAGGTTAGGGGTTAGATATGAATGGGAGTCAATGGTATGTCCCCACAATGATAGAAAAACAGTGTGTGTGTGTGTGTGTGTGTGTGTGAGAGAGGGAGTGAGAGGATGTGTGTGTGAGTGAGTGAGTGAGTGAGTGAGAGACAGAGTGTGTGTGAGGGTGAGTATATGTGTGCATATGAAAGTGTGTGTGTGTGAGAGAGAGCGAGTAGGACTTGAACGAAGTTTAATATTAGCTGTTGTTTTCACTGTTTGTTTCAACGCAGTGTTCAAAAATCATTTCATTTTGCGTGTGTGTTTTATCAATAATTTACAATAAATGATTTTATGATGTTATTACTGTTTAGTTTGATTCTATGAGGTATTTTACTGAACATGAGTATTTACAAAGCAAATCCAAATTTTTATTTATTTTTTTTAACATGTTGGGCACATTAGCCAGTGATGTTTACTGATAGTTACTTATACCTTGTCTTTTCATTTTATTAAGATGATATTCTGCAGGTGAAATTACAATCATGTGACTTGACCTATTACAGGACTTGACTTAACATAACCTGTGACTTGACTTGCCCAAGAAAAAAATACTTGGGACTTACTTGAGACTTGAAGGTTAAGACTTGAGACTTGCACACGTGTGACTTGGTCCCATCTCTGGTCTCTTGCCGTCTATTACAGATGTTCCCAGATTATTCTAATTACTCATCACACTACATTGCACTTTCTCCAATGATGCTAAAGGGTCCTAACAAAGCGACAAAATGCGACGAGTTGGAAATGAGACCAACCTTGGTGCCCTTAACGACATTACTACACAATTTAATTACTAAAAAAAAAATGACATGACTATTGCTGCTAAATTATTAAAATGATTCTATGACAAGACAAAAATATATGAGGAAGGTGCGCATAATACCATTGACCAAATATATCACACAGACATAATTGTGTATTTGCATTCTTTCTCGCTCCCTGTCTCTTTGTCCCAAACCCAGCTGACCAGTCTGGATTCCTGTCCAAGCGACACACCTGCTGGAAGCCACTGGAAAACACATTAGTTTGGTGTGAGAGCCTCTCAGTGCAGCCCTCCATTCCTCTCCTCTACACTCTACTCTACTCTCATTTCATCTCCACTCCTCTCATCATGTAACCTCTCCTGCTGTATTTTTTCCCTCCCTCTCTACTACCCTTTTCTTTTCACTCTTTTCTCCTCAACTGTAGTGTCCAAGACCAGTCTCAGTCTCTTGATATTTTTCCCCATTATCTCACACTGCTATAAGCCTCTTCTACTACTGGTCTTGACTTGTCTTTAGCACAGTGAGATTTTGTTTTTCACATGGTCTGGAATTGTCTTCTATACATCGTGTACTGGAATCAATGAGCACCTTTTGTCTCCTTCTAAACAAACCAGTAACTAGGATGTGATGCTAATAAAAGATGCTAAGCTACTGATGTTGCATACCAGAAGACTTAAAAAAAAAAATAGCCAAATATTTATATGTTAAGTTGGGCTCAATCAATATGGGAGTTACACAATGACGCCAAGTACTTGTAATCGAGAAAAGCCGATATTTGGAACCACTATACATTTAATGTAATGTTTTAACAGCAAATAGCAGAGAACTCTGTTTCAGGTCAGTCTGTTGCTGCCTTCTAATTTAGTTGCTGGCAGCTAGCCATTAGCATAGCCTTAGCTGCTGTGAGAGAAGCTAATTTCCTGGTGTGTGTTTCTTGTTCAGTTTTTGCTGTGATGGCTGACAGACAGACTATGCTGCATCAGACCTGAAGTAGAACATTTAATTTATCAATAGTCGGTCAATGAAAACACGGATACCGATAATCTGAAAAATGCCAAATATTGGGTATGGTAAGTTGCCAAGCCGATAATCGGTCTATTTCTTATGTTAAGTAAAGGTGACCTCTGAACTGGGGGACATTGCATGGGAGGTTTGGAGGCACAAGTAGGCTAGTTATCTCAATCTTTGTCCATCCAATTCATCACTTTACAACATCGAGGTCAGTGTGTCTTACGGGTTGACTCTTCTTATGAGAAAAAAAATGGTATGTTACTTGAATGCTAAACATAAAAAACAGCATACAATTGTGTTCAAAAGTTGGATAAACTACATATTTTGTAAACTTTTGTACTGAAAAAAGAATCCAATACAACTACTATAGCAAACTGATAATGTCTCTTTGGTATTGCGCAACCAGCAATTGATGCTAATAAAAGATGCTTTTATACCAATACTAGTATCAGAAGACTTGAGTGATTAAGAAAAAAAAAACCTTATTCATTACAAATATCTATTTAAATTTATAGCACATGATGGCGGCCTCTGAACTGGGGGACAGAGTACTGGAGGTTTGGAGGCACAGGTGACAGGTGGTCCGATTACCCCAATCTTTGTCCATCCAATTATTCACTTTACAACAGACATCTGTGTCCTCATCTTCCATTTTTACACTTGTACCAGTTACTCATTACATTTTCAGAAACAGTCTGATCTTTCTCGTTGACAGACGCCTTGGGCCAAAATTAGAATCCAGTCTCCCAAGATGAGCTTCCACCCTCAGATCAGCATCCACATCCTCCATTGCTGATCCAAGTCTGGCCCTTATTAGTGGTTTTTGAGAATCTTCGGCTCATTACGGCTCGTAGACATCTGTTTATTAAACCAGCCACTGGAAATGATCTCTGCAAGTTTAAGAAGAAATAAATGTTCTTTTGGTGGTCACACACAATGCAAAGTACCATCAATATGAACTCTGCATTGTGTTTTTAATGCAAACTATCTGTGATGTTACTTTTAGAGCAAATTTAATGAGTAAAACTGTTCTTTACGTTATAGATCTGTTTGTTCCTGAAGCAAAGCGTACATTGATTAAATATCATCTGTGGTCCATCATGTATATTTTAGTTCAAGGATAAAAAAAAAAAAAAAGCAACTTGCAACATTTTTGCTTCATCTTTTGTTGAATTAAATCACACTTTTGTTCGATTAATTGTACATAGCTTACACATCTTCCCCTTCAGCACTTTAGGATTGAATACGTCTATTTTTGCCAGGGGCTTCAAGTTTTTATGCAACTGCTGAAATCTTAGGGGCTACATTTGCTTTTGTTGAGCTATGGCACAGAACGAGGGTTTTTATTTTCTGTTTATAAACCATTTCAGTTAATACATAATTTACTGTCAAACAGCCGGAGGCTACAAAAAGAAACAAAAGGAATACACGCTTGCAAGGCATGCAAATATTTCATTGCATAGTTGAATACTAATAAATTACTAAAACTAAACATGCCCGACTATGTGTGTTAAACTGAGCTTAACATCTGTTATACACACACAATCTGACATCACATTGCAATATCTGATCATACATTACTACATGCACAGACACTGCTTGCATGTGTTGTCAGAGTCTTGCATTGTATAAAACTAAAAGATTCTGAAAGCAACCTGCTGCAGAAAAAAAAAAGGCAAGAGATACATGAAAGCTGTGGAGTTTCCAGCCACATCTGCAAAGCACCGGAGGAGGTCTGCTCTGATGTTTTGCTTTTGTCCTCTGCAAAATCTTTATTTTATGTATATAAAAGCTGAACTGTGTAAAAAAAAAAAAAAAAAAAATTAGAGATACAACCACAGGGTGTGTCTTACAGGCTGACTGAAAAAGCCAACAGCAATCTCCGTGCCTGATAATTGAAAATCCACGAAGTAGCGACCATATTTATTTCATTACTTACATATATTTTAAGGCTTTATAAACCCTCCCCACACAGCACACGACACTGCAGAGCAACACTATGCACAGTGATCAGACAGCTATGTGAAATGGACAAGGCCAGATGCTGAATGCTGCTACACACGAGAGACAAAGACCGATGCTATGGTCATTGAGCTGATCAGAGCCCATGCTACGAGTTTTAGTTCGATTAAATTATATTATCTCATATCTTTTTACTCTGCTAAGGAACGCGGCGGAGTTATGTGATGATCGGCGTACGTTTGTCTGTGAATATGTCTGTCCTTGTGCAACGTTACTCAAAAACGGACTTGGATGAAATTTTCAGGGAAGGTCAGAAGTGACAAGCATCAAGTGATAAGATTTTGGCAGTGATGCAGCTTATAGCCTGGACCCATGGACTTGTTGAGGATTTCCTATTGTGTGATATAGCTGCCGGCTTGCCTATATGATGACATGATTGCGATCTTACTACTGACTTATTGGGACTTACTGGGATACAAGAAACAATCGATTAAATTGGGTGAGTGGTTTAAAGGATGGCATCTTCTATTCTAGTTTAGTACCGTGGTAGACGAGTGTTTATGATACGCTGTGCTCTGAAGTTTGGAGCAGATGATAAAAGTCACATGCATGCTCTTGTGCAGATTCAGAGCGTTTCATTCCCATGCGTTACATTCAGGAATTTGACGTCTATGTCTTCTAAATCTTAATAGTACTTTAATATTTATATGATACCAGATTAAGTTTTTAAGTAAAATCGTGAAAAAATATGGATTTTTTTTTTTTGAATGTACCAGTGTAGAGTCACATTACTTGCAGTGAAAAGCTGGTTGAGAAAATGGGTTTTCAACACCTTAAGACAATGCATAAATTGGTGACTCACTTTGGCCCTGTTAAGTATGTGTTAAATGTAGACTGTTCAGGCTAAATTAAGTATTTTGGGATGTTTTATGAATAGATTGTTGGGTAGAGTGTGAAGCATTGAGTCATTGCAGGAAAAAAATTGTGATCACCAGAGCCCTAATAATCACCTGCCATTCTTAAAGAAACTAGTTTCACTTCTCAGAGTGAATACAAGATGAGTGCAACCCTAATAGTCATACTTGGAATAAACGACACATCCAAACTGACTCTTCCCACTGGAATACTGGATTCAATAGAGGACCTAAAGCAAGAGATTACAAGACAGTTTAACTTGTCAAGTAATTTCAGACTGCAGTACAGAGATAAAGACTGACAGTGAGTTTGTGAACTTGTCACGTACTGCAGAACTTGCAGATGAGGGTACCGTTAAAATAATTTACTTGCCCAGCGGTTCAGGCACTAGTGCTCGCCATACTGCTCCACATCAAAGATTAGATTTCGATTCCTCTTCTTCATCATTGGCAGACAGACATACTTTCTTCCCCTGAGTCTACATCTTCAGGGTCATCCCTTAGGCCTTAGCTATGTCCCAAACCTCCCCAATACCTCAGTTCAGTTATGAGGTAGAGGTTCAGCTGGAGAAGGCCAATCATACCTTTCATAACAGCGGCACTCTTCTGAATCCAGGCACCAAAGTCAAGTCTGATATCTCAGCGCTCGATTTTGACGGTCGCCGCGAGCGCCGGGAATGATAGGAGGTTGATGACATCATACAAAGTGGCTGCCTCCATGAAGAAAACATGATACGCGGTTCAGCTCGATCTAGTGCTCGATTTGGACGATCGCCGGGTCGCCATTTGCGACGTTTTTAGTCGCAAATGGCGACCGTCAAAATCTGTGGTCGCCAGATCGCCATTTGCTACTAAAGACGTCGCAAATGGCGATCTGGCGACCACAGATTTTGACGGTCGCCAGGTCGCCATTTGCGACGTTTTTAGTCGCAAATGGCGACCCAGCGATCGTCCAAATCGAGCGCTGTATCTTAGAGGGTTTGGGATCAGAAATTAAAAAATACATCCCTCGAATAAGATATTGATGATGTGGCTCTGCCTCTAATAACAAAAGGAGCAAGGGGTAAGTCTCAAGTCATCACAGATGGAAAATAAGCCTAAAGTACAAAATGGCCAACTACCGCTTTTGACTGCAGAACATTGGATGCCCAGAATTGCGTGGGAGTGCTGGAATGCTACCTAACATAACTCTTGAAGGCACCATCGAAGGAACACATGAAAGAGAATGGCAGAGAGGTAAATGCAGTGATGACATCAAGAGGTGGAGTGCAACACAGTCCTCCACTAAAGCAAAGAGAGCAGTGGAGAATAGATGCAAATGGAGATCAATGGTGGCCAACCTTCTGGAATGAACATGGCAGAAGATGATGGTAAGTTGCAACATACATTATGAACCACAGCCCAACAAATATCTTTTATCCGAGTTTTGGAACTTGTTACGGTATCTTTTACAATTGTGTGAAAATTAACCCTTTGTGCCACACTAAGGACATTTAAGGCTTTTTATTCTCTTGTTTATTTAAGGTGTGTTCATGCATATAGCATCAAATTATCTTATATTTCTTTTAACCAGTTACTTGTAAACTAGTCTATAATATACTGTACAGACAAAACGGATTCTCTAAAGTTAGGAACAAAAATGTCCCCATTAAAACACAGTATAACTAAATTGTGTTAAGACTAACTGACACTGATTATAACATGTGGCAGTCCAATTTCTCTAACACATTTTCATTAATGCTTTATTCTAATCCCATTTTGAGGTTGTTTAACTTGGTACAATGAGAGGAATGGAATAAAAGGTCATGGAAATCTAGGTTATCTGACATGAGGCAGCAGAGCCCACAGAGCCGCCTGAGGGTGTTGGCATCATAATCGAGGGAGTCGAAGTGTTGCAAGATCTGAGAGAACGGCAAACGGGTGTGCAGTCCTGCTTTGCCTGATCTACAGTTTGAACCTCAGCTACACCTTCCAATTTCTTCAGAAAGTGTTTATGGAGTTGGATGGTAACAGACTTTCCACAAAGGTGCAGAGCCTCAGGAACCAATTACATGAATAATTCTGCTGCAGTACACAACTGACTACTGCATTTAAAACTGAGAAAACTGTACTCGCGCAAGTAGTGCTTCTTGACCCTGCAACAGGGTTTCTGCATGTTGGGATACAGTTTTGCTTGAGCTTCCACCCTAAGTGTATCTTCCCAAGTAGGGAGTTTGTTCTGTCCCCTACCTTTCTCCCAGGAAACAACCTGGCCATGCTCAGAAGAGTTGTGCATGGACTGCAGTTATAAACTAGGAAGCTATTGATCATAGGAACTAGTGACCAGCTGACATTTAGATATGAGGTTTAATTTCTTTGAGTGGAGTCTGTAATGCTAATAAAAAATGTTAAGTTACCAACATTATAGAAGTATCAGAAGACTTCAGGAACAACAGGAGCCAAAAAGATGGATAGCTAGAATGAAGTACATGCAACAGAGCTGCTGCATAAAAAACAGGTTGCTTTGGAGTTTGCAGGATTACAACCCAACATTCAGAAAATAAATACATTCAAAAAACAAATTGCAAGCACATTATTTATGCAAAGTCCAAACAATTTTCTTAACCATGTTACCGGTCAATAACTGATCAATCATAAAAGCAAACTAGGCCATCTTTACATATGTTGATAAAGCCATCTTGTACCACAGATACCTGATGTCTACTGCAAAATCAGCTCATCTTTATAAACAACTCCACACATTAATGCTGTCCCAGTAACTTTGGGATTGTTTTCTACAAAAGAACACTGGCTAAAAGGCATGAAACTGCTACGAATGTCTCTGTTGTGGTGGTCCATTGCTAGCGAAACCCTCAATACTCTTGGCCTCACCCATCCACAACAATCAAATTTCAAACATAGCGTAGCTGAGGTAACCATTACAAAACTATGCACTTAACAGTTTGGATTTGAACGCTAACATTCCCATGCAACAGCCTGTAGTTAGAGCAACCACCTCTTTCAGTGGCTACACAGCAAACAAACTATACTTTTCAATGTCATTAAATAGTAAGGAAATCCACCTGGTGGCACAGCTAGGTGCGATGGCGAATCTAATATATTCTGAAATCAGTTAAACTAATAATTTCAAATAACCGGTGACTAATTATCACCGATAGTATGTGCTAATCCCATGCATGTGAAAGTGCACTTAGATCTTACCTCACTTCAGACACGGAGGTTGAAGGGCTCAGTTCCATACAAGCTTGGCTCGCCGTCCTTGAAATGGAAAGAATCCAATCTTCTATGGAACTTTGCAGAAAAACTCCAGGGTTTCACCTTATATCTTCTGTCCTACGAATACACTCACAGTCAACTTACACTTAAGCTTTAAGTTTGTTACAGCCACAGCTTAGGCTGCGGGCTGTGGCAGTGCTCTCTCCTCCCTCGACCCTGCTCTCTCACCCCACAGGTGTGTGCAGCACTGATGAGGGCTCCAGGTGTTTGACATCAGTAATCAGTGGATCGCGTGCAGGTGGAAGCCTGCAAATCAATCACTCCGGCGTTCCAATAAAGACAGTCTCCCTCTTCAACCAGTTCTATAGTTCATCCATTCCCATATTTAACATATTCATACTTTGAGTGCCATGATTTCATTCTGTATCTGTTTGTCTACTGTGGGCAACTGATATATTACATCAATATTTACTAATTTCCTAATAAACTACCCCAACAAGCCAGGAATATATTGATATAATAACATATATATAATATTCTGTGATGTTGTTGAGGTAATATATTCCGCAATCATTCATGATAACAAAGACAGAACGTCTGAATGCAAGAAAAATGACTTTAGAGAAGTTTATTCTGTTTTCAAGGAGAGGGTTCTGGGAAATAATTAAAAAAAACTTCCCGCTGAACTCACAACTTTGTAAAACTTTCTCAGAACATTTTTAGAACAAATCAAATCTAACTGGGACAGCGGCCATGTTAATTGAAATGAAATAATATGTCACCAGATGCATCGGTCCTGCTCTTTTGTGTCTTCCTAGTTTTAGAATAGTTTTTGGATGTTCCCTGTTTTTTAGAAAATCCTTAGCAGGGTTGGCTTTCTTTGTTTTGCAGAAAGTATTAATAAACGGCTGAGTAGCCCACATGGTGTGTTGGCAAAAAAAGTACGGAAATATAATGTGCTGCAGTAGGTTTAGTTTATTCTTACAGCAATACCTGGCCAGAACTGATAGGAGTGTGACAGACTGTACAGGGAACGCAGGAAGTAATTAATCATATAATTCAATGCGACTCACATTCGAGTCCGAGAGCTTTTGTATCATTACAAACAAATACGTGACGTCCTTTGGGTTTGTGAAAGTTGTGGCTACATACGGTATGTGCTGTCCTCCGAATGTCACCGCTGAATATGTGCTGTCAGTGTTCATTATATTCTGTTCTCTGCTCTGTGTTGTGTCTGTCTGTTACTCTGTGTTCTGATCTCTCACCTGCACTCCCCCGTCACCTCAGCTCATAACACAAAATCAACACAGCCAGGCTCAGCTTGATAATCTACAGTGCTTCAGTGGAATCAAACATGTCACATTTGTCCGTTCTCTCTCGTAACTTACATGGTATCTGCCTTTGTATTCGATCTACACAGCCTATTCGTCCCTTTCTTCTCGAACACAAATAGAAAACGTCAGGAAAATTCCACAGCGCCTGTCAGGAGGGATGCATTATCTTGTGGGAAATTTAGTTTGAACCAAAATGTTGCTGCAGATTTAATAGATTTCGGGACAGTAAAACAATAAATGTGCAGTTTTTGATGCTTTTCAGCTGGCTGGATCGTGGTCAGCTCTGGTTTTCTCACTTCGCAGACACGAGACATGACTTTTTTTTATCTGCAACTGTTGCACAACAAAGCAAATATATGAAAAGAAAATTGTTGCTGAAGGACATTAGCGATTGAAATGTCAATGTGTTCTTTGAAAGAGATTAAATATTGAAACGGCTAATATAATCCAACATGTAAACATAGCTGGGAAGCAAATAAATGCTCATAGTTTGATAGACATGCTATTTATTGGATTTAGAGTTGATCCTGCTTGCTGTGGTAAGGCGTTTCAACATGCCAAATGTATCTTTAAAACAACTTATTGCTCTTCATACTGTTTTTGAGCCATGCCACATTTATTTTAATGATCCAGTAGGTTTTATTTTCCTCCTAGTCTCTTTATTCATTGTAAACAATCAGAATTTTTTTTCTGTTACAAGACTGTTGGTCACAGCTGAGTCTCTCATGATTTCTCAGGTGCGCTGAGGTGTACAGAATTTTTTTTTTTAATTTAGAAATTATTTCAGTGCAAAGTCTTTATTTTTTTGGTAAGATTTGAATGATACATGTAAAACAATTAATGAAATATCACAATTTTAAGCTCAGGTTTGGTTGTTTTTTAAATGCATTTTGCACATGATGCATTCTAGGACTGTCAGAAAGTTGGAAAATCAGCTTATTCTTTTTGTTTTTGCAGGTTTTGGCTTTGATAAATAAGGAAGTTATGGTGATTTATTAGCACAAAAAATACACCTTTCAAACACACCAGGTGGTTTCTGGGTCAAAAAGTCTTATTTGAGTGCATGAGAGGTTTAAATTTTTCACATCACACGGGTATAAACCGATAGAAGGATTTTCAAAGTAGTTCTAATGTGTATGACGTACACAAACTTTGATTCAAGGAGAAAGTGGACAAACTGTCCCTTTTGAGAAGTGATTTCTCGTGCCAAACTTTGCACATGCGTCATTCTAAACATTCAAGTAACAATAAGCCAAAAAAACAACGTAACAGAACTGCTGGATTATTGTCAGATCAAGACAATAATCCAGCAGTCATAGTTGAGATATTTGACAACTGGATAAAATTGAACAAGTCGAAGTCACAGGTGTCACAGTTGTCCTTCAGTCTGACTCCAGCGTCCAAAGAAAACCATCTGGACTTTTACCATGAGGTGTTGAATCTGATCCAAAGTCGTGTTGCTTATGGTTTCGCTGTCATCGCTGACTGATTTCTTTATCCGTTCTTCTGCTGCGGCCATATGTGCAGTTAAAACTTGGAAAAACATCATTTTTGGTAAAACTTCTTGTTTGGCACACAATAAAACAGTTTTTTAAAAACACAGTAAGAAGAACTTTATTTAAATAGCACTTCTTAAAACAAAGTTTTTTTGAAGTACAAGATACCAAACACTTAAGCCAAACAGACCAAGCTGGAGTGAACATGAAATTAAGATAAATGTAGCAAAAGAAGAAGACACAAGACACAAAAAAACAGAAAGCCGTATGACAGTAGTGACCAACACAAATAAAGTAATAAGAGCAATAACCATATTAAGCAATAAAAAGTTGACATCACATAAAAGCAAATCTGCTGCTGATTCTGAGATTTATATCCTCCAGAGTCTTTCCAAAGCTGAGGGGTCCTGATGGCAAAACCACGGTCACCTTTAGATTTCAGTTTCGACTTTTGACCAGCCAGAAGAGTTCCACCTGAAGATCTGGCTTAACTAGAATCAACACCAGACTCAGACATAAAAGTGATCTGTGAAATCTTAAAATAATTGTGACACAAACAGGGAGCCAGTAGAGAATTGGGTTTTATGTGATGTCGTCTACCGGTTAACCAGTAAGAATACAAACTGCTGCATCCTGAAGTAGTTGGAGCTGATAAAATGACTTTTGGTTCATGCAAGAAGGGATGGAGTTACAGTAGTCACGCTTGGAGAAAATAAATGCATGAATGACTTTTTGCAGGTGTTGGAGCATCAGTTTATTTATTTATTTTTTTCAATCTGTGGTTCATAGCTAGGACCTGAATTTAATAATGCTCACTAATTTCTGACAACATCAAATTGCAGACAATTCACCAAGGCAGCTCGAAAGGAGACTGGTTGATTTTGATCAACTGATCGAAAAGATTTGTAACTTACGAGTTGAAGAAAATTTTGTGCTCTTCAAGAGTTGAGACTATTTAAAACAGCAATTAGGCTTCTTGGGTCATCAGATATCAGGGGAAGTTATATATGTTTGTCGTCTGTGTAGCAATGAAAAAATGCATTGCAACACTGGGTAATTTGGCCGAGCTGAAGCAACCAAAAACAAAATAGAATGGGGCCTAAAATTTAACCTTGCGGGACACCACAAACAATGTCAGTTGTAGAAGATATGATGATCAAGAAAGTTATTTGTAAAAAGTAGGAATAGAACCAATAAATGGGTCAATATATAATTGTGGGGCTTTTTTGGAACATAGTTGACAAGCATCATAGTTGACATTTTTGCTGTTTTCAGGTCTGAAATCAACATGGCTCCCTAAAACCAAACACCACATGGCATTGTTACAGAAAGATTCTTCTAAATATTATACAGCATATACGATTGATGAAAATCTAAATTGAAAGTTATTTTTAAAGATATTATAGCAAACCTGTTGCGATAAATCCACACTTTACTCACACACTACTTTATATTAAATATCTAAGAAAGCCTTGAAGTCTTGCCAGTCTTTTCTTCAGGAGGAAATGACATCATGTGGAGCAGATCCTGTGATTTGGAAATAATACACTTTCCCCCTAATTGCTCCTGGTGGGTCATGGTTAGCCTTGCAGGGCAGCTTCCGCCACCAGTGTGTGACTGTGTGTATGAATGGTGTGATTGTGTGTGTGTGAATGGGTGCAAAAAAAAAAGAAGGAAATAATACACTTTCTTGAGAGGTGTTTTTGTAATGGGTAACTTAGTTGAAAGTGATTTCTTGAACACAGACACATTTAGGTTTTTTCCATGTACAGTGGGTACGGAAAGTATTCAGACCCCTTGTAATGTTTCACTCTCTGTGTCATTGCAGCCATTTGCCAAAATGATAAAGGTTCATTTTAGTTCTTATTAATGTACACTCAGCACCCCATCTTGACAGAAAAAACAGAAATGTAGAAATGTTTGCAAATTTATTAAAAAAGAAAAACTAAAATATCACATGGTCAGAAGTATTCAGACTCTTTGCAGTGACATTCATATTTAACTCACATGCTGTCCATTTCTTCTGATCCTCCTCGAGATGGTTCTGCTTCTTTATTGGAGTCCAGCTGTGTTTAATTAAACTGATTGGACTTGATTAGGAAAGGCACACACCTGTCTATATAAGACCTTACAGCTCACCGTGCATGTCAGAGCAAATGAGAATCATGAGGTGGAAGGAACTGCCCAAGGAGCTCAGAGACAGAATTGTGGAAAGGCACAGATCTGGCCAAGGTTACAAAAGAATTTCTGCAGCATTCAAGGTTCCTCAGAGCACAGTGGCCTCCATAATCCTCAAATGGAAGAAGTTTGGGACGACCACAACTCTTCCTAGACCTGGCCGTCCAGCCAAACTGAGCAATGGTGGGAGAAGAGCCTTGGTGAGAGAGGTAAAGAAGAACCCAAAGATCACTGTGGCTGAGCTCCAGAGATGCAGTCAGGAGATAGGAGAAAGCTCCACAAAGTCAACTATCACTGCAGCCCTCCACCAGTCGGGGCTTTATGGCAGAGTGGCCCGACGGAAGCCTCTCCTCAGTGCAAGACACATGAAAGCCCGCATAGAGTTTGCCAAAAACACATGAAGGACTCCCAGACTATGAGAAATAAGATTCTCTGGTCTGATGAGACCAAGATTGAACTTTTTGGTGTTAATTCTAACCGGTATGTGTGGAGAAAAGCAGGCACTGCTCATCACCTGCCCAATACAATCCCTACAGTGAAACATGGTGGTGGGAGCATCATGTTGTGGGGGGTGTTTTTCAGCTGCAGGGACAGGACGACTGGTTGCAATTGAAAGGAAGGATGAATGCAGCCAAGTACAGAGATATCCTGGAGGAAAAGCTCTTCCAGAGTGCTCAGGACCTCAGACTGGGCCAAAGGTTCCCCTTTCAACAGGACAATGACCCTAAGCACACAGCTAAAATAACAAAGGAGTGGCTTCAGAACAACTCTGTGACCGTTCTTGACTGGCCCAGCCAGAGACTAAACTCAATTGAGCATCTCTGGAGAGATCTCAAAATGGCTGTCCACCAACGTTCACCATCCAACCTGACAGAACTGGAGAGGATCTGCAAGGAAGAATGGCAGAGGATCCCCAAATCCAGG
This sequence comes from Acanthochromis polyacanthus, assembly GCF_021347895.1. Lineage (NCBI taxonomy): Eukaryota > Metazoa > Chordata > Actinopteri > Pomacentridae > Acanthochromis > Acanthochromis polyacanthus. The sequence continues at coordinate 32,458,024 of NC_067120.1, read as the reverse complement.
TGTGGAAAACTTGTTGCGTCATTCCCAAGAAGACTCATGGCTGTACTAGCTGAAAAGGGTGTTTCTACTCAATACTGAGCACAGGGTCTGAATACTTCTGACCATGTGATAATTCAGTTTTTCTTTTTTAATAAATTTGCAAAAAATTCGACATTTCTGTTTTTTCTGTCAAGATGGGGTGCTGAGTGTACATTAATGAGAAATAAAATGAACTTTTTTGATTTTGGCAAATGGCTGCAATGACACAGAGAGTGAAAAATTTCAAGGGGTCTGAATACTCTCTGTACCCACCGTATGTAGCCCTGCGACAGACTGGCAACCTGTCCAGGGTGTCCCCTGCCTTCGCCCGAGTCAGCTGGGATAGGCTCCTCACCCTAGTGAGGATAAAGCGGTGTATACAGAATGGATGGATTTGTGTCCGACATGTTCTTAAAGTTAAAAAGCTTGAAGTAAGCCAACATGACCTGAACAAGCCTCTCCTCTATTTTTTTGGGGTTACCAGGGTAACGAGCTGCCCTGTCTTTGGGTGCATGAAAAAAACAACAACTGTGATGATGCTTTTTTGAAAAGTTTGGAGATTTCTAGCCAGAAGAAGGTTGAGCCCTCCAGAAAAAAAACCCCAAAAAAACAATTGGTGCAGCACTTTTTCTCTGGTCTGCTGCATATGTTTTCTCATTACTAGTGCAATAAAAAAAGAATGAAATGTTTAGCTTCTGATAAGATAAACAAAGCAGCATACAGGGGCAATATGGCTTTAACTTTAATAAAGGCTTACCAGTGAACTGCTCCTCCAAGAGTCTCTATCCATAAACCTGTGTGTGTAAACTCGAAACATTTGCACGCATCTAAACATGTGAATAGATGTTGTGCTATCATGTTTGCGTTCATTTGCATTCTTTATAGCGATATACCAATTATCGGCCTGGCTGATTATTGTGGCCGATACTTGGCATTTTTCCAATTATTGGTATCTGTATTATTATTGATGAATTCAATGCTCTACTGCAGATCTCTCTCTCTCTAGTGTCACTCTGTGGTCTCACAAATGTCTCTTGAGCAGCAAAAACTGAACAAGAAATCCAAACCAGGAAATTAGCTTCTCTCACAGTGGCTCAGACTACGCTAATGGCTAGCGGCTAATAGAAGGCATCCACAGATTAACCTGAAACAGAGTCTGGAAAACAATAATTAATAATGATTTAAGATTTGGACCTTAGTGGACAATAAAAGTGACAGAACAGTGAAATATTAAGAAAATAGGGAAGAACAGCAGATGTAATTGCAGGAGACAAACTGATCAATCTCAGTGGATCCCACTTAAACAGAGGAGAGTGTCCTAATTTAATCACTCTTATTTCTATTTTACACATTCAGTAATAGTCACCTTTATTAATGAAGAATTCTAGTTATGAAAGACAGGTTCTCTGCTAGCACATGCTGTTAAAACATATATAATGTATATTGGATCTAAATATTGGATATCGACCTTTCTTAATTGCCAAAAATCAGCATCAGTATCAACCCTTAAATACCCATATCGGTCGATCTCTAATTCTTAATATGTATTTTGCTATTTTAGCATGAGAGAATTTCCATAATTTGTGTCAGTTTCCACCCTGACTTGTTCTTATCTCTCTTTTTGTTGTTTGAATGACAGTGGGTGAGACGGGGGATGACTACTGGGAGAAAGTGTCAGACGATCTGAACATTGTGGAGATCAACCGACTGAGAATGCATCTGCATGTGCAAGGGTGTGACCTGAGGAATGGGAGAGTTGGGGTAGAGGTCAGAGGTTATCTGTCATTGAGACAATAAAAACAAAAAAAACTGCTGATCTGTTGATTTTTCTCGCCTAGATGTCAGTCTGACTCGAGTTGTGGTCGTGTTTTTTTATGAATATCTATCTGCATCCGTGTCCATCTGGCCGAGTGAAAGGGCAAGAGGGCAAAAATGTGTATGGCAGCAGGAAGTGTGTGTGTGTGTGTGTGTGCTGTTGGAAAGGAGAGTAAATAAGTGTGTGCACATTTCCATAGAGCTGAAAATATAATGCTGCATCAGGCCCAACTGTCAGCTTTCTGTTGACATTGAGAGGAGAGGATGGAGGAAAGTGGAGTCTATGGTATATCTTGTGTTGGGGAGGATTTTGAGGTGTACAAACAATACACACGCACGCACACGCACGCACGCACACGCACACACACACACACACACACACACACACACACACACACACACACACACACACACACACACACACACACACACACACACACACACACACACACACTTTGTTTGATATGTGATGACCTGCTGCAGACAATTATGTCTCCCTCACTCAGCCACAATCAAATTACTGCTGGAGGACAAGGCCTCTGGACAGACCTACCGCTGCGAGGGAAATGAAAACACACACTCAAACACACACAAAGTCCCTCTGACAAATACACACACATTCCATCACGCACACTTACAACTATATTATCCTGGGTGATGTGCATAAATAACACGTTCTATTGCAAGTAGTACACAACGGCTAAGATTGAAGCAGAGAACTGGATCCTAAAACAGCAGCACCTGATTTTGGATGACACAGACTGATGATAAGAAACATTGCAATAAAACTAGGTTATATTGATAGGAATGAAATGCTGCAAGACAAACCAGTATAATAAACCACTCCTGAAAAAGATCTAGACTCAAACAGTTGACAAGTTGACTTGTTTGCACATAGAACAGAAGATCCTTTATTCGTCCCACAAGGGAAAATTTACATTAACCCTGTAAAACCTATGGATGGAGAAATACAACATCAGTTTAATTTTTCTACATTTGTTACAGAAATCTATCTATCTATCTATCTATCTATCTATCTATCTATCTATCTATCTATCTATCTATCTATCTATCTATCTATCTATCTATCTATCTATCTATCTATCGCTCATTTTCTTCTGTATTTGCGTTTATATATCATTACTATTATTTGTATTTGTTTTGTTTTTTGCTCTTTTCTATATCTGGGTTGAAAATGTATATAATTTTTAAATTATATTTTTGTTAATATTTTTTCTATATTGTTTTGTTTTTAATTTTTAAGTTTTTTGCCCATTTTCTTCTGTATTTGGGTTTATATATTATTAGTATTGTTATTATTATTTATATATTTTTGATTTTTTGCTAATTTTTTCTTTGAGTTATATATATATATATATATATATGTATGTATGTATAACTATACTCAACTATATATGTAATTTTTGCATTTTTTTCTATATGTAAGTTTACATATTATAATTGTTAATTTTATTTTTCTGCTATTTTTTCTATATGTGTGTGTATATGTATATATGTATATATATATATATATATATATATATATATATATATATATATATATAATGTAAAATTTTTATTTTGTATCATGTAATGTGGAAAAATGGTAAGTATTTATATAGTGCTTTACTATACCTGCAAGGTACCCAAAGTGCTTTACATGGTACGTCACATTCACACACTGATGGCGCAAGCTGCCATGCAAGGCACTGACCACGACCCATCAGGAGCAAATAGGGGTTTGGTTTGTTGCTCAGGGACACCTCGACATGAGCACGACAGGCCGACGCTCAAACCGGCAACCCTTCGGTTGCAAGACAGCCACTCTACCCACTGAGCCATGCCGCCCACATAATCACAGAGGCCATCTCATGTGAATTCGGTCACAGTTTCCTGAAGTGCAAATCCCACTCTAGATAATCTGCAATACTTTGCCAAACAGGGTTGTTGTGAGAATTTCCTGAGCGAATCGGCTTTTTGCAGCCAGAGGTTTATTCTTCTGCCTCTTTCCTGCTTAAGACTTATGGAGGCTGCCTTGGCAAGGGTTTGTTCAGCGTTTTGGGTGTAAATTCTTGAACCTCATGTTGCAGAAAGAGCAAACTCAAATGCATCAGAAGAGCAAAATCCCTGCACGGCGGTGTGCAATAAGGAACATTTTGCCATTTTTCTACAGGCTCAACAGTTATTATGTGGCAGCCTTGTAACAGTTATGTCACAAAGCCATTTATAGTGAATAAAACCAGAATTTTGCTCATTCCGTGGCAATGCACAGCGTGAAATACAGACATGGGGGTGGAGGGTGTGGGATTTCTAAATCCCATGTGAATGTGGCCCGAGAGACATATCAGATGCACCCCTACATCCTGTCCTATCACAGCTCTTTTACAGCCTGCGTGGTTTATGCAGATGATGGTTGTATGAATGAAAATGAAACGAGAAGTGCTCATTGTGAGTCATCTGTGGAGGTGTCTTTTCCCTCAATACACGGGGGATGAGTGTGAGACATACACGGAGTGTACTGAGCGTGACGTTACATGCACAGGTGTGATTAAATAATGCATGTAGTGTAAAGCTCTTGACCAGAAGTCAAATGTTTACAAGCTCACCGATACTGAATAAAGCACAATTTCAGTGCAGAAGAGCAGCAGTGTCACAGAACATGTGATTGAAGATGTGAAACTCAGGGAGAGACAGTGAAAATAATCTGGCGTGTTAGTCTTTTTGGCTGGACGATGTGAGGATCCAACATGCGGCGTGAGTTTTAATCAGCTATGATACTTTATGTGTGATAAAACAAGCCGCAAACACTCACTTTTGTTCCACATTTAGCCACATGCAATGTACTATAAAAAGCACTGCAGTCACACTGTACAAAAATCTGGAAAGAAAAACTGAAAATAGAAAAACAAAACTATGAAATTCTGCCACAAGGGTGTTGAAAAATATGCAATAAAATAGTGGAATACAGAAATGTTCAACAACCATAAACTGTTAAAATAATGGGAATTATACTGTAAAAAAATGTTGTACATTTTACAGTGAAAAACTGTCAAACCATGATGCGAAAAATCTGTAAACTCTAAAACAGTTTGATGCAGCTTAGATAAAGAATCCCCGTAAATAGGTTAATCAGTAGAAAAGTGTGCTTTTTAGATTTTTCTCTTGAAAAAAATGCATTTCCCGACTCCTGCACAGTTTTTAATGGAATAATGCCATAATATTTATAACAATACTATAATTTTTGCATTTAATTCTAGAAAAGAATACTGTTTTTCCCAGTTAAATGTGCATATTGTTGTGTTGATAATGGAAGCATGCTGCAATATTTATAACAAATTACATGGCAATTTCTGCATCCATTACATGTAAAAATGGCAGTTTGTATTGGTCAAATTGATTTACTTTTGTGTTAATAATGGACATATGCTTTAATGTTTACGACAGCTTTAATTGCAATTTTTGCTAAAAAGGGGAAAAAAAACATGTTAAATGTTAATTACACAAACTGTTGTGCTGGTAATGTAAAAATGCTGTGATGTTTATAATAAGTTACACAATCTTTATTTTAAATAGTATTTTCAAATAAATGTGAAAATCTTTAAAGGCTGAAATTAATGTTTTACAGTGAAATATGCAATGAAGCAAGTTTTTAACCCTAAAATCAACAATATCAATACATTTCTTTACCTTAAATGTAGAAAATGTTTTACCGTAATTTTACGGTAGCATTCTGGCAATCACAGCTGCTGGAATTTTACCATAAAAACATTTTTACAGTGTATCTGTAAAATCTGGATGTTTTAAGCTGATTGAAATGCGATAAAACTGTAATTTTATGGTCACAGATTGTAAAATTAAAGATTTATTTTGTGAACAATGTTTACATTTTTTTTTACAGTTACCATGTACATCATCAATTTGTATCATTTTTGTTCATAATTTTCAAGTTAACAAAACAGAAAAAAAACATTAACATTTAAAAAAAAATTCAATCACTACTATAGACAGATGGTTTTCTTTTTCAAATATTGGCAAATATTTAAAAAATAAAGATTTTTTGCTGATTTAAATACAGTAAAATAGTGTTTTTTTTGGTCACATGTTGTAAACGAATAAATTGCTATTTGTGAAAATACAGTTTTGACCTTTATTAAAATGGTTAACATGAAAATTACTACTTTTTTCTGCAATTTTATTAGATATTATCCATAATGTAGCCAACCATGGAAAATCTTTCTATTATAACAATATTATAATTTACAATAATTAAAAAATCATTTACAATATTTTAGTGCCTAATATACTTAACTTTTCTTTTAAATTACGGCAGATATCTATTATTATTGGTATTTTTTGCCGATTTGAACACAGTAAAACAATAGTGACCTTTTATAGTCAAACATCGTAAAGAATGCGTGACTGCTTTCTGATTGGCTCGAAGGTGTAGATTCACTTTCATAAACCAGATAGAATGGCGTAACACTCATGATGCTCGTGTTTGTCTGCAGTTTTAAATGAAGGCACCAGCGCTGAACTGACAGCAGCAGTGGGGGACGGTTAAAAAGCTCAAGTTATTTCTGTAACCACAAATATTAGCCCACATTTTTTTAAATCCAGAAATAGGATAAATAGCTTCTCAGCTTTTTATCATGCAAATTTAATTATAAATCTGTTTGATATTTGCATGAATCTGGATATTTTGAATTAACTGGGGAGGAAGGAGAGAATTTAAAAGAATGTTAGCGATGGTGAAGCTGAGAGACCGAGGCTCTGAGGGGCAGTTGCAGGGAAAACAGAGAGGACTGGAGAAGAAACCCACAAAAAAATTAAATTAAAGAGAGATGTGGAGCTCAGAGTGAGAGACGGAGGCAGGAGGTGGCAGAAAAAAGCTATGCAGCCTTATCTGCACTGAATCTTATACTAATATACTGTTGTGGGCTTCCAAACTTGTCAAGGTGCTTAAAGCTCCCAGTTCGGCTTTTTAAACTTCTTCTGGGTGCATTTCACCAAAGCAAATCAAACTGGACGAATTCTGAGGCTCAAGGATAAATGTCTTTTATGTTTAAAAAAAGAAAAGCAAGATCAGTGGCCGAGGTAGAAGTGGAGACGCACTGACCCCACTTCATCCACTACAATAACGGAACGTACCGTACAGCAGGTCCACTATTCTCCTTCTGGTCCTTCATAAAAATGACCACAATGGATGGCAAACCAGGTCTACAAAAGATGAGAAGTTATATAAAAAACTTAGTCAAGTTCCAAGAAAAGATCAGATTGGGTAGATACGCTATGCTATTAGTTTTCAAAGCAAGACAGATTGATTGATATGCTTGGATTTTACAGTTTGTATGTGGAAAGTACCCAATAGCATAGCAGCTGTGCTAAATAGATCATTTTACTTAGTGCATAGAATCTACTGTAGAACAATTTCACTGGTTGAAGTCAGTGTTAAATGACTGCTAGAGGTTGTCATCTGCACATAAACAATTAATTGATTGATTAAAAATGATTTTTTTGTAAATAACTGACCATTTAAATAATGTTTCTAGCACTGATGTCAGCACTGACTGAATTTAGCTTTTGAAATCTGCAGTTGTCTGGACTTTTACGGGCTAAATGACTAATCAGAAAGTCAATTTAACACCTAAAAATTCATCTCTGCATGTGAAGTTACAGATTTAGTTTTTCTTTCCATGGAAATGATCTTTTCCTGCCCTAGAAACGCTCCGATGTCACTATTCGGTTCCTTCCGTCAGAGTATGTGGCTCTATGTATCACTGCATCCCTCCATCCTTTGCTGCAGATCGAGCACACCAGCTCACCTCTAACTCTGCCCAATATACACATTTACACAAGCTGTAATATTACTGCAGCCATGAATATTCAAGCTGAAAACTGCATCTAAGGAAGAATAATGAAACAGAAAGTCCCACCCTGCACCTTAACAGGGCTGTGTTCTTCTGTTTTTATGCATGGATCCCCTTAAATCAGAATCCGCGTTTTTGTAATTGTCATCTTTACACTTCAGTTTAAAGGTGAAAACACTCAGCCATGGTACTGACTGCTTATTTCTCTCATGATGTGTCCTGTTGCATACAAAAAAACACCATATGGACATGTTAACAAGGTAAAAAAAAACTTCACTCCAGGCAGACTTTAATCAACTTAATGCTATGTCTTTTTTGGGTAAATATCCTCAACTAAGAAATGACCGTTTGTACAAAAACTTACCGGAATAATTTGGCATTTATTAAGTCGCTAGTTCATTTTTTCTCAGATTGTTTGGACTCTCGAGGTTGTTTGGTAACTTTAAGTGCAAAAGACGGTTAGCTTAGCGTAATTTACGGAACTGGGGTGGTCAAGCTAGAATTTTTAGGATAAACAAAATGCAGCATACTACTTAGACTCCAGCTTCGTGTATCCGTGCTAAACTAAGCTGCTGTAACTTCTTATTTACTGTACATTCTTTTCTTTTAACTTTCTGGAAGTTAGAAATCTCTTCCTGACTTAACCAAGTCATTTTACTTCCCTAAACATGAGAAAACCTGGACTACAAAAGTGTCGAAACAGAAAACTGTATGTTTAAATGCATCTGTTGTTGCATTTTTACCAAAAATAGAATTAGTGAGAGACATAGAAGAGCAACACAAAGCGAGAGAAAAGCTACTCCTGCAACTTAAGATGGCAAATTTTTTTCTTCTCCAAAGCAGTTAAGAGTAAAAACGTTTGCCAATATAGAATTTGGCAATTAAAAGGGAAACAGATGTTAAAAAAATGAGACAAACGAGGGATGAGATGGGTCTGAAGAGAGGGAAAAGACGACGGCAAGTCAGAGAAACGGAACAGATGGGAGTTGGAGAAGAAATGTGCAAAAGAAGAAGCACCGGAAGTGGCGGGAAAACAAAGCATTAAGTGAAGAAACGAAGAAGAAACAGGAAGAGGAGCAGGAGGAAGGAGGGATCTGGAGGATGGAGGGGAGATGATGTTGATGTTTGCTTGTTATTCCAGCACTAATTTTCCCCCTGGAGCTCATTAGAGTCTGGAGAGAAACGAACCACAAAACCTTAAAAACCAACAGAGTGGAGACGGAAACAGAGAGAGACACACAAAGAGAGAGAGAGGAGCATCTGAATAAAATAAAAATAAATAAAAGGAGGAAGGAAAGAGAAAGTTAAGAGAGGAAAGGAACAAAGAGGACGTGGAGAAGAAAGGAACAAAATCGATTTGGATTTGGAAATACAGTTTACAAGTGAGTGAGTGAAGTAAAACAGGAGAGACAGTCCAAAGCACACAATCACACACAATCGCATGTAGCGAACGCCGCCCACCGTTACACACTTCAACACACCTGGGGCCGTGCACGTCTCTGCTTGCTTTCAGAAGTGCTGCCAGCTTCAAGAAAATAAACTACCAGGCCAGGCTTAAAGTAGGTTTAAGAAAAATAAAAGTACCATTTAATTTTATTGATTTCTTCAGAGCAAATAAATAAGAAAACAGTAGATAAATTGATTTGATTGATTGATAAACCAAAGAATATTGTCATAGTCTAAGTATTCACATGTATTTTACAGTCAAAATAATCCTAATAATAATAATAAAAGTCCTTTTTAGCTATAGGTTTTTTTTATATATATATATAAGTAGTAGTCTCAGCTTTTTAGCCACAACTTGGTTTGACCCAAAACAAAAACAAGAAGCATGTCTTTAATCAGAAGAGCAGAATGGCAGCCTCAGATTTCCACACAATCACTAGTAAGTTTCTTTTAGAATATTTTTTTCTTTTATATAACACTGAAGTACGGAAATACAGATATTATAGTCATCAACCAGATTCAGTTTTCAGTATTAGTATTACCATTATTATCATCATACCAGGAGAATAGAAACAGTGGCTTAGGTTTCGATATATTTATAGATCCATTTGTATATATACTGTGTAAATCATATATATATATATATATATATATATATATATATACATATATATATATATATATATATATATATATCATGTTAATTAAAGTTCATGGTTGTAAATTGTTTCAGTGTCCACAGTCCAACATTGAAGAAAAGCAAGGAAGGATCCGTGCTGGGAGGCAAACAAGTACAGCAGCAGATAAAGTACAGACATGAGGGAGGACGGGAAGATGGATGGATGACGGATCAGGACAGGAGGAAGAGGGCTCAGGTGACTGAGGGGATGATGGAGGTATACAAAAGGAAGAGAGAGAGAAATCTGCACTTTTGGGTAAACAGCATAGTTGAAAAGAGTAAAAGGGAGGACAGAGTATCTGAAAAACAGAGGCAGCGATGGGGAGAGCACCGACAAAGGACGAGGGAGAAGCAGACTGACGGAGGTGAAAGACCGCTACAAAGAATAGAGCTTGATTCAAATGTTTGCACAGCAGCCAGAGAAAATGTTAAACCCACTGACTGTGTGACTTGCATCAGTGCCAGTGTTAAGTTTCAGAACCACTGGATAAGGTTTACTACATTTACAAATAACTGTTTATGTGGAATTCCTGCTATTATCTGCACTGTCGCGCAATGGAAACCTAAAAAAAGGATTCCAGCTCACTTTATGTACAGTGCCTTCTGATACAATTCATTAGCCAGCAGCGTATTTACTCAATATTTTATAGTTTCCAGATGGAAGCCAGACAGCAAATCTGTCTCCTGTGATCTAATTTGATTTCCCAATTACATTTTGCACAGAAGTATAACTGCCGCCTGCGTTGTGTACGAAAAGAGTCACGTTTATGCACCACAAAATGCAAATAACCATTAAAAATCCTGGTTTGTGCGGGGCTTTGTGCAAGGAAACAGACAGCAGGAGGAGCGGATGGGAGGGGGAAGAGGCAGATGTGCGTTTCAAGAACAAAACGTAAAGATATCATAAAAAGCCGATAACTGTAATGACAAATATAAAACACAGCCTTACGGGAGAAGGTAAAAGTGTCCTCAGCTCCTGATTTTGTGATCAGAGTCGCGTTTCCCCCTATAAAAATTCTAGTTTGGCTTTGGGGTAGAAGCTGATCCAAAATCAGTGCAATTTGTGTCCAACATAAGAAAAGAAAAAAATGACTACCAATATGGCCACAGTAAACGGAGGATGTGGGGAGCAGTTCCTCAAGAAACATTCTTCAAAGCTTATGTTGGTGGTGATGGATGAATTAATGATTGGATGAATGAGCGTGGAAGGAAGGGAGGGAGGGTTACACTTGGGCTTTAGAACACTCTGGAACATATAAATGATCAATTGCGTCTTTCAGCAGAGAATAAAAAAGTTTTGGCTGTCCAAAGCTGCAGTCAAGCCACGGAGAAAACAGAGGGAGGAAAAGGATGCATGAAAGGATGGATGAAAGGAAGTGGAGAAGCTGTGGCTCCATAACTCCTCTTTCATTTTACTCCTGCTCAATCATCACGCTCTCACATCTCTCTAACATCTCTCATCCTTCCTCATCTTTCCTCCCTCTGCAGCGTCCCAAACAGAAGTCTGTTGTCTCGGTTCCTCTTTCTTCGTATTCGTGTCCTTTTTTTCTTCCTCCTCCCTCGCCTCCGTTAGACTTTCCACCTTCCACCAGCTCCTCCTCCTTTGTCTCCACCCCCCTGCTCCTCCTCCTCCTCTTCCTCTCTACATGGGGAACACCAGGAAGCCAGAGAAGGTGGAGTATTTCCATCCTCCCATTAGGTTTCCTCTCTCCAGTTTGAGGTAGGCCCGGTCTCCCTTCTCCATCTGGATCAGAACACCGTTGCTGGCCGCCTCGCGCGTCACGTCCTGGTCGCCGGCAAATGCTGAAATCACCGGCCAGCCGTTGTGCATCAGGCTCACCTGGATAGAGCAGGAGAGGGCAGACAGTTTACAGAACGAAAAGAAACTGAAGCCGCATAAGACACTTGAATGTGGATTCACAGCGTTGTATTTTTAGATTTTAAAGACGTGCATGCAGCAATGCAGGGCTAGAAGAATACGTTTGGATTTTTTTTTGTGCAGTGCAGTGCAGTCAGCACATTATCAATAGATTTATCAAGGGCGTGCTTGTATAAGACTTAAAGACTTAGGGAGACATCCACACACACTGCAACAACAAAAGACTCACACTGAGCCTGACTCAACAAATGTTTCGACGGGGAATAACGGCGTCCTCTTACACAGAGATGTAGCTGTCAGCGAAGTGTCCCCTCCCTTCCCATGCAGGCCAGAGAACGGCAACCAGACAGCCACTTTCATCACTCCTCTTTCTGAGCAGCAGCAGCAGAAACACAAGCGCTCCCTAGACTTGCTTCCCCTGAACTGGAATCACAGTTTTATGCTACCTCTGGCGCTAAAACAAACCAAAATGAATTTTTAGGGAAATGTCTGTTTATGCAGGATCACACTTTATAAACCCAGCGAGATTTCAAACCCTTCCTTTGAGCAGACTCGCTGCAAGCCGGTGAGAAAAGAGAAACAACACAGACTTTGTGCGATACGACTATTTCTAGAGGTGCTTGTTCAAGTCTTGTTTCCACAAGGCTGCGATTACATGGTGGCTGACGTGCAAAGCATTCGTGACTCGGTTGTCATTCCGCTTTGCAAATCGAGGCTCACATTTTAAGTCATTTTTAAATGTGATAATAAAGCATGAGATGGGTGATATGTGGCAAAAACGCTTTACTGATCTGACAAATGTGTCTGGAATAAAATACAAGGCAGGCTGTTAAAATGTTCTAAAGTTTCTCAAATGACATAAGACACACAAACACACTGCTGCACTTTGCAAGTGGATTTTCAGTCAGAACTAACAGATTATATTAGATTTGTGGGGGGAAAAAACAGGCAGAAATATATTTAAAAGTTTCTCATACCACATAAACACACTGCTGCTCTGTGTGTGTAAGTAAATGTTCAGTAATAATTGTAACAGATTAGATGTTATTTAGTGGTTATGTTTAGAGGCATAAACACTGCTGCACTGTATGTCTTTATGAGTGGATGTTTAGTAGTAATCTGAACAGATTATATTATATTTAATGGTTTGGGCTAGACTGGTGACCTGTTCAGGGTGTCCCCTGCCTTCGCCCGAGTCAGCTGGGATAGACTCCAGCACCCCCGCGACCCTAATGAGGATAAAGCGGTGTATAGAGAATGGATGGATGGATGGTTTGGGCTTACAAAAATTAAAGGTAGGCAGCTAAAATATATTTAAAAGTTTCTCAAACTACATAAGACACATAAACACATGGCTGCTCTGTATATACAAGTGAATGTTCATTTAATAATTGTAGCAGATTTTATTATATTTAATGGTTTGGACTAAAAAAAATACAAAGCAGGTGCCAAAATTGTACTTAAAAGTTTCTCAAATCACAACACACACATAGACAGACTGCTGCACTTTATGGTCCTCGACTTGCGTCATGCTGTTTTATTGTCTTTTTGTATCACAGTAAGGAAGTCAAGTATAGTCTAGTGGGACAGCTGCAGCTTTTACGTTGCAGTGAAGACAGCACACATGGAGATGGCTTTCCTTGTCTTCGAAGCACTGTCATCAGAAGGGTCTGCCTTACGCTTGGGTTAGAACATCCATCCATCCATTCTCTATACACCGCTTTATCCTCACTAGGGTCACGGGGGGTGCTGGAGCCTATCCCAGCTGACTCAGGCGAAGGCAGGGGACACCCCGGACAGGTCGCCAGTCTGTCACAGGGCTACATACACAGACAAACAATCACTCTCACATTCACACCTACGGGCAATTTAGAGTAGCCAATTAACCTCAGCATATTTTTGGACTGTGGGAGGAAGCCGGAGTTCCCGGAGAAAACCCACACATGCACAGGGAGAACATGCAAACTCCATGCAGAAAGATCCTGGGCCCAGCCTGGGATTTGAACCAGGGATCTTCTTGCTGCAAGAACAATGAACAATGAAGGGCAAAAAGTTAGCGAATGTAGCACAGTCCAAGGTGATGCACAACCGGTGAACGTAAACAAAGCCATCTTATAGTGCTGCATGACGACGTATACATCCGCTCTGCTCACCAACTAGTTCCACATAACCAGTTCCGACGTAACGACGAAATGCCACATGTCGAGGACATCCTAAACCGAGGACCCCCTGTCAGTGAATGTTCAGTAATAATTGAGATAATATATATTATTTGATGGTTTGGAGAAGCTATTAAATGGTTTAGAAAACGGATGAATAGGTGACCTGGATTATGCTCACGCAATATAATCCTTTCACCGCTTCTTAAAATTTTCACTACTTTTGTGAGACATTTTGAGCCATTTGTCTCATTTTCTGTGCAAGTGACAGCAGAAAAGAACTCCTCTACAAAGACACAAAATGCATTCTCACCTGCTCGCTGACAGTAAAGCTCACTTTTAGACATTTCTTGACCTTTTTTTTTCAAAGTGCAACGGTGTGTTAAGCTATAAAAGCAACGGTAGAAAGAGATGATGCTTTAGTGTATGTGGTTCTTTGTAATATCTATGTAGAAATCAAGGCAGAAGAATTTATGAGTCAGAAATTCACACCTGAGCTCTTAATACGTCAAAATATTTCTGTACGCCCTGGAAGCAAGTAATTGTAAAACTGCCACTAACTGATGGAACACAGTCATAAACATCCCATAATTATACACTTATCCACCTCATTCTGCCTGATGGTCAGGTGTGTGTGTGTGTGTGTGTGTGTGTGTGTGTGTGTGTGTGTGTGTGTGTGTGTGTGTGTGTGTGGGCAGGAGATGGAGAGCCTGTCAGAGTCAAGAGCTCTCTTGGCCCGGCACTCCTCTTAATAGCCAACTGAACATGGCGACTCAGATTGTATGTGTGTGAATGCATGTTTTTGAGTGAGTGTGTGTGTGTGTGTGTGCGTGTGTTTTGCTCTGAACAGCTCAGACTGTGACTCTGAAAATGAAAAACACTCAGACTATACTTAAATCAAGTTTATAAATTATCAGAATGGAAACGCAGCACAGGTCACGGCAAAATTTACATTTCACAATGTCGAAAATTTAGTTGGCTGAGGCTGCAAAGAATTCATACAAGAAGTTGTCTGGTGAAGTCTACATGTAGTTGTGGTACTTGTACTTGAGTTTAATGCATATTATATACTTATATGCTGCAGTGCCATCAGGTTCCGACAGTGTTGGCTAATATTAAAGCTCATCTCCCAAAACACTGTTGGTCCCTCCCTCTGATTTCGCCCCTTTATTTGTGCACGCGCGCAGTACCTGACAGGAGTGCCCGGAGTGCTGCAGCATCTTGCCTGTTTTGCTGTTTTCCACTCTTCTACATTTAATACATTTAGTAAATAATAAAGGAATTACGTGAGAATTCTGTATTGAGTCTAACTTGTCCTAATACCAAAATAACATGAATCTGCTAGGACGAACGAGTAAAGTTTCAATATGTGATTACACTCGTGTATCCCTCTCGATGACGTTGTTTATCAAACTTAGTGCATTTACGCGTGTATATGTGTTACATTGTTTATTTATTTCTATCTAGAGTTCAGAATTGCATGACTCCTCTGACGAAGAGTATGTCCCAGACGCCCCAACATCTTCCTCCAGAGGTCGGGCATCTAAACGAAGCCGTCAGACGGGCTATGGAGGCCGTGGTCGGGGAGCAACGCGAGCACCCCGACCACGGCATCTAAACGAAGCCATCAGACGGGCTATGAAGACCGTGGTCGGGGAGCAACGCAAGCACCCCGAGCCAAAAAACGTCCTGCAGTCTCTTGGCCTGACAAGCTGTGGGATTGGTAACTTTTCTGGAAGTTGCTGATCCCTGATGCGCTCTCATCTCAGCTCCTCCACAAGCAAAACAAATGTGGGCGCGGTTGCGTAGTGCGTAGCTCGCTCACCTCTGCATGGGCTTGCTTGCTGTGCGTGTAACCGTTGATTGACAGCATGACAAAGCTGAAGCTCGAACTTGATTGGTCGGCAGCAACCGGCGCTTTTTGGAATAACATGGGGGTCTATGAGAGGAAGGCGGAGCTCAGGAATAAATTTTCATATCACGTCATACTAACATTATATTATAGTATCGAACTAGACTAACACATTTAAGCTTTGTTAAACAATGATACATAAATTGAAAACAAACGGAAACTCCGGACACGAGCTTTAAAATTCTTACAATGTTTTAAAGAAAACATCTTAATCTAATGTTCAAGGAATGTTTTAAGGAAGTAAAGTTGCTAATTGGTCAAAAATGAAACAGTACAGGATGTTTTAAGGATATTTATCATTTCATGTAAGGTTCCTATGAGCTTATAAGTCAACTACAATGGAACGTTTTAAGGATATCTATCATTTCAAGTAAGCTTCCTATAAGGTTAGATGGGAACTAGGACAGAATGTTTTAAAGAAAAATCTTAATCTAATGTTCAAAAAAGTTGTAAGGATATTTCTTATTTTAAGTAAAGTTCCTAACAGTTTGAAATAATTTTGAATTCATCATTTTGAGTAATATTCCTTTGAGGTTAAAAGGGAACTAGGTCAGAACGTTCTAAGTAACGTTCCTATTGGGTTAACAGTGAACTAGGCCAGAACACTTTAAAGATATTTATCAGTTCAAATAATGTTCTTGTGAGGATAAAAGTCAACTACAACAGAACGTTTTGAGGAAATGTACTAATCTAACGTTCAAAAACTGTTTTAGGATATTTTTTGTTTGAAGTAAAGTTCCCAATAGGTTAAAAATGAACCAGGACAGGACGTTTTAAGGATATTTATCATTTCAAGTACTGTTCCTATAAGGCTGAAAGGGAACTAGGCCAGAGCATTTCAAGTAATGTTCTTATGAGGTTAACAGTTAACTAGGACAGAACGTTTTAAATATATTTATCAATTCAAGTAATGTTCCCGTGAGGACAGAAGTCAACTATAACGGAACGTTTTACGGATATTTGTCAGTTTAAAGTTGTTCCTAGGAGCTAAAAGTAATGTCCCAAAAGGTTGAAAGTGAACTAGGACAGAATGTTTTAAGAATATTTATCATTTCAAGTTCCTATAAGGTTAAAAAGAAACTATGACAGAATGTTGAATGCAGCATTCCTATGAGGTTAACAGTGAACTACTGTGGGACAGAACATTTTAAGGATCATTTCAAGTAACGTTCCTACGAGCTTAAAAGTGAATGATGGTAAACACTTTAAGGAAACATCCTAATCTAATACTCAAAGAACACTTTAAAGATATTTATCATTTCAAGTAACGTTCCTATGTGGTTAAAAGTGAACTAAGGATGACGATGAATGATATTTATGATTTTATGTATGTTCCTATAACTTTAAAAGTCGACTAAAACAGAACGTTTTAAAGAAAACATCTTAATCTAATGTTCAAAGAATGCCTTAGGGATATTTCTTATTTCAAGAAATGGTCCTATGACATGAAAGCTGAACTTGGTAAGGACGCTTTAACCTTTTGGAACATTACTTGAAATTATAAATATCTTAAAAGCGTTCTCTGCTAGTTCACTTTTAATCTTCTACGAACATTACTTGAAATGATAAATATTCTGAAAAGTTTACTAGGACAGGACATTTTAATGATATTAATCAATTCAAATAATGTTTCTATATGTTTAAAAGTCAACTAAAACAGAACGATTTAAGGAAGCATCTTAATCTAACGTTTAAAGAACACCTTAAGGATGTAATGTTCCCATGACGTTAAAGCTGAACTTGGACTGGACTTTTTACGAGCATTTATCATTTCAAGTAGTGTTCCAAAAAGTGAGTTTAACATTGTTTGCAGGATGTGGTTAGATTATTTTACATGATCCAAAAGAAGAAACAACGTTCAAAAAATGTTTTCAAGATGTTCTGACAGATAACGTAATCACTACTGTGACATATTAATAAAAGTAGACGCTTTTGCTTGTAATATTCAGAGAATGTTTTAGGGATGTTGCTGTTAAGAAAGTTAGGAAAACGTTGTAAGAACATTACTTTTAAGAAGAACATTCTGGAAACTAAAACTTCCAACGGAAAATATTACTAGAAATTTCTCAAAACATTTCAGAACCAAAGCATTCTAGCTCTGTGACAAATGGTAATTATTTGCTCACCCAGTTGGCTTAAAATGAGGTGTATTAGCAGACAGAAATATTGTCATGCAGCCCCAGCCACACACAGGAACAACTGCAGTATCACTCAGGCTGATATATGTGAGACAATAGGCTGATTTGAATTTCACAAAAACACAAATAACTGATGTTTTTCATCAGTCGGCTGCAATTAAACTCCTCGCTGACACAAAATGTTTGTGTCAGCCCCTGCACCTACTTTATATACAGTAACCATCTGAGACTAACAAGAGGCGAAGGATGCCTCTCTCAGCGTGAGATGAAAGAACATTGTTTTGGCTGTCTGACCTAAACTTGGCACTGCTTGTGGGTGGGAAGGAGTCACCAGAGTCAGTGGGTTTCAACTCATCTTGCAGCAGTTTCAAGTTAAGAAACATGTACAGAAAAATCTGACTTCTGAGGCAGATCCCTTCTTACTTTAAGTCCCCCTTATCGATTTAACCTTTAAAAATTCAGCTCTGTGTATCAGAGTTATATCTTTTGTCATGAGAACAATCCCTTCCTGCCTTAAAAAGATGCAACTACGCTGTTGTGCTTTCCACAGATCTACAAAATCCCTGCTTCTCTCTCCACTCAGCCACACCACTGATAATAGCCACACCAGCTCATCTATGGCTCTGCTCAAACTTCTGCCTCACATTTTCAAACTAGAAACCAATTCTGAAGAAGAAGCATGATACACAAAGACCCTCGCTGCAATCTCACAACATTGTTTCCTCAGGTTTGTGACATATGAAACCCTGGAAGTCTGAACTGGTGTCTTTGAGACTGTCACCTATGCACTGCAGTTTCAATGTTTAGCCAAGATGTCGACTGCTTATTTCACCTTCTTTCAGCACACACAAAACATATGTTCATAAGGTAAAACTGTAGCTTTTCACTGGAGGGATGCACAATGTCCATGAACAGTTAATTTACAAATGACAAAAAAATAAAGAAACACCGCTGCATTCGTTTTTGGCCTCGTTTGTTCACAAACATCACACTGTTTCCAAGAGTCCGCCGTAAATAAGTAACATCACTCCAGATTACACTTGAGAAACAAAGGACACGGTTAAAACAAACGGCACAACCTTTTCTTCGCGAGGGCAATGCAGGGAGATTGAGGGTGGGCTTGTGAAGAAAAATGTTTTAGGCTCCCCTCAGTGTGACGGGTTTCTTTAAAATCTACAGTGAAGCTTGTGGAGAGAGAATGCAAAGGAAGACTTTTAGTTAGACTTATTAAGCTGCTTAGACAAACAAAATAGAAAGAAAACTAGACGGAGGGTAGAAAGAGATCGATGGCCAGAGAGATGTCGGTATGTATACGGTACATGTAAAGATATATGCAATCCTAGAAACAGCTAATGCTTTTGAATAGTCTGTTATATTGTAAATACCAACAATGTTGCACGTTTATTGTAAATATCAGCAATTTTGTCATCTTATTTTCTTATTTCCAGCACAATTTGAATGTTTATGGCATATCCTTTTGTACATTGGCTTCCTTATCTTTCTTAACCTTTTTAATGCACAGCATGGGTCAAAAGTGACCCATGTTCAATGGAAAATGGGGATCTCTTGACCCATGTTGTGCATCAAAGGGTAAAAACAGAATCAGAATCAGCTTTAATGGCCAAGTACGTACACAACATACAAGGAATTTGGTTTTGGCTGTTGGTGTCACCCTAGAATAATAAAAAATAAAGAAACTATAGAGATAGCAACAGAGAGGAAAAAAATAGTAGTACTAAAATTAAATATAACACAGTATATGCAAAAATGTACAGCTAGAAAGGAATATATAAACACAGTAGTGCAAAAATGTAACGTGTGAGCTACTGGATATGTTGAATTTCCCCAAGGGGATGAACAAACTATCTATATATGGGGATAAATAAAAACACGATTGGAGAATAGCCAGACAGAACAGGAAAAACAGGAATTCAGTAAAGCAGCGAGAGCAGTGTAAGACATGGTTTCTGTCCAGTGTGCATGTAATGCTTCCAAACAGAGACAGAGATGGCAGACAAAAAAGAAAACCCTCCCCAACATCACTCCGTTACCCTCAGATACGCACACCTACCCAGCAGTTCAGCCAAGTCACTCATGTGGAACGCCGACAAACCCACATTTCTGCACAAAACACACACACACACACGAGCCCCCTTTCCTTCAGTCAGTTATTTAAACGCAATCCCTTGTCGTCTTCCTCGCTAAACTCTTCAAACCTGGAATCTTGAACATTGCCAGGCTTGTTTATCGGTTAAACTAGCTAATGACTTTTTGGCTTTCGTGCAGAAGTCTCCGAGCCAAGAGACTTGTGTGATATTTTGCCTACTGTGCATAAAAGATGGCAGATTTCATAAATGCAAAATAGGCTATAGTGTGATAACACTGAGATCTTGTTTCTTTGCTGCTTCTCCTATACACAAACAGCCACACAGGGTCAGTGTGTACAGCATGCTGGTGATGTATGGCTCTAATAAAGCTGTGACAGTGGCGTTGGAAGGATGACACTGTGTTCACCACACACAGAAACAGGCACACACACACCTGTATGAAT
Organism: Acanthochromis polyacanthus; assembly: GCF_021347895.1. Taxonomy (NCBI): domain Eukaryota; kingdom Metazoa; phylum Chordata; class Actinopteri; family Pomacentridae; genus Acanthochromis; species Acanthochromis polyacanthus. The sequence goes on along the minus strand of NC_067120.1, from coordinate 32,437,560 downwards.
AGAAATCATGTGTCGGTCGTGCCTTTGTGTGTCTGTCTGCCACCCTCTTCCACACACACTGTCAACACACACACCCGCACAATTACCAGCCATAAATATAAAAGCATGATAATAGGGCTTCGCAGCATCACGTCAGGCCGCGATCGATCTGCATTCATTAATGCGTAAGCACCAATTAACCGGCTGAGTAATGGAGAAAGAGACAGAGTAACATGGAGGGGAAAAGAGAGAACATTAAAAGAAAGAAAACAGAGAGAGAGAGAGAGAGAGAGAGAGAGAGAGAGAGAGAAAGAGGAACAGGGTGCAATGGCAGGAGGGTGTTGGAAATGGAGGAGAAAGAAAATCTGGCTTCGGATATGTAAATAGAAGTTCCCTGACGTCTCAGTGCAGCACTTAATGCTTAACGACATGATGATATCCTGTTATTGCATCATCACTTCCTGTCCATTTGACTGTCTTGACATGACAATGATACTCTTCTGGTTGTTTTTCTTTTTTCTCTTCTTATTTTTCTCACTTTCTCCGCATATTTTTGTCCTTTTCTTTTCACCGTTCTCCATTTTTTTTCGTCTCGACATCTTTTCTTTTTTTCCCCCTTGTCACATTTCTTTCCCCATTTCCTCTGTCTTGTTCTGTTTTTTTCTTCATTCTCTCTCTCTTTAAAGGCAGAAGACGGGGACATGGTGATAATACATACATAATAGTCCATCTGTCTGTGGTCTGTGACATCCCCTATCTTTAAAATTGCAAGTTTCCTATAGCGGAAGCTTTCTAAAGTTTGCTGCAAAGTTAATTCAGGGTCATTCAGGAGATGGGTGCATAGAACAAAACAACAGCAAACTTCTAACAAGAAAGGCAGTGTTCTCAGGGAAAACAAAGCCCAGCATCAGTGAATGGAAGATAGAATGGAAAGATTGACTGTGTGTAGGTGAAGTCTGGCTCTATTCAAAGTCAAAATAACATGCAGGGTTTATCTGTCAAAGAAATACAAAATGAACTTTGAATAATTAACTTCAATAGTAATTTGAATGAGTTAACTTTGCTAGCATTGTTTTAATCTCCCATTTTTGTTTCATAATAAGGGCTGCCATCCCTTTGAAATATATAGTAGTACTTAACTGGACCTGAGTGAAAACGACAGGATTCCTGCTGTAACGACAGGAATGCAGGTAAATAATCAGGTAGTTTATAGGGGGATTGTAAATGTGGCCTCCCTAAATGGACGTTTTTGATGCAATGTTCCTCTTCTAATACTGGATGGTCTCACAGCCAACAGAGTTTGCATCATTTCTAGTGACACAATTTGTATTCTGGGAAGAAAGCTTTGCCTGCTTCATAGTTCTCACTTATTATAGGAATATGGAACGCCTGTGCTGTTCAGGAGTCTTTATTTAGGTCAACCTCGTGTGTTTATTGGGTGTTTTTTCAGCATTTTCTGCTCTTTGTTGATACAGCTTATGAGCAGATGTTGAGGAAACATACACCAGCTACTTTCAACAATACAATGCAGGAAAACAATTACAAGTCTGCAACTCTGAGTATTAGGCGTGTTTTGTAACCATTTTGAACAATGAGTTTTTCCATTTCATTTGAAATTCGTAAATACATTGAGCACACAGCTGTAGGTTTGTCTGAATAGAGTCTGTCTGTTAAAGGAAACTCTTGTCTCCAAAGCAGTGGAACACTCAGTGACTGAGATTTTTACCCTCCAAACCCTAAATAGTTTTGGGGCGTTCTCTTTTTTTGGTGTGTTCCTGTTGCATTTTTACTCACTGTGAGCTTCTTTATCACTGCAATATAAATTCCTGTACTCGATGGAAATGGCACCATGGCTAGAAGTAGAGAGAGCTCAGAAATATCGACATGCACTACAACAAGTTAGAATGCATTAATGTTTGAAACAATTAATTTCTTCAACAACTTATTTTGATAAAAACACATTTTAATGTGCTTCCATATTGTTTCCTCTATTCTTTCTCAGTCTGCAGTTCAGGTGAAAAGTCCCTGAATTTTTGTCAGGTGACTGTTGATTGCAGATGAGTCAGTAAAAGCCTCTTGGGTGCACCAACAAGTGCAGATTTTTTTTGCTTTTTACAGGGTCTGGTGAAAGCAAAGAGGTTTTTGGCAAAATTTAAAATAAGAAATGTAGAATAAAGTGATTTTGATAAAATATCACAATTTTAAGCTCAGATTGAATTCAAATTCCCAATGAAATGATATGTCACAAATGAGTAGTTCAAGGACTTTGGAGAGTTGGAAATTCGATGATTCTTTTTTTTTTTTTTACACTTGATTGTAAAAAGCTGTAATTTTGCAGATTTTCAAAAGACCACATGCAACCAAGTGGGATTTTGAGGGTTAAATTATGACTGCTGTGAGATGAAAGAAAACACTTCTTTTGTTTGCACATCCAGTTTAACTATTACACAACATTAATACACACAGTACGTATTTGTAAGTTTCCTGCTATTTTCTGTACATTAAGTCATTGCTCCTCCAGTCAAAATCATTCCTAAACAAACAGATTGTGCTGCTATGAGCACAGTATCTAACAATCGCTTCCAGAAAGTGCTGTCGCATACAAATTACAGGCGGTGATGCTCATGTCTTCTAATGAACTTATCCTCCATCGGTGCCGCAGTGATCACTGCAGCTTCTCCACCTTTGGCAACAGTGGGATGGGCATTATCCTTAATTTCTGCCTCAGTGCTTCTCATTGTTTGTTTGTAAGCAGGAAACCTCACTGAACAAATGTCTACTTGCCCTTTAGAAAACAGGCACAGAAGAGATTTCTCACCGGTCAAAGCAGGTACAGAGTCAAGTCTAACTGTTTCTGCGATAAGAATAATAAAAGCGCAATTTCAGATGTGAAGTACAATGGTGATGTATGCATTTGGCATATAGAAATGGTAAATTTTATGTCTGAGTGCCATCTAATCAGGTGTTTAACAAGTAGGTGTATAAGCCTGTGACTTCTAACATGTTGCAGTAGGAAAAACATGTATAAACTACCAAATGAATGACAGCTAAACTTCAACTCCCTGCTTCACTTTCAGCTCATGCTGGCTCACTATTACACCGTGTCAATAATAATCATTTGTTTCTGTTCAGTGTTAATATTTTGAGGTAACAAATATGTAAAGAATAGATAAAAATATCAGTGCAGAAAACATGGAGGCCACCAGAGCAAAGGTCAAGTTACTGAACTACTTACATTACAGATCCAGTCACTAAAACAAATGTTAGAAATGTCAGCAGATCCTCACTAGTCTTCATCAATACTGCCTCAGGGAACAACATCATTAATCTCAGGAAACCACTGGGCAAAATCTTCAACCATCATATTTTTTTTTGCCGTTAGCGTGAAGCAAAACGGGCAACTCCGACACCAAATGTCGACCCACATCAGATGGAGAAAGACAATTAAGAAAAATCATTTGAAAACTTCAACAAGAGCAGATGGTCCTATGATTCTTTGCCGCATTTAAAATGCACACCCCCCCCGAACACTTTGAGCAAACTCAATGTACCCCGACTGAATTACTTCACGAAAACAAGCAGAAATTATTCACAGTGGGAGCAGGCGGCCCTTGACCCTGACCATGAGACACACAGAACGTAGCGCAACAACAAGACAAGACAAACGATAATAACGGTTCATATTAGATTCTTACAATCATCAGAGGACCAGAATAAAACTAATGAAATAATAAACAGCTATAAAATAACTCAGACGAAGGGCTCCGTCATGCAGAACCATAACGCTCTGCTCACGTTGAGGCCTGTGGCTCAGCTGGAAATCACAAACTGCCCACTGCAGCGTCAACACAACCTGCCCCACGTCTCACCTTGTAGATACAAGCAAACAGGTCATATTCTAACAGAAACATTTGAGAAACCTGCACTCATGTTTTCAGAGTTTGACACACATGTAGCATTGTGTGGCTCTTGCTAAATGCAGCTTTAGATGCAGGTGTTGCTGTTACTCTGGCAGTGGACTGAAAACGCTGTTTTTTTCAGACATAATTTAGATTTTGTGCATTTTGACAGTCTAGCCATCAACCTACATCATCATCCTGCTAACATGTGAAGAGAATAACAATTTTTACAGTTTTTTTTCCTTAAATTACTGGTCTGAGACCTGGGAAAAAATCCTCAATGCTTCTCGGCATAAAGAAAACATGAAACACGTTTTTTTTCCTAATTGCCCACTGGTCTGTATCAATCTTGTTCAACCCACTTTTATTGGCTTTATAGTCTTTTTCTATTTTGATTTTATGTGATGATTATTAATATTATTGTCAACTACTTGTATCATTGAATTGTTTAACTTTATCATGTTGTTCTTTAAATACTCTTTAACTTTATATTTACATATTTGTGTATATATTTTACTTGCTTACTATTGCTATCATTTTTAACCTTGCTTATGGTATAACCCTCTATTTTTCTTTCATTACACCTGTTCTTTCCCTTACTTGGATGTGGCATTTTATTATTCTATCTGGTGGTGTTGTACTAATTTAATATGCGAATCTTCTACCATGTTTGGACTGACCAGACTTCTGTTGTTCAATGCTCTTCCTGGGTCCTTTTCTTTTTTTGTCCTGTCTGTAAAGCACTTTGTAAATTCGGTTGTAGAAGTCCCTTCATAATAAAAAGTTATTAAATTCTTACATTATTGTCCAATGAGGACATAAGATTCTTGCAAAATTTTAAAGAAAAGTAAACAGCTTTTTAGAGTAAAACAGTGAACATAGAACCCTTTTCATCACCTTATTTAAAGCAGTTCTATGCTTTTATCATATGTAAATTCTCCCAAACACATCAAAAAACACTGAACTCTACTTTCCCGAGACAAAAAGCTTCCTAAAGGTGAAAAAATCAGCTCCACAGTGGCACCTGAAGTCTCACAATACCTGGTTTACTTTCACAATATTTCTCTCAACACCTATTCTCCTTCACACATGAACACAATCGCTGCAACCTTCTATTATGTGATATTCACAGATTCATGCGGTAAAAATGATGCCAAGCGGCTGGTTCGTACGCTTCGTATGTGCGTATTATTCAGTCACATTGTTAGGGCTCAACACCACAATATAGAGCTCTTGACTTAAGGTTATTTTCGGGTTACATTTAGCTTAAGTATAGAGTAATAGAGTTACACAAGTAGTAGGTATAGTAAGACAAATGGAAAATAATGTTAAAGTCCTCTGAGGCAACGAAACAAGACTGTATGTGAGTGGAGAAAACTGCATGACTTCTAAAAACAGCAGTTTAGAAGCATAATCTCTGCAATTAGCAGCACAAAGAGTGAGAAGAAATGCTGCTCCATTAGACAGTCATCACATTATATCATCAATAAAATACAATCATGCATCCACAGCAATGAGAGACACATGTTTTAAAAAGCATATTCAGTGTATTTCTCTGTGTACTACACAACAACAGACTCTTTAAATCAATTCTTCAACTTAAATCAGTGGATCATTTCACATCACCACTATTGTCCAATCTTTCATCAGGCAAATTCAATAAACTTTCACATAAGAGCGCCAAAACTCATCTACCAAGGATATCATTCAATGCAACAGTTGTTGAATCATTTCACTAACAACCGCACATAAACAGAATCCACACAAATCCTGAACGTTTGACCTCTACAGCAACAGGATCCGGTATTTCTGAGGACATTTTGCTGGCATGGTTTGGGTCCATTTGTCCTCTTAGAGAGAAAACAGCCGCTGCAAATCAATACAAGGTTGCTCTGAGTGATCACCTTTATCCTTTGAGGAAACGGTAGAGCACAAAGGGTCACTGAATGGTTTGAAAATTATGTGAACCATAGGTTGTGCTACTGTTTCCCCTATTTTTAAACTGTTCAGCCAAAAATAAATTGGTCCAGAGACAGAAATGCTCGTGGTACCTGCTAGAACTAGGAAAAAAACAGGTAGCAATGGCAGTTTTCCTTAATCTTCAGTGGGCTTATCATCTACAGCTCCCCGTTCTCTTGGGCAATGCTCTGTAATGATGGTGCATCTTGTGATTTTGATGATTCGCTAAAAACTGTTGGAAATGTGGGTTTACTAGACAGCACGAAGCTTGCAAGAGACCCGATTCTTGGTGCAAAAGAGTTGTAAGAGTCACTGTCTTGACCCATGAATGTCTGTACCCAATTTTGTGCCAATCAGTTTGGTAAAAAGCTAAACATTTCATTGGAGAAGTAAAACAAATTGGCATGCTAACGGTGCAGTAGACTCTCAAAGTCAGTAGATTTCTGTCCGTATAAAACTCAGTCCATCCGCTAATTGTTGACGTATTTACACCTGGGCTACAACAATGAATCATCCCCAGAATGATGCCACAAACATGTCTAAAAATGAGTCTACTTCAGTGCTGCAAAAATGTCTACACCTTCTCTTGAAATACTGTTTGCAAGCCCTGACAACTCCCAGAATATACCGTCTCTGTGGCTTTCTTCCTGCGTTCTGCTACCACACTTTCAAAGTCAGGAGAACATAGGAACAGATAAGATGCTTATTTATGTGGCTTTGACTTGCCTCTCGTTTTCTGCACATCTCCACAGTATGAGATGAACACTGTCTGAACCAGCAGCAGAGGACGAGTGTGTTTTCTGTTTTTCTTCCCTTGTCACAACTCAAATCATGCTGTTTATTCTGTTTATCATGGCGCAACATGCCAGCGCATTGCTGGCCGCTCACTTCTTTCAGACATAGAAAAAAAAATTGTATTATTTCTGACATTCTCTTGATGCTAGTCCCAGTTTTTTACTGTAGCTGAAGTTACTGTAGAGAAAATTAGGTTAATTCTGTGCTATAAGCAAAAAAATCTGTTTGTTCATGGCACACCTCAATTACAAAACCCCATTTAGTCACCTTTATCTTCACCCTTTCTCACTCTATACAAAGTAGACTGCACTACTTGTGGCAGTTTACTAATACTGGAATCCAAACATCTCTGAACCACCATCTTGGCCATCAGTAAAGGTAGAAAACCTGCAGAAATTGGAGTCAGATTTACTTTTTCCCAGTGTCGTTATAGCAAAACAGATGCAAGTGAGTCCCTTTGCTGACCGCTGAAGACATTAGAGAAAGAGCTGGTGAGCTTCTATGAATTCTGGACGACCTCCACATGTATTATCTGGGCATTAACAAGGCTGAGATGTGTCGGCGCAGCCAGGCAGGGGGTCGTCTGGGCTCAATGTACTTTTTGAATATTTTAACTGGCTCTGCTCAAGCTATTAAGCTGCACTTCATGCACTGCTGGAAGCTACAAAAATGATTCCACCTTTAAAAATCGGATCCTTTTGGCACATTTGTTGCTTGTTATTATACTACTGACCATTTATAAAGAGTAATACAAGCAAACAATGCACAGTTGAGGTAAACTGGTTCTCCATTTTTGTGTTTCCTTGCATCTCAAAAGCCCACTGGCTGTAGTTGAAAGCTGCACAGGGAATCAAACTAGATTAAATAAACTGTTTGATGATATTCAAGGATGTCTAGGAGGGATGTGGCTGGAGTAAAGTTTCATCTCAGACGTTCTATACACGAATTAATCTTTAAAAGTGTTTTTAAAACAGAATTTAGCAGCACTTTAATGAAGGGGTGCATATATAGCATTAGCACTTTGTGATATGACTATTTTAATCAGCCTAATCCACTCTGGACTACACAGAAAGTACAACTGCAAAAAATTGTGTGCTTGCAAATTTGCTTGCATTGCACACCTGTTAGCTTCATACTTGGATTAAATTCTAGTGCTTAATCTGTGCTCTTAATAATATTTTATTATGTGTAATTCTGCCCTCAATAGAACTTATTAAGCAGATATTAATAGACTGCAATCACGCCTTGAAGCTAATTTACAAACTGGAACAGTTAACGACGACACTAAACACACATTTAGAATTCACTATGACATATATGCAGTAATTTGAGATTAGAATCGACCATGTTGGTACAATTTTGCGTCTTTTATAGCTGGAGTAAACAATACTCTTAGCAGAGATAGAATTTCCTCTCTCAGCGTACAGTGCGGCATTTGAAAACAGTGCATGTTCACAATTTCTCAAGGCTCCACCTAATTTGTTACGATATGGGATGACTTCAGTGACCTAAAATAGAGCATGTGTGTACATGTGTGTATTAGAAACCAAGCAATATATAGCACCAAAGAAAGATAAAAGGATTCAGGTTTGTTGGAGACAGCTGCAGCTACTTGGAGTCAAATTGTAAAATATGGAATTACAGCCCATTGAGCCGTATGGATTATTAGCGGTGCAGCGTGCTATCAGCAGCTGGAAGCAGTGCCTCCAGGTTTTTATTCTCTAAATGGGAAGAAAAAGGCCCTTAATACACACACAGCTTGAGGCATTTTAGATGTCTAGCTTTCAGCGCGCCAGGCCCGCTTTGACCCGAGGCCTGCATGAATGCCTCTCAGGATTAAAATACTGATGTAAAATATCACTTATTTACACTGAAATACTACAATATACAAGACTGTGGCATTTATTTTTCAATAATCTTCCTTTGCTGGCGAAACAAAAATTCTTTTGCTCTTCATTTTCTGCTCTAAAGTTTAGATCCAGGTTAAATTTCAGAGACGATAATTGAAAATAAGTATTAACACAATGCTAACACCTCTTCAGCACGAACAGGCTGATAATAATAGACTCTCGGCTTATGTTTTGCTTAAGTTTCTGAGCAGAAAGCACATTAACCTCTGTCTGATACCTCAAACATCTTCCAATATAGACTTTTATGATCTGAAAAAAGGCAGCTTAAATCAAGAAACTTATGATTAAAAAGCCATCTAGCCAGAGAGCAACTGCTGATATCCTACCAGCACTTTGTGGGGTTGTCTTTTTGATCTGTGAGCCGTCTGTTCCGAGCTGCAGGTACGAGATGTTCTCAATTCGTGAGATGGAATGTATTTGTTGAAATTTAATTTCTAATAGAGCGCGGTAACACGTGTAGGAAATGTAAACAGCTGCACCTGAAGTAAAGCTTTTTGATATGCATGCTGTAAGTGATTCTCAGAAATGTTGTAAATCGGAGGCTATCCGTTAGCCGATGGGTGACATCGTGGGTAGTGATGGAGTTGCCTTCGGATCAGAGAATTTGCTGTATTTAATTTGCAATACTTGTGTTTAATTGCTAGGCGGAAAGCAGACACCCAAAGCACTTCTCTCACCCCTTGCAGGTATTCAGACGAATCCCTGAGAGATGGAACAAACTCTTTATGCTTCAATTCATACTTTTATCCAGCATCTGCTAATCAACAGTTACTCGTGATGTCTGGCTTTCTTCCTATGTCTCGCCTGCCTGAACCTTCTGCTGTCCATTATTTGTTCTTTCTCTTGCATACATTTCGTTCTTCATTTCTCATTCCCCACCCGTCGATTCTCCCACCTTTCCAGCTTCTTCTTCCCCTGTCTTCTTCTTTTTTTTTTCCTGTGTTTCACATTTACTGTCCTCGTTTTTTTTTGCCCGCCGTCTCTCATCTCCTGCTCGCACCACAGTAGCTGCCTCTAAGGCAATCAAACAGTGGGAGTTTTCAACACAGCAGATGCGCTGGATGGATGGGAGGATGGGTGGAAGAGGTTGAGGGTGAGCGGCACACAGGCTGGACTGCTTGGAGAGAGGACAACCTACACCTGGTTTTAGTTTTCATGCCAGAATAAAAGCTTTGACCGTTCAAAAAAATATGTTGTTGTTCAGAGAATTCACTGCATCCTGGACAGGACTTGAAAGTAAATTAGTTTTATGAGCGTTTTGCTGCACAAATAGCAAAACCTCATCGCTACACCGCAGCTTTATATCGAGAAAACAGCAAATTTGGCACCATGACACGATCGGTTTTGTGTTCTGCATGTTGTGCCTCCCTTGATTGCCTTAACAGCACGAGTCAAGTGTTTACCATCCACCATCTATCTGCATGTAGATGAATGGCAACTTGACATAGCTTCCGCGCGCCCCTTCCTCAAATATCTCCCGCCCTTCTTGTTATTGCTGTTCCTTCCATGCTAATTAATTCAATAATAAAGTATATGTAGCAAAACCTAATGCCAAGGACCCGGGGGAGCCACCAGCATAATTACACAGCAGTTTAATTTGCAAGAGATACGTTGTAATTAACGCTGTGTGGCTTTGTAAAGCGTCATCGTGTGTTTAAACGCCAGAAACCGCTTCCCTATCACTTGACACATCAAAAGGCTGCATAAAAGGAGTTGTTAGTGGGATGAAAGAGGAGTTGTGATGGGGCACACTGCAGGCAGGGAAACAAATGAGTGAGAAAGCATGTGATTTCCGCACAAAACCTGTGTGTGCAAGAGGAGGAAGAGGAGGAGGATGGCGGAAAATTAAAAATGCCCATCTCTGTTTGCTCTGCTTCAAAATGTACTTAATGTTTTAATCTTCTAAATAATCAAGCGCCTCAGTCAGCCTGCTGCCTCGTCTCATCCAGAGAGAGGAAAAGGAAGCGTCGCTGTCCGTGGTGCTGCTGGAGCCTCCTCAGCAGCAGCTTCGTCCTCCTGCCGGCTACTTGTGCTTCGTTTGGCTCCGTCCTCTGTGCATGTATTGATTAATTATGATCGGGCTGGCGGGTGGCGGGCTTTCATCTGTTAACGCCCGCCTCTGTCACTGTCTCCGGGGAAAGGCATTTCAAACATCTACAAAATGAGTGCTGCTCATTTTCAACTTTTTATGAGGGAGGGAGGAAACAGCAAGTTGAGGGAGGCGGGTGACACACAAACACAAGCTCACACACACACATGCATCCGTGCACATAAGCACGCAAACACACGCTACCTGTATAGTTTGGCGGTTGTAGACTTTGACTACGTGGAAGTTAAAACTGTAAATCCCTTTGCGTGGTGCGATGAAATTACTCCTCTCCTCGTCAAAATTCCTGCCAACATTTACTAGAACCTGCAAGGAAGAAAGAAAAAACAAGAAAGAAAATTCCTCTGATAAAACTGCTCATCTCTGTTGCATCATTTTGTACCCTGAAGATCAACTGAGTGCATCAAAAATGAAGAATTATCATTATTATGGGCGCCCTGACAAACAAACAGCAGCCTGCATTTAAAAACAAAAACACACAATCCCAACTGTTTTCATGTAACAAGTGACTCATCTGATGAAATGCATTCGAAGGAAATTCACACTTAGCCTACTCATTTATTGACCAAACTATTCAAAACTGATTGTTTTTCTACATTTCCCCCTCTTTGGCCACACATTCAGATCCACAGATGCAGAGGAATAACTCTTTTACATATATAAATATCCTTGTCAGAAACTTTCAAACTTTATGGGAGAGGAGGAATGAAAATGAGAACTTAATCAATCTTTCAAATGGAATTTTCAATTATGCATCTCTGCAGCCAAATGTCTGGTTTTATGGACGCAGGCGAACTATGGCGCTGTAATTGAACGGCAGTTTGAAGGAGGATTAACCTTTAACGGCATGCGGGTAGGACTTCGCCCTCACGACCTGCCGTTACTAAATTATTTGGGGACATGTCAGGGCTCATCAACCACTACTGTCACACCTCCGAAAGTTGAAATAAGGATTTCCCTGCCAGACCTGTGCGTATTTTTGGACCAGTTTGGAGATTAAAGAAGAAGAATCCAATTTCGTTTATCCATCTGCGCAAAGACACTGTGGCACCACCTGCATCCACCACTACATGTATCCTCTCACACTACATGCAGTAAGTTGAGGCGTTTCTGCGCATTTTGGAGTTGGTGCCAAAAAGACGCACAGATGCGTAAAACACAATCTGAGTATAGTCCACCCAGAAACCACCACAGCTCCTTCAACGTCATGCATGCGGCTGTAAACTTTGCCTTTTCGCTATTATTGTTTTTAAATATAATCAATATATGTTTATTTTTGCCTCCTACCCGGTCGAAGTAGATGACCATAGTCCGGTTGCTCATCTCCGAGGGCTCGTGGTTGGTGTTCCGGACTGCGGAGAACGCCACCTTTGCGCTGCCGGAGCGCACCGAGATCCCGAGCGCCGTGCCTGTGGGGTCCGAGGTCGGGTTGGAGTCGCACACCACCAGGCACTTCCCCTCCAGGACGATCGGTTCCGTCTCGTTCTGAGCGCGGGCCGGACTCGCCGCGAGCCACACGGCGCTCAGCAGGCAAAACGCCAACATGCCGGAGACCGGAGCGGTGAACTTGTTCGCACCTCAAACCGCGGGTCTGTTCCCCCTTTTGTTTTGTGTCAAAAGTAATAAAAAGTAGAGTAAAGCAGGAAGAGTTTCCCGGTGTTTTCCCCCGAATATCGGTAAAAAGGCTCGTTTTACAACTAGAGCGCACTCCGTTTTCTTGGCTTTTTTTTAAACGAGCCAAACAGCAAACTCCTCAGGACGATGTGTTTTCAGGCGGCTCTCCTCGTGTTGTTTTCTCGGAAATGTTACTACCGTCGTATCTCCAGTCGAGTCCGCAGGTTTTGGGGGATGTTCTTCCTGGTTTTGGTCACTTGTCGGCGGCTCTCGGTGTCTCGGTGCGCGGTGCGGAGCGGCCCTGGACGACTGACGAGGCAGCGGGACTCATAGCGCGCGGAGGGAGGAAGAAGAGGAGGAGGAGGAGGAGGAGGAGGAGGGGGAGCTCCGTCTGCTCTTTCTCGCGCGCGCCTGAATTATTGATATGTGAGATATGAGAAACAGAAGAAGAAGAAGGGATGAGGCGCGCGAGCAGGAAAGATGCTCCCCGCCCTGGACTCACTCTTTCTTTTTTCTTTTTTTTAAGTTTTTCTTTTTTTTTACTTTTTTTCCTACAGACCCCTCCTCTCTCCTTCCTCCCTCTCCCGGTAACGGAGACTCATCATCGGATTAGCGCGTGCGCGTCTTCGATATTTTCCAATCACCGCGTGCAGACCGCCCCCTCCCCGCCCAGACACTTTACCGAGCAGCTCTCTCTCTTCCCCTGGTTTAGTCCATCCCAGACTCCACTGTTCTTTCTATCTATCTATCTATCTATCTATCTATCTATCTATCTATCTATCTATCTATCTATCTATCTTCTTATCTATCATCCTTCCACCTTTCTATCTTCTATCTATACGTTTTCTATCCATGTATCTATTCTATCTATCCATCCATTTCATTTCTATTTCATCCATCTGTCGTCGTCTATCATCTATATATGAAGAGTTCATTATCAAAAACAAGTAACTCCGTTTTCAGAAAACTTATTTTTTATTGTTTACGTGAGATAATAACACTAATAATTTATTTTTTCTCTATTTTGTCATGTTTTTCTACTGAGTCAAATTCACTCAACTTCAGTTTGATTGATATTATCTCAAGTAAACAATAAAAAAAAGAGTTTTCTGAACATTTATCAAAACAGAGTTATCTGTTTTTGCGAATGAACTCTTCATATCGTTTTATCCATCCATCCATTATTCTATACATCATCATCCATGTACCTATCCATTCATATATCCTTCTATCCATTGTTCTGTACATCCGTCCATCCATCCAGCCGTCCTATCATAAAACCACGCATCAATCTGTCATCCATACATCTATCCATCTTTCTATTCTTCCATCATCAATCTATCCATCCAATTTACTATCCATCTATCATCTATATATTGTTTCATCCTTCCATCCATCATTCTATGCATCCTTCCATCATCCTTCTACCTATCATCCATATATCCTTTTATCCATTGTTCTGTACATCTATCCATCCATCCTTCTATTATACATCTATCAATCTCTCATCCATACATTTATCTATCCATATATCATCAATCCATCCAACTCCTATCTGTCTATCTTTTACTATCCATCTATCTATCCTTCATTTTTCTGTCCATTGTCCATCTGTTCATCCTTTTTATCAGTCATATCTATCCTTCTATCTACTAATCTATCATGCTTCTGTCTACGCTTCTATCCATCTATCTATCTATACTTCTATCCATCTATGTCTTTTTCTCTCTTTCCACCATAATGATTAAAAACAAAACCCAACTTAAGGAGGCCTCTGATTCCTCGGCAGTCAAATGGGAGATGCAGCAATGCAGAAAGTGTGCCAAATGAGCACCGCTGGGAGACCAACCAGCAGGGACACACAGCCACGACAGGTATTATTTTAGAAAGACTCTCCTACTTCCATGAAATCTCCACTCTTACTACCTAGTACTAGTTGTGGGTGGTATTGATCTCCAAACTACCAATACACTGTAGTGAGCATCAATGTGTAGCATCAATAGGGAAGCAACAAACATATCCATAAAATCACATCATTCTTCTTGCAATCTTTGCACCTCTGCTGCTGCGGTGCGAGTTTTCATGAAAATGGCTTAGATTCAACTCTAAACCAGGCCTCGACCGATTATTGGCCTGGGCAATTATTGTGGCCAATGTTTGGCTTTCTCCCACTTATTAATTTCTGCAGTTGTGTTGGCCGTTTATTGATTGATTAAAAGCACTCCTTCAGGTCTGATGCAGTCACTCCTTTCTGTCTGTTGTCAATCTGTGGTCTCTTAGGCAGACATTGCAAAAGCTCAACAAGAAACACAAGCCGTCGCCACAAGACAAGAAAATTAGCTACAATGGCTAAGCTAACAGCTAGCTAAGTTAGAAGGCAGCCACAGATTAACCTGAAACAAAGTCTGGAAAACAAATGCTTTAAGATCTGGACCCTGGAGTGCAATGAAAGTGGTAGAGCAGTGAAAGATTAAGAAAACAGAGACGTAACTGTCGGAGAAAAACTGATCAATCTCAGTCAAGAGTGTCCTAATTTCATCACTCCTATTTCTATTTTACATATCCAGTAATAGTCACCCTTATGAATGAAGAAGTCGAGTTATGAATGACAGGTTCTCTGCTATCACATACTGCTAAATCATTACATTTAATGTATATCCGCTCCACTAGTACCAATAATTGCCATCGCCCTGAAAAACCCATGTTGGTCGATCCCCACTCTAACCTGTTGCTTCCACTAGACTGTACAGATCTTCTCTTCATACACATCCTCCCTATTCGCTGCAGCTTGAGCACACCAGCTCACCTCAGACACTTAAACTACAAAACCACACAACTGCAAATGTAATGCTGCAGTAATTCTGTGTGTGACGAGCTTGCGACCTATTCAAGGTGGACCTTGCCTTTCGGTCAAAGTCAACTGGGATCAACTGCAGCACCTTGCAACCCTCTATAGGATAAAGCAGGTGTCGCTAAAGGATGGATGTGTGAACCATAAACTGATTGTGAAAATGGACAATGATAGGAAAAGCTCCTCATTCTTTATGTTTTTTCTATATGAAACTCCAAAGTCTCCCAGGATCTGTGTTTTTGATGCCGTCATCAAAACAAAATGATGTTGACTATTTATTTCACTCATGATCTGTCCTCCTGCACATTAAATACACAAGGACACATGAACATGAGATCTTTAAGAAAGAGAAAATAGACCTCACATTCTGAAGTAATGCATTCAAGTTATAAAAAATGATAGATTTTTGCTTCTTAACTTGATAACACATTAACTGTTTTGTAGAATATTGCATAAATATACAATCCCCTGTCTGGTATTAACACACTTCATATAATGCAGCTCAGGATTTTTCATTAGAGCTGCCCGTCTTGTAAATACCCATGTGTTTAAAAACACCACACTCACAGGTTTTAACAGGTTTTTAATTTAAATGTTGTAGTATCAAAGCAAATGTGAAGATTACTCAAGTGACTGAGTTAATTTCACATCAGCTCTGCAGTACTATATTCACTCTGACACATAAAATCTGTAAAGTTTATCTTTAAAAGTTCAAGTGCATCAGATATTGCACTAGTATAGCACAAGTCAAGACTGATTAAGATCAGTTAAATCATACTGCTTTCTTTTCGTACACTGTTTGACTGCTTTGGTGGACTTGATGTTAGATTTAAGGACATCTTCAGTTGTTGTGGTGTTCCAACTGTTTTGAACTGTAGATATTCAACAAATTTAACAGACAAACAAAACTTTAAGACCAAATACAAACTTCTACAATGCAAATTTATATGTTTTGGTTTTCACTCATTTTCTTGTTTTCATGTTGCTGTTAGTTGTGAACTTTTTGCTCATCTTGGGCCTCAACCTCCTTTTTTTAGGTTTGTTTATCTCTCTTACTTTCTCATTTTCTGACACTTCGTCTGTTTTTTTTAAAACATTTCTTACTAAATTAGCCTTTTCCATGAGACTGTCAAGAGCATTGCAAGCAAACTTTTGAAATGTTGCAAAAATGCAGATTTGTCTCGTTTCCATTAACCCGATTTGCAATGAAAAAAACGAAATGAATACACATAGAAAACGTCTGAGAAAAGCACTAAGAGAGTGTAGTAATCCACCAAGACTGCTCAGTCGTATGATTTCCAACGGATGAAAAGTGTAAACAATTCGTGATCTGCGGCGGTAGATTTGTAGTCGGATCGCAATCCTGTAATCATCAGCAGGCAGCTGACGCAACGTTTACTTGTCGTCATAGTTACAATGACGCTGTGCCACTATTTCACAACGATAAAGAAATCTTGAACAAATCCATGGATCCAGACTATAAGCTGCATCACTGCAAAAATCTCATCACTTGGTCCTTGTGTCATTTCCAGCCTTCCTTTAAATTTCATCCAAATCTGCTTTTCTGTTTTTGAGTAATGTTGCTAACAGAGAGACAGACAAACAAACATATGCTGATCATCACACAACTCTGCTGTGTTCCTTGGCAGAGTAATAAACAGTAGAGTAGAAGAAGAAGTAAGCAAAACCAAAAATGCATTCCAATATCCATAATTTCATTCTATATATAAAGCACCAAAAAAAAGATTTAGTAGAACCTAAATACAAAATATATCAAATGTAATATGCTGAAACTACTACATTCAGTTGGATTTTGCAGTATGGGATCTAGCACGCTTTTCTGGCCATTCTGATCCACACTTCTCTATGCAATTATGTCACATATGTCATGGTGCTGTGTGAGTAAAAACAATCTTAGTAACCAAGAGTCAACAGATAGATGGTATTTTATTTTGCAGACAGCAACGGTTAAAGGTTAAGACATCATATTTTAATGAAGTAGTATATCCCAGTTGCATGAAAAAGTTGGTACATCATAAGGGAAGCCGTAGTACATAATTAAAAAGAAAAGTGTGTGATAGGGTACACAACTACCAAAACAAAACTCGTAGATGAAGAAGATACGAAATATCTACAAGAGAAAAATGGAGAAAGTCTTTGAGCATTCATTTCAGTAGGCTAAGTTGTATTTATTCATTCACATCAACTGGTACTGATCATGTCTCATGGTGTCCGTTGGTGAAGACAACAAAAGAAATGGCAGAACATGATCAGTCAAAACTTACTCAGAAAAGACGTTTCTATCTTCCATTACGCACATCAACTCTTTCGAAAAACCACCTAACATGAGCATAAAAACATGTGAAATCCAGGAAATTTCTGCAAATTTCAGTACCAAATTTCATAGTAATAAAAAGTAGTGTAACCAAAGCATTAAAATATAACCGTGATTTGTAGACACAAACAGAACAGTCTAAAAGAATAAATATATACTATCAATTTACAGAAAACACTGCACCTCGTTCACCCATATTAACAGTAATGTCTTTACAATGTACAATACGTTGTATATTTTTCTTGTCTTATCTTATCTTTTGTACAAAGAGTCCTCGACTTACATCAGAGTTCCGTTCCTACTGACTGATGTAAGTCGATTTTCGCCATATGTCGGAACTCCGGTGAAAACGTAAACAAAGCTGCTACATGAATCAAGAGATTGATCAGTTCTTCATAAAAGTCATGAATAACAATGACTTTCATGCATGTATGAGTCATTTTTAGCATCTGACTTGTGCTTGGGAGCCATAATGAAGGGCAAAAAGTTAGCGAATGTAGCACAATCCAAGATGATGTACAACCTGCGAATGTAAACAAAGCTGTCTTTTAGCGCCACATGACGACATATTTGTCCGCTATGCTCGCAAACTAGTTCCACGTAACAAGTTCTGATGAAATCAGAGCATTGTACGTCGAGAACGTTGTAAACCAAGGACCGCCTGTATTCTAGAATTATCACAGTACTTTCTGAATTAACATGTTTATCCTAGACGGTGTAAAAAATCTCAACCTCATATATTCACAGACTTTTATTTTTAACCAACCCTTTTAGAGCATGTACACTCTTCTTGCAAAATTGAGGAAGTTTTTACAAGATTTTGCCAGTTCTGTTAACTTTATGTAATGTGATATGTCAAAATGAGCATAAAATCTATCATGGAAACATGACTGTTGATTGCACTTTTCTCCATCTTTCATTTTGTCTTCCAGTTTTCTCCTCCCTTCTTCCCTCCATCTCCTGTTACTTTCCCACTTTCTCTTTGTTTCTCTGTTTGGCCTCCCCCATCTCTCCTTGTCTTCCTCTCTTTGTTTTTCTTTTATCCTCCTCCTCCTCCCCTCTGTCATTCCTGCAGTTTCCATCCCCGTCTCTCCGTTTGCTGTTTCTCTCTCCCAGGGGTTTCCTTCAGCCTCTAATACAAGCTGACGGTGAATGACGGGCCAAAAGGACTGCTCTCTGATGCACAGTGCAGAGGACGAGTCACATCGACTCTCCGTCTCTCTCCCGCTTTCTGTCATACGCTCAAATATAGATGCCGCGACACATTCAAATCCCCGTTTTCCTCCCTCTTTCCCAGGACCACACAGCTCTTTTTGCCGAGACAGTCGGTGTGATGTCTTGTGTTGTCACGGTCACACGGGAGGAACAGAGCTCATTGTATTTCAGGGTGACACCGGCCTGACCGCAGTTTAACTGGACTGACAGGCTGCAGATACACAACCACTGTGTGTGTTTGTGTGTTTGTACGTCTGCGAGCGAGTTTGAGATTAAAGAGCGATCATGGATATCATATTCGTTGCCTCCGGACCACAAGGCCCGTCTTGCTGCCGGCCTAATTACCTGTCTATCTCCAGTCCCGACCGTCTGTCCGTCTGCCTGCTGGCCAATGACGCTACGTAGTGTCATGCTTTGAGGCTGCGCAGAGCCGCCGTGACATTTCGGGAAGTGAGATCACCAAAGTTCATCGTTTTAGGAGGCGTACAGAAGGACATGGGAAAAATAGTCAAATCAGAGCTAATGTGAGGAAAAGACACACTCCTCCAATCGTCAGTGTAAAAGAGGTGGAAGAATATGGCTTCAGTCAGTTGGCATATTGTCTGGAAAGAGTCCTATTGTCGTCACTGGACTAAAATGTGCTGTTTGGAAGTTAATTAGGTGTGAATGCCGAGAGGAACAAGTATCACATTTTCTATTTGCACTCCTATTTAGGTCCCAGTGCTTACTGAACATTAGAGGAAAAGTTGAGACATGATATTCTATCATGTCTCTTCTACTACTTGACTAGACTGCTGTTTGCAGTTACTTCTATAGAAAAGTAATGTAAGTTGGTTTGTGTGCACTAGTTTCCTTGGAGTAATAGTCATATTATGGCACATCTTAAGAAGAAAAAATATTAGAGATATTTGCCATTATTTCAGAGTTTTTAGACATTATAGTGCTTCCCTTTTTCTAAACGTTTCTTTTTTTTGTCTATGAATATTAGCACATGGAATGGAACAGAAAAAAGTTGTTAATTCATGAATTCATCATTGACGAACTAATCAATAACACATCATTGTAACTTAGAGCCTTTTTCGTGGAATTAAAGTTGTTTTTTTTCTTGTTTGTATGGCGTTTTTTATTCATAAAATATCGGTAAAATAGGGCTTTAATGCTATGGCTGAGCATTTATACCCTGACATTACAGCGTTTCAATGGCTGTCTAGAAAACACAGATTTAGACTTTCAGGATTCCGTGTGTCACAAAGCCATAGAACCAATCATGACAGCTTTGACTGTGGAGCTTTTTAGACCGAGTGAGAATTTTAAAAATGAAGAATCAAAGAGCCTTTCAGAATAATAATAAAAAAAATCTTTTACAGGTATTCACTGTTATTTTAGTTTTTACAGTTTCTGGACATTATAGTATTTCCCTTTTTAAATATTTTTTTCCCTCTGTATAATTAGCACATGGAATGGAACAGAAAAAGGTTGTTACTTCATTAATTCACCATTGACAAACTAGTCAATAACACGTCACTGTGACTTAAAGTGTCGTTTTCATTGAATTCAAGTTACTTTTTTGCCTTGTTAATGTGTCCATGAGGTATTTTTTTACTCACAAAATATAGGCAAA
The DNA here is from genome assembly GCF_021347895.1 of Acanthochromis polyacanthus. Lineage (NCBI taxonomy): Eukaryota > Metazoa > Chordata > Actinopteri > Pomacentridae > Acanthochromis > Acanthochromis polyacanthus. Next base: position 32,417,275 of record NC_067120.1, on the reverse strand, counting down.
ATAGGGCTTTAACAGTGTGGCTGAGCATTTACACCCTGACATTAACAGGGACATTAAATAAAATTCTATGAAGTACTAAAACAGGCAAAAGAGGATTTTTATAATACAGATATATTTGAATTAAATGTGAAATATTTACCAAACTGTCGTATTTCTCTTTGGTGTAACACTTTCATAGCTGTGAATATTTGAACATTGTGTGTGCAATATCAGCTTTCCTACTTATACTACAATATGTGCCGTTTCATTATTCCTCTACCGACACACCTATCTGTGCAGTATAGATAATAATATGTGCAATAGTATTACTTATGTCTACTACTGACATGGGCAATACGGATATTTCTAGAACTTATGCACATTGTGGTTTATTTTTGATTTTGATGCTCCTTAAATGGTTGCACTGTCCCTTTTGCTGATGTACATTTACTCACCGTGGGCTGAAAAAAGGCTTACTTTATTTTTTCTTATTATGACCATTAAGAGCAGCCAAAAGACACTGAAAACATGTATGTCTGGGGTTTTGTTGAAAATATCAATGGAGGAGGAACCTTTGAAGAAAACAACAACGAGAAGCTTCTATAATTGCAAATGTGAAGCTGCTGAAGGAACAAAACTCCCAACAGTGATGCTCTTTAAAGTTAAAAAAAAAAGAGAAAAGATTTGACAGAGAAGGCGGCCTGAAGTAAAGACTCAGAGCCTGGAGGAAGCCAGAGTGTAACCTCTGCTGGATGTTTACGCGAAACGCTACGAGAACAATTCCCCTATTTTCTGTCAAAAGCCAAAGCTGCCAATTTAAAATTCTCAGCTCCTGCAGTCTTTAATCATACACATAGATACAATCATATCACACCTCCCACTGTGGCTTTCCAGTTAAAGATTACTAAACAAGTCTAATATCGTCCCACCTACTCATCTACAAAAAAAGGAGAACAACATAAGCACCAAATGCACAGACAAATTACACCTGTGAATGCCTGCTGCGTTACCGCCTGATGGGAACAGATTTCACCACGATCACTTATTGTAAATAGCAAGTTGGGAGACAAACTAGTCAATAAAACGTGTCACTGTAACCTAAAGAGTCTTCACCTGGAAATCAAGTTAAATTTTATACCTTGTTTATGCATCCATATGGTGTTTTTTATATGCTGGAAGACACTTAGTGAGTGAAATCAGCATCACTAAGCATTTATGCCTTGAAACTGCAGAGTACCAATGGCCGTCTAAAATACATGGTTTCAGACTTTCAGGGTTTGGTATGTCACAAGTCTGAAGAACCAACCGTGTCAGCTTTTACCGTGGAACTTTCCGTATAATTTTTTCATTTTGACTCAGTTGTAGAGGAATAGTTTCCATCAGTCAACAGACTTTTAGTAATGTTTCTTTCAATTCGTCATGATTCATTTCTAGTTTTGTTTGTGTTTTTCCCCTTTACACTCTGTGCACTGCTTGTCTTCTCAGTGATTTTTACATCTACAATCCCCAAATATCTCCAGTGTCATCAAACCATCAACACTTCTGCTGCAAGCTGTCTGTTATACGTCTTGACTGAATGACTTGTCTCCACTTCGAACACGGATTTCTGGATCACTCCAACTAGTCAATGTGTAATGTAGAGCAGTTTTACAGTGTTTTAGCGGAGTTGTAGGTGTGCTCGAACTGCAGTGAATGGTAAAGATAAGTGCAGAAAAATGTGGAGAGAACAAAGACTTCCATATTTCAAATCAATATTATACAACATAAGATGGCCAGCTTGTGGATTTATAACTGCACAAGTCATAGAAGCCCTCAAAAAACAGTCTAGAATGAATCTGCTCCAATAAAAGAAATGTGAATGTCAGAAAGGTACGATTTTCATACACTTCAAAGTACGCATCTTTGACAATAAGATGAGTTTTAAGGGGTTAAAACAACTGACTACTGACAGAGTTTAAATAAAAAGTATTGGCTTGACACGCTAGAAATTATTATTATTATTTATTTATTTATTTATTTTTTTTTTTGGGGGGGGGGGGGGGTAGTTGGTGCTGGAAGCTGAAATCTACCAAGTCATAAATAAATTGATTTCAGTCCCACATTTTGCTGTAATAAGTGCTGGAGTACCTAGCATACTAATGAAACACTACAGCAGCGATCTGTAGATGGTGGAATAACCAAACTAATCCAAAAATTCCAAAGATTTTAGAAATATTAAGGATTGTACTATCTGTTCTGTAACACTCCCAGGACCTTGGGCAGGAGGAGTTATGCTCTTATGATAGATGAGGAGATTTTGTGCTTCTCCTCCACGACAGAACAAAAGAGTAACTATTCAGAACAGATACAACTTACATGTAGCTAAACAACATGATGCAAATGTGTAAATATCGTCATCCCTCTTTTTCATGGAGCTCCTCTCCCATAGCTCACAACCAAAGAGTTGGGTTCCTTTTCACCTACATTTACCCATAGTAGCATTAATATCTTAACCATGTCAAATATATCTTACATTTTTGAGCACAGGCTTTGTCATTGAGCACTCCCAGAGATCATATGGAGGAAGTATGTGTTACAACTGCAAATGTTCTACCAGTGGAAAAGGTACATTTTACTAAAAATAGTCAATCATGGCTAAAATCTGCTGTATTTGCAATGAAGTTTAAATGAAAGTGTCTCTATTTTTAAGCGTTATCAAAACCTTGTTTAATTGTTTCTCTGTGTTCTAATAGTTTATTCAGTTTGTAGAAACGTTTATATGTGTTTCTTACTCTGAATATATATATTTGTGCATTCCACAACCCTAGAAAGTGTTTTTTCTTCCAACATAACCTTGTTTGTTTTGACTCATCTGCACTTGTAAGATCATTTTCAACTATTATGCAAAGATTCTTTTTTTTTCATTATAACACAGTACTTTTGAGTATTAGCATGTTTTTCCCAGAGGGTGTAAAAAAAATCTCAACCATATATATTCACTGTGAGAAGATGGGCTTCCCCACATAAAGGTATAAAAACTAAATTACAGATAATGTGTGGATGTATGTGAATACTACTTGTATAGTTGACTACAAAGACACAAACACATATACTGTGATTTTTCATCTGCTTTATAGAACATCTCCGAGGAGAAATCTCAGGTTTCCAACTAAACAACACCCCCCCACACACACACACACAACTTGCACAGCAATGGAGGCAGTCTTCTGGAATGAAACGTGCACATACACATACACCGACTCATGCACGGCGAGGCAGGTAAACACAGAGGGATCCGGGTTAACCAGGCATCATGGTGATCAGTCGCTTCCCTCCGGAGACCCTCGTGTTTGTGTTCATGCATTCTCATTGCGTCATGCCTGAGGTACAGCACATTTTTTTCCCCACAGAGAAATGCGAGCCGGAGTAAAAAATAAAATAAAATGAAAGAAAACAATGCCCTCTGCTCTCCGTCTGTGCTCTTTTTGTTGCGTTGGGCAGCTTGATCTTTGCTTTCCGCTTGCTTCTACATGTCATGCATCTCTGAGAAAAAAAGAGGTGACTAAAACTCAAAGATAAAAGATTCAGAAGGATGCGGTCCAGCTTTGGGAAATTGCACAGCGAACTTTTTAAGGAGCCGTCCGACTGAGCAGGTGGGAAAAAAATTGTGCTCGGTGCCCAATTATTCCTCAATCCGATGGCCTGTTTTCTTCTGTTTGCATGAACCGAACCGACTCTGGAACTCAGCAGGCTCTACTTAATCAAAAGGTAGGCCGATGTGGTTCCATAGAAACACAATACATTCCTATATCTTTACATTTTTAATGGAGAATGTGGCGGTTTGATTATTCATGTCCCAGCTAAACTTAAGTTCTCTGTGGATGAAGTCAGGCATGGAAAATATCTCAATAACATTGAGAGATTTAGCTATAAATGCACCACAGAGGACAAATAAGTAAAGAAAAACATTCATCCATGGCTTATGTATCTGTATTCTGCTTTTACATCATATAAATCCTGCAAGAATATGACATTAAGACATAAACATGTTTGGTTTATGTCTAATTGAATAAAATAGAAATTCTCAATTGATCCCCAACAGGAAATTCTGTTGTGACAAGCAGAAAGAGTGAAGTAACCACAACCTAATATACAAATAAGACAGTAGAATATCTGGTAATGTTAAAAAAGTACAAAATGCACAATATAAAGTGTAGAATATATTATGAGTAAAAAAAATAAAAGAACTTAAGTGAAAATTTCAAAAATAGCATGCAAATAATAATTATTAAAGCAATTCAGGGCAAAGAAACATCTTTCTTTGTCTAAACTAACAGTGATAAGTTCTGGTTCTGACGGTTTCACACCTGCTGCTGACCTCTCTGTAACACACTCAGCTTATTGTATGTTTTTTCCCCCAGTTTTTATTGGTGTAGCAGCATTATGATGTTCTGATGCAGCAGTCTGGCACAAATCTAATAGGCTATTTAATATACAGTTGTCCTGGCATAAGATTAATTAACATACGCTGTCTTGCTATTTATAGGCGTGTTTTTGAAGTGGGGCTGCCATTAAGTGAATTATCGTCTGTCACCGGATCCATCACTTCTGATGAAATAATCAAATCAAATATGTAAAGCAAAGCCCATAATCTCATTTCCCAAATCTGATTACATCGTGTTGCCAAGACATCGGTGGGTCTGACGGTTTGCGGCCCGCGACAGCCGGGTGCACGGCAAGGTTGTCACGTCCTGTTTAAAATAGTCCTCAATGTGCTCAGTAGACACTGGATCTACAGGAAAGCATAGAATAAGCACCTCAAGTTATTTATGGTTACAACTTAGATTTTATTTGTGCAGCTCCGCTGGGTTAAAAAAAGGGCAAACACAAGCAGCCAGAGGATCAAAGGTTCAAACTATGAGTCCAGACTGTAAATACACAGATTCACTTTTTCTCCAGACTGTGTGCTTCAAATACACTCCGTTTAAATTCAAATAAGAGATGCTGCATTACACTGCCAAGGAACTTTAACATTTAGGATCCACATTTCAAGCGTTCAAAAATTACTGGACACTACTTATATTTCTAAAAGAGCTGACACACGTCTCTGTTGAAATTTAGATTAAAATAGAGTCGTCTGCTAATGTAAGGAGCGTAGGCGCCGATTCTGTGGGTGCTCTGAAGCTACAGCACCCACAGGAAATGGTGAGCACCTACTGGGAAATTATATTAGGTGTAGTGAATTTTTAACCTAGTATCTAATTTAAAAATGTTTCTGTAACTACTCCAGTCTCATACAATGAAGGCCATGCATCATACAGATGTCTGTAAACATTTATTTTTCTCCTCAGTCAGCCGACACCATGAAAACAATAAAAATAACTGACATGCAAACACATTTAAATACACACAAAGTTTCACAATAAAGTGTCCCTAATTAGACAGATTCTAAAAGTAAGTCTTTCAAGCTAGTTTTATGTCGTCCAATGTGCTAGCTTGCAACAACAATGCATTAAAACCATCCAAACAATGCACTTTAACAAGTAATGCCAACAAACATAGAACAGATAAAACTTTAAAATAATATGTACAGTGTGCACCTCTCAGACCGTGCAGAATAGTTCTGTTTTTAGACCATATTGTGTTCTGTCTAGCAAAGTTAGCATATCCCTCTGCTGTCGTATTGTATGCCCCATAATTCCACAGGTGTAACCCTAAACTAAATAGCATTGGATTTGAAACAAGTTAACTTTTTAAACATTTTATTTATTGTTCTTCTAATCAGTTTTAGTGACCCTGTGAATTCAGATATTTATGAAATGATGACAGAAAAGAATAACGAACTTGAAACTGTCATCCAATAACTCCTGCTCAGTTGCCACCTCTCAGTTTGTTTTTTTTCTGGAAACATCCCCTTTAATTGACAGGTGAGTCTGTGACCCTGTAGGTTCAGGGTGATACAGATTCTCAGCTGAAGGAAAACATTAAACCTCTAAACCTGCAGAGATGCCTGAGATGATTTCCGCAAATCCTTTATTACGGGACAGTGTCAGACCTAAATGTGTACCAGCGTTCCTGTCTGGTATCATTTGCAATAACAGTCGTCTTTATTCAATGAACTGTCACAACAAGCTGTTCCTCGTTACGGATTTTGAGCCTTTGCAGTAGCTGCTCCAAATCTCAAACACCTCATATGTTCAAACTGCTCAGAGTTCATCTAATAATGAGTTAAATCTGATTCTTCTTATTGTTTTATGTATTTTATTCATTCAGTTTTCCCCCTATCTGTACAGCACTTTGGTTCAGCTCCTGACGGTTTAATATTGGCTTTATAAATAATCTTGCTTTGTGAAACACCAAGATTCAGGTTGCAGTTCATACAAAAAGAATCTGGTTGATTTACGGAGCTTCATGAACAGCTTCAGACATGGTTCAAAAACTCAAATGTAAAAGGGAAGGCAACAGGATTTTTATCTCTTTAGAGCAAATGTACTTAATTCCATTGTTTCTATGGCAAGGGAATCCTTTCACAGAATAACATACTGTAGATATTCCATGCGGTACGCCAGTTTAAATTGAAAATACACACCAATCAGGCATAACATTAGGACCACTGACAGGTGAAGTGAATAACACTCTCTACATCATGGCTCCTGTTAGTGGGATGGATATATTAGGCAGCAAGTGAAAATTTAATCCTCAAAGTTGATGTGTTAGAAGCAGGAAAAAATGGGCAAGCAAAAGGATTTGAGTGAGTTTGACAAGACAACTGACTCAGAGCATCTCCAAAACTGCAGCTCTTGTGATGTGTTCCTGGTCTGCAGTGGTCAGTATTTATCAAAAGTGGTTCAAGGAAGGAACGGTGGTGAACTGGCAACAGGGTCATGGGCGGCCAAGGCTCATTGATGAACATGGAGAGTACAGGCTGTCCCAAGTGATCCGATCCAACAGGCAAGCTACTGTTGCTCAAATTACTGAAGAAGTTAATGCTGGTTCTGATAGAAAGGTGTCAGACTGCACAGTGCATCACAGTTTGCTGCGTATGGGGCTGCATAGCTGTAGATCAGTCAGGGTGCCCATGCTGACCCCTGTGCACCGCCGAAAGCACCAACAATGGACACATGGGCATCAGAACTGGACCACGGAGCAATGGAAGGTCTGATAAATCACGCTTTCTTTTATATCACGTGGATGCCCAGGTACGTTGCTTACCTGGGGTACACAGGATGCACTATGGGAAGAAGGCAAACCAGCAGAGGCAGTGTGATGCTTTGAGCAATGTTCTCCTGGGAAACCTTGGGTCCTGCCATCCATGTGGATTTCACTTTGACACGTACCACCTATCTAAGCATTGTTGCAGACCGTGTGCACCCTTTCATGGAAAAGATATTCTCTAATGGCTGTGACCTCTTTTAGCAGGACAGTGCACCGTGCCACAAAGCAACAAAGATTCAGGAATGGTTTGAGGAGCACAACAACGAGTTTGAGGTGTTGGCCTCCAAATTCCCCAGATCTCAATCCAATCCAGCATCTGTGGGATGTGCTGGATAAACAACTCCAATCTATGGAGGCCCCACCTTGCAACTTCCAGGACTTAAATGATCTGCTGCTAGCATCTCGGTGCCTCACCACAGCACACCTTCAGAGGTCTAGTGGAGTCCATGCCTCTACAGGTCATGGCTGTTTTGGCAGCAAAAGGAGGACAAACACAATACTAGGCGGGTGGCACCATAACGTTATGCTTGATCGATGTACATTGTTGGTATATTGCAAGAATCAGACTGTTGTATCACAGAAAGAACAGAGAGATTTGTTTGCTATTCAAATCAAAAGGACTGTTACAGAGGGTTTTATTTTTATTCAACATTTATTCAACATTTACGTCATGCTTGATTTTCCTCCTAAAAGCAGCAGGGAGATTAAAAAACTGCATGTTTAAGGAGTAATAGTGGCATTAGGGGTTTGCAGAGACAATGGTGGTGATAAAGCTTCAAACTAGATAAAAACTCCACCAGTAACCTCATGAAAACAGCGGGTCACAGTTTCTTGTACACATTTTGCTTTTTGGTCATACAGGCTCCAGTTAATGTATGATGCTGGATATTTGGAAAAATGCTTTTATTTGGCATTCAGTTGCTGCTTTTTACTGCAGACAGAGAGAAAGCACTCAGCAGAAACAAGCAACTAACTCCGTGCCATCAATATTACATGATATCCATCTTCTATCAACGACAAAGTAAACCCACTCAGGAACAGGCATACTTAATATCTGAAACTGTACCTTGAGTGCATATGTTTTATGTTTAAATAGTAAATGAAAAGTCTGGGAGGCTCTGGGAGGAAAAATCTGATAACAGAGATGTTTTCTGGGCTTGTAAAGGCAAAAATAAAGGATTAGAACCTGGATAAACTTCTACCAAACCCTCAGTTCATCTGCTGTACGGCGAGTTTCCCCCCAGAAATCTGCATATCTTTATTCCTACAGGTTTATCTCAGTGTAGCGGCTATGAGTTGAGAGAATTTGGGAACATGTTTCAGCACATTTTGTGCTCCAGACGTGAGTCATGTCGAGGTTTTCCTCTGTGCACTACAACTAAAACATGGCTCATCAGCGGCAGACGGAGGGAAAAAAAATTAGCAACGTCTAGAGGGGATGAATCAGGCTCTCACAGTTTCACAGATTTGATGGGTCATTTTAGACAACGGTTGCCCAGAATGCTCTTGCAGCTTGGATTCAAAGATAAATTGTACTACATTGACACATTTCCCTGTTCTAGTCATCACCAAAGCAGTAAAAATAGAGGACAAAGTCAACAGCAAGTTTAACTTTCATGCATCAGGAACTTTTACTTAAAGGCAGCAATTTGTTCCAAATTGAAGTCTGTTAGATATATTTTAGAAACCATAAAAATAACAAGACAAGCACTCAGAGAGCGCACTACAAACAAAAAAACCTTACACTGCGTACAGACATGTCTTAAGCATGTGTACGTTATGGACAGATACCGAATCGCGTGGCCTAAACATGTAGTGGGCGACATGTAGATGCTAAAAATCTATTAAAATGTATTTAGATCTACTGTTCATAAATGCAAACATTTGTAGAAATTCAAGTAAATTTAAACTGCAGACACTCGAGATGCTCAGACAAACAACATGAACACCAACTAGAGCGACAACTGATCATCTCTGGCTGCCATGATAGAACATAGTGGAGAAGATTTACTTTTCTATGAATAATAAAGAAATTGGAGTAACCTGTCCAACACTGGGATGAATGAGATTTTTACTTTTAATTAAAAATGAGAACAAAACAAATAAACTTATCCAATGGTTTACTGCACATCTGGTTTGTAATGCTGTTGCATAAAAACCATTAAGCCCACATTAAAACTCAGTCTGCTACTCAGTATTGTCACTGTTATACTTGCTTTTATTTCTTGTTACTATTAATATTTTTTACCTTTTTATAATGTGTAGGTAGGAAAATGTCAGTTTCTCCATCGCCAACATTGGTGTGTAATACATTAAACCAGCCTCGCACAAGCTGGAACGACTTCTTGACAAAGGAATTTTAATAAACATATCGAGCATATGTTTATTTTTTTATTTGCTTATTTATATTTGTGTAATAAGCTGGACTTGGCTTCGGAGCTGGTAGAAGTTGTTGGCAGTTTTCCTCAACTGTCTGGCAATCAGCTCTGAAACCTCATCAGCACCCCGCTTCAGATGAATCTGTGCGGTTCCACAACACACTGAAGATTAGGAATCTGCAGGTTCAGGCTACATGTGGATTTACTCTCTGGTTATTCCTGTCTTTGTCCGCGCCCTCATCCTCCATTTCACAGAGCAGACTTTATATAAAGACGTGTCATCATGTCCTCGCTTTGCACCAGCTTCCTCCCTTTTGGCATTTCTTCCAAAGTGAAACCAAAATATCCTCAAAATGGTCATTTTAAGCTTGTGACGTTGTTTATATCTATACTAGTCTGCACACTAGTGACCAGGAGCAGGACGTGGAGACCACGTTTGCAACACTTTGATACTGTTCAGACGTCATCGGCACAAAATGACACTTTTGGCAAGCTGACATCAGATCTATCTTTGTATAAGGGCGACATCCTACGTCAGTCTGCAACAAACATCCTTGAAAATGTTTTGTGGAATCACAAGGCCAGAGACATTTCAATCCATAACTATTTCACAAGTGTTGATATTTTTACACTAGTGGCAGTTTAAAAAAATAATAAAAAATTAAAATTCTAACTTGCAGTGCAGCTTTGTTGTTCTGTTACCTAAATACACTAATAGATGCAGACCGGTTTTACAGAACGAGTCATATTCTAACACTAATGGAATTTAATTAATATCAACAATTAACAAAACATACCTTTAAAGAACCGTTCCCGATATGTTTTTAATCAGTTCAGATACATTTGTAGTTGCTGTAACTGTAGTTGTTGTAAATGTTGTATGTGTAGTTGTTGTAGTCGTAGTTGTTCTTGTAGTTGTAGCTTTTGTAGTTGTGGTTGTGGTTGCAGTTGTCGTCATAGTTGTTGTTGAAGTTGTGGTTGCAGTTGTTGTAGTAATTGTTGCGTTTGTAATTGCAGTTGTCGTAGTTGTTGTTTATATTGTCCTTTTTGTAGTTGTGGTTGCAGTTTTTGTTTATATTGTCCCTTTTGTAGTTGTGGTTGCAGTTGTAGTCGTAGTTTTTGTTTATATTGTCCTTTTTGTAGTTGTGGTTGCAGTTGTAGTCGTAGTTTTTGTTTATATTGTCCTTTTTGTAGTTGTGGTTGCAGTTGTAGTCGTAGTTTTTGTTTATATTGTCCTTTTTGTAGTTGTGGTTGCAGTTGTTGTAGTCGTAGTTGCTATTTATATTGTGGCGGTTGCAGTTGCAGTTGTATTTGTAGTTACAATGTTGTCGTAGTTGCTGAAGTTGTATGTGTGGTTGTAGTGGCAGTTGTTATTTGTTATTTGTAGTTATGGTTGCAGTGGTTGTATTCGTAGTCATATTTGTAATTGCAGTTGTTGTAGTCATAGCTGATATTTATATAGTTCCTTTTGTACTTGTGGTTGCAGTTGTTGTAGTCGTAGTTATTGCCGTTGTATTTGTAGTCGTAGTTGTTGTTGAAGTTGTATTTATGGTTGTAGTTGTAGTTATTGCAGTAGTTGCATTTGTAGTTATGGTTGCAGTTGTAGTCATAGTTTTTGTAGTTGTATTTGTAATTGCAGTTGTTATCTGTACTGTTCTTTTCGTAGTATTGGTTGCACTTGTAGTAGTTGTAGCTGTGGTCGCAGCAGTTGTAGTCATATTTGTTGTAATCGCAGTTGTCATTGTTGTAGTTGTAATTGTTATTTATGTTGTTCTTTTTGTAGCTGTGGTTGCAGTTGTAGTCGTAGCGTTTGTTGTTGTATTTGTAATTGCAGTTGTTGTAGTCAAAGTTGTTATCTGTACTGTTCTTTTTGTGGCTGTGGTTGTTGCTGTAGTTGTAATTATTGTTGAAGTTGTAATATTTGTAACTGTAGTTGCAGTTGTTGAGGTCGTACTGGTTGTCCAAGTTGTTGTAGCTGTGGTAGTTGTTTCAGTTGTAGTAGTTGTATTTGTCGTAGTTAGTCCACTCATTCAGGGCAAATCACTGTAGTTTTTTGTTTGTTTTTTGTCACTAACCCCTTCACTTATGCAGGTATGATTGCCAAGCAGAAATATTCTTTGAGGAGTTGTATATAGTTAATCAATTTTTCCTTTTAAAAAAAAATCTTGATTACTAATGTGCGGTAACTAAAAACAGTAATGATTGATCCGGGTTCTGCTTTTTAACTGCTGATATTACTAAATAAATTCCATTATGGTTAGAATATAACTTCAGCTTTATGAGTATGCGCCTCTAAAAGGCTTCACTATAGGTTGTTATTATTAACTCCACCCCTGTTTACATACTTTATTTAGATATCTATGTTTATATCTGTGAATGTAGTTCACAAATACAAACAGATAGTATTTGCTGCTGACCACTGTGTTCTCATTTTCACAGGAAAATGATGTGAGCACGCATATATCCTCAGCCGTGCTATTATCCTTTGTTAATACGTTGGTGGTTCTTTACCTGATGTTCTGTTTTAAGGTGAATCACATTATGTTGAGTTTTGCAGTCCTGCATGATGGTGTTATATATTATACATACTCAGATCAGCTTTGATGATTATGTTGTTAAATATACATCTGTTTGGTTTGGCTCTGCGTTTTCTCTCACACATCATTGCCCACTACAGTATTTTGCTTTTATTGCTCAAATCTGTGCACATTTCAAAAGCAGCTCATTTCCTTTAGTCTTCTGTCAAAAAGACCCGTTTTAAATGTTGATATCAGCAACATTAAAGACACCAGAACCTAGAAGTAACCATGTTCTCTGTGGTATCTTTCCTCCCCCGGTGATAACCTGCAGAATTGAATAACACGGCAAATCCAGCAGCGATGGCGACGTTAAAGAAATGTCATTGGACGACGCTGACTTTGACCTTTTCCTTTTTTCTCTTATTCGCACTCATCCCCCCGGTGCATACGAAAACTCAATTTCCCACAGTTCCCGGGGTGCGAGCCCTCTTTTTGCCACATTAAGCGACTGAAATAACCCGATAGCGTGGCGGTCTATTAGGAGGAATGTTCACCTTGACTCCGCTCTCTCACACCCGTCTGATTATCTGTCATCACCCCTCCTCCTTCTCTTATGTCTTTATCTCACCGTCTTCCTTTCTCTCTCTTTTATGTGCCTCTCTCTCTGTTGAAGAGCCACTTTATAAATCTCTTTCGGTTTGTCTTTTAAGATTTTCCTCAGAATAAATACAGTTACCAAAGTGAGGAGATCACACGCATGAGAGTTTGAGAGAGGTTACAAGAGGAGATAAGGAGGCAAAAAAAATGAGTAAAAAGCAGAATAATAACCGCAGAAGACTTTCTGTGGGCCTTTCATTTTTATGGCTTCCCAGCATTGTGCTTGTATGTATGTGTGTGGGTTTGTAGTAGTTTACTGTATACGTCTCCGGTGTCCACTTTCAGCCCTGTGAACGGTAATAATCCTCTGTAAAGTAACAGCTGAAGAATTAAACCTTCACCTGACGCGCTCCCTCGTGGTTTTTACGATGAACGCACATAAATGCACATCTAGACAGGGACTGAGGAAGCCACCCACATAAAAAAGAAAGAAATTTGCATGCATTTGCAGGTACAAACTGTGATTTCTGCCGCCCTGCTTAAAGACGTTTGGCTGCATATGAGTGTGTGAAGTGAACCTTGTTGCACGTCTGTGTGATATTCCTTCTTTCATTTCGAGCACAGGTATAGCGAGTATGTTTTGCTTTATGTGTGTGTGTGTGTGCGTGTGCAGTCTGTGTAAGGTGTATGTAATAAAGGTTTTCATTTGGTTATGGGGCTTCAGAAGGGCCGTCCAGAGAAGCCTTAGATTGGATCTGCCGTGTGTCCGAGGAGAATGGGAAATAACATCAGCCGTCAGGAGAGGAAAGGTGAAAAATAACCTGTCATCACTTCTCTCTCTCTCGTTCTCTTCTTCCTGGATGTCCTCCCCCTCACCTTTTGCAGCTCTTTCTCCTAGACATGCCACCTCGTAGCTGCTCTTGCCGGTTTTTACTCTCCAACAAAACAGAGCTCTGCCTCCATGTGGCTCCTTGATACAGATGACGGAACTCGGAATAAAGCCACATCTGAACAAGTGTCTGTGCACAGGGATGAATTTGGGAGCTCTGAACCAGCTTTGAGAGAAACATCTTGTCAAAATTTATGGTTGCACACTCAAGTACATCTTCAAATGTTGAAGAAAACTCTTGAAGCCTTCCAGGACATTTAAAAAATGCAGCAGAGCCGAATCTGGCCACTGCACACTGTAGCATGACAAGCACTGACAACCAGGAGCATTAGCAGCTTTACTCTCAGCTCTCACAGACACACAGAAGTCCACCGATGTTTTGACAATGACTAGAGGCACATTTGTACCCCACTGAGTGAATTTCTATGCAGGTATAGGTATTGTAGCTTTGCATATTTAAGCAGTTATTGCAGCCCAATACTGTGAATCACACAGGTGGGTCCAACAGGAGGGCAAATCTCAGTAGGTAGATGCTGTTATCGCATTTTGGACTTTCCATCAGGTCATACAAACCAACAGACAAAATAACAAATCTTTCAAGTTGACCCATATAAGCTCTCTCTAACTTAGCATCCCTGTTAAATGGAAGGTAGTTCAGGTTTGGTTTAAGCATAAAAGTGGCTGGAAAAAGCAAGATTTGAGTTGAAATGTTTGCCTGGTGACTGACTGGGGTGCCTGAAAGTTATTTTCCTCTACTATTCTTCAGCTAAACTGCATCTCGATGGCATTTTTAAAGGAAACGCTGTTCGCTAGGGAAGCTAACACTATGATGTAGTTGCAAATGTTTCCAATTTCTAACAGTCACAAAGTCCACATAAGGACCATTTAGGAGTGGTAGTAGCATTAGTCTGAATAAAAGACTTTCACCCAGGAGAAGGGGAGTCATGTTGGAGGTATTATTTTAAGACTAAAGGTTAGCATTTTTTCCCAGTTTACTTGTGTGTTCTCTTGCTTCTTGCTTAGATTTAAGCACCAAATCTACCTGTTGTAGGAAATTATCATGCCTTTGGTTAAAACTGACAATTTTGCAATGATAACTGCACGTTTAAGTACCAAAAATACCTGGTTATGTTTGGGAAAGGACTGTGTTTTTGATTATGATGCGACCCTTTCACAATATTTTTATCAACATTGCAAGACTTTCCCCCAATTTCTGGTCCAAGCCCATATAATAAATGAAAGAGCGACAGGAAAGCGATAAAGAAAGCAAAATTTGAGATACACCTTCAACAATATCCAAGAAAAATGTATCTCTCTCACAACTGTAAATACGAAAAATGATACATGTTGTACACAAAGGCATTTTTTGAGCTGCTCATGGTGAAAAAGACCCTAAGCTGAGAGTTTCTGGTTTGAATTAGGCTCCTGTATAGATTAGTTCTCTCACTGTTCCATCTTTAGCCCGTTTTGCTTTGTGAATATGAACTATTGCCACTGCTTTATTCTCTGTCATTTCTGCTTTACCTTGCTGTCTGAATCATTTCCCTTTAAATTTCCTTGTCACTTCTCTTGTCCAATGAGCCATCTGCCTGCATTCTGCGGGCCAATCACCCAACGAGACACACAGAATAAAGAGACTGATGAAATATCATGATTTATACTTAGACTTGCTTTATTGTTTTGGTAAATTCAGTGTAATTTTGTCACTCTTCCTTCCCAGCTGTTGATTGTGCATCCCTTTTTCCCCCCTTTCTCCAACTTATCCAGGTTAGCCAGAGCATCTCAACCAATCTCCAAAAGCCATCTGCTAACTTTTCTAGTGTCACCACTCTTCCAACATCCAAAATACCTTTATCTAGCATACTGATGTTTCACGAATACATTTCCTTTCCTCGTTGAACTGAATGGCATTTCCATATTTTCTCTCTTCACTGTCACTGCCAAGTCGGATGAAATATACAATAACATAAAACTGTAATATTGATGGAAATTCCTTGAAAATTTAATTCAGGATTTAACAAAGGCATAAAATTTGCCCTCAAAAATAATCTGTGAAATGTTATGCAGCTGTCATTGTAAAAATTGCTGCTTTTGTGTATTTATTCCTAGATGCAATACATGGTAAAGGTCAAGGAAGGACTGGTTATGCCTAAGAGAAACAATGCTGACAACAGGGAACCGTATGGTAATGCTCCCATGATGCAGTCATTTTTTAAGCCTTTCCAAAGGTGAAGTAATGAAACACCGCACTTCAGACTGGCCACGAAAAGAAAGATTTTAGTGTGTTAAATTATTCTTTAAAGAAACCGAGCCAAAGTAGTTGATTTGTTTTCTCTAATCCATTAATTTATGGTAATTTTTGCTATTAATTAATTAATAAGCTTTACGCTCTGACAAAGGCCGGTTGTTGGAGAACTAGGCGTGGAGCAAAACTCTGCATGATTTTGCACGCTCGTGCGAGAGAAAGATATTTTTCTCATTTAAAAAAAAAAAGACTGTCATAAAGGGATAAAAGAGAGTGATTAAAAGGTGAGAAAGGTTAAAGCGTAAAAGACGTTTGTGCATCTGTTAGCGTGACAGTTGGAAGGCAAAGAAGAAGATGGGACTTGCGAGACGGGAGCGAGGGTGGTAAATTGAAAGAAAAAAAATGTGAGAGAGGTGAGAAACCCCGAGATATATATAGCTGTAAGGCAGGTGCAGCTTTGATAAAAGAGCGATGAAAGTGGAGGTACTGTTTCTTGAGAGGAGAACTAAATGCATCTGTGAGAAATATTGGGCTGCATATGGAATTTGTGACTCCTGAACCGGTTTGCTGATTGATCGACTGTCCAGTAACCGAACATACAAATCAGGTTCAAATTAACATCCTTAGTCTACATAAGAAGCTCTTGTTCATTTTAAAGGTTCCAGCTAGTTTTGTCTTTTTTTTTTTGTACTAGTCCTACAAGACATGTGAAGTGGGCTGGCGCTGACAAAATGGCTCGAACAAAAATAGGCCGACTGGTTCGCCATAAGCTGCTAGAAAGGGCGTTTTAAATAGATTTGAATGGGAGGTGTAAAGTGGGCATTCAGCGAAAACACTGTTGTGTTCACCAGAGGAAGCCAGACATGTTGGAGAACATTTGGTATGCAGCACACCCTGAAGAAAAACATGTCACCGCGGCCAACGCTGAGTAGTGGATGCTCATTTCTTTCCTCCTACAAGTGTGAATCTGCCCCAAAGACGGCATCTCTAAGAAGGTGAGAGGACACGAGGCTGCTTTGCATTTCTGTTTATCTAAATGAAAATCTTGTCGGGTCACAGTGTCATTTCTAGGACGGTACTGAAGTTCCCTATGCTCAATTTTTTTGATCATATGTGTGCCCCTGTTTTAATGTTTGTTTGCATCTGTGTGCAAATATCAGCGAGGTGTGAGATGTTGTGTTGACTCTGGAGATCGATGGTTGATCTCTCAGGAAGAGGAAAAGGCCAATCTTCTACTGTAATAACAGTGGCTTCCTACACATGGCTCTGTGTGTGTGCTTTAGAGGAAGAAAAAGTAATACAAAACACAACCTGCATCTACAAGACATGATAACAAAGGCTTTCATGTGACAGTGACAACATACAGATGAGATCACCGTCATTCTTGATTTCCGGGCAACATCTTTTCCTGCTTATTTTATGTTGGAAGCTTTTAAGTTTTGTCCTTCACCTACAGTGTCTCCTCCTGCATTATGCAGTCTTCAAGAACAAAAAAAATGGCATATTCCAAAAGCAAATTAAGGCAAGATTTGAAGGCTTTCTCTCGCACTGATGTGTAGGGGAAATTCATTAGTAAATTATTCAGGGCTTTTCAACAGATTTTGTGCACCCAGAGGTCACGGATTTTGCTAAACACGCCAAAAAGTAATGCAGCTGAAATGAGGGAGTCGGAGAAGCGAGAATACATGATGCAGCAGTGATTTAAAATCTCTAGACAGCAGGAGATTTCCATGAAAGTTGGATGTGGCTTGACAAACGTGTGTTGTCCCGTAGAGGGTTGCCCCTATGGCTATTATCGAATCACCAGTTCATCTTTGGTCTTTGGACTGTGAAAGGAAGACACAATTTCCACCAGGAACTCTTTGCTGTGACGCAACCACCACAGCAACCTCATTTTGTTTTTCAATTAAACTAAATAAAATTTTATTTATTTAACTCCAGCTCACAACATATCTCATCTTATAGCCAGTGGCTGCTGGCGAATTGTTCTCTTGGGTTTTTTTTTTACTGTGAACTACCATAAATATGTGCAACGAGCCCTTTTCGGAACTTAGAAATGCAAGTATGAAGTGTCTATATAATAAAACAATTTGCAAATTTAGCAATCAACACCGTTATATACCATTATTTGCACCAAAATACAGGAAAATTTTAGGCGCTTTTGCATAACTATTTACAAATCATCAGGAGTCACAATAAAATTTTACATAAATTCATTTGTTCCACTCCAAAAGACTTTTTCTGCCCACCACAGTCTCTGCAATGGCAAAAACAATAGCAACGGGCTTTAGGACCATGGGGAGAATCTGGAGTCCTGGTTTACTCCATTGCTAGAACATGTTCATTCTTTTTTATTCTTAATTTATTACATCCGAAGCAAAGTGTACATTTTCTTTGCATCTTGTGTCTTCTGTGTCTGGCAGAGCAGAGAGATCTGCAGTCAACAGACGTACTGCTCTGTGAGGGAGAGAGAGGAGGAGACTGCAAGTGCCAGCTGCAGTCAGAGGGCAAGGAGAAGGAGGGGGGCTGAGGGGTACAGTTAGGACAAGAGAACTGTCCCCTGACTAAAAAACATGGCGGAAAGTTCCAGAATCGGGCTTTGACCGTCCCTCCTCTGTGTAGTTCTAAAACCCGGACAAATATGCTCTGAGTGAGCGCATCTGTGTCCGGACGTCCCAGCCCAGCCAGCGCGTCTCTGCCATAGACATATTAAAGAGTAGACGCCGCTCGGGGTGCTGCGCAGCGAGAAATGCGGCCGCCATCTTGGACCGGTCATCGTACTTACAGTTCAGCCACAGAAAGAACCAGATGCCAGAGCACTGTGCCGCATATTCGTGTTCAAATCGCCGGATCGTCGAAAACAGGGCACAAGGGATTACTTTTCACAAGTAAGATTTAACATTACTATTGGTTGTATTTCGTGAATCGAATATTAATGTGCTGTATTTATGCCCACCAGCGAAATCGTGGCCAGCTAGCTAGGCTATGTTTAGTGCCGGTGCTGACCAGTCTGTGAACTGAGACTTTATAAGTCATATTCCATAACACTGACTTAGATTACAACTGACACAGGAAAGCTAAAACAAATATTACTGGTATAACATTGACCAGTGAATTTTACACAGGTGGCACAGACTGTATTATTCACATGTAATTCACCCTAACAACAGTAAGCTACCTCTAATGTGTCATACCCACCCACTTACTTAAAAACACAGACAATTGAACATCTGACTGTAGAATAGTTTGCAAACAAGGTTATTCACAGTTTAAGCAGTTTTGGTTCATTATCAACAGATATGCTTCAAAATAGGAGTTTTGTTGAAGAAAGGTTGTAACAAATTTGAAGAAAGAAAACCTCTTGACCTCTTTTGTAAGATGTTTTTGTATAGACTCTCCCAAATCTTCCGTTTTCATTTTGAAAATGATGTGATGTGTGCCGTGCAAGCTTGGTCAGAGATGCTGTACCATCATCATTTGACGAGAGCTACCACCTTCTAGCCCTGAGAAACAATGGAGGCCTACTGATTCCATCACAAGGCACAGTGAAGGTTTGATTTTATAATCTTGTTTTTTTTTTTATTTTTATCTTTGCATGTTAAAGTTGCTTTGTTCTTTGTTATTTTCTCTGTACTGTAAAGT
Source organism: Acanthochromis polyacanthus (assembly GCF_021347895.1). NCBI lineage: Eukaryota > Metazoa > Chordata > Actinopteri > Pomacentridae > Acanthochromis > Acanthochromis polyacanthus. The sequence continues at coordinate 32,397,832 of NC_067120.1, read as the reverse complement.
GTCTTTTAGCACTGTGTAAAGCGCTATATAAATATAATAATAATAATAATTATTATTATTATTATTATGTGGTGAGAGTTGCAGAGAGGGTGATTCGCCAGGCTTCAACAAAGCAAGATCCAAAGGTGTCAACAGTCACACACATCATCCGGGAGGAGATTGGAATGGAGGATGTTTTTCTGCTTGGGGAATACATTGAAGAAACACAGTTTGGTATCGACAACCATCATTCCAGCTTGTTGACATTGGTTGTGTTTGCCAAACTTACCTGTCTTGACCTGCAGAAAGGGAGCATGAGAAAGAAGCTCTGCAAAACAGTCCTCTTTCATTGGTTTTAGCTGTAAAACGTTTGTACATGTGTAAATGTGGTTTGGGGCAGGGATGTCATGTTCTTGTGTTAACTTGAGAATTTACATTTATACTGACAGTCAATAGAAACTCTGAGACCATATTTTTCAACATAATTTTTGTTTTGAAGCCCGAAACTGGATTGTCTTCATATGAATCATTTGTTTAGCATATTGGCATACAGAAACAAAAATCTAAAGTTTCAAGAATGATTTCAAAATAAAGAATTTGACAAAAGAAAACGGCACCTGCCAAACACAAAGTCACAACAGTCAATACCGAGTATGGCCTCCATTTGCTTGGATGCAGGCAGCGATCCGTCGGCGCATGCTTTGGACCAGGCTTCTGATTGCGGGTTGGGAACAGCCCATACGCCTGGCTACATCACTGTAGCTCAAAGCGGCCTCCACCATACCCAGTGCCCGGAGACGTTGTTCATGTGATAGACGCGGCATGATGCTGTTTACTGGACTAACAATGGTGGCCTTTTTTGGGCCTTTATATAGGCCTTCAAACCCCATTCTCAAATTGTGCAGATACTCACTGAGTATTGCTTGGTGTGTATTTGGTTCACTTTTGCAAAGTGACCAACCCATGTCCAATGAATCATGACAAAATGATGACTCATCATTATCTCAACTACCAGGGCACGAGATCATCAGTAAATCCACAATGAATAATTACAACCCCCCTACAAGTAGAATTCTGCGTACATTTCTACCTCAAAGTTTCTATTGACTGTCAGTATATTTCCGACCTCGTTCTTTCAGTCACTACCCAAAATTCACGACGGTAGATGTGGGTTGGATTGTAGTTCAACCAATAAATCAAGAGTTTAGAGTTGTCTCTTCACCATGAAAATCTGATATACACGCTGCAATATCCCCATCTGTCCATCTCATTCTCCATTTTCCCAACACTTGTAAACAAGATGTCAAGACAGTTAAGCTCCTTCAAGTGGAACAACTCGCCTCTGATCCAGACAAAGCAATTGACTGGACAGAGAAATGTGACCTCAGAGGTGGAGGTCCTGATTCTCACCCCAGTTTAGGGCACTGGACATTGTGCAACTCTGTGTGTAGCCCCAACAATGCAGAGTCAAGCGATTATGGTTCATTGTCCCTCTAACATATTACGTTGTAGGCTACACCGTGCTGATAATTTATTAAATCTGTCATAGTCCTGGCTGTTCCTCTCCCCTCTCTTTGTGTTTCTGTTGTTTTGCCTCTTTCCCTTATGTTTCTTGACAGTTTACCGTTTGTCTTTTCTCTCTGCTTGTCTGTGTGTGTTTGTGGCCCAATTCCAAACTCCACCCTGAGGCCGAAACCCTCACACACTAAACTGACACAACAGCTGTAGAGCTCGAAGGTGTCAAACATACCGCTTAGAGGTGAAATGGCATGAAAAGAAGGAAAGGGTAACACATAAAGTACTTTTTTTTATTGTCATGACAAAACAAAAAAGTAATCGTTCCCTGTTTGACAGTACAGCGTTTATACAGTTTGGAAATCTACCAAAAGTCAGGAAAACCATGAACACCTGCAAATTCTATGCAGATGTTCAACTGAAAATACAAACAATTCTACAACAAACAGCCTGAGGAGACAGACATTGGAACAGAAGTGAGGCACTGCCGATATTCTAAAAACCTTTGTGCACATCGATAATTAAGTTTTTTCTGTAGAGAGCTCAAATCTTTTTATAATAAACAAAGCCTTGACAGTGTCTCTTCTCTGAGTTCAAGTCTAAACTCCATCGACTACAACAGCGAGTGATTCCTTCGTGGATTTCTTCAACATACCATTCATTCTTCTTTGCATACATTTTGTTGGGGGCAAGACAGCTACGTTTATGTGTCACCAGTTTCACCACAAACTATGGGTAAGTTCCAGAGGAAAGTCTGTAAGTATGGAAATTCACAGAAAAGGCACATAATGGCAACTTCCAAGCACTTAGGACTGTCCACTGTCAAATCAATAAACTTCAAACACTTGTTGGAACCTGTTTTTAAATGCTGTGAGTCCAGTCTGCCTGTCTAAGTGGTAGTACCATTTCAGCCAACCAAAGCTTCATGCTTTCAGGTATTTTTAAAAAAACATTTCTGTAAAGCTCTTTAGGCTTTGGGTTTCCAGTCCTTACCAGTCGCCTGCTTGCCATCCAGCTTCCTGAATTGGCCAAGTTGTTGGACACCAACACTCAGCTCCTCCAAACATCCCATAGATTCATACACTAGTCTGTCCCTCCACATCAACTCCTTTCAAAACTGCAACCAACCAGCCACTCACCTGTCACGACTCGCTTTGGATTCCCTCTCGAGAGTCCATTTATCATTCTCTTATTGCAATAAACTGTTGTAAAGTGTTGCCGATTGTATCTTGTGTTCTGCTGTCCAGAAAACACAAAACTTTTACCAACATCTCGTGTCTTTTACTTAATTTTCTATGAAAACTTTTTTTTAAGTTGTGTGTCCTTACAATATCAGAAATAACCAAATCAAGAAAACTACAATTTTCAAAATAAAGTTAAATTTAAGACAAACATGCAAACACATGCAATAAGTATTTTTTATAATGATCAAGAAACACATAAGTACTACATATGAATAGTGGGTTGCTTTTAGTGATGAAACCACAAGCTTTTATCACCTAACTTCACTGTTTCTATCGGCTCTATTTATTGGATCAGCAGCCCACAGCTTCACTGTTTGAGCCCATTCTCACTTCTGAAACTACATTGTTCTGCATGCAGCAGGCTGCCATGTTACAAAAGCATCAAATAAAAACACAAAATTAGCAAAATAGTGGAACGTTTAGGAGCTAATGAGGCAGATATGTTCTTCAGGTGGTGTTGGAGAGGAAAACATAGCTAAAAGGTAGTAAACATGGGATTTGGATTCATCTCGTGATGCCAAACAGATGACAGTGTTTTTACCAGTTTCTGGTTCTGCTGAATGTGTAAAAAAAAAAAAAAAAAACAGCTATTTGTTGAAGTGATAATGTGTCAGAGTTGTGTTCACAACTTGTTCAGACTGTCCCCAGGTGGTTTTAAAAATTGCATTTTTACCACTAGTTTGAAAGGAACGAAATGAACACCAAAAATACAGCAGGAATTGTTCCTTAGCTAAGCCAGCGGTAGCATCAGTGAGCAGTGATGTGGTTTGGCTTTGAAACGCCCAAATCCTGCAGCTGAAGTGAGACCACTAAGGACTGTAGCATCACCATTTTTTAAAAAAGGTGACAAATATCTGCTGATGGGAGAGTAAAATAATTTCTTCATCTCTTTTGCCATTAAAACATTTTTGCCCACTGAATGACAACATTAGTAAGGGTGGAAAAAAAGAGTTCAAATAGTCTACATGCATAAATTAAGTAAAATGATATTACATCTTAAACTATTCCACCGCAGCTATCTTTACCTAGAAGGCGAAGCAGTGCAGAGTGGCTCAGCACACTAATTAACACTCCCAGCAGTGTGTGTGTGTGTGTGTGTGTGTGTGTGTGTGTGTGTGTGTGTGTGTGTGTGTGTGTGTGTGTGTGTGTGTGTCTGTACTTCAGTCTGCTTGTGTGTTAAATGCACCTGATTGGATTGTGATGATGAAAACTTGAGTTTGCTTCTCACGCCCCCAATTATTTTAAATATATGCAGAGGAGAGCCCGACTGGCCCATTCACTTCATCCAAACATTAAGGAAGAGACGGAAGCTGAGGTAAAGAGGGCTGATATGCATCTGTGCAACATATAGAGGCAACTTTGTTTGTCCTTCAGCTGAGAAAATCCCACATTTCTGCTGTTAATAAATGTGGGGTTCACACCGGTGTCACACTATCTGCTTATGAGGACACTATTAACGGAAACACCTGAGCAATGACAACTTGTAAACCAGAAAGTCTGTAGTAACAGCCTGCTGGTCAAAAAGCAAAACACTAAAGTCACCCAAACTCTGATAACGACTGCAGCGTTCAAAACATGTGGTTTAAATTGTAATTACAAGTAGCTCAGTCTGGCATGACCACATCCATCTCCAAAGTATTGGAGAATGGTCTGACTGCACCTAAAATCGTAAACAAACACTAACAAACAAACACCCGATGTCAACAATCAATTGACCGTCAAGTGACTGAGTTTAGCTGTATCCTTATGTGTGCCGTGGTTATACATTGAATGTTTCCAACCATTAATTTTTCAGTGTATTTTGTCTACAACTTTTTTCTTTCTTTTTTTTGTTTTTACAGAAAATAGCTTATTTGTGTTTCAAAGATAATAGCACATTTATGGAGAAGTCATTTATGATCTTGGAGCGGTATCCATATATGTATTTTACAATATAGGCTTTGATTTTATTGTTATTTTTGACTTTTAATCACTGCACTTCAATGTTTTGCACTGAATTATGGTAAACGCACAGAGTAGCAAGATTCACTGCATCAGAACTGATGACCAAAGTCACAGCGAAAATACTTCAATTTAAATTAGTATTTAACTTCTTTTCGAAAACCATCTTTAAAAATAAAAAATAAAAAATTGGGAACATTTTAGAATATTGGACATAGACAAAAGTATAGGTATAATAAGGACAAGTATTTCCACATAAAATACAATAAAACCCACTTAGTTTGGTCACTAAAATAGCTTGGATGCTTGAGGATTAAATGATCGTCAACATTGCAGACCACTCCCATAGACCAGTATGGCTCTCCTTTACCTTTTGGTACCCTAAGTAGGTGTTTTATCATACATTCAGGTCACTGATAAACCGAATGTAACTGCAATAATGCAGGTGACCTTGCGCAATCATTAGAAGTGTGTGTTGAATCTGTAGCAACTTGTACTCAGAAATAAAATGGAGCTTTGGAACATGAAGATGTGTTTTAACACAAACCATGATCCTTTTGTTCTCAACCAAGTAGTTTTGGAATCTTAGCTTAACAAAACACCCACTAACACAACTAAACACTGTGACAAACACCGAGTGGAAACAAAAGTCAAAACAAGATGCTGACCTATGAATCCAAGAACACCTCAACCCTTTCAGTACAGACTTTTGCCCCTCTTCCTAAGTACAAAATCCTGGCTACACCACCATTAAATCAGAGTGATAATAGTCTACTGAACCTATTAGAAGGTGGAGGACGGTTCTATTGGTGCATATGTATGGCAATGATGCTTGATAATGCTTTCTGGACGCTATGATAATACCTAAAACTGGTGAGAAAATGCTCTGACTTACACTAATTACAGTTGTCTTGGGCACTGTTAACCCCATGGAGGCTCTACTTAAACAGTAACATAAAGCCTATATAGTAGAAGTGGAGGACCATGGCACACAAATGGCAGCTTTGTACCTGAAGTCTAGATCTGGGTGGGAGGGAAACCCACAGAAACCCCCAAACACTACTTTAATTTCAACTGTTTGTGGCTTAGTGAAAAAAATAATATAAATATTTCATCAACTGAGCAGCAAACTCCCAAAAACTGACAATGAAATCTGTGACATCATTTAAGAAACCCTAAGATTTATCTTATGATGCTTTGGAAGGAAGCCAACCTTGAAAATTGTACTAAAATAAATAATTTTATCTTTAACCTTTTAGTCCCTGAGCTTGTTTTTGAGGCACCTACAGGGACTAAGGGGTTAAAGTAGTGAAGATTAGCTCAACTACTTGCAACAGAAGCTCCATTATGTGTAAATAACATCATATTGTTGCATCAGTTGACCAATTTAATCATGTAATCCTGAATAACCTGACACTTATTAGGACTATTTTTATGTTTAGAACTGCAAATATGTTTGTTTACCAGATGCCCCATTAATCCCCCACTCATAGCAGGAAAACATGTGAACTAATAACATTTATTATCGCTTTATTCCAGGAAATATAGCAATTTAGCAATAAGTGATGTGACTACATCTGCGTTTGACAAGTCAAAGGTCCCAAATGTGGAACCAACACCAGCGTAATTTTCAAATCAGAGCCTGTAAACAGAAACACTACATATAAATGATTGTACTACAGAGTGGAAAATTCAATTTTCATTACATATCAGACATTTATCTTAAAAGTAGCAGCCTTACCTTCTATAAGAAATATAACATTACAAGCCACCAACATTTGCTACCATTTATCACAAGAGATGAGGAAGTAAATGCAAGAGATGGAAAGGCACTTTGTTGAGTTGTTATTTTTGCTTGCAGGTAATTTGGAGATTCCCTCTGCACCACTGGGATGAAGAAAAACCGAGAAAGCGCCTAAAAATGGAACACAGAATAAGACAGAAGAGAGAGACTGTTTTTTTTTGGTTGCTGTTGCTTTTGTTGTGTTTTTTTGTTTCAGGGTCAGAGCGAGGCTGGATGTATCCCAGTACAAAGTGGGTGGAAGGCAGAGGAAATGAGCCAGACAGGTCACAACACAACCATCACAGCGGCAACGCACGATGGAGACAAACGCACTGACGTCTGCGAGCGTTTCCAGTCACTCATGAAATCTGAAGAGGGAAGCTCAAGCAAATACACTGACTAGACATGCAAAAAAAAGTTAAAAATCAGTACCAGCAGCAGCAGCAGCCGGTGCTGGACTACTGTGACAAATACTCAGCTTTAAAAACACGGCGGCGGTGGGGGGAGAGAGGGGAGGATGCACGAGGGAAAAGGGTTGGGGAAGGATGGCTAAGAGCTCAGAAGACAGAGGCCAGCGAAAAGCAGAGCTATTTAAAACGCAGTGAAGAGAGACGAGGACCAATTCAACTAGCACTTAACTACAGGTCACATCCTGTTAATGGAAAAGATGGAGTGATGGGTGGAGGGAAGGAAAGACGGCGGAGTGGAGGAGGAAATGGGTGAGGGGTCGAGAGAATGTAAAGATAGCTCCCAAAAACATCCCAGCAGGGGGGAGGAGGAGAAGGAAGTACCTCGCGGGGAGACGGATGAAAGACGCCGACGTTTATACACCAACAGTTTATTCGGAATGAGGCAGTAATTTGATTATGCCGTGAAGATGTTGTGTAAAACTCTGTAACTAAGTTATGCCGCTTGCATCATAATCGCAGCAATCATTGACTTCATTAAAGGGAACTCCATCAATTCTACACACACAGATCAGTTTACCAGCCACAGGGAGCACTAATGGTGATGGGATAAGGGTTATTTTCCCACCTAGTGATGGCTCTGTCTGTCAATCCATCACCTTGGTTGGAAGTGAAACATCTAATTGCATCGATTGTTATGAAATTTTGCACCCACATTTATGATACCCCAAAAGATTGATGCAGACTCTTCTTCCAGTGCCACGAGCAGGTCAAAGTTTTCACATATCCAGGGAAGTTTCTCAACATCTACTTTGTAGATTTGCACAAAATCATTACTTATTTTTCTTTTTTTCCTTCTAGTGCAGGAAAAGCAGGTCGAGGTAACTATAACTGTCAAGAGCGTGGAAAGAGATTTGTGTTGTAATGTGTCCAATGGCACTTGTGCTATCACAAAAAGGAGCCCAAGAAGTGTCCTCATTGACCAGTTCAGTGTAGAAGTTTCTCATCACTTGAGTTTCATCTTCAAGATCACCCAACCACTGGACAAGAAGATGTCGTTGGCCAAGAAGCTCATGGCACTGATAAGAGTTGGGACCCTGCCCTAGAAAAGGTTAACACAGAAGACATAGAGGATATGGGCCAAAATCAAAATGACAGAAGAGATTCCTCAGAGGTTCAACAGACATCTTCATGACATTTCTTCAACACCAGATTTCTTATGACTCAGAAAACAACTAAACAAATGGTAAACCAACAATTAAAAATGGGACACAACTCGGTCAAAGGTAAAATGTACGTTTAAACTCAGTGATCTCTAGGGCTAGACTCGAATATCCAAATAACCAAATATTAGGTTTTGAAGGTGGTATCAGAGTATCTATTTTGAGACCCGAATATTCGGATTCCACCCCCACTCCCCTCCCCATGTTGGCCATTATGAACCGAACCGAATATTCAGATATTCATCATTAATCGGAGTCGAATATCCAGAGCCCAGAAACTGCTATTCGAGCCAGCCCTAGTGATCCCCCACATCATGTGGTTGCAGCTGACGTGACTGTCCCATCAATTACTTAGGCAGGGTAAACAAATTCTTCTCCCAAGAAGCTTTCTCTATGTGTCAGCTACAACATATCAATCCATAAAATGTGTATGCTGTCCTCCCAAAGAGTTATTTACTTTTCATAGGTAGACAGCTAGCTAGCGGTGTGATTCTTCAGAACCCAAGGCATAACTTCTCCTGTCATTGAAGACTCGGTTCAGTGTCACTCTGAAACTGCAACAAAAAACACAAATTGCAAATGTAGCCAATACGTAAATTAGGCATAATAGTAAAACACAAAAAATAGCAAAAGGTAAGTCACAACTGCAGGGAACTGTCAACTAACTAAATTGTAGGGCTTCATAACAAAAGCACAGCAACTATAATGGATGTCTAGAACTCAACTAAGTCAAATAAATTAAGTACTTAGAGATAAATATCATCCATGGTCACAGCATGGAAATGAAAACTACACACGAAAATGAGACACGGTGAGGAATCACATCATCACAGTCATGAATGCATTTGAGTTCAATGCAAAATGATGCGATTCATGTGTTTTTTTAGTGCTTGCCATCTTACAGTGACATTACATAGTCTTGTCTATGCTGCAAGGCAAATAACGTGCAACTTTTATTGCCTGAAAAGCAATTATGTTCTAGAACAGTCAGACTACTACACTACTATGTAGACATGCAATTTTGAAAAAAGCCAACTATTAGTGGTGTACACCAGTCATCTCATGGCAAGGACATGTCTGCTGCTGGCCTCAAAGACCTTCAAAATGTTCATTGTTTGTCTGGTCTACATCTTCTATTCAGCCATCCTCACTCCAACCCCTTCTGCTGTTCCCCACCCCCTCATCCCCACTCTCACCTCAACCCTTTGAAGCAGATGGATGCCCTCCCCGAGCCTGGTTCTGTTGGAGGATTTTTTTTCTCCTTTCCTCATTAAAGGAGTGGGGTTTTTGGTTCGTTCCTACGGTCACCAACTGCTTGCTCATGGGGAATCCAGAGGCGACTTTGGATTATTTGGAATTCACTATGTTAAGTGCTATGAGATGATATATGTTATCAGTTTGTGCTATATAAATGAAACTGAATTGAATTGAATCTCGTAAAATGCAACATTCTGCTGAGAAACCTTTAGTTCAGACATTTATGCAATATCAGGCAGTTGGTTTAATGTTTTGGCTGCAGTTTATGTCCCTGTCCTTTTTTAGTAGTGTGCATACACTGTATATAAAAGATGGATGTGGTCTTTTTGGTCTAAAAAGTGAAGGCAACATGGAAGAGTCTTAAATCTTCATTCTCTCTGAAAGCCAGCAGGCTGCGACTCCTCTGGTTCCAAATAAAAGAGCAATTGTATAGGAGTCTGTGAGAACGTGATCCTACTTCTCACTTGATCAGTTACCTGAGTAAAAAAAAAAAAGTCTAATTTCTTTGTGGTCTCAATCACTAGCTCTGAATCCAGCTTTATTTTCATTATGTAAAATGTGGTCTCATTTAGTTAAATAGACATTAAAGTTGGATATGTCTCAGGATGGTGCTTCCGCATGATTGACAGATTACAACTATACCCAGTGTGGTGTCGCTGAGATCTCAGTCAGATACATCCCACGTTTTTACTTCTGGTTTCAGAATGATGGAAACAGCTAAATGCCAAACTGAAGTCTTCCACCATGTCCAGTAGTCTGTAGTAGTTAAGTAGTAGCAGTAGTTGTAACAAAGCTCAGCCGTCACACACCAACAGATTTGTCACAGAGACGTGATTCTCCACAGACCACGAAGCATTGCAGAAGACGTATTTTGGTGAGTACAGCCTCACTTTGTCTCCACAGGAGTCTCTTTTAACACTGCTGTCACAATCAGCAGAGCTCTGCCTCCACCTACATACCACGCATGGGGTGAATGTTCTCAGCCATTCTGTAGTGTTTGTTTAAACTCATTCTAGGAAATCAATGAGACAGGTCAGATTAGATCAAGACATAAATGATTCTACTCAAAAATATCTCTTGAAATGGACCGAGCTTCATACTAGATGACGTTTAAACTACATGTGCCAAAAAATATAAGCATTCACTGAGTGGTCACAGAACTATAGATATTAGTGTGAGTCATATCTGCAATTCTGTGACAACTGAACAAACTCCATCTGCCAGTGAAGGTCATAAGATCTGGATAAAATGCTACAGAACGAGTGAATATGTAGACCTTGAGCTCTGAAAGCTTTGAGGGATTGCGCTTTCACAATCTCAAGAATGACTTTCACAATCTATAACTCAGATGCCACCCTAAAAGAAAATACACGTCAATTTCTTTTCAAAATGCCATTTGCAATCGCTTACTAAAATCAATGACATTACAGAAATTATTCATGTGCTTCTTGAGCTGCCATCACAGTTCTTAAGGTTTAGATTCCGTGGACGCTGCATGTGAGTTTGTCAGACAATGTTGCGATTATAAAATCAGAAGTTTGTCAGTGCATAGGTCGGAAGTGTTAGTCGGCTACATTTCAGTCACAAAATCTTATCCAAATTCTCCATAATTACTTGAAAATTAGCCAAAAATTTCATAAAATGCTTCTAAAATGACTCGAAACTTGTCCGAGATGTGTCAAAGATGACTCAGAATTACAAGAACAGATGTAAATTGTCAAAAAATGGCTAAAAAAATCCAAAAAGACCTGAAAACTGGCTGCAAGAGTGAACACAAGAGTCTTTATGCACTCAAACTTTCTCAAAATGATTTAAAAATGAAGCACAAAAAGCAAAATGAAAACACAATAATGCACTCAGACCTTGTCTGTTTCAAACTGCTCTTAATGTCTAAACGTCTCTGAACTTTACAGTTAAGTCAAAGCTCATTTGGAGTAACGTTAGCCACTGCAGCTGTGCAACATGCTAACACTATAGATTTTCCAACTGTTGTTGCGACATTGCCATAACTAATGAAAGTAGTCTGCTGGATGCACATTAAGACTCTTGTGTTCACTCTTAAAGCCAACAGCAGAACATTTGGTGTGTTTTGTTCAAGGCTGAAACATTTCAGCTCAGCAAAAGGAGCTCTAGAAAGTAAATAAACTTGGTGGATTTCAAGGCAACTGCTCATTCTGACTGGCTCAGCTGGAGTTAAAAGTTATAACGTAGCAGAGTAAAATTCCTACTGGCTTGTAAAACTGGGAGGTTATCTCGTTTTTAGGGGGCTAGAGGAACAGCAGAAGCAAAACAGCTTAAAATTTAAACCTCCAACTTTATAACAACTACAAAACACAATAAAAATGGATTTTCACCATATGGGACCTTTAAAATTTAGCTTACAGAGCTTTTTCTGGGTTGACAAGCTCCCACCTTTTTTTTTTATTGGGTGCTGGTTTAAATACACAAATAGAGGATGTTGGCGAAAGTGACAAATAAAGTGAATCCTCTGCAGCAGCACGAGCTTGCCCTTACGCACTAATAACATTAACCAATTAGTAAAAACAGAGTCGTCGCATACTGATGGGAGGATTTAATCAAAATGTTGCAGCTGTATTTGCCATTAGGGTTGTTGTGCTCCACTGAAAAAGGTTGCGAAGCAGTCCATTAGCGGGGTGAGTCACTGCGGCATCCCGGTCACAGCCGCCCTTCCCTCTTCCCCGTGAAAAATCACCGGCGTGATCGGGCAGGAAGGCTGACAGCTGTGTAAAGCAGCACACACTTACACCTGTCCAGTCACATTACGAGTCTGATTATTAACCCAAAATAAACAGCGGTGCTCACTGTAAAAGCACCCTGCATCTGTAGCGCAGCCACAGTCCTTGGAGATGTCCGCTGCACTGCAATTCCAATTTTCACTCTCCTGTCACCTCTTTGATTTTTCAGTGTAACATCTGGAACAGTATTGGTCACTACTTTTCTCTGTTCAACACTGAAAGCGTGTCTTTACATGTCGTTATTTCTCTCACTGTACAATCAGTTTGAGTGAGTTTGTCAGTTCAAGCAGATACAAACTTTTGAAGTCCTCCATTGTGGAAAATTGCAGCTCTACAGCGAGTTCAACTGAATTTTTATCTCATAATAACACAAAAGGTCATTTATTGGTGTTTTGATCTTATGCAGACAAAAAATCAATACGTGTTGTCTGCCAAGCTCGACCCTCTATATTTACTTTCCAAGTTTTTCTTTCTCCACACCTCTTCTCCCCATTTCTTTTACTTTCCGTGTACTCTTTCTCTGGTTTTCTACTCGACTGTATACAGTGTGGAGGTGAGAGCATTTCTGCCTCTGTGTCTAGACACTCGGTGTGTGTGTGTGAGCATGTTGGTGGTGAAGGGTTTTGGGGGAGTGCTGGGGTGCAGGTAAAGGTCAAAGCTGACAGCCTTTTGGTGATGCTGCCAACAGCTCACAGAGGAAAACACACAGACAGACGGGCGGATGAAGGGAGAAATGTGTGCAGAAACAGACGTAAAGAATGAGGGAGATGGATGGCTGATGTGCAGAGGAAGAGGGAAGGGGGGGAAGCTAAATAGCTGGCCAGATGGATGATGAATGGATGGATAGAAGACAGAAATAAAGAACGGACAGACAAAGGAATGGATGGATGGATGGATGGACTGACTGTCAGACAGACTGACATTTTAATCTTTATCTGTTCAGGTTCGTCATTGAGACTTCCATGAACTGTGTTTCCAGAGAGACCCTGCTGAGATGGAAATGATGTGCTGAGAGAAAGGAAAGGCAATTCTGAAACAGCTACACTTTCATTATGATCAACAATCAGAATTTCATCCGAATTTTTAACAAATTTCAAGGAAATCATTAAAAGAAATGAGAATTTATGCAAATGAAAAGTTGGGTGCATCAGGATTAAGATTCGGTGCCACAAATGCTCCAATAAACTATTTCTGCATGTAAGGGTGTAATTAGAGCACCAACCACGCCCAAACAGTGAAAAACTATGAAAATTTGGTATTACTGTTTATTTTATATACTAATTTAAGGAAATTTGAATTCTTAGTCATTATTCCACATATATCTCATGTTTATGTACTTAGCAACACTTAGACAGCAAAGAAAAAGTGTTGGTTTGAAGGATTACATACCATCAGGAAAACTACTTGTCCAGTCTATTTTTTGACATCAAGCTGCAGAGAGCAGATCCACCCAGCAGAAAGTCAGACAGTAATATTATTTAACTGTTGCTTACGTACCAACTGTAGAAATTGAAAAATGAAGCAAAAAAACCCACAAACAAACAAAAAAATAGCAGGACAAAACTCTTAACTTCGATTTTATTTGAAATTGTTGCTTCGTTGTCTGAATCCCAAACCTTGCTGGTAGAATTTATCTGAACTTGAAATAGTGATATCATTTGACTCTCCGTGTCATTTATTTTTAAATGCCTAAGATTTACAGTTTACTTTGACCAAAAATCTGTAAAATACTAAAAAATTCTGTGCTCCTCATGGGAACCATCAAGCTATTAGTGACTCAGCTGTGACCAACAGTCATGTAGTTAAAATCCAAATACTTTTCAGCATTAACTTTTAGCCCTTCATTACAGCTCCCAAGCTTAAATTAAGTCAGACTCTTCTGATTGCAGTGCTTTGAAGAAAAGGAAAGCCATCTCCATGTGTGCTGTCTTCACTAAAACGTAAAAGCTGCAGCTGTCTAGCTAGTTAAACTTGTGCTTGCAAAGTGAATCGTAAGTTGTAGCAAATTTGACTTCTTTACTGTGGCTCTTGATACACATTACAGAGTGAAAACTGTAAGAAAAAACAGAAAACAACATAAAAAAATATAAATAAATGATTTTAACCCTTACAAGGCCATGTTTCTGGAGAAGTACATATACTAAAACATATACTAAAACCACCTAATCCATAAAAATATCGATCCAGACTTGTGAGGTTGCATCGTCGTAGACGTTTGCCATTGTGAATTTCGGCCGGTACGCGGCCCCGATAAGAGCTTCGTAATTGCGGCTTCATTATAATGGCTCATACGGCTTTATTGTTTGAAATAAGCAAATTTGGGGCCAATGCTTATATCTTACCAAACATATGGGTGTGTGCATATTTTATGTTAATTAGCAATCATAAACAAGCCAGCTCTTTAAGGGTTAACTTGACCAGTAAGTGCAAAAATTTAATAAATTACTTGTGACATTGTCTCTGTGACATTTGCAAAGTGGAGAGCCAGGCACCCTGAAAAGTACATACATGTGTAAAGCTAAACACCAAAATAGCGGACAGGAAATGACAACTGTCAACAGGCAACTTTAAAATAAAGTTTTTTCAAAATAAAAGGACTACAATAATTTTGCCTTAAGGGCAGCAGACCATTGAAGTGAAATTGGATTTAAATCGGAATAGGGTGAAACTCCGACAAACATCAGCATTAGTCGATTCAGTTGTAAAAACAGTGCAACATATTCTTTTATGGGGTGGCATGGCTCAGTGGGTAGAGTGGTTATCTTGCAACCGGAGGGTTGCTGGTTTGATCCTTGGCCCGTCGTGCTCATGTCGAGGTGTCCCTGAGCAAGACACCGAACCCCTAATTCAGGGGTGTCAAACTCAGTTCCTGGAGGGCCACTGTCCTGCATGTTTTAGATGTTTCCCTCTTCCAACACACCTGATTCAAATGATCAGCTTATCATCAAGCTCAGCAGAAGCCTGATAACGAGCCTGATCATTTGAAACAGGTGTGTTGGAAGAGGGAAACGTCTAAAACATGCAGGATAGTGGACCTCCAGGAACGGATCTTGACACCCCTGCCCTAATTGCTCCTGGTGGGTCATGGTTAGCGCCTTGCATGGCAGTTTCTGCCATCAGTGTGTGAATGGGTGAATGTGACGTATCACGTAAAGCGTTTTGGGTACCTTGCAGGTATAGTAAAGCGCTATATAAATACAGACCATTTACCATTTATCTTTGTGTAAAATAACTCATACATTCATGAAAGTCTTATGACTTGTATGAAGAACTGATAAATATTGTGTTGCACGTAACAGCTCTGTTTACATTTTCTCCGGATGGCAAAAATCAGCTTGGATCAATCTGTAGGAACGGAACTCCGACATAAGTCAAAGACCCCCTGTACTAATAATAAACACTCCACTACAGCAAACTTCGCTTGAAGACTTTGGATAAACTTCT
Organism: Acanthochromis polyacanthus; assembly: GCF_021347895.1. NCBI lineage: Eukaryota > Metazoa > Chordata > Actinopteri > Pomacentridae > Acanthochromis > Acanthochromis polyacanthus. Next base: position 32,382,283 of record NC_067120.1, on the reverse strand, counting down.
TCAACATCCTCTGATTTTAGCCCTTTTTGGTTTCAGGTTTCCCCGTCACATTAAAATTCTTACAGCAGCATGATGAAGCACAAACCCCAAGGTTCACAAACTAGCCACTGACCTACAGCTAACCACAAGTTTCTAAAGCTGCTGCATTGCAACTCTGCAGGCTGCTCCATGCAGGACCCCTCCCTTCTTCTCGCTGCCTCCACATTTAAGTTCATTTGTTTTGCTATCAGGGCTGCTGTAGCAGGGACACAGGCGAGCCGCATCCCACAAATTGCTCCCCAGAGGAGCGCAAGAGCAGGAGAGCACGGAACAAGGCAACACGTCTAAAACCAGGAAATATGAACGAGGGGGCGAAATCAGGATGTATGAACGGAAAGCAGAAGCAACGAGGAAATATGGGGAGAGGAGCGATGCAGGGGGGGAAATAAAGAGAAAAGGTTGCACATGAAAAAGACTGAGGAAAAAAAAGGAAAATAGAAAAGGCCAGTGAGCTTGAGAGAAGAAGGAAAGATCACATTTTTAGAAAAAAAGGCATAGCGTAAGTCTTGCTTGCACAGATGTGTGTGTCTTTGTCTACAGATGTGTGTGTGTGTGTGTGTGTGTGTGTGTATGTTAAGGATGAATGCACTTGCAAGAGGGGGGAGACGGATGAGAGGCCCTGACTGAAGTGACACCGCATCCCTCCTCTCATCATCCGTAAGACTCAGGAGGCACCTGACACACACACACACACACACACACACACACACACACACACACACACACACACACACACACACACACACACACACACACACACACACACACACACACACACACTTTAACTACAGCCCTCGTATAGAGCGAGGACGAGCGAGGTAAAAGTGGAGCCTAACGGAGGGGAATGTTTCCGTCCACTGGGGAATAATGAAGACAGAAACAAGTGACATGAACATCAACAGGCTGAGACGTTCAGTTCCACGGCATCAAACCAGCGCTTTGCTCCAAGGGGGGGGAAATGCATTCAGCCTTATATTCTCATGTTATGTTTGGAGAAAGCAGAGTTGCAGACGTACTGAACGAGCAGCGCTGATGGATGGAAGGATGCATCAAAACACACACCGGGTTGTTTCGCCGACTTCTCTCAAAAACACACCTCCCAGAAGGCAGTCCAGCGAGAAACAAGCAGCGTTTTATAACAACGCCGTAAAGGGTTACCTTATCTCTAGTGCAGGTCCCATCGCAGCCGCCTCCACAATGGATACCCCACGAAACAAATTGGAGCAAAGTAGAACTGATAACTCAGCATATGTTAGGGCCATTCTGAGTCCACTGATAAGACTGCAAACACCGCTTTACCACTTGTGGATGCAGGTTTTACTTTTTTTTTTTTTTAAGTTCACCGAGATCTAATCATGTTAAAGTGTTAACATTAAAAGAAACTTCTCTCTCAGTCTGTTCTTTAATCCCTCCACCTGCAGCTTAATTCCCACCGGCATGATGTTACAGCTGTTACAAGGATGACTCTTAGATGAGATCAGATCCTGTGTTTTTTTTTCAATTATCGCTCTTTGGAAGTGTTCAGAAATGTTGACTGAAAATCCTCCTTCACCCGTGGAATTAATAAATCTTTTGAAACAGACACAAAGAAAGGAGGTTAGATTCTTTCACTTGCTTGAAAGTGAATCACATCTCTATTTTGTGAAGCCTAAATGACACTGATGAAGACAGCAGAATTCTGATTTACAGCTGACACATTCAAAAGACATGGAATTTGACGAAGACAAATCATTATTAAATAAATATGCAGTTGGGTGCAGATACACTATAGAACACTATAGACAAAGTCCGTGTAAGAGGGTTATCAGAGTGGTGAATAAAATTACAACTGACTGCAGTAGTGCAAAAAACTCCAAAGATTCTAAATCAGAGCGATGCCAGATGTTAAACACATACTTGTTGTCTAAAAACTGACAAAGTAAAGCATAAATACAGTCACTAGTCATGAGTGAATGGCACCTTAAAGGTCAATTGAAGATTGCTGCTGATTACATGGCCAAAGAAAAAGGCTTTCAAAAGGAAAGTTCTGTGGTAAGATGAAACAGAAATTGAGCAATTTGACCAGAATGACTAGAAATATGATTGGAAGAGAGAACGTGAAGCCTTTAAAGTCAAGAACACCAAACCTACGAGCATGGTGGTGGCAGTATGATTCTATCATGGAAAATTCAAAGGTATGAGTCATTGGAAGTGGGAACTTTTAAAACTGTATGTAAGTAGATCACTTTAAAGACTCTTCTAGGGAAAATCAAGTTGTGTTTTTGCCTTGTTAACATGTCCATATGGCGTTTTTTTTCCTTTCTTTCCTTGCATATCCACCCAAAAACTGTAGCTTTTTGATGGCAGTCTCAGAAACACAGGTTCAGACTTCTGGTGTTTCATATGTAACAAACCTAAAGAACCAATTCTGGAATATTTAGACTGGCATGGGTCTAAATAGTACGTTGCATTTTGTTTTATCCTAGAAATTCTAGTTTGGCCACACTAGTTCCACAAATTATGCTAAGTTAAATGTCTTTTGCAGTTAAAGCTACCAGACAGCTGTAAGAGTTTAATCAATTCGCTCATTTAGAGAAAAAGTAAATAAATGTGAGAAAATTTCTGTAAGTTTTTGCCCAAACTGACAGTATTATCACTTCCTCAGCAGGAATAATCTCCCTAAAGGACACAGAGGATTAAGTTGATTAAAGTCCCCCTTTCTAGTCCATATGGTCCATATGCAGGGGCCATATGGACATTCGGTCGTTTGACCGAAGGGCCGGTCCACATCTGGGCCGGTGCGCTGGTCTTTATTAAATAATTTTGTTTATTTATCCATATGCGGCTGAATGGGATGAGCGGCCGTCCAACCATTCATCAGCCCTGTACAGGCACGCAGGCCCACATGCATCACACCACAGGCACGCTCAGCCCCGCCCTCAGGTGACAGCTCTGGGCTGAGTAGACTTGATATTGCGGTGTGTGCAGTAAAGCCCAGCCAGGCAGTTGGAGATGGAGAAGAACGTAAAAAACATAGAGGGGCTGAAAAGCTCAGAGAAAAGAAAAGAAAAGCTCTCGAAGCGTCGGCCGGACAGAGTAAAACTATAAGAGAAATGTTTGCTGTAGCTGCCGGTCCATCACAGGCACAGGGGCAACCTGTTGATGAAGAGGCTGAGCCAACAAATGAGGATGCAGATCGATGTAAAGAAAGCGAGGCTTGAGTGGTGATCATGAAAGAATCCTGCATTTCACTATATCTTCGAGGATGTCTGAATATGTGGCCTTTAGTAGAGAAATATCAAGCTGTTAGCATCGGGGGTGTAAACTCTTAGCCCAAGCCCAAGGGCTAGCCACGGTAGCCTTAGAAGCTAACTGGCTAGTTAGCCAAATGTAGCTGTCTCCTGCAATACAAACGCAGCTCGTATTAGGCGCAACAACGAAAACAAATTCATTTGGCCATTCATTGTTTGTTTTTTTTACATGGTAGAAGACAAATCATGACAGAAATAAGAAATCAGGGCCATGGCTGAGTATTTTCCACTTGATGCTGAGGTGTAAAGATGACCGTCACAAAAACACAGATTCAAACTTTGGGAGTTTCATGTCATAAAGCTAAGGAACCAATTCCGTCAACTTTTGTTGGGTTTTCCGTATCATTATTATTATTCAGAATCAATTTCTGGTTCAAATATGTGTCTGCATTGCTCTAAATTTGACACTGTGGGTGAGGGATGGGTCCATTTGTCATTTAAATGCAGAAAGTGGTTATTTTAAAGGTTAAAAAAAAACTATGTAACTTTAATACTCTGTGATGAGTTTTTATGTGGTTAAATCAACAACCGCAGAGCTACTCAAAAGTTATTTACCTTCATCACGTAAATGTTCATTTTCTAAATGTGTCCTGCTCAGGCGTAAAATAACCGTGACGTCACCCGTTGGTTTCAACGCCGAGAAAATGAAGCCCAGATTTTGCTACTTCCTGGTCACCGTTTTGGATTTTTTGGAGCCAGTGACGTAAAAAGCGTCATCAAACAGACTGGACCGAAGAGCAACTAGGGGCAGGATTGGCTGAGGACTCTCTTATCCCGCCCACATTTTACCGCAGAGGCTTCTGTTGCTGTCCATCAAGTATAGCCACGCCCCCTGGCTCCGCCAACTTTAACGATTTATTTAAAATTCAGTATTGATTTATTTTAAGATCGGCCACCTGATCTCTCATTTTGACCATGAAAACTAACGGGAAAAAAATCCTGAGCTGTAGAAAATCAGTCTATCAAATTTTATTTTTTCCAAAAATGAATTGGGGTCTATGGAGAAAAAGCTTTTTGGAGCCAACCCTAGCGGACGGTGGGATATTGCAAGTTTTTGACACTTCCGGGTGGGCTTCAATTCTGGAGCCAGATGCTACGTCCACTATATATACAGTCTATGGTCCTGCTGTCAGAGTCACACATGAGCCACTACTTCAGAACAACCAATCACAAGTACAAATTTCAAGCCTGCTTGTTAATGATAGAGAGAATTCAATGCTTTTTGATTAGGAGGCATTTTCAAGCAATGATTATTTTTCTTTTCCAGCAACTCTCTCTGGTTTTGCACTTAAAGGTACTTCTCCACTTGCTTCAGCTTCAAACTGTGTTGGTTGCTGCAAATATGCCTAAAACCCTTTGGTGGCTACATCATGCATCTTAAACATGCTGCATGTTTGGTGTAAAATCACGAAACAAATCACTGGATGTTGACACAAAGGATAGATTATCCTAAATAAAATGGACACAGGAGGTTTGGATCCAATCAGTGTTTTCACCAAAGCTTGTGGCTATTTTAAATTGATTTTTCGAGATCTTTATACACCTCCTGAAATGTGGCACATTTGACCTGTCAGTGAGCAGCTGGTGTGAAATAACAGGTTACAACAGCTCTACAGCGCTATTATATCCTAGTGGAGGCTGGAGTATGTGTGTGTGTCCACTAATAGTTGGTCATGTGTGTATTCAGAAGTAGCTGTAATTGTCCATTCAAAATATTGCATTAAAAGAATTCTGTTTTCCCCTCAAAACCAGAGTCATTTAAAAAAAATCCATCAGTTTGCATATTTCAGTAGTTAAATTCTAAAAAAATAAATGGACAAATGATTAAAAATGATGATTTTTAATGTTTGGAAAGTTTCAAAAGTTCTGCAGATGGTTCTAACTTTTACACCATCTGCAATTTATTCAATTTCAATCGTCAATTCACTCTTCTCTCCTGCAGCCTTTTCATTATGTGCTGTAACGTAAGCAGATTTTTAGTACGTGTATAACATCACGTGTGAATTTAAATGTTATTAATAAAGAAATGTCAAGTATGTAGTACAGAAAATTCAACCACATGGGATGTGGGCTGTTTTCTTTGAATTAATGCATTAAAAATTGTAAAACAGCCTCCTTCTGCTTCAGCATTTATTTTTAAAGTGTCTAACCAGGTATAAAAGATACTATAAAAGCCATAAAAAGTCAAATCTGTTCACCTTGCTGTCAGGGTGTGATGCATTTACGCTGATCAGTCACAATAAAATCACTGATGGGCGAGTTGAAACTGTGAGGAATGTTTTAAAAACTGCATTATTTCTCCTGCATTATTAGTTTGTTTTTCCACAAAATCCCCAACTCTGCATGAATTAAAATGCCGGTAGCTGACTGTTTTAGCATAATAAGTAAATTTGAGGTGTCGAGTAGCTTTACTTGTCGCTAAATAAAACTCCAGGGTGGCCTGCAGGAATAATTGTTCTAATGCTTTCCCACATTCTGAATCAAGTTTCCTTTATGCGTTTTAAAGACAGCTTTTGATTTGCATAGCGCATTCTTCATCAGTAGTCGAGCTTTAAAGCCATATAACACAAATGTTTGCAGATGTAAGCCTACAGATATAGAACGTAGCATAACATAGATATATATCCTGTATATATTCTCCCAGGATACATACATATACACATCCTGGGAGAACACATTATTTAAGAGATCTTCAGGGGTACAGTATGTTTCATATCGAATGTAAATGTAAATTTTTCTTCTTTTTCATGTGAGTGAGTTTGTCTGTTGAGCAGCAAGACAGCAGAATCCAGAAAACAAAGACTGACTGCTGTGCACTTAACACCTCAATAAACTCTGCAGAGCAACCTGCAGAGACAAACACCTCACCGTCTCATCATTTCTTCTGTTTCGCTGGACATTATTGCAGGTTTCTGTCTGCTGCCCTCTGGTCTGAGATTTGCAGTGGAGCTTCAGGTTAACCCTGCAGTGATTCTCTGAGAAAACACACTTTCACTTCATGCACTGAAGAAACTGTTCCAGAAGCAGGTTCACTGATTGTCAAGACCAATCATTTTGTCAAACATAAATAAACTTCGTGACCGCAACCATTGTATTCACTGCGTCGTGGAATTTTGTGAACTTTTTATGCTGTAAAATAACTGCTCTCTCTTCCTAATTGAAGTCCAGTATTGCTATGACAAAACAAAAAGCAGACAAAAGTAGGAACGGAGGAGTCAAGTGTGACGATATGTTTTTAGCTCTTCTGACAGACTCGTTCAGAGACATGGCGAATGTTCCCATGGCAACGTGCAAATCATCCTGGCTGCTCGCTGGTCTTTGTTGTCGCCTGCAAGATCACAAAATTCCACTGAGCAACAATTACAACAGTTATTTCCTGTGACATTATTTAACTGCCAGAAATGTCCCATTTATGTCAAAAAGTTACCTGTTGACACCACAGGCAGCCTGCGGAGACAGTTACAGGGGACCACAAGGGCTTTTTGTGATTTTTCTCCTACTTTTATGCTGTTATAATGTCCTTGTTAAAGACGGTTAAATTCTAAAATCTGAGGTGAACTTGCACACAAAGCTTCCTGTGAGAAAGAAGCCTCATCTTCACTCAGCTCTTAAGGCTTTGTCTGAATCCAGCATTATGCAAATGTGGGCATAATTTGTATTTTTTGAATCAGTGAAATTTTTTTGCTTAAATGACGAAACCTCCAAATATCAAGCTTTACTTTCATGAGCCGCCAACAGTTTGTAAAAGGTGAGGATTTTGGAAAACTGACAATACAGTCTGCAAGGTAAACCAATTTACATACCGGCTCTGAATAAACCTCGGGTAAGTTCAGCTACTATGGTGCTGTTTCTCTTCCTCAATGACAACACAAGCAAGGGCTCATGGATATTGTTGTATTAAGATTTATCTGCCTAAATGACAAACTAAACATGGCTTCTTTGTTATTTAATTAAAGAAACTGGTGGCTCTTCATTTATTGGTCATTTCATTTGAAGTAGCAGCGATTTTAAGGAACATTTTTTCATGTTTTCTGCACTGATCAAAGAAAAATGCTGCACTAAAGGTTCTTATTTCTTGATTTGCAGCCTATATGCACTACCGTTCAATAGTTTGGAGTCACCCAGACAATTTCACGTTTTCCATGAAAACTCACTTTTATTCACATGCTAACATAATTGCACAAGGGTTTTCTAATCATCAATTAGCCTTTCAACACCATTAGCTAACACAATGTAGCATTAGAACACAGGAGTGATGGCTGCTGGAAATGTTCCTCTGTACCCCTATGGAGATATTCCTTTAAAAATCAGCTGTTTCCAGCTAGAACAGTCCTTTACCACATTAACAATGTCTAGACTGGATTTCTGATTCATTTAATGTTATCTTCAGTGAGTAAAACTGCTTTTCTTTCAAAATGAGGACATGTTTAATTGACCCCAAACTTTTGAATGATAATGTCTAAGCAACAACTTCCATCTATCCGTTTTCTTCTACTTATCCAGGGTAAGAAGGGTAGCTACTTCATTCTAGAAGTTCTCTGATGTTTCCCAGCTCCTCATGGGGGATCCTGAGGCATTCCCTGGCCAGATGAGATATGTAATCTTTCAGTTTTGGGTCTAAACCTCTGAAGGAAGATCAGATGCCCTCAGTTGGTTTCTTTCAATGCAAAGGAGCAGAGACTCAACTCAGACCTCCAGCCAGATGCCCTTCACCCTGTTGGAAAGGCTGAACCCAGTCACTATTCAATCCTACACAAAAAACCCCATTTTGCCCTGTATATCTGCAACCTGACTCTTTTAGTCACAACTTAAAATCCACAGCCATAGTTGAGGGTTAAAATGAAGACCAACTGGTAAACCGAGAGCTTTGCCTCCTGCCTCCGCTTCCTCTCAACCATGATGGTTTGTACAATACTCCTGCACACATTTCTCTAATCCATCTGTCCATCTCACTATCCATTTTCCGTCACTCGTGAACAACATCCTGAGATATTTAAACTCCTGAAGATTTGCAACAACTAGTAATTAATCGGTTTTATTAAGGCTAGCTGTGATTTTCCTGTCTCAGTTATCAGGAAGGCATCAAGGTAGCTTGTAGGATGATGACATTGCTCGTAATAAATCATTTTTGAATACATGTCATGTTCCCATAGCAACACAATACGTACAATGTGCGATATTGTAAATACATGGCTTCTTTTGGTGGTTTTAGTAACATACAGCTCAACAGGTTTGCAGATACAACATGGTCCCACAGCTGAGAATATGTATTACTCTTAGAGAGTCATCAGGACACAGTATGGTTTAAGAGAGACACTTCTCACGGCCGATTTATAATTTACAATTTCATTTAGCGGGCGCTTTTACATCTTAATGAGTAGATGCAACACAAGCAAGGGTCTAGCCAGGAAAAAGCAACCTGGATAAGAGCCATTAAACAAGTTACAGTGGTAACAGGACTGTGGTGTCTACAGGCAGTGCTGGAGGTCATTTGAATCTGAAACTGAACATAGCCTGCTCCGGACCAGGTTAGCTCTGTAGCATCAGTTACCATGGAGATCTAGCAGATTTCATGACACTAAACTCTGACTTTCAACCCAAGAGAGCTTCCTTGACAACTAATCTCACTTCCCAGTGTGGTAATCAGGTCAGGCTTCATAATATGTAAGATAACTAAATTATAAGGAAGACTGATTTCCAAGCCATGAAGTTTCAAGAGAGGCATTTTTAGAGAACACGAATCTGTCAATTAAAGTCTCTCCAGCTGTTCCAGAGTAAGAAGATCATAGCTCAGTTTCTTGAATACAATCCAATACTAACATCACACCTGTTTTGATGAGAATCAGTGGAAAAAAGAGAAAAAAAAATCACTGGTTTACCTGCTAAGTTTAACATGGTAACACAATTAAGCTGTTTTCCTGAGCTCACTGTCAACCCGTTTGTGTGTGTGTGTGTGTGTGTGTGTGTGTGTGTGTGTGTGTGTCGCAGACAGAGAGTGAGAGGCAGCGTGGATGTTTGTTCTGCCCCCTCCTGTCACGCAACTCTTTGATCAATCACCCCGCTTGGTGACAGTTACCATGACAGCCAGTCACATGATCAGAGAGCGCACCACAGGTGTATGTGTGTGTCGGCGCAGGAACCCTGAGGCGTGACCTTGTACGACACACACACACACACACACACACACACACACACACGCACACACACACACACACACACACACAGACACACAGCATACTGCCAATATCCTTCAAACACGCACTTAGTGTACAATACGCGCACAGACACACACACAAACAGACTGAATCTATAGAGAACTAAAAGATCCATAGTGATCTTATTAGTAATGAGCAGCCAGCCAATTAAAAAGCTCCTGGATGGATATGACTATCGTCTGGTAGGTCACAGCAGACACACACACACAAATGCTGATTCTGACATATTTGTGTGCTTCTGTTCCTTATCTGTGTCTGTGTGTGTGTGTGTGTCCAGGAGACGGATGGATAACCTCCCTTTTGTTTTGGCTGGGAGCCTGTTGTTCAGTTGGTCGGTCACTGTGCGCCTGAGACTCAACTGTGGTTATTACCTCGCGATCAATCAAGCTTTCATCTTTACTGATTTCCTCCACGCACACGCACACGCACACACACACACACACACAGACGCACACACACACTCTTAATATCAGCTCAGGGAGAGGAAGGAGGGATTGGAGGGAGGATGGTGAAGTAAGCTAAAGGGAGATGGAGGAGTGAAAGGCAGAGAGGATGGTGAGTTTTGTCTCAACCTTTCTGTTTGCCTCAGCATTGATCTCTGCCTCACCTCAACACTAAGGCCAGCACATACACACAAACACACATATATATTTGCTGAAGCCCTGGCTCTTCGACCGCCTGACTGGTCAAATTAAACCCAGATCACTGCAACACTCCAGACACACACACACACACACACACACACACACACACACACATATATATATATATATATATATATGAATCAGGCATCGTCGGTGCAGTGTAACATTTTTAACACACATTTTTCCATCTTTTTAAGGTTTTAACACAAACGAACAACACTTAAGAGGATTGAAAGTGAGGGAAATTTGTGACACACATGTTTTAAACTACACTGGGGCTTAATGTTGTCCATATTTTTTGCAGAGACGGACAAAAAAAATGCATGCAAATTTGTGTGTGAAATCAAGGTTTTGTGTGTTTGGTGTGTGGAGAGTGTGCGCGCATGTGTCTGTGGGTGTGTGCATGTATACATTTGTGTGTGTGTGTGTGTGTGTGTGTGTGTGTGTGTGTGTGTGTGTGTGTGTGTGTGTGAGATGTCTCTTCGTAGTTCTGCTGTGTCAGCACCTCAGACAGACAGCGCTGTTGTTGTGTACCCACAGAGGAAATAAAATAACAGCCCACGTCTTTTCAACCCACAGACAGCTCTCTCTCTCTCTCTCTCTCTCTCTCACCCTCTCTCCCCCATTTTCCCTCCCTCACTCCACCTTCCTCCTTTTGTTCCAGCTTTGTTTATTATTCCTTGTTTCACTGCTTTCTCTTCCTCTCTGTGTCTGCTGCTCCTTCTGGCACGTCTTTTCTCCACTCTTTATCACTTCTTGTCAACTTCTTTTAGTTACACTCAGGATATAATTGCCTCGCACAGGAAGGAAATCAGAAAATAATACATTAATTAATTAATAAAACCATATAATTTGCACCTTGTACACCTGTCGGCTCCACAAATGCATGGATGAAATTAACCAGTCTTGTTAAAGTGCACCAATTAAAAATCAGAGGAAACTAATATCACACATACACAGAAAGAATAACGCAGATGCCTGATTAAACACACTTCTGCGTCACAAAATCATGAACAAAATGAAGGCTTGTTTAGTTGTATGCGAAGTGAAAGTGCATTTCTTTCTGAAGACTTGATGTTTTCTAATATAAATAGATTTTATTGTTTAATTCACTTTCCTATAATAAATTTGCATGTTATCACAACACAGTCATCATGAATCTGTCACTGTGTGATAAAAGTGACAGTTTTGAGGCTTTTCTTTCATAAATGTATATTTTTTTAAAGGATTTTGGAGGATTTCGTGATTTCTTAAATGCAAAATCATGTGTTTTCACAGCAGTTACAAACATAAAAAAGAAAAGAAAAGGAAGACCAGGGGGTTGGGGGAGCTGATGCAGAAAATACAAGCTGAAAATCTCAATGATGAATGACGGAAAGTAAAAGCAGGATGGACAGCAGAGACGCCGCACAGATTCAAACTACAACAGCAGCAGACTTAGTTAAAACGATGGGTTAAGAATGAGCTGCACATTTTCTTAAAAAGAGGGAAAGTAGGTGTCAGAGAAGACAAAAAGAAACCAAAAACACTTGTTTGGGTTTCAGTTTTTGAACCATCTTCTGGATTAAAATTCTGTTTCCTGCAATTTAAGGTGCAATGCTGCCATCTGCTGGGCATCCAGTAAAATTCTCACACTAACCAGAGTTCACCGTTACTGTAAATCACCTTCACTTTCCAGAGGAAAAAGACATGTGGGACTGTCAAGCATGTTTTCATTTCAGATTATCTGACATTTTTTCTTTTTCTACATTAATTTCTTTCTGTGTAAAGTCATAAATGCAAAGCTGTGGAGTACTGTGCATCCAAGCAGTTGCATTGGTAACAGCAAACCTATTTACTATACAAAACCACACAACCAAAGCATTCGAGGTCATTTAGCTACATTTTTGTGCTTTAACATAAACTAGCTTCCACAATTGTGTTAGAAAGAGTCATGGCTGTGCGGAAATCGTGGTAAGCTCCCAAATATATGTTCTGGGAAAAAAAAACAAACAAAAAAACAAACAAACTGCACCACCTCAAATACAACAACAAACCCACTGCTGCTTTGGTGGTAAATTCTATATTATACACAATGTGGAGAGTCAAAGTGCATAATTGCAGCAGAGAAAAAAGAGATCTATGTCCTTTCTCTCCTGAAGAAGAAGAAGAATTATAGCTTACGTATAACATGCTAATAATAATAGGATCTGTTGTAGGACGAGATGTTGATGTCCCTTCTTGTGTACATGAGACACCTAAGACTCTGTGGGTTGGTCAAGTGAGGGAGGCCATCCTCTGGGATATCAAGTGGGTGCCCTCCTTCAGCAGTGTTTCGCTGATAGGCCCACAACACCCCCAGAGGGTTCAGCAGTAAATCCCAGTGTCTCAGGTTCACCCTCTAGATGCCTTCGACTCACCTGAAGGCCCAGGTGGAGTCCTTTTGGTTCATCTACAACCACTGACTTCCCTTTTCAGCTGCTCTGGAGAGGTCCTTGATCACCTGCTGGTGGGCCTTCCTGCATACTCCCATCTCCCGGAGAAGCCTGGATGTTGAGGTGGCTACGAAGCCTCTGCAGCCTACTTCGTCTGGTTGGACCTTCACCTTCCAGCCTTGCTGCTTTGCATTGGCAGCAAGCTCCATATATCTCAGCTTCTTGCCCTCATAGACTTCCTCTACTGAGCTCTCCTAGGGCACTGTGAGCTCGATGATGTAGACGTGCCTACGGGAAGCTGACCATAGCACCAGGTCTGGTCGCAGGTTGGTGGATGTGATCTCAGGTGTGAAGTAGAATTTTTGGTCCAGGTCTACCAGAATCCTATCGCAAGCCCCTCTCGGCTGTCCAGATCCCGGCCCACCAAAGAGGACCCTCACCCTCCTGGACAAATGTTGTTTCTTGCCATCAGGTTGATGAGTGTGGAAGGGCATTAATACTCATAATAATAATAATCATAATATTAATCATCGTCATCATTCAATCTCACATCCAAAATGCTCCAGCGCAATCGAAACTCTTCCTGCATGAATCAGTGTCAACTCTTGACTCTGCGACTCAAAGTACACTGACCTAAACTAACAACAGGTCAAAAACACAAACAATAATAAAGGGCACTTCCTTATTAAATGAACTGTGCTACAGTAAATGTCACAAACACCAAAGATAATTACTCAGGAAGTCTCACTCCTGAATAATGAGACTATTTGGCTAACTGAGATCAAGATCAGGATCTCTTTTGAAGCAGAGTCCAAAGAACAAACTATAAATACACAACATCCCACAATAAATGCACCAAGTGACCATCCAGCACACATTTATGAACACTCAAACACTACTACAGCTGAGTTTGTGAAGCTTCAAAGTTTCCCACATGAATAAATGTCTCCAGCATCCAGCAGGAAGGTGCAAAGTACCAGAAGCCAGCCTTTCAAAGAGGACCTCTCCTGTGATCTGATGTCACAGATACAAACACTGAACTATTTTCTGGGTATTTCTGATAGTAAGACTTTATAAAAGAGCACACAGATATGCTGATGCCTTCTAGATCCAACTGATGACCGTCCAACCTTCTCATTTACCTCACAGAGGAGATAGTTAAAGGGTTGTGGCAGTTGTACACACAATAATCAAATGTAGAGAGAGTTTGTATATGGTTTTTCTGTTTTTTAAAGGAGGAACTTTTAGTTTGTCAGAAATTTGCATTGATTCTAAGAGCAGAAGATGGAGCTGAAAGGGTTCCAGTGATGCAGAACTATATACACTATCGTTCAAAAGTTTGGGGTCACTCAGACAATTCCATGTTTTCCATGATTTTTATTCATATGCCAACATAACTGCGCAAGGATTTTCTAATCATCAATGAGTCTTTCAACACCATCAGCTAACACAATGTAGCATTAGAACACAGGAGTGATGGTTGCTGGAAATGTTCCTCTGTACCCCTATGGAGATATTCCATTAAAAATCAGTTGTTTCCAGCTAGAATAATCATTTACCAGATTAAGAATGTCTAGACTGTATTTCTGGTTCATTTCATGTTATCTTCATTGAAAAAAACTGCTTTTCTTTCAAAAATAAGGACATTCCTAAGTGATCCCAAACTTTTGAACGGTAGAGTAAATATACTTTATGTATCCAGATTATGTAATTTATACTCATATTAAGCTTTTCTAAGTGTTTTGAAGTGGTATTAAGTGCTCTTGAGTTTCTATAATAATGTAAAAGAATCCACACAGAACAACTTTTCGAAAAACATGCACATATTTAAATGATTTGTGTGTGTCGTTTACTGTGACACTGTGGTGCTGGACAGTTTTATAAGGAGAAACACATTTCAAATAAGAATCTAGTTTGAATTTTCTACATTTTGCGCGATTTTGCATAAATTCTAAAAGGTACAATGTGGAGCTATAAGGATTGCAGTGATGCAGTATGCACTTTTTTCACTTTCTAGTTCACATTAATTCCTTTTGTGAATTTTTTAAAAAAGCAAACAACAACAAGAAATGTAGATCAACACAAGTAAAAAAACAAACTGCAGAATGTCGGAATTAATTCTGCTCACATCTATTTCTTTAAGTTCTGTGTTTGTTACCATTGCAGAAGATGATTAAACCTCAGATTTTGCACCTTTTGGAAAATATAAACCAATGTAAATATTTTCTTTTTTGTGTGCTGTTTACTGTGGCACTGTTTTACTGGTTTGTTTTCAATGACAAGAAAGTTTTGGAATAAGAATCCAGTTTAAGCTCAGAATTTTTCAGAATTTTGCAGCAATTCTAAGATTATATTTTGCAATGAACTTAATGTTTTTATGCCATTTTCCATTGTTAAAATTGCACACATTGACTCTAAAAGGATGATGCAATGTACTTGTATAGGATAGTGTTAGTCAAGTGTTTCATAAAAATAGTCAAGAAATGACAACAGGAAACCAGTTTTTAAGTCCCAGTTAGGATCACAGAGCAACAAAAAGAAGTCATTCAGGCTTTTTACACTTTTTAGTGTACATTAGCATCCTCTGTGTTGTGTACAGAGTGCGTACAAAGCAATCAACACTGTGAAATGTGCATTAAAACAAGTAAAAAAAAACTGCTGTCACTTTGTTCACATCGATTTCTTTGTTAAATCTGTGTTCGTTAAAACCACAGACAAGTAAAACCTCAGATTTAGCAATAAAAATGAAGCACCTTTGGAAAAACTTCAACCTATTTATATTATTTTCTTTAAGTGACACTGTATTGTTATTCTGTTATTAAAAGAGAGACTAATTTTTGAAAAAGAAGCAAATTTTTCATGATTTTGCAGCACTTCTTCGTGCACATTTTAAACTATATATATACACACACACACTTTAAATATGTACTTGTATAGGATAGTGTTAGTCAAGTGTTTCATATAAACTGTTGAGAAATGACTGGAGGAAGATACGGTTAGGATTACTTGCAATTGAACACATGAACACATTGGTTGTCAGAAATTCACATTCTTTTCCACTTTTTGAGGGCACATTAGTATCTTCTGTGTTGCTTGAAGTTTAAAAAAAAAAAATTCAAACAACACTGAGAAGTGCAGATTAATGCAAGTAAAAAAAACTGCAGAAAGTCTGAAGTCACCCTGCTCACATCGATTTCTACTTGAGTAAAACCTTAGATTTTGCAATTAAAATATTGCACCTTTTGGAAAACCTGAAGTTGAAAACCCCTGAAGAACTGTCCTTAAATGGAGTCAAACTGTGAGTCACAGCCAACTAACAGGTTTAACACAATCTCAGGACGACATCAGGCGACATCAAGTCTTTGCAGGTTTTATCAGGATTTGCTTCCTAATGAATGATTCGCGCACACACACACACACACACACACACACACACACACACACACACACACACACACACACACACACACACACACACACACACACACACACACACACACACACACACACACTCAGAGTTACCTAATTAGCATTCCCTGTGTGTGAGTGGGAGTGCTGTGACAGTTTGACAGTGTTCTGGTCCCTCTGCTCTTCTCCCATGTCAGCTCTTCATCACCAGCTCCCATGACACACTGAACCTCCCCCCTTTTTTCCCACCCTGATCTTCACACCGACTCTTCTCCCCCCTTCATCCTCACCCGCCACCCTCACCTCACCCGCCACCCTCACCTACTGCACTGCCGAGTGTGACAGGAGACTAAAGGAACCGTTTGCATACTAACGACGAGGCATTAGTGCTTTAAGTTTTTACATAAATCTACACGTTTGGGTGATTTAACTGTCATCCAACATAGTAAACTGTAATAACTGGTTGAAAATTGAGTCGGATCCTGCACGTAAATTATCTATTCAATACATGAGACATTCATTAAGCTCAATATGTTGCCATTCATTCATTCATTTTATAGAAATGAGTAAGTAATTATTGCAATGAATGCATAAATAAATAAAAGTCTGTTTACAGGTGTTAGTTTTGCATCCTTGAGATATAAAAAGTATAACAAAATGGTGTATGTAAGGTTTATTTTGTCAGATTTCCTCACATGTATTAGATTTATGAGACTTGGAGGGTTTTGGAATAAGAAAGAAGTTGAGTTTACTAGATTTCTGCCTGAGGTTAGTGGGTGAAAGCTACATTAGCTAAACCTATTCAAAAGTCAAAAACATTGTCAACAGTCAAGTTGCATTGTGGGTAATGGAGGCACCAGATTTTGGAGAACAAATGTCAAGAAAAAAAATAAACGTCCATCTGTCTGTCTGTTCATCTATTTTTGATGTTGTTTTAAACGGAAAATTTAGCTTTCCTGGATTTTTCTTTGCCTTCTTTACTGCTGCTTCTACTTTTATTTGCTTTTTTTTTTTTTTTACCTCCGCCAAGGAGGTTATGTGACACCCAGCGTTTGTGTGTCCGTCTGTCTGTCTGTCTGTCTGTCTGTCTGTTAGCAAGATAACTCAAAAACACCTGGGCAGATTCAGATGAAATTTTGAGGGGATGTAGACTATGGTAAGAGGAACAACTGATTTAATTTTGGTGGCAATCCGGAAAGGATCCTGGATTCTGGATCACTTTGAATTTATTAGTATGTTTTAGTATGCGGTCAAAATATGACAAAAACATCATAGGTTAGTATGTCGTCCAACAAATTGGAACAAGGTGTCCAGATAGCTCAACTGGTTAAGAAGGTGATTTGTAAACAGAACTGTGTCAGAGATACAGGTTCAATTCCAGCTCATGATCCATTACTGCATGGGTTTCCTGTTTTCCTCTCTATCCTTGGCGGAGGTCTGCACTCTGAGTGCTTTTCTAGTTGTTTTTGCTATCCTAAAGAAAACTGCCCAACATAAGTCCAACAATCCAGAGACATAACTCTGTCTACAAGTAGAAAGAACTCAAAAATGCCTTGTGTGTAATATAACACAGCTGTATTGTCATAAAGCATAAAAAAGACTATTTTACAAAAATTGAGAAAACAAAACTGAAATCGATATGTAAAGCATGTTTTAAAGACCGTACTGGTGTTACCAATAGTGGGTAAAACAGTTCCTCTGCATACTACAGTTATTTTACAACTTTTTTAGTTTGATCCTGTACCTGTGACCTCTGTGTAAACACAACCTGCAGTTAAACTGAAGAGTCCCTGAATTTTTATCACATAACTGTTGTTAGCAGCCGAGTCACTGATAACTCAACAGTTGCACTGATAAGTGTAGAATTTTTAGCTCTTTACAGGATCTGGTTACTAGCAATGCTTTATTTTTGAAGATTATATTTTGTTTTATTTTTATTTGATACATTGAATAAAGTGTTTTTGATGAAATGTCACGATTTTAAGCTCAGATTTAGTTGTATTTCCTGGCAGCGCTGCAGGTCAGAGATGATGAGTTCAAGGACCATCAGGAAGGTTAAAATCACAAGATTTTTTTTCTGTTTGGTGGTTGCTCCGCCAAGGAGAGTCAGTCAGCCAATCAGCCAGCCAGTCATAGGATAAGTAGAAGAAGCTAAAATAAGAAGGCCATTTTGTCACAACTTTTAGTCCTCTTGTTATTCTGCCAAGAAACAGGACGGAGTTATGTGACGACTGGCGTCCATCTGTATGTTTGTTAGCAACATTACTCAAAAATGGACAACAGATTTGGATGAAATTTTCAGAAAAGGTCAGAAATGACACAAGAACCAAGTGATTAGATTTTGGCAGTGATGCAGCTCATAGTCTGGATCCATGGATTTGTTAAAGATTTCTGTATCATTGTGAGATAGCAGCATGGCGTCATTGTAACTATAACAAGAGAACACTACATCAGCTGCCTGCTGACGATCACATGATTGGATCCTACGACAAATCCACTGCTGCGGACTTATCAGGACTCATCCGTCAGAAATGATACAAGGAACAACTGATTAAATTGTGGGGTTGTTTCCGAGTCCGATCGATTCCCGCCGTCTGCTACATATTTAGGTCGCACGATTCTGTATCCATACATAACGTACACATGCTTAACACACGCCTGTGCTCAGCGCAAGATTTCATCAGTCAGAAATCATACAATGACTGAGCAGCCTTAGTGGAGTACCGTGCTCTGAGTGCTTTTCTTATTTGTTCGTTTGATTTGTTTGGTTGGTTCAGGATAAACTTAACTCAACTTTACAATTTATTTAAAGTCATCTCATGTGTTTATGAAATATAAACAAACTCAGTGACATCACCTAAACTAGAATGAACAAGTCAGTCGATATCTTTAAGGCCCTCTCTGATGGCTGAAAGCACCAGCTGGGATTGACATGATTTCTTCTTAAAAACCCGTTAGATGACAACAAAAAGTCTGATAAGTATAAAATCTACATGAAGGGCAGATTATCTTTGTACTGAACTGAACATGACACGTTGGGCTACAAACAGAATGAAGATAAAAAGAAAACCGGCCACTCTGAACTCTGATGCATTCACTGTTGTAGCTACTGAAGTACTACTTGCAGGGAAAATAAAATGAACAAGCTGCTGGCCCAGTGACAACAAGCCACCGAATTGAAGAGAAACACATCAATAAGAAAAGCGATTCAAGAATTCCGCTTTTTAAAAATTCCTCCAGCAGCACACGAACAGTCAAATCTGCTTTCTAGTTATATTTTCACAGCTTCTACGTTGGTTTGTCAGCCAGTTTTTTGATTGCTTTCCTTCGTAAAGCTGCTGTTGAAGCACTACAGTTTGTGCAAAGACTAAATAATGGCTACTAAAGCATTATTATTGAATTAAAGTAGGGACAGAAGTGGATGCAAACCTTCATCATGGTGGGATTTCATTATTCACAACATAAACAACAAGAACTTACGATGTGTTAAAGCAGATTTTCCATCATGTAAACCAATCAGCCACAACATTATAACCAAATATCTTCTTAATATTGTGCAGCTTCCCTCTTTTACCACCAAAAACAACACTGAAAAGTGTCCCTAATATCTTGGACACCAGACAAGAAGACTAAAACACTCAACCTGTCACAAATTAGAGCAATTGCCTGCACCTCTGGGAACAAAACACACCAAATACAAGGAAAACACACAAATTATTTCAGTTCAATGATTTAAATCTGCCTAAATGCAACCCAAATAACAATCAAACACAGAAGAATCTTGTATAAAACCCCATTAAATTAACAAATTAAAAGGCTGATACCAAACATCAACAGAAATTTCAAAAATAATCAAATGTTTCTCACTTAACAAAGCAAGAAAAAGCTGTGAGATGATCAAAATTCATAAGAGAAGAGGGGAAGCATGAAGATTTCGTAATAAAGAAGACTTACCTTCACCAAAATGCAACAAAAATCCAGATATCCACCTCACTTCAAGCAAGCCAAACAGGAACTTGAATGAACTAAAATGCAGCTCCTCTCCTGGTCCTAGTTCCTCATTATCCAGGAAATTTCCACAAAACCAAGTGACTCTTGGATCCAAATCCACTAAGTTTACTTTTATGCTCATAATTTTAAAGCACAGGTGAGCATACTCTGCTCAGGTTAAAAAAAAGAAAAAGAAAAAAGGGGCCAATCTGAGCGTTTTTCCTTTCTGCAGGTTGAAATACAATGAGTGACACCCGGTCTGAGTCCAGCCCTTGTTCTGCAACTATGTTTAGGTAATTTAAAAGTGAATTTCTGCTTGAGCTCATTTAAAACTAAACAAAATGGAGGAATGTAAAGGAAACTGGTGCAAAAACGTATTTTCTCATTTCCTTGAACTAAGAATTTCAAATCTCCTCCTTTATGTGCGTCATTATGAAACATCACACTTTCTTTTAAGCTTAAAACTTTAAAATGTGTGTTCGTTATTGTAATCAAGCACACACAATGTGAAAGTGATGTTAATGATAATCAACTTCAAAAATGATGCTGATGCCACCAATCATCAGATAATTAAAAACATGTTTAAAGAGGAAAAGCTACATTTTCTAACTCAATGTAGTTTGTTGCTTGAACTTAATTTCATTAAAAGTTTCTATAAGTGCATAAAACATGCAAACTGATGTGTTTTTGTTATTATTATTATTATTATTATTATTATTGAGTGTAAACATATTATTTAGAGAGTAATATGCCAACTCGGTGATTTATGTTGGAGTTCATTAAATATTTCATTGACAAACTGGAATTTGGACTTGAATTTAACCTTACATAGATGTTTTAATATAAACACTATAATGTTAGTGTCTTGAATGCAGCCAGCAGGTGGCATCACATCAGCGTTCCCTGTGAAGCTCTGTGAGGATTCTCAGTCTTCCAGGTCACTAAATATCCATCCATCCATTCTCTATACACCTCTTTATCCTCACTAGGGTTGGGGGAGTGCTGGAGCCTATCCCAGCTGACTCGGACGAAGGCAGGGGACACCCTGGACAGGTCACCAGTCTGTCACAGGGCTACATATACAGACACACAATCACACCTACGGGCAATTTAGAGTTATCAATTAACCTCAGCATAATTTTGGACTGTGGGAGGAAGCCAGAGTACCCGGAGAAAACCCACACATGCACAGGGAGAACATGCAAACTCCATGCAGAAAGATCTCAGGAAAGCTGGGAGGTGAACTGGGGATCTTCTTGCTGCAAAGCGAAAGTGCTAACCACTACTCCACTGTGCAGCCCCGAGATCCAGGGTAGATTAAAACACAGATTTTACTGAGTAAACTCATGAGAACTTAATTATTAACTCAAAATCAAATCCTATTCATTGTATTATTAATAAAACAGAGAAATCCTGACACATTTTTACATTCATTTCATCCACCACCGGTCTGTTCAGTTAGTTTGACTCCATTGTATAAAAAGACAAAAAGAGACTGCGGCCTCACCAGCAGATAGATAGATAGATAGATAGATAGATAGATAGATAGATAGATAGATAGATAGATAGATAGATAGATAGATAGATAGATAAGACTTAAAGAGGCACGTCATGAAGAGTCTCAGTTTTCAACCCAGCAAGAAGAAAGCAACAAACAGCTATCAACAAAAACAACTTCTCTCGTGAATTTACAAACTAGTGTTGAATTATAAATGAGCAGTCGGTTGGGAAAACTTAAATATTGAAGGACAATTCACCTTAACTGATTGTTGGAGTTAACTTAGACACTGAGATTACCATAGAAACAACAGGCAGTTGTTACCTGTGTGTAAACAGGGCTTCTTTGTACAAAGATCAATCTGTGCTCATTTGTAAAAGTCTTGGTGAGACCAGTGAGGGACAAATTATTCACAAGCTGTCCCTAATTACCTGCTGTACCTAATTATGTTTGTTAATTGTCATGCCATGTTTTGACTGTATTGAAGACACGATTTAAAATTCATGGAAAACTTCAGAGCCGTGATATAAGACTGTAAAGTGGAGGAAAAGCACCAATGTGGAACAGGAAGGAACCTGCCATGACAAACCAGCTCAGGAAAGGCCTCAGATCTGAGGAAACAATGAGCTCTGCTAAAGTAGCAACAATAAAAATGGAAGGATTACAAATGGTTAGGATTCATAGTGTGGGGACTTGTAAGTTGCAGATTGCAGGAAAAACAACTGATTGTTCATTGCAATGAGATACATTTATCACTTTCAACCCTCTTGACACCACTGTGCTTAAAAGGCTTGTTTTCTTTATTAAAAAAATCTTTAAAATACACATATTTAGAGCCAAAAACTGTAAAAAGGAAAGAATGTTTCAACTTTCAAACTGTTTGTAATAAATACCATCAGTATTGTCTGGTTTGGTAGAGAAATATGATTTATATTAATAAATAAGCTTAAAATCATATTTTATTGTAGTCACTTTATTCAAATTGTGAAATGCAAAAATTCACCAAAAATGATGTGTTTTGCACTTAATGAAAGTTGCATAAAACCAAAAAATTCAACTGAGACGCCATGACTGACTCAGGGCAGCTGTGAGCATCAACCATGTGACCAAAATCCAGACACTTTTTGAGTGAACCTTTCAATTCATTTTCAATCAGTTTTATTTACCGTTTCAAATGTGTCATCTCAAGACACTTCAATTGGAAAAGTAAAGACAAAATTATAGAGAGAAACCCAACAAATCCAAAGTTTCCTTTGGATTCCCTGTCTGAGCAAGCACTTGGCGACAGTGGGGAGGTAAAACTCCCTTTGTTCAGGAAGAACCCTCCGGCAGAACCAGGCTCAGACAGGGCGGCCATCTGCCTCGACCGGTTGGGGTGAGGGTAAAGGGGAGAGACAGTAGGATAGTAGATAGAAAACAGACAGACAAAGCACAAGAGAACAACAAACACTTCAAAGGTTGACGAGGCCAGGAACTGCAGCTCCAGAATGTGAATCCAGTCAGTTATTCGGAGTTGAGAACTTCCACTTCCATTCTCTTCCTCCCGTGTCTTCCCTTTGCAATGTGTGCAAAAGGTCTTTAGAGAAAGACAGAAACTTAGGAAAAATCGTAATTTCAAGCAGCAAACTAACGTTACCATTACCCGGATTCCATGTTGTATTGCTTCAGATGCATCTGCTGGTGGCTCTGCAGTGGTCTCAACTGGTCTGTCATTTTCATCTTCCTCCACTGTAACAGAGATATATATGTTCAATCAATTAGTCATATCTGTCGTTTAAGAAAAATTTTAAAAAGTTGACTTGAGACAAACTGTTTTTCTAATATATTTTGGCACCATCTATGCTAAAGACAAGCACGTGTCATTTCCCTTTGAATTATTTATTTTTTTGATCCAATTAGTCTACATGTTTGAAACTTAAGTTTTTTAAAAAAAAAATTATTGTTACCTTTTAAAATCCTTTTATATATTTAATGCAGCACTTTGAGATTTTGCTTAAATGAAAAGTGCATTATCAATAAGAAAATATTATTTTTATTATGATTATTAAGTCATTTTAGCTTTTTGAATTGAATTAAATTCTATGTAAGCAACTAAGTTATGTTATTTGGAGTAAGCCTTCGCTTACTGGCAGTCTGTCTGACTTACTAGAAGAAGCCTCCAGCAGAACCAGGCTCTGAGAGGACGGCCATCTGCCTCGACTGGTTGGGCTGAGGGTAGAGAAGAAAGAGATCAGGACAGTAGACAGAAAACTCAAGAGAACAATAAATCCTGAAGGTTACTGAGGTCACAAACTGTGAGTCTGAAAGTGAATCCAGTCCATTAGTGCTGCTCAGTCCATCGCATCAGACACACAGCAGCAGCAGCAGAACTTCTTCTTTATCCAAGAGAAGACGCGTTGGAAGCAGTTCTTCTTCTTCTTTGCCTTGCTCTGCTCCTTCTCACTGTCCTCATCATCTTCATGATGGACACTGGCCTCAGTGTCTTTATCATCACCACTGTCCTTTATGTCCTCAGCATCTTCATGATTGACACTGGCCTCAGTGTCTTCATCATCACTATCCTTGGAGTCCTCACACTCATTGATCTCCTGTTTGACAGGTTTCTTATTGTCTTCACTGTTCTTCCTGTCCTGGATGTTCTCAGGATAACCATCCTTTTCCTTCTCAGCCTTGATGTTTTCTCTGTTCTTTTCCTCAAGGTCACTGTCCTCATCAGGCAAGCCTGTCAAGTTACTTCTGGTTTCAGGGTCTGCAGGCTTAACCATGATGGACATGCTGGTGGAGGGTTTAGGTTCATCACTAAAAAAAGGAAACATGCACTGTTGAGTTTACAAGCAAACAATGTAAACATGGAAATCAGCAAAAGTCCATATCAGTCTTTTGTCACCTGCTGGGCTGCTAATGTCTCACATCCTGTGTACAAAGTAAATAGAAACACACTTACCAACTGCTGGTGGGGGAGCTGCTGTTGAGGTAGCTTCTGGTGATAAAGGGATGGTTGAGGATACCACTGGGGGTGATTCTGTCCTTCTCATCCCACTGAAGCATCGCCTCCAACAGCTCGATGCACTCCCTCCTTTCATCAGCCTCTACTGGGTTATCCGTCTCAGAGCATACCTGGTGCAGAAAACATTTTGAAAGTCCAACAGTGGTCAAATCACCTTCCACCGTGAAATGTGAATACAATAAATGAGTGTGTCTTTTCAGCAACTAGTTGCTGCTTCCAAAACTACCTACCGTTTTCATTTCATCCAGAGAAGGGAATCTGTGGCTTGCAGAGTTTATATGGAAGATAAATGCCCCAAAATACTCTCTCTGTGTCTGAAAGAAGAAAACAGTGATGCTTACTAAAGTCTTCATCTTACTGAGGGAGTAAAGGTCAGAGAAAAAAAAAATCACAGTTGGAGTATTGTACCTTCAGCCGCCACAAACCACTTGGCATTTTCTTAAAAAAGCATCGTGATCTCCGGCCAGCTTGGATGAGATGTTGCGGCGGCAGACCCAGCAGACAGATCATTTGTTGGAGCTGCAGACAAAACACAACACCACGTTAGACCTGAAGCTATTCCTGTGACAGCTTCTAATGTGTTTCAGCTACAGTAATTTACTCACTATGCTGTAGTTTGTGTTTGCCATGAAGAGAGGAGTATGAGCCACCATCCTGGCCATCACGCAGGCCAACGACCAAACGTCAATGGCCTCTGAAAACGGCAGGCCCAGGAAGATTTCTGGAGCTCTGAATGTGGAAAAAACATCAAATGAAGATGTGACGCAGTGGAGAGTAAGGAGACAGCACTGAACTAAAGATGTCTCAAAACTTATCAGCATTTCATACCTATTTGGCGGTGTTTGGAGAAGCATTCCTGCTCTGGGTTCGGACGTGTGCATGGCCAAACCAAAATCTATGAGTTTGACCCTGAGGGGCTGCTTCACATGATCCACCATCATGATGTTATTCGTCTTCACATCAGCGTGGATTATGCCAGCATTCTTTGTTGTATTCAGAGCTACAGCCAGCTGTAAGTAACAACAGAATATTTATCAAGAGTTTGTTCAAGAAGTCTGTCATATGACAAAAGTAGAAGTTGTAGAGGTTCCTGAACCACTGACGCTGATTATAGCACCACTGTAGGAGATAAATATAAGGAGACAATAGAAGGTCACACCTGCTGAATAACTGTACGGACGTGTTCCAGTCGCATTGGCTGTGATAAACTTCGCACATATTGCAGCAGGGTGATGTCCAATTTTTCCAACACCAGGAGCCGCGTGTTTTCTATGAAGACATCTCCTTTGCACTCAATGATGTTGGAATCATCCGAGTTGTGGCGCTTGAGCTCTTTCAAGATTTCCGCCTGTGGAGACAGAATATGTTTGCTGAGCGGCATAGTCCAAGCAGTTCTTCTCAACAACTATAAAGTATACTGACAGTCAATAGAAACTTTGAGGTAGAAATGTACGCAGAATTCTACTTGTAGGGGGGTTGTAATTATTCATTGTGGATTTACTGATGATCTAGTGCCCTGGTAGTTGAGATCATGATGAGTTGTCATTTTGCATGATTCATTGCACATGGGTTGGTCACTTTGCAAAAGTGAACCAAATACACACCAAGCAATACTCAGTGAGTATCTGCACAATTTGAGAATGGGGTTTGAAGGCCTATATAAAGGCCCAAAAAAGGCCACCATTGTTAGTCCAGTGAACAGCATCATGCCGCGTCTATCACATGAACAACGTCTCCGGGCACTGGGTATGGTGGAGGCCGCTTTGAGCTACAGTGATGTAGCCAGGCGTATGGGCTGTTCCCAACCCGCAATCAGAAGCCTGGTCCAAAGCATGCGCCGACGGATCGCTGCCTGCATCCAAGCAAATGGAGGCCATACTCGGTATTGACTGTTGTGACTTTGTGTTTGGCAGGTGCCGTTTTCTTTTGTCAAATTCTTTATTTTGAAATCATTCTTGAAACTTTAGATTTTTGTTTCTGTATGCCAATATGCTAAACAAATGATTCATATGAAGAAAATCCAGTTTCGGGCTTCAAAATACAAATTATGTAGAAAAATATGGTCTCAGAGTTTTTAATGACTGTCAGTGTACATAGCATGACCAGTAACACTACTGAGAGTCTTGTGGTGGTACTACCTCTGTTTAAAAAAATGTTTTTTTGTGTAACTGTTTAGCTAAAAGAATACATTTTGCACCACTCCTTGCAACGGTTATCCCACCCAAATAGTATGTTGACTTCATTCCGCTCAAAAGGCTATTTTCTGTTCAACTATATATAGTTTTAAAGGTATATTCTACCAACTATACAACTTTCTGAAAGTCAGTTAAAATCAGTGTCCTACCTCGTGGTCCAGCTCGTACATTTCAGACACCTTTATACCCACGTGCTCTCCGGTTTCTTCTTTCATGCATTCCATTACTAATCCAAAGCCGCCTTTTCCCAGGACTCTCACAAACGTGTATCCTTTTGGGACTGGGACCCATGACGGCTTTTTGGTCCTCTCAGGGGGAGATGATGAGAGTAAACGTTCAAGGCACATTTTTATCTTGTTACAGAAGACTGAAAGGGAAACAGACACAAAAGAAAGCCATAATCTATGGATGTCCTGTTAAACCGTTGGTAATCTACCACACTGCTGTGATCTCAGTTTTCAATCAAATTTGTTAAATCTTGAACCAGTTATCACAAAACAACAGCAGTGAGTGTTACAACCTGTTCTGAATTGTGCTATAAGACATATTGGACAGTACTGTAGCAAAATTACATGGATGCTTCCTCAGAAACTCCAAAGTGTTTACTTCATTAAACAGAAGAGTGGAGTTACTTACTTCACAAAAGTTTGCTTATCTGGATTTTGTTGAAATGTGGATGTCTCCGAGTTTGGTGTTAAGCTGATCTCACTAAACTACTCAAACTAATAAATAACTGAACAAAATAAGATGAAAGGCTAATTCCACTCTGAGTGTGTTTGGCAGGAATTCTAGAATGCATTTAAAAACAATCAGAAAGCATTGTATATTTTTGAATATGTCATGTTAAATTACAAAAACTGGCACTGCTTTTCTCATCTGTCTGCACTTAATAACCTATAATGACATGCTCTGATTAATGTTATTATAAACTGCTGAAATCTCAAATTTGTTTGAATATTTTCTGCTCAACCATGTCTCATTTGCATGATTTTTTATAGCACAAAATATGGATATTTAAACCTGTATTTGTGTTTATTTTTCATTGATATCAAATACTTTCAGATAAATAAGAAACATAAAATGTTTAAATGACAGTATCTCAGGAACTAAAACAGATAAAAGCTGAATTTTTCATTATTATTTCTCATCTACTACAGGACAAGTAGACGAAATAATCTCTGATTATAGTTGAATTGAAATATGAAAAACAATTGAAGCTGTTCAGGAAAGTCCCATCTTTGAGCACACATTACCCCAAAAAAATATTCGACCAATGATGCTTTCTAGTTGCATGCCAGGATATTACAAAACAAACAGAATAATGTTTTAACATTAAATGCTTGTTCACAAAAATGAAAACGAAAATGTGACGAACTTCAGTAACTGATTGAGCAGATAGGACAAGTTGTACCACAAAAAAGAAAAATATTGCTGGATAGTGCAATCCCATTTCATTTTTGTATCCCATGTTGTAACTTGGAGAAACAGAGCGAACTGTTACCTTACTTATTACACTTATTGAATTAATTTACTTAGTGGAAGAGAATTTACCTGAAGTCTTGCTCACATCAACACATCAGATTATCATTAAATACTCCAATATGAATATTTGCCAGTAGAAAAATCCTGCTATTCCAACATATCTATGCATTTGGTCATGGTTATTCCAAGTTTGGGGCTTGAAAACCAAACTTTTTATCAACAAAAAAGTGTTTTTTCTGCACTTTACAGGAGTAGTGGTTGGTTTTAATTATCCAGTTATGACCAAACCTGAACACATCACTTACCTACCACACTGTTGAAACCTTAGTTTTTCATAAAAATATGTTAATAACTGTAACCAACTACAAGACAACAACAAAACTGAGTTCCTCACCTCAAAAATGCTTGCTGATTTTGTTGAAAGGTTGACGTCGTTGAGTTTAATCTCAATGTCCTGCTAGTTTCAATGTAGTCCTGTTGTCCTGCTGAAATCTGTAAGACACTGGTTCAGAACTGCCTGCACACTGAGATTTAAATGATGCAAGAATTCTAGAATGTCTAATTCTGAACTATTTTTTAGAGGTGTTCATTCTGAATAGAAACCATTGCATATCTTGACAACGGTACATCAGATTAGGTTCAGACTTGGTGGGAGTATTGCAGAGGTACTGAGGAAGTGCAGTGTGGAGTTTGAAGCAGATTAAATGAACAGCGGTTGTTTTTTGGGCTCCTTAACTTACAACAAAGTCAAGGTTGTTACATTCTGACAGCCCTGTTTAAATGTAAACAAACCCAATGAAGCAAAAGAGAAATGTTGTTATTGTTTAAACTTTTTAACTGCCATTGTTATAATCCAAGGGCTGCACAGTGGAGTAGTGGTTAGCACTTTCACCTTGCAGCAAGAAGATCCCCGGTTCAAATCCTGGCCTGAGCCTGGGATCTTTCTGCATGGAGTTTGCATGTTCTCCCTGTGCATGTGTGGGTTTTCTCCGGGTACTCCGGCTTCCTCCCACAGTCCAAAAATATGCTGAGGTTAATTGATAACTCTAAATTGCCCGTAGGTGTGAATGCAAGTGTGATTGTGTGTCTGTATATGTAGCCCTGTGACAGACTGGCGACCTGTCCAGGGTGTCCCCTGCCTAGGCTCCAGCACCCCCCACGACCCTAGTGAGGATAAAGTCTATAGAGAATGGATGGATGGATGTTGCAATCCAGCCTCTAGGGGTTGGCTGGATGCAACAAAAAACAGACATTATTGGCCAAGGTGAAGGGATTTATTGCTTAGTGGTGAATGGAACATAAAAGTGGTAACAATGAACACAAAACTGGTGAGTGTTGCTAAATCAAAGAACAGAATAAAACCAAATGAAGGCTGCCCACATCTGTGGCATTGTGCTGTGTGATAAAACTGCACCTTTCAGAGTGGCCTTTTATTGTGGGCAGTCTAAGGCACACCTGTGCACTAATCATGGTGTCTAATCAGCATCTTGATATGGCACACCTGTGAGGTGGGATGGATTATCTCAGCAAAGGAGAAGTGCTCACTATCACAGATTTAGACAGATTTGGGAACAATATTTGAGAGAAATGGTGATATTGTGTATGTGGAAAAAGTTTTAGATGTTTGAGTTCATCTCATAAAAAATGGGAGCAAAAACAAAAGTGTTGCGTTTATGTTTTTGTTGAGTGTATATGAATGTGTCTGATAGGTTTTAGGCTGTATTTGCTGTTTAATAATTCTATTTTTTATTTTCATTTTATAATTCATCATTTATTTATTTTTGCTATGGTCCGCAAAGGCCTCCATCACAGCCAAATTAACATCCTGTCGCTTTTGTTGATTTTTCACCGGCAAAAAAATAAACATTATCTTACAATCCATCAATGTCTCTTTTGAAAAAAAAAAACAACAACCGGAAGTTCCGGTTCGCGGTTGTTGTTGTTGTCGCCCCTCATTGAGTCTAACTTGACTCCTCGTTTCTTGTTTCGGGTTTGTGCACGTGTTGCTCGATTCATTGAACATTTCGGAGGATTAAACGCCGCTTTTCTTTTCTTTTCAGACCCGTTCTTGTCTCTGTGTGTAAATACGGTTTCATTCATTCATTCATTCATTCATTCATTCATTCATTCATTCATTCAGCTTTATTAAGGACACAAAGATGGTCCATAGATTTAAAAAACAAACAAACCATGAGATGTGAAATATATACAGGTAAATAAAACGAGAATAAGAAATAAGATGGGGTAAAAATAAAGCTACCACGCTTTTAAACGGCATACAGACAAAGGCCCCATTGCTGCCACATTTTTGATGTGAATCTGGCTGAACTTACCCTGGGACAAGCCAAGGATTGAACAATGCAGTTTTGATGACCCAGAAGATGACACATAAATGAAAATGTACAATGTCTCACATTAGCTGCACAGGATCTGACATTGCAATAGGCAAACATCTCACTAGCACAGCTGTGTCTTGGGATTTTCAGCAACAATTGTAAGGAGTCATTATATGCCACTTGTAATGACTGCAGGCTCTTTTTCTTGTATCTGCACCAAAGCTGTGCAGTGTACAGAGGAGCACAGAAAGATCGAAAAAGCGTACATTTAACATGTGGAGAGCACATATAAAACCTGCGGGCCAGAACATTTGCCTGGCCATAAAGCTTACATCTCTGCCTGTGGGTATCTCGATCATCTGATAGGTCACTTGTGATGTAATGTCCAAGGTATTTTACCTCATCAGTTATATGAAGTGCATTACCACTGAGATAGAAATCAGGAAAAGACATGTGTTTATCATGTTTTGTTCTTACAATCATCATTTGACTTTTTAAAGCATTATACTTTATGTCATACTCAGTCCCATATGAAGAGCATATATTTAAGAGCTTCTGCATACTCGCACTATAAGGGCTGATCAGGACTAAGTCATCAGCATACATCAGGTGGTTACAACCATTTAACTGCACAGACAGATCATCCATATAGACATTGAACAAAAGCGGGGACAGAATACCTCCCTGACGAACACCATTACTCACTTTAAATGAGTTTGAGATGGAATCCCCCCATTTTACCCTCATAGTCTGGTAGGAATACCAGAAAATTAGTATTCTAATCAAATATCCAGGAACCCCTCTTTGTGCAAGTTTCATAAACAGCTTATCGTGATTGATCCTGTCAAATGCTTTGGAGGCATCCAAAAAGCATGTAAATATTGTGGATCCTGCGGTATTGTATTTATCTATTACTTCTTTCAAAGCATAAATGCACATGTCAGCTAAAGTTTGATCTCAAGTAGAGGGCCACAAAATATCGTCCCACGGGCCGCAGTTGGCCCGCGGGCCGCGAGTTTGAGACCCATGATTTAAAGCATTATTATTATTATTATTATTATTATTATTATTATTATTATTATTATTATTTTATGACTGGAGCGGCCCAACAGTAAAGCGGCCCACCGGGGATATCCCCGGTGTTCCCGATTACCCAGCACTCCATTGGGCATGACCATAGTCAATCTTCATATTTACAATGGAGGCATGACCATCTACAGTGCTCACACAGTGGTCAAGCCATGATGTAGTGTGCCAAGCATCACTCACATAAGTGTAGCTATTAATTGGAAGCATCGCCTGGCTGGACAAAATCAAACCACTATCATGACAGAACTGCTTCAAATGATTGCCAAACATGGATCTAGTGTCAGAAATGTCGGTATTCATATCCCCAATTATATATATGTGTGAGCAGTCCATATCTTGCACAATCATGTGCAGAAAGGCTAATCTGTTTATGTACTCATCTTCATTCTCAGTACATTCATAGGGCACGTAAATGTAACCCACAGGGTCTGCACGTCTGCTATATTTGGCGCCATAGGCGTCAGTTTAGGGGGGACGGTGGGGATGTGTCCCCCCCCCCCCACACTTTTTGTCAGGGGTCATTTTGTCTCCACCCCATTGAAATTCTTCACATGTAAGCTGTTGTAACCCCAGTTATTTTCAGCAGTATAGAAAATCCCGACGCTCCTGAACGCACCATCCGCACTCCGACCCAGGGTGTGCAGTTCCATCTGACAATGCCTGTGGTGAGTTTGAAAACCTGTTTGCTTGTTTAACCCTGTGATTATCATATTTAATAAATATATGCAAGGGGGGCGGTTGTTTTGTTTTGACGAGTGGACAACTACACTGAACACACTATCATACCAAATTTACTAATGGTACAACTGGCCATGAGTAAAACGCTCTGTCAGGAAAATGTGCATTATTCCTGATATAATAATACCAAATCCAGTTAGAATATGGGATGCCAGATGAATTTCAGCACTTTTGGAACAACATTTTGAAGCTGTTCGGCCTTATCTTAGCAATACCTCAGTCGGGATGGAGCGGAGCTGACGTTAATTATCACTAATAATTATCATCCCTGGGATAGCACCACATGGTGCTACTGAAACTAAAGAAGCTACTCTTTGTATAAAGTCACCTGCTTTGGCAGATCTTTGTTTATTTCTGTTGAACTCTGCTTCTAGACAAATAAAATAATGGAAAAACACACCTGAGATTGATGGTTTTCTGTGTTTCGCGTACCTTGAATGTTCAATAATGTCTGTACTTGTGTCAATGGTAAGGTCACCATTTTAATATATTTCTTTAATGGTGCCAGAGCATTTTAACCATGGCAAAAATGTAAATGTTTATATTTGGTATGTTAGCATGTTGAGTCTAAAGATATTTGAGGACATCTAGTGGCGATTATTAAGGATTACCAGATTGTTTTGATTTGCCTCAGTGAAAGCCAGAACGTGGTTGTATGGATGGACAGAGTTTTGATAAAATGGCTCCTAAGGCCAAAATGTTTCAGTTGTCATTTATTAACTAAAGTTGTTGATGACAGTAATGGTAGTCAAATTGGTCCTGCTAGCTAAACCAGAAGGTATACTCCGTTATATTCATGGAGTTATTGTACAGTAACTGTACAAATATCAGTGCTATTGCTGTTAGATGGCACTTACGTTGCATTTCTGCGTTGTGAAAAAAGCTCTGATGTCGGTTGCTTTTCTTTTTGACATGTTCATTGGGTATTTGCTGAGATTTTATTAATGAAAGAAGGCAAAAGAATGAATGGCCGCACACCGGTTGTTTAGGAGGCGGCAAACACAACGTAGCAAGATCGAACTCTTCCAAGAAACGCCTCAGAAGAAGAGGAGGTCATGACCCGGATTATCCATCCATGGCGGAATTTCACTTGAATTAATAAAGAAAGTAATCATAATTATAATAGTAAATGTTTCCAGTCTACAAACAAGAAAGGTAATAAAATAAGGCTTCATATTGTGATATTTTCTTCTTCCGCTGCTTATTTACTGGGTTTTTGCTACAGTTTGAGTTGAGTTTGAGTCATGAGACAGATTTATCGTGGTGGCTTTTTTGGAGAGCTGGCTATCTGTGTTTTTGTAATTTTTCCTTTTACTCCTTGAGTTGCTTTGTACTAAAACTGTTTGATTTGAGTGGGAATGGCTGGTTAGGCTTGAAGTCAATATTCTCCCGGTCACGGATATACGATGCGGTTTGAATGGGTTGTCATGGTAACAGCTTGTGCGCCGATGTTACTCCAGCTATGGTCCTCAGTGACCCCTGGTTTATTCTTTTGTATTCAAAATGGCTTAACCTTTACCTTATTTGCGATGAAGAGAGTTGAGTGGGGGCTGCTCAGCGGCGTAGTGGTTAGCACTTTCGCCTTGCAGCAAGAAGATCTCGGTTCAAATCCTGGCCTGGGCCTGGGATCTTTCTGCATGGAGTTTGCATGTTCTCCCTGAGCATGTGTGGGTTTCCTCCGGACACTCCGGCTTCCTCCCACAGTCCAAAAATATGCTTAAGATGGGGAGTTTATCCATCTGAATGAACTTTGTCCTGACGGCTGCTCGGTGTTTGGGACGCCCCGCCCTTCCCGTGGTGGAGGCCTTGCTGTGGTCTACAGGGACAGCTTCTTTTGTAAAGTTATGGATTCTCAAACTTTCCCCTCTTTTGAATCACAGTTGCTAAAAGTTGGGTCTTCAAATCCATTTTATTGTGTCTTGGTTTATCGCCCACCTGGCTATGCTTCTAACTTCTTAAATGAGTTTTGTGTATTTTTAACTACAATTATAAAATTGGAGAAGGTTTTAATTCTTGGAGATTTTAACATCCATATTGATGACAGCAAATGTCGCCAAGCAGAGAAATTTTTAACAATGATTGAAACTTTTAATTTTGACCATCATGTCTCTGGACCAACGCATAAGGAGGGCCATACTTTAGACTTAGTGTTTTCACTTGGCCTAAATATTGAAAATCTCTGTGTTGAGGATGTTCACATGAGTGATCATAGTTTTATTTCTTTTCAGTTGATTCTTACTCCTGAGCCTGTACCTCCCAAGATGAGAATAAGGAGGCGGCTCATTACTGGAAATACTGCAGATAGTTTTTCTGCTTTGTTTGATTCTAATTTGCTCCTGAACTATCACGATGTAGATAGTCTCACTCTCGGCTTTAACAGATACTGCGAATCCATTTTGGACCAGGTTGCACCCTTTAGATCTAATTTGGTGTCCAAAAAACCCGTATGCCCCTGGATAAATGATTCTGTTCGCGAAATGAAAAGACTTTGCAGAAAAACAGAGCGTCTTTGGAAATCCTCTCGACTTGAGGTTCATAGATTACACCTCAGGGGTCTTTTGTCTTCTTTGAACAACATGATAACTGAGGCCAGATCTGATTATTTTCGGAAGCTGATTACTGTTAATAAGAAAAGGCCACAAGTTTTGTTTGACACGATCAACTCTATTGTATCCCCGGCTGCTCCGATTACACCTGTGTTCTGTAAGGCAGATTGTGATAATTTTTTAACATTCTTTACCGGCAAAATCCAGGTTATCAGGGACAAAATCCAAATGTCATCCTTTACGTATCCTGCTGTTACTGAGCATGTAACATTTAAGTGGTCCTCCTTTAAGCTGGTATCCCAGGATGACATTTTAGCTTTTGTATCCAAAATGAAGCCTTCGTTTTGTTCTTTTGATACCTTGCCGTGTAAACTTTTTTTAAATTTGTTTGATGTGATTGGTCCATGGATTACTAAATTGACAAATATGTCCCTTTCCAGTGGTGTTTTTCCTTCTTGCTTTAAGCATGCAATTGTCGAACCTCTTCTGAAGAAAACCAATCTAGATCCGGGGGAGCCAAAAAATTATAGGCCAATATCCAAACTGCCGTTCATGTCCAAAGTTCTTGAGAAGGTTGTTTGTGAGCAACTTATGTCCTTTCTTGGGAAAAATTATATTTACGACACTTTTCAATCAGGTTTCCGCAAACAACACTCGACGGAGACAGCATTGTTAAAAGTGTCTAGTGACATTTTGATGTCTGCGGACCATGGCAAATGTACTGTTTGGGTGTTGTTAGATCTTTCTTCAGCTTTTGACACAGTAGACCATGACACCCTGTTAACTCGACTTCGTGATTTTGTTGGCCTTTCAGGATCGGTCCTGGCCTGGTTTTCCTCGTATCTGTCAGGCAGGAGTTTTAGTGTCCTTGCAAATCAGTTCCAGTCTGTTTCTACTGACCTTCGGTGTGGAGTGCCCCAGGGCTCTGTTTTGGGCCCAATTTTGTTTTCTCTATACCTCCTCCCTTTGGGAATGTTAATTCAAAAGTTCAGCGACGTTTCATATCATTTGTTTGCTGACGATATCCAGCTTTACTGTTCCTTTAAAGTTTCTGAGATTCATAAATTGAACTCATTATTAACTTGTCTTTCCGAAATTAAAAAATGGCTGGGCGCAAATTGTTTGAGTCTTAATGACGAGAAAACTGAAACATTGGTGTTGGCTCCTGATGATGCCATTGCAGGGATCAATCAGTACCTATCTAATTTTAATTTGTCAGGAAAATCGAGTTTCCGGAATCTTGGTGTTATCTTCGACAAAGACATGTCTTTAGAACACCACTCAAAGCAGCTGACAAGAAATTGCTTCTTCCAATTGAGGAAAATCTCTAAACTTAGACCAATGGTATCTAAAAATGACCTTGAGTTGATAATTCATGCTTTTGTTTCTTCTCGTTTGGACTACTGCAACAGTCTGTTTTCATGTCTTGACAAAAATGAGCTTTCTCGTCTACAGCATGTTCAAAATGCTGCAGCAAGGTTATTGACTCGTACAAATAGGCGAACTCATATTACCCCAGTCTTAAAAATCTTCATTGGCTTCCAATCCAGTATCGCGTTTATTTTAAAATTTTGGTGTTAACTTTTAGAGCCCTCCATGATCAGGCTCCTGTCTATATCAGAGATCTTGTGCGTCCTTACGTTCCCTCCCGGACGCTGAGATCATCTGATCAAATTCTTATTGCGGCTCCTCGAACCAAGTTTAAAACTCGCGGTGGTCGTTCTTTCCAGGCTGTTGCTCCACAGCTCTGGAATGCTCTTCCACTATCCTTGCGTTGTCTTGATTCCGTGGAGGCTTTTAAGCGTAATCTTAAAACCCACCTGTTTCTCCAAGCATTTTAGACTCACCTGATATGTGACTGTTTATGATCACCATTCTTATTGTTTTAAGTTATACTTGTTATTTGAGTTTCTATTGTGTTTTCTTTTCTTTTATGCTGTTTTTTGTGAAGCACTTTGTGACTGTATTTGTCTGTGAAAGGTGCTATATAAATAAATTTTACTTACTTACTTACTTACTTACTTACTTAATTGCTTACTCTAAATTGCCCGTAGGTGTGAATGCGAGTGTGATTGTTCGTCTGTGTATGCAGCCCTGTGACAGACTGGCGACCTGTCCAGGGTGTCTCCTGCCTTCGCCCGAGTCAGCTGGGATAGACTCCGGCACCCCCCGCGACCCTAGTGAGGATAAAGCGGTATATAGAGAATGGATGGATGGATGGATGGATGGATGGAGAGTTGAGTGGTTGGTTTATGTGCTGTCCTTAAGCTGTAAATCCTGTTGAGATGTAGGTGGTCTATTTGACATGCTGATTTCAACATCGTTAGGGGTTCGTAATTCATGTAAAAGTGTCGGCACAGCTCTCAAGCGGGTTTTATTCAATACATGACAATTACTTAAAACATGAAATAACTCTTAAGCATTTTATAGTAGCATACCAAAAGCAACATCAGTTACAGTCATCATCCCAAGCACGTCTCAAAAGTCACTTTTGCCAGTCTCCATCCCCCCCACTTTTAAAAACAAACTGACGCCCTTGCAAAAGTACTATTTCTAGAAATAACAGTATTGCACATATCACTGGTATTGCATGAGTATTCCAGGACTAGAGCTAGAAATAATGAGAGAGGTATTTATATTGCACAGATGTACACTGTTCAAGCTTTGGGTTCACTTAGAAATGTCCTTATTTTTGAAAGAAAAGCTTTTTTTTCCCAATAAAGATAACATTAATGTAGGAGCCTAAATGCAGTTTATTTTATGTTGGACATCGACTTTCAGTGATTTAGAAGTTAAGAAATACACAACTCATAATTTCAGTAAGATAATAAGTTAATTGTTAAAATGTCTTATAATGACAGAATGATTGATTGAGTTAAGCTAAAAACGTTTAAAAATCTCATTCATATTACATTTGTGGCTTTTTGGAGCAAGTTGTTGTCAATCAAGTTGTTGATAATCTTATCTGTTTGTGGTTGCACTACTTTATTTTGGTAGATTCATAACGTGAGATTAGAGTTTGGGCCAGGTGGTCACACCCACAGCAGTTCAGTCAGGCTAAAGGAGAGTGGAGCCACACAGTTTTTTGACCTCTCTTTTGTGGATCGATTCCTGCTTTTACTAACTGTGGAAATAATTTTGTACTACATTTTTGTTCTAAGTAAACCTTTAAACGATTCTAGTCGTTCTGTGGATTTTTTCGTTGTGGATTAGTAGGAGTGGAATCGTTGAGCGTCAAGCTAACGGCTACATTCATTAGGAACTACAATTAAATAAATCAAAAATACAGTCTAGACGTTGTTAATAATGTGGTAAATGACTGTTCTAGCTGGAAACAGATGATTTTTACTGGAATATCTCCATAGGGGTACAGAGGAACATTTCAGTAACCATCACTCCTGTGTTTTAATGCTACATTGTGATAGCTAATGGTGTTGAAAGGCTAATTAATGATTAGAAAACCTTTGTGCAGTTATGTTAGCACATGAAAAAAAGTCATGGGAAACATGAAATTGCCTGGGTGACCCCGGACATTTTGAATGATAGTGTATATAGTTCTGCATCACTGGAACCCTTTTAGCTCCATATATACATTTAAATAAACAGTCATGATTTAGATCCACCTTTCAAAATAGAAAAGCATTTCTGCCTGTATGTGTGTTGCAAAAAAAACTTATTTCCAGCTGTTTCATTGAATTATTTAGCCTTTTAAAACCCTTAAACTGTGTTGTTTTGTGACATCATTGTGATCAAATGAAGCTAAGTTCTTCGTGTTTTTACTCTTTGACTTTTTTGCTCGGCTTTTTATACACATCCATTTAGATGTCTGTTGTGTTTTTGTCCATGATTGTAACTCAATATTATATTGTATTGTTATGTTTGTCTAGTACGTGTTCCTCAGTTCTGTTTGTCAGTGACTCAGTGTTTTTTGTTGTGTTATTTGAGGACAGGTCTCTCTTGAGAATGAGACCCCCTGTCTCAGTGAGATTACCTGTATATAAAAAAGCAATAAAAAAATAATGCCACTGACAAATATAGAACATTATCTCACTTCTTCTAGAAACCTTTTGCTTTAAAATGATCTGCAAACCAAACTTTCTCGTGTCTCACTGCTCTCCTGTCTCATAATTGGCTTCCTCACTTTTTACAAGCACCTGTAGGTGAAACAAACACACACTCCGGATCTTCATACACACAGATGTATGTTCATGCATCCGCACCATGTAAAAGCTGCTGCAGACAAACACATTCTCATGCGCGTTCAGGTGTATACAAACACACAGCGAGCTACTGCAGGAGTGTGAACACACCTCCATCGGTAACGAGAACGTTCTCACACCTGATCTGATAGAAGTCACCTGCTGAAACACTCACAGATGTCATCAGAGACGAGTCGAGGCTCTTTGTTACTTTCACTTCTTCTGTTTTGAACCCTGATGAATCCAATTCCAGTTCAGTTGGGTCTAATTGGGGTCTGAGCTGAGGTTCTTCCTCCAGAACTCAATGGTGAATGAAAACAGTCAATTCATAAATGTTTTGTTGTTTTTAGCTTTTCACAGAGAGGTCAGCTTACAAACCCTGAAGAGATTAACTTAAGAAGAACGCAGATAAATGGAGGAAATTTAAACATGTATTCTGTAAATTTACATTTCAAATTTTAACTAAACATTTTAAATTACAAAACTTGAAAAAAGATTAAATTTTAACTCTTAAACATATACATGCTCTGATATTTTTGTGGGAAGTAAGACATCTTAAACCTCATTATATCAATAAGTAAATTGCTCTAATTTTATTTTAATTAAATTAAATGTATTACTTAACTTCCAGCGTAATTTTGTCCTTCAGTCAATTTAATTGCATTTTTCAAAATAAAAAAAATAAAAATGATTGAATAGTAAAAATACAAACTCTTAAAATTGTACATTTTTGGATATTTTTTATGGGAAGCAAGACATCTTAATAACTAATTTAAAGTGGTTGTTTATTCAGGACCAAAAAAAGTACATTGCTGTTAGTTAGTTCAATTTATTTTTTATTTATTTCATTTTTTTGGCTTAATTTTGCTCTTTATATGATTTAATTTCAATGTTTAAATTAAAAGATAAATAATTAAATTTTAATTTAATTTTATTTTTTTAGTAAATTTTACCCTTCCGCTGTTTAGATTTCAATTTCTAAAATAAAAATCAAAAATGCATATATTTTTATGTATTTTCTTTACATTTTCATGGGAAGTAAGACATTTTAATAATCCATTTAAAACCACATGATTAAAACTAATTAATTCAGGACTAAGCTAATAAGTAAATTGCTGCTGGTCTAGTTTATTTTTATTTTTTTGGACTTTATTACTTATTTTTCATGCTTAATTTTTTAAAAAAAAGCACTCAACCACATTCTGCCCCTGAAATTGAAATTGCTCCACAGTTGATCAAGTTGCTATAATGAGCTGAGAGCAGTCGCTTAACAATTCACACTGAAGCGTTTTAGCTTCTTTCACCTCATTTTTTTGGTTGTGCAGCAAATATCACAACTATCACAGCTGTCATCAATGGAATTTATCACAATTTGAGGCTGCAGCAACAAAACTCCAATAAACCAACTTTAAATCACCTGATAAACAGCAGCACAACGTTTAGGAGCCACATTATTCCCTCATTATTTGGATTTGGTGACAAAAAACGATGCTAAAAGGTAAAAAATTATGAGAAGCAAAGCAACTCTGAGAGAGACAGATGTTTTTATGACTCGGCTGATCTCTGTGCACAGTGCTCTTTAAATCCATGGCGTGGTTACAGAAACTTTAAACTTTGTTATTATAATGAAGGATGGAAGTGAAAAGCTGCATATTCATGGCCCTGCATCTGACTGCTGCAAGTGTTGCCATCAAGTCCTGCGTCTCAGTGTGTCTGATAGAAACTTTAATAGCTACCAGCGTGAGACACTGATCAGCCAAGCACATCAGCATAGTGAGATCCAATATGTCACCGCCATGCAGCGCTACATAAAGTGTGTGTGAGTGTGTGTGAGAGGAAGGCTGCTGCATGCGTGCCTTGTTAGCGCGGGGCGTAACAGTGGAAGTGATGGCAGTAATTTGGGAATGACAAAGGAGCTCTTACTGTGAGCTATATGAAGACATGTGAGATGAGGGCGGCTCCTGCAACATGTTACATCCAACCGTGTGTGTGTGTGTGTGTGTGTGTGTGTGTGTGTGTGTGTGTGTGTGTGTGTGTGTGTGTGTGTGTGTGTGTGTGTGTGTGTGTGTGTGTGTGTGTGTCTGTGTGAGAGAGAGTGCGCATTTTTGGCAAATTAATCCCACACAACACATCGAGCACATGTTCAACATCAGTCCCAAAAAATATCTAAATTAGCATATGGTAACAACTGAATGTAAGATAATTTCTATGCTGCTTTATTCTTTACAAACAGCTGAATAAATTTTGTACAATTTAAATGCACTTGCAGTTGTTAATTGTTGCTATTTATATTTTAGAAGAAAGTCAGATATTTTGAATTTAATGTAAATAGGTATATTGTTGTTGTTTTCTATTTAAATTAAATTATTATTATTATTTTTTGCTTTTTGGGTGGGTGTGAGTTAATTTTGCTCTTCAGCCAATTGAATTAAAATTCTGAAAAATAATTTTAAAAATTCTGTGCCACTTTATTCTTAAGTAATTGGTTGATTGGATAAATGAAGTGTATTATATTAATACACTTGCCAACAAAATGTAATTTTTAGCTGTAAATTGTTCCTAATTATATTTTAGGGGAAAGCACTGAAATAAATAAAATTGTTGTTGTTTTCTAGTTTATTAAATTAAATAACATTTTATTATACTTTATTTTATTTACTTATATTCTAGCTTAATTATCAGTAAACTGGATTTAAAATAAAAATAATGAACATTGAAAATTTACAGTATTTGAACTATTTTTAGATTTGAACAGCTAACTTTTATTTTTCATAACATTACTAGGATTTAGTTCAATTTCAAGATTCTGGCAAATGAGTGGAAATCAAGCAAACAGTATTTGTCTTTTTAAGTTAAAAGAGCAAGATATCAAATTATGTTTTAATTTTTGATATTAGTAGATTGAAACTGAATTGTACCCTCTCCGAATGAATGCTAGAAATAGTAATTTATACGTATATTACTTCACCTTTGACTAGAATACTTTGAATTTCTGTTGTGTCGATACGGCGATCTTAAAGTGAAGTGCATTTTTGAAGAGTTGGGCCGAATTCCTCAAAGAATATACTTGAAAGGAGGCTGTATTTCATTGAACTCACTTTTAATGCTTTTAAACGGTAGCTCTGCTGTCGAGTAGCTGACGTTTGATTTCTTTTTCAAAAACAGTGTCTTGTTATTGCACTCATTCCCATCCAACTTTGTAGACGTTGATTATCACTTCAGGATGTATTTTAATCACTGTGGTGATACAGTGAAACTGAAGTTTTGCTTTTTACCAAAGTTTCTAGTGTTGCACCCTCAGGAAGAACAGCTTTAGTGACCAATCAGCTATCATCGTGTCAAAAAAGTTGATATTTCCATTAAATTTATTGCATTTCTAAGACAATAAGGTTCTAAATACCGGTTTGAACATTCACTTTGGCATCGTCACTGTGAGCATTTTAACATTATCATTTAACCCAAAGTAATGTGTCTGAACACAGCCTCACAGCCACAGATTCTGCTTTGTCAAGAAGTACGTAATGAATCTACAAAATCCAACTGAGCGTAAGATCATGTAAGATCCTAACTTGGTCTAAATATCTTGAGCCTGTTAGTGCAGAGGACACTGTAGTCTGTAACAACCTAGTCTTACTTGTTTTTATTGTGAGGTTCATAGTAGAATATAAAGATCTGTGTCTGGTAACCTCAAACCCTTTGTCCTGTGAAAGGTTTCTGTATAATATTAATACTTCTGTTCAACTGATGCATTAACTATTTTGTGTTTTTTTTATTTGGGCTTGATATGAATATTACCACAACTTCCATCCTGCTAAGGTGCCATTCATTTCTGCAGACTGCATTAGTGCCGGTTAGATTTCCTTAACAGACCTGGAAATATCCTAATGTTAAACTGATGTAATCTCCTTTCAGCAGCTGTTTTTGACCATTCTCTCCTATTTCAGCCTTCCCTGTCCTTGCCTTCTCTCCTCTCTAATTACCGTCCCTCGTCCCCGGCTCTGGTCCAGCCTGCAGCTCTCGGTGGGATCCACAGGGACCATGGCGGCAGCTGGACCCCAACAGGGGCTCTGCTTTCTGGGGAAGAAGCTCTGGATGGTGAGGCTCACTGAACCAGAGTGGGAGGTCATGACAGCTGAGATGTAGAGCAGAACAGGCTGTGACCTCTATCTATCTATCTGTCTATCTATCTATCTATCTGATATTTTAAGGGTCAAAAGTAGACACTAGGTTTTAACACTAGAGGGTGCTGGTGGTTCAGCGGTGGGTTAAATTTAGCGCATTTGGATTCCTTACAAATTAAATATTTGAGCTGCTCAGTGCATTAACCTTGACAGAAACAGTCTTTTTTTAAAGACTAATAAAACTTCCTTTCTCCATATGTTCCCTTTTTGTGCCCTCATTATATCTGCACATACGCTTGGATCAACAGACTTCCTAAAACTAAAGGGCACCAATGGGAGTCATTGAAAGTACATCAAAATCATGTGACTTTAGTGAAAACTGCCCATCAATCCTGTGAGCAGAGCAAGCAAAAAGAGCAGCAGAAAGAGACGGCATTAAACTAGATTTAGCAGATGGAATTGCATGTTTTACAAATTAAATATCTTCAAATACCTTTGTTAAAACACAGATATCAACAGTGAGGGAACATTTGGAGTTAATAAATCTTTATTTAAATCAAAGAGCAGATAAAAACATTAAGGCAGACGAGCAGCAAGCGTTGAGCTGCAAAATGGAACGTCAGAATTTGACTATACAAGGCTTGATCC
The DNA here is from genome assembly GCF_021347895.1 of Acanthochromis polyacanthus. Taxonomy (NCBI): domain Eukaryota; kingdom Metazoa; phylum Chordata; class Actinopteri; family Pomacentridae; genus Acanthochromis; species Acanthochromis polyacanthus. The sequence goes on along the minus strand of NC_067120.1, from coordinate 32,338,424 downwards.
ATTAATAAAAAAATAGAAATTATAAAGCCAGAGAAAACAACAAAACACAATGTGACAAAGAGCGTGTTTGTGTGTTTGTATATGACTGCATTTAGGAGATTTATTCTGTGTGTGTTTGTGTGTTCATGCAGGTGAAGCCTGGTCTAGCCTGTATGTGTGTGATGAGATGAGCGAACGGGCGCTTGCAGGACGAATTTTCAGACATTTACTTGATAAAACAATAAAGTGCTGTTATTATTGACCTTCTGTGACTGAAGAGAGTTCCAGTCTAGAATTAAAAACTATGAGTCAAGCAGCCAGCCTCTCCAGGAGAGAGTTAGTAACAGCAAACTAAAGTGCATGTGTCACAGTTTGTCTTTTTTCCCTGTTCGGCTCGCATCAGCTGACATAAACTATGTCAAAATGACGCCATGCATTTCTTTAACGAGTCGCTCTGGTTTAAGTTCAGGGAGGCTGTGACACACTTCTTGTTCAGAAATGCTGAGTTGAATATTTACAGTCCAGGAGAGAATTTGGGATGTGGATGAATCAAAACATGACTCGCGTAAAAGTGACTGCAAAAGTCTGCAAAACAAACTTTTCAAACTTTCCTAAATCAGTCAAGTGAAGCAAATTACGAAGAAGGGCTTTATGTTGTGGGCTTGTTGTTTTTAATCGAACAAAAAAATAGAATAAAACCTGTGATACAGAGCGTGAGAATAAGCAGAAGGTGGAGGCAACAACCAGCCCTGAGCTGTCCAGTGTTGTGGAGGCATGAACACACGTGGAACCCTTGTAGACTTTTATAATGTTTGAGGCTGCCGCAAGCATCCTCCAAGAACATGTCCACAGGCATGTTTGGGGTACAATAAAACCAACCAGCGCTGCCAATGAAAAAAAAAAAAAAATCACTTCTGCTTGTGCCACTAAAACATGACAAGAGACACCAGGAACTACTCCAGACATGAACATATCATCCAAACTTTTGCCTGCACTCGAGGAACAGTCTCACTATTTGGGAAATATTTGCTTTCTTGAGAGAGAAAAGTGAGAAAAATGAACTAAATGCTGAATATAAAGCTTATCACAAGCACTGGAAACAGGGGAAACAACTGGGCTCTGTTTAAAGGTTGAGGTTATATTTAATTAGTGAGGCATAGAGGTGGGCTTTCTTACATCTAAATAGAGCTAAACTAGCAGCCTTGAACTATTTGTAATTTATATGATAAGCATAGCTAACCTGTCATACGGGATTTACATTTTTCTTACAGATATGAGAGGGTCATTAATCTTCTCATGGACCTCGTGACAAGAAAGCAAATAAAATTTCCCACAATGTTGAAGTACACCATTAAGTCCATTATTTGCAACTTACAATACACCCACTTCAACTTACTTAAACTTCAGTTAGAGTACTTTAAAGTCTGTCAAGAAAAATGGAAATGATAGCACTGTTCTTGTAATTTTTAGTAGACATCGTCCATAAAACTGTATATAAAGACAGACAAGGAGCAAGTCTGGCTGCCCCATAATTTGCATGAAAGCACAGCAATATAAAATGCTTTTTTGCAACTAATTTATCACTAAACTCATCTAATTCAAGTGAGATACAGGCCTTTAATTCTAATGCAAACTTTGTCGCAAATCATGATGAGTTTTTAAAGAGCAGATGCCTTAATTTAGAGGTTTTTACATTTGCACGTGCACAAGTGTGACTCCTAAAGCTACAAAAAATGGACTGCTTCAAAGCTTCTTTCAGTTCAAAGAAAATCAACAAGAAATGTCTGCGCAGGGAAAAGATCAACAGTTGGTCAAAACACGCAGTATGAAGGTAAAGTGCTGTTAACAAGTAACCGTTACCGGATGACGTGACTTTAAAGTTGTTTTACTTGCATCTATGCACATTGAAAGGGCTAAAAGTACATACCCGCAACTTGACTGCTGACTTGTGTAGTATAGTACATTAGTGCTAGAAAAGCTGCTGTGGATGCATGAGTTTTAACTGGTTTTGCACACCTGTTGTCCTCCCCAGCCTTATCCTGCCTGTGAGATCACATAAGCTCAGACGCAGGCATAAACGATGAGTGTTGACTTAAAAAATGTCTAATCTGAAGCACACAATCATCAGATTTTCACCTTCTTGTGTGCAAATGCAGCTGTGAGAATTGAAAGAGGGTGGTGATGCTTCTGGAAAGGGGCTTTCATGTGAAAAACAAAACAAAAACACAACCATAACACTTAAAAACAATCAGACGAGAAGGATTCAAAAGAGACAGTGAGTGAAGATTAGACTTCCAAATTTCTGTGTGTGTGTATGTGTGTGTGTGTGTGTGTGTGTGTGTGTGTGTGTGTGTGTGTGTGTGTGTGTGGTGTAAGAAGCTGCCAGTGACAGGCAGCGTGGTGTCACTCCTGGAGAGCCCAACCTCCAGAAACCTCCTACACCACAACACCAGCACACCTCATTGGTTAAACAGGCCGACGAACACACGAGCTAACTGGGTGTTACAGCAGAGTGTTTCTCATCTAATTTCCTACGTTCAAAGCTTGCTAAAACACCGACTCCAACATTTACATAATCGCTCGAACCATTGTTAGATTTTTTTTTTTTTTTTTGCAAACACGGGTTTTCTTTGAATGTTTGCTCTTTAGCAAAAAAAGCAAGAAGCACAGAGACATGAGTTAAATTTATGTGTGTGTGTCTGTTTCTCCGCATCCGTTTTTTCTATTTCTACGTATTTGTGTCTGCATGCCCATTCCGCCGTTCATCCCTCTGTGTATTTGTGTTGTTGTATTTGTTCATCAGTCAGTCTTCTTCGCCCATGCCATGTCGTCTGATCGTGGTTTCTGCCCTGTCAGGTGTTCGATCAATCGCTCCATCCGTCTCCAAAAGCCCAGCTGGTCCAGTGGATAGTTGCACCAACCTGGGATGTAAGAAAACAAGAAAAAAAAACTGTCAGGAAGGTGAGGAAAGACGAGAAAAATTAGAGAGGAAAAAGCCAAAAATATTCCAAGATAAGAACTGACCAGAGCAAAGGGTGAGTGGTTGATAATTATCACTGAACATCAAGCACAGCTAATGAAGGTAGCAAGATTAAAATCACTGACAGATGAAGTGCATAACAACGGTCATCTTGTTACAATGCAGTGTCTGCAAGGAAACCTTGGATATTACTTTGACACCCACCTAAAAATTGTTTCAAACCAAACACACCTGCTCAGGTAACAACAATCCTTCAGCAAGTCAATTCATCCAACATCTTGCAAAAACGTCTCAGGAATCGCTTGAGGAGTGCAACAAAGAGCCCAAGGCATTGACCAAAATCCCCAGATCCTGCTGTGGCCAAGGATCCACAGGATGTGCCCAAAACCAATCCCAAAGGATCCGCTGGAAATGTCCCAGTGCCAGACAACACAGAACACCTCTCCACAACAGCGACAGCCTTCCCCCAGCAGGACAGTGTGTCTCACCACATCACAAAAACTGCTCAGGAATGGCCTGAGGAACATAATCAAGATTCCACAGTGTTGACCTGGTCTTCAAAATTGCTCAGATCCAAATCTGATCTAACGTTTGTAAGAAATGCTGAAACAAGCTCAATAAATGGTGACCAGAGGCTGCAACACACAAAAAATCCCACTGGAAACATCTCAGTGTCAAACACACATCACAGAACACTCCATTCATGGCAATGATACTGCACAACAGTGGCTGCCTCTCCCAGCAGGACAATGTGTCCTACCAACTGCTCAGGAATGGCTCTAGGACCACAACCAACATTCAAAGTGTTGACCTGGTCTCTAAATTTCCCATATCCCACTGTGATCAAGGATGCACAGGATGTACTGGAACAAGCCCAATCCATGGAGGCCCCAACCCGCAACTTCAATGGCCAAACAGATCCACTGGAAGCATCCCCAGTGTCAAACACCACAATACACCACCGCATGGCAATGATACTTCTAAACAGCACCAAGACAAGGCATCCCACCACATCACAAAAACTGCTTAGGAATTACTGAGGAACATGACCAAGGTGCTGACTTGGTCTCCAACTCTCAAGAACCCAATCTGATGAAGCATTTGCAAGATACACTGAAAGGAGCCTGATCCATGAAGGCCTCAACCTGCAACCCACAAATCCTAAAGACCAATGTCCCACTGATGGACACATACACAGAGGTCATGTCCCACGTCCATGTACTTGCAAAAAATATGCCATTATATCTTTCATCAACCGCAATAACAGGCAAGTTGAAATATTTGTGTTGTCTGGTATGTGTGACAAAAAAGAGCTTTAAAGATTCACATATCTTACCGTAAAACTGCATTATGTACAAAAGACACAGACTATACTACTGCCTGACATTAGTTATAGGCTTGTTCAGGGGTTATTTTTCTGAGAGGTGGTGACATTCTAAGCTTACTGCTCCGCAAACAGACATTTTGGATCCACACTTCAAACACAGTGGAGCCCTTTGGCATTAATAAAGAACTGAATTTATCATGTTTTCTCTGAGGTGTCAAGTTTGACAGATATTTATATATTTTGTGACTTTAAAAGAGGTTGGTTTTGTTTCTGACATGATCTGAGCCCTCTGGCATGAGAAACTGCTTGATTTGTCATGTTTCTTCTGGGTTGTCACCTATAACAGATGTTTGTTCTGATTCTTTTTGTACTTCTGTTCCCGTAACCCAAACTGTATTCATATATGTCTGGCATGAGGTGTGGCGACTGCTGCTCCTGGATTCATCTTTCAGGAGATTTAAAACCCTTCCTAACCAACTATTCAGTGAGTATTAGGCTAAATTTGCTTCATGGGTTTGTCCATTTCTAACAAGGCTGAGAATAGAGGAACACCAAACTCCATCCATCCATGAATGACTGTACAGAATTAAACAGCCATCCATCTTGGGTTCTTATAATATTTTACCATTTCGAACAAAGTGGTGGATTAACAAACACACTGTAGAGCCAAAGCGCTAATTCTATAAAGAACATATATATAAATAGCAAGTCAGTAAGCCAGTAAATATAGCAACCTAAACAGCTCAATGTCTGCATTTCTAAAGCAGATTTTGTCAGACACAAGCGATGACACTGATGTACAAGCCTAAGCGTTTTAGACAGATCACTCCACTCTTGGACCCGAGGGGAATTTCGCGACTGTATTTAGATATTTGTTTTGTCTGTGGCCCCGCCCACTGCTCCAACTACACCCACAGGGCAAACACTGATTCACATTGGCCTATTTCTAAATATCCTCCTCCTCCTGTCTTTCTCTCTCCAGACATCCTGAACGGCTCCTCCTTAACTCCTCTCAGCTTCACCTCACATTTCACTCTCCTGTCCTTAACTTCCTCCAGCATCCATCGTCTTCCCTTCTTTAAAATTCCTTCATTCCTGATCCTCAGTTGTTCTCTCCGCATCTAAACCTCCCCATCTCACTCTCATCATCAGCCTACATATCAGAGCGTTGGAGGGGATAGAGGGACTCTCCCGGGAGACATCTTTAGCCCCGACTAACACACAGAAACACCCACACATGCCTACAGTATCTACAGCTTCTCCATTCTTGTGCACTTTACAGAACTCTAATAGTTACGAATATATGTCTTTGAGGTAAATACATTAATGCATGTATGACTGCAGCCAAAGTACATTTACATGTACACATGAATGCATGCATGACTGTCGAATACTCTCTGTGAGCACATGTCTACAGCGGGCACATGTACAAGCTTTAGAAGCAATCCCCCGACAATTGAAACCCAATTTTTACCATTATTACAACCGAATGTAGAGACTCAACACAAATGCGGCTTTACTTGCAGAAGCCCATAGTCAATCACACGCACATTCGGTTACAAAGAAGACACAGAGGCAAACAGAAACATCCACATGGGCTGTGTGTGTTTAAGCTACCCTTGTCTGACGCACCGCCACCCATGATGTGTTTGCATAGGGTGCATGCTATAGCTGCAGGGGTGTGTGTGCGCACGTGTCCCTCCGGTGACCCTCTCTTGGCTAAAACACAGTACAGCAGCCAGAGGTTTTGTTTGATTTCACTCTTCCTTTCCCTTCTTTCGCCACACACACACACACACACACACACACACACACACACACACACACACACACACACACACACACACACACTCTCCTCCTTTTGTTTATTCCTCCAAATCCCTGCTTCCTACCCACCCTCTCCTCTCTCCTCGCCCTCCCTTCCTCCCCTGTCCTCCATTCCCCCTTCTGCCTGTGAAGTCCTATTTGTTAGAACAGACAGCAGGTTAGCATTAAATATACATGGGGATTGTCAGCCGGTGGCAAACACAAAGGCAGCTAGGCGAGCCCCAGTGGAATCCAAGCGGGGCCCAGGCAGCCGGGCTGGGGGAGCAGGGGGCCGCTGACGTCCCCTGTGGGCCCCCGCGACCGCCACCAACCCGCCACATCCACACACACACGCAGGTTAGAATCCGAAGAGGAGGTCAAAGAGACTAGTGCACACACAGATGCTCGAGTATGCAGATGTACACAAGTGTGTGTGCACACTAGTTTGCTGCGCCGCCGCCGCCGCCCCCTCACTCACACGCACATCTGTCGTCCGCTGGGGCGCAGGGTGACGTACAAGCCCAATCCCCCCTGCGAATCCTCCCTCTTTTTTTTCCTCTCTCCCTCCTTCTCTCACCCAGATGCACACAGAATACCGAATGTGGATCTATTACGGAGGCCTCGCGTCTCCGAAGACCCAACGCGCACGCAAACAGAACATTTTCTTTTAGTTATTTATAAGAAAGCCGACCGACAGACAGACACCAGCCACCATTTTATTGTAATGTGCCCGAGATCTGCGAGGGAAATCGTTCCGGAGTCATCAGCTTCAATTATGGCGATTCTAAAATGGCCGCCCACGACGATCACGCTGATAAACATGATACAGTGCTCAAAAGTGATGTTAGATACAGTTCATTGTTCAACTTTTAGATTTTGCGACAGATGGAAAACTTAAGAAGGCGAACTATGCATTCACACTGTTTAGAGGAGACTAACACTTCATATACAAACAGAATTGGTAGTAGCCACGATTACACGACCCAAATTCCATCATGCACTTGGGGTACAACTTTTTTTTTGGCCTTAGTCAAGAGGCAGAAGAGTGGGTCACACACTCATCCATTTGAGCTATCTGGGCACCCTGTAGTATAACTTTTTTGTACTTAGTTTGTGTTTAGTAGTTTTGCGAAGAAAATCTACTACAACATTAAAACCATTGACAGGCGCAGTGAAGGGATCGTTTCGTTACTGGGAAATCTTCAGCTGCATTGCAGGAAGTTGAAGAACAGTTCGAGGACCACAACCAAGAGTCCAAAATGTTGACCCAGTCTCCATGTCCTCCAGATTCCAATTTGATTGAGCAAACACCAAACAAGCCTGATCCATGGAGGCCCCACACCACAACCCACAGGACCCAAAGGATTCCAGTGTCACCCCTCTACGAATCAGATCTATTTAGGCTGCAAGTGGTTTGAATATTGTGGCTTATCAGAGAGTACTCTGAAGGCTTTTTTTGATTTGTTTTTTTGAAAATTACAATTTGGATCTCACTGTGCAGAGTTTGACATGAGTACCATCTTTGCCAATCAATCTTTTGCAGATTGACAGCTTTTCAGAGCTCACCTTATGAGATGGAAATGTGGAACTTTCTATTTCCAATCTATGATGTCCTCACAATTGTTAGTTGGTATTCTCCCTTTTTTTTTTTGTACTGTTATTCAAAGGTGGAGCCCCAAGCAATTTTTAGATGTTTTTTTTACTTTCTTTTCAATGTAATATAAAGTCCTACACCTCTTTGGAAACCGAATACATTGGTTGGAAGAACTCAACAATGCTGTCTGCTCAATTTAACACAGTCATAAATTAGGGAAAAAATAGTTTACAAAACCCCGGAATCAACACGTACAACATTGTGTCCAAGTATTATCAAAAACAGCAGCTGTACAGACTACATGAAGGTAGCTGGTGTGAGAAAAGAGGATGCAGCAGACAGGGTTAGATGGAGGCAATTGATCCGCTGTGGCGACCCGTGAAGGGAAAAGCGAAAGGAAAAGAGGAAGACAGACTATTATATTTTACTAACCACATTTTTGTTTCAGCTTTTCTCTCATGTCTGCTCAGATTAAACACATCCTGCAGTTCAACCTAGTTCAGCTAATAAGTCCCAGAACGTTCAGCCATAAAACCACTATCAGCTTCAAAGTTGTGCTTACTGACGCTTTTTTTTTTTACTTTTAAGAGAATCTGGTTAGAGCAAATGGTGTATTTTTGGCAAATTGTAAAATTAAACATGAAATATAAAGTGATTTTAATTAAATACCATGTTTTTAAGCTGACATATAGATCATTATTCTAACTTAGCAACATGTCAGACACAAGAGAACCGAGAGGAAGTTAAAAATCTGATGATATTTTCTGTTCTTATAGTGCTATATTGCTCGGATTAATGATGTAATTTTGGCGACTATTTTAAAGATAATGTGCCTTACGCACCCATTGACAGGTTTTGGGATTTAAAAGGTGAAGTATTTTGATATTCTATCTCTGCCAAAACCTCTAATGAAACTCATTAACTTTATATAGGTTGAATACAGTGTACATGTAAAAACCTGAAACAAAGGCAGCTGTCCTTCATTCACATTCCTGTTCATTTGTGACTTGTTTTGTGTTTTGAATACACAATAAAAGTATGAAACCTTTGCCTCTCTACAGTATTGCAGTGAAGCATTACCACTACGTACCTGTAGTAATGCAGTAGTACGTCTCGTGTGGCGAGACGTGGTGGATGCGGTGGTGTTTCCGTGGCAACACCAGATGCCAGTCCTGCAGCAGGGTGACCCAACGCGGGAGGCCGAAGTAGGAGTGGCTCCACTTATGGATCTGATTGGTCAGCGTCACGAAAACTGCCAGGGCAAAGACGTAGCAGTCCCAGGGGTAGGACGCCGCCAAGGCCTCTGGAAGGAGACGGGAGACAGACGGACATTTACAGAGAGGGAGGAAAATAAAGGGAAGAAAGCGAGAGTAAAGTTAATAGAATAATTGATCAAACTGTTTAGTGTAATGAAGAGAGGCCAGCACGAAGGCGTCGCACTCCCACAGAGAGGATGTCGGCGAGAACCTCGGAGAAATGAACAGATAGAGAGGGGAGGATGAGGAACGAGGAGGGGGAAAAGAAGAGACGGAGAAAGATGAGGAACAGCAGCAGCAGGAGAGAGAGGAGGACGGAGATAAGTAGTGAGAGATGTGGTGAGAGTGTGTAATAGTCTGTAACGTCAAAGAAGCTTCCAAAAAGTGCCAAAATCAGAAAGGCTGAGAGGAGATCAGTCATCTGACACGAGCAGAACAAATTATTCCATTTCTTTTTTTTTTTTTTTTAATCACAGTGCTTATGATGCAGCATCACACACTTCTAAACCAGTCAATCAGGAGTGAGACATCTCATCTATGCCTGCTGCCGCACAAAAACTACACTTTTATTCCGTCTGTACTTTATTGAGCCACTAAGAGTCCAACTGATGTGAAAGTGTAACTGTGAATCATCACCCCTCACCTTTAAATATTTAACCAACTCTCATTCTCCAGAAGAACTTCACATCTTTCCTACAAAGCCATCCTGGGACCGGACAGACAGTGTGCCGCTGCGTTTTTATGTCGTATTCACATGGAGCTGCAGCTGAACTTCAGATGACGGCCCGATAATGAAGGACTGTGGTTTACCGACTCTGAGAGGAAGTCACATGCAAACAGAACTTTACACCGTAAGACGTCATTCAGTAATGTAAACCAACGGCATTAGTCGGGGAATAAAATATACATGGATGTAATTGGTAAATGGAAGGGAACGGTAATAAAACCCTTCTATTCAGTGGAATTTTTAATTTGTGCCTAGAGTGAGGTGAGTTATAAATCTGCTGTTTTATAGGAAATAAAAGAAATTAGATTTAGAAAAGAAATTTAATTATTTGATCTTAATTTGCACTTTAAAATACTATAAAGTCTCAAATGACAGATGCAAATCCTAGTTTGAGACACTCATCCGTTTGTAATGTTCAGCAGCTTTACTCCTACTACTCCTTCTGTCTAATATATACACAGAATATACACGGTTCAGCTTAAACATAAAACCATGGGCAGGTGATGTGACAGCCTGGACCCTGACATTCATGTAGATGTTACCACCTACTTACCATTGTTTCAGACCATCTATACCCACAGGACAAAACACTCAACCACACCACAGGAAGTTAGCATTGCAATCATCCAGGTTTGTTTTGCAGTTAAGTTTGACCTTTCTATCTAATGTCCCTGTTCTATGCATGGAAACATCATAGGTTGCACAGTGACTTGCTAATTTTGCTATCAAATCTCTACCTGGAGAGAGGTACATTGCAAACAGTACTGGCTTACATGCTAATAGCTAAATAGCTTGTTAGCTAAATATCTTTAAAAAACCTTTAAAATCAGCATTGGATTATTTCATTGCTAACAGCTGTGGGTGCTACTCTTTGATACCACTGCTAACACAAAAAGCATCCTTCAGCTTTGAACAACAAAGCCCATTAGCTTATCTAGTGAATGTAGAGTAAAATATAAGCAACATTTTCAAATATGACAAAACAAAGGTAAAATCAGGAGTAAGTATTCATCTGTACCACAGACATGTTGGAGAAAATGTTTGGATGGAAATATAGATCATTCTCATGTCTTTTGGCTTTTCCCTAATATTATAAAATTTTGGAAAGATGTCCACTTTGTTATTGTCAAAATTCTGGGATATGATATACCTAAGTCATGTATGCTTCTGTATTTTGGCAATATGACAGGGAATGTTGTGGCAAAAGAGGACAAATATTTATTGAAAATCTTGTTAGCAGCGTGTAAAAAAGCAATCACAAGAAAGTGGTACACGCCAGATCCACCAACACAAGTTAACTGGTAGAAAATTGTGACTGAAATACACGTTATGGAACAGTTGATGCATAGGATAAGAACTCAAGAAGACCAATGCCGAGGAAAATGGGAGAAATGGACCATCTACTCACCAACAACAGGATAAGGACTACTACACTAACAATACAGAGACAGAACTGTAGAGACATGGCAATCCAACATGGTTTTTTTGTGTTTGTTCGTTGTTGTTTGTTTCTGTAATGTCTGTGTTTAATCGAGAGATACAGTAACTGTTGAAAAAAGTGCAATAAAGAAAAAGTACAAAGAAAACAAGGGATTCTTTGGTTTCTTCAAAAGACTAAGATGGCAGGAAAGACAGAGGAAGAGAGAAGGAGCAAAAAAGAAAAAAAAAACATGGCTGCTGCAGGTAGTTGCATTGAAGTGCGACGATGACAGCAAGCTCAGGAGGCTGCTCTCTCAGCGTCCTCCCTCTCCTCACCCTTTCTCCATCCTCCACCTCTCCATCCTCTCCTCCTCCACGACCATCCACAACCATCTCCTTATTTTCTTATTTGTATTTATTTTTAAACATTTCAAGCATTGCTTTCTAGAGTGGATGGTGCTCAGAGTTACAGTGAAATATATAGTTTAATTAACAGAATGTTTCATGACTATCCAACTATTACACATTTATGGGTCAGTCAGTGAGTCTGTCATCTCAGATTTAGTTCAGAGTTGATTTATTTGTTACTTTAGACCCAAAACTAAGTTCTCTCAAAATATTTTGGCTGAATTTGAGAATTGAGAAAACTTTCACACCCATGAGAATGAGTCGAGGAAATTCTCAGAAGCCATTCTCATGTCTCTGTTGGTCTTTATGTCAAGTTTGTATTATCCTTTCAGTCACATTAAGCTTTTGTTTGTCATCTCCTCCTCATAGTAGTTGGAGTTGGGATGGATAACAACTAGTCCAACTACTATAGGGAGGAGATGACCACAAAAGTTCATTACAGACAGTATTTAGTGAAGAAGCTTATTATATATGATTAGCTTGGGACCCCACAGCAGATTCAAATTTGGAACTGTTGCTACAAGAGCTTGTCTAAAAAATATCCATGTTTTGCTCAGGACATCCACCTGTCCAATTTGGACATCTTCACTTCGGGGTGTACTCACTTTTGTTGCCAGCAGTTTAGACATGAATAAAGAGGCCAAGCTATTCATGACAGGCTCTCTGCTATCACATGATGTTAAAACATTACATTTAATGTTTAAGTTTTGATTATGTTTCCTGAATGTAGATTGCCGACCTGTCCAAAGCCATAAAAAGAGTTCTTAAAGATGTCATTGGTAGCTTGGAACTGTGTTTTGTGTCAGAGCTGATTTGAGCTGACAGGTGACAAAAACACCAGGACTCACACATAGGAACAGCTGGGAGCATAATATCTGGAGATAATGCATGAACACAACATTGTTGTAACACGAGCAGCATTTGGATGGACATGTAATTGATCCACCCACCCTCGCTTAATCAAACGGTCCGGTTTCCACGTCTGTGCTCTGCAGAAAACCAATCAGAAGTGTGCAGCCTGTCTGTCACATTGCTAACTCCTGTTATTCACTGGAGCCTTTCTGTCGGTATGACTTACACCTGTCCTCTCTTGTCTGCCTCCATCCCTTTGGTTAAAACTGCAATGCCTTGACCCCGGTTCAAGTGCAGACATGACAGCTGGAGATGTCACCTCACGGTTTCCAGCTTCCCCACATCCACCTCCGTCTCCGTCTTTGTCTGGTGACCGCCTGACACCGCGAGGAGCTTGACATGACAGGTTTAGATGTCATCTTACCGCTACATGACCCTCTGCTACCCCCATGCCTCGCTCTCTCTCTGCTTCCTGTCCTCTCCGAGCGCTCTCAGCCTCTGTCTGAAACTCTTAGCGGTGACCTCTTCAGGTGCAGACATGACAGGTGTAGATGTCACGGCGTCTCTCTCCGTTTCTGTTTCCTGACCTCTTGACTCCCTGTGGTGTTTGACATGACAGGTGCGGATGTCACCTACAAGTGGATCTCACCCTGCTCTCTCCCCTCTAATCTTTCCTCCCTTGTCGCCTCCATTCGCTGATCCCTGATGTGGACAAACAGTCGACCTTTGCACCTGTGTTTCCTTTTTGATCGTCTTTCCTCCATTTCTTTATTTCGACAGATTTGTCACATTCTTTCCAATTTTGTCAGCCTATAATCAACTCAATGACAGCAATCATCTCTTACATTTGTCCTATCACTGTCAGAGAATTCCACTTTTAAACCTAGTTTTCATATGTTGTGGTTGACATATTAAATGGGAAGAGCCTTGTTTAGCTCATGTGCTTCACTTGAATCATCACAGGACAGTTAGCGATGCTGTAGTCGTGTGTTATACTTTTATAAAAATAGAACTGATCATATAATAGCTTTAAGACAAAACCTCTGGCCAACACAGTAAAAAAAGGTAGTGGTATGTCACTGGTTAGGGCTCAGAAGGTTGAGGGTTTAAGCCCCAACAGCTCCAAGCTGCCACTGCTAGACCCCTGAGCAAAGTCCTTAGCTCTGTCTGCTCCAGGGACACCTTAGTGTGAAAGAATTTCTACATTTCTACAATACGCTTTAATCCAAAGTGATGCACATCTGAGAGTAGATACAACACAAGTAAGGATATAGTCGGGAGAAAACAACCTGGATAAGTGTCATAAAACATATTCAAGTGTAATAATAGGACCTTGGTGCCTGCAGGCAGAATTTATAAAATGATAATTTAAAAAAAGTTATGTGATGAGGTGTCGTTCATGCAAATGTCAGGCAAAAGAGAAGACAAAATCTCTCTGATAATACATTTTTTTTTTTGTTATTTTTTTTGGCTTTTTAGCCTTTATTATATAAAGAGTAATGGAAAGAGACAGGAAAGTGGGGAGACGAATGTGGAAAGGACCTGCACCTATGAGCACCGAGTCAGTGAGCCGCTGGTTATGGGTCACCTGCTCAACCAGTTTAGATACCCCCTCTTCGATCAGATATTTAAAAAAAAATTGAGACTTTGATCAAGAAGTGTCTTAACCCGTAATAGAAAGTATGCTTCAATTAACTGTTTCTAGTACAATAAAATATGTTATGGAAACATATTTTGCACTGTGGATAAAACCAACATCTACACTGCAAACCAAAAACAAAACAAAAAAAAAGCAAGGATCTATTGAATGGAAAAAAATTAAGTGGAACCCGAGTATTCCTTTGTAATTTAAACATGAGTGCATGTTGTTAGCTTTTTACATTAAAGGGTCGCTCTTTCCATTTCAGCTTTTTCATTACAAATACCAAAATGTTTTCTTTAAATACTGAAAACTACCTCAACTGTGTATTAAAAGCATTACTGTCCTAGGAGTCTTTCTTGGTGTGGCACATTTGGTAAAATTCTGGAGTAGATACCAGCAGTGATTCTCTGAACCAGACATTGTACCTCTAAATGTGATGAGTGTCAACTTGCTCATCAATGGGCTTGGGCTTCAACTTGCTGTTGCTCAACTCTTCGCTTACTTTCAGATGTGCGTCCAGTCACTCTGCAATGTTTTGCTAATTGTAACACCAAACTCCAGTACATGGGTGTTAAATATGCGTGCCACTAATACCACAGCACAAAAAAAATGAACTCACTCCTGCCCAACTGAGTCATTTTCAACAACAAAACAATAAAATATCAAACAAAAAGTCGCCGATTTGGGACAGAATTAAGTGTTTGGCAGCTCTTCATATATTCATAACTTGTAGTTAGCAGTTGGCTTAAGAAACAAATGTTCAATTAACTTTTTTAATTCAAACAGAGATGTTCAGTTGCAGATGCTTGTGAACAGCTTAACCCCACCAACTCATAGCTCCCCAAGCCTTTAACCTAACAAAGTGAGGCCGCTGCCCCTCCTCTCCTCCCATTACTGACCTCTGAGCTCCAGTTGAAGTGCAGACATGACAGGTGGAGGTGTCACCTCCTCAATAACAGCTTCCTCTGCTCCTCCTGCTGATCCTCCTCCTCCAGTCCCTCCCTTCCTGCCCTGCACTCTGAGGTCAGTGCACATGATTACCACCAAAACTGCCCCACACCTTCCTGCAACTTCCCATGACTTCCCAGACTTTGGCACCTTGCAGCACTAAGACACTAGCACAGATAGTTGGACACCGAGTACGCAACCTTCTGAAGTCCTTCCATTCAGGTTTATGGGATGTGTTCATGTTCGTTGATAAGAAGCAGATGAAGGATCATATTCGTGTTGCTGCAGTGGTGATTCTCATTGCTTTGTTGCATTTTTGGGTCCTCAAACTTCTCCATCACAGATATTAAGAAGGTGAATGACATCAATGAACATTTTTATTCAACTTTCAACACATTTTTTGCATGTTGAAATTTGAGGCTATTTTTGGACAACAATGTCTCAGGAACTACCAAAGACAAAGCATGAGATGTTTACTGGTATTAGTCATCATGGCACTGATTCAGAATTGGCAATCTAATAAATATTTTAATTCTATCTTTAGAACTATTTTGAAACTCCAGACATCTGTTCTATTTGGATTAAGGCATCCAGCAATATTTTTGTTTCTGTGGTAGAACTCCCTGCTCAATCAGTTATGAAAGTTCAACAAAAACTCAGAAACTACTTGACATATCGAGCTAACATTTATCCGGTGCCATTTTAAATATCTGCACTTCATGATAAAAAAGTTTCACATGCGGCTGAGCAGAAGATGATGATCATATATTTGCATATGTGCATGTATACCTGGTGTGTACGTGAGGAACTTGTTGGCCATGTGAGCCAGTGGCAGGATGGGGATCATGCAGTTGTCGCCGTTGGTTTCGATGAAGTCGTGGCGAGTGATGGCAGTTGGATCGATGTGGTGCTCCCTGAACGGTCGGATAAATGCCTGTAACGAGTTAGAGACAGAGAGAGAGAGAGAGGTTATAGACTGTAAAAGAATGAAATAGTTATCTTTATTTATTGCTCCACTGTCTGAGCTCAGTACAACCTCCTGCTCAAACATTTTATGCCTTTAACATGTAGTACTGGGTTTAATTTGAGAGGAGGGACTCTCATTAACCAATCATTAGCTTATGTTTGAATGGAGACAGAAACATGGAAATCCTCATGATGATAATGTTAATGACTCCTTTTGATAAATAAAATGAAGATTTAAAAAAAAGGATCAGTTTCCACAGACTGTAAACAATCTTGAATATAATGCTATATAATTACTGAAACCTCAATCATTTCTATTTTCAAAATGCTCAAAATCAGCAACATTTAACTTTAAGGCCAACAACATCTGTACATTTGCTTTTTCCTTTAGTTGAACGTACACATATTCAGTTTCTGTTAACGGAACTAATGAGGTAACAACAATAAAGCACAGAGACAAAAAGCTGAACGTCACTGGTAGACTCCTTTGCTTCATTTACATTCACTTTATATCACAACGCAAAACACTGTTTACAATCTTTACACAAACGCAGATCAAACACACAAACACACGCAGCACATTTAGCGATGCCAAACATCCTGCGTAACCCCAGAGCTCATATCCAGCATCCTAATAAACCACAGAACAGCAGTCAACTCCAGCAAACACGCTCATACGCATAAATGACCCGTGGACGGTGCACATAAAATCAGAAATGTGAGCTTCACAACACAGAGGCGCTCATGAAAACCCCACCTGCCCTGTGCAGAGGCAGACACCTGTCTGTGAGAACATGGGGGTCTCAAATGAAAGACTGGATCTGAATCTCAGAAGCACAAAAGAGGACAAAAAGAAACACACCCACATGCACACACAGGATAAAGGTAATTTATTTCCCTCTGTGGAGAAAGCAAAAAAAAAAAAGGGAAGGTTTGCATGTGTTTTCACTCGCCGTGCATGTGTCCACAGATGTGTGTGTGTGTGTGTGCAGCCACGGAAGCATCAGCATGAAAACTCATTATAGTCGGCGGTTAGCTGTTCGAAACAATCGCACTCGCCCATCAGCGGCCACATCTTTTGGTAGGTGCCACTGCAAACACTGAAACTATCTGTTCATATCTTCACAATTATGTACCCATCTCGCTTCTCGTCTGCCTCTCCCCCACCTCTCCTCCCCCGTCTCCCCCCTCCTCCTCTCACTGCAGCCCTCAGCTAGATGAAAGGCCGGCTAAGCCGCGGAGGTCGTGCCGAGCAGGGCGGCATCGGCGCTCCCAGTTAACGGCGGGCCACCGGTCGCTGCGTGTCCTCTAATCCCACACCGTTTAACGGCCTGCCTTGCAAGACGTCCGTTAATCACCAGCTCACATCGCCCATCGCCCCAGCAACCAGCGCCGTCCCACTGCTCCAACAGACACGCCCTTCCACCCCCTTCTTTTTTAGTTTTTTTGTCCTTCCGACCTTTTTTACGATATTTTCATCGCACTTTTTGCTGCTGTTTTTTGGTTTCCTCTCTGTCTTTCTGGCCAAATATTTCTGTGCACCATCACTCTCCTTTCTGGCCTTTAAACAGGAACTGACTTCCATTATTCAATTAACTCTCCTAATCAGTGTCACTAGAGATCCTCCTTGAAAGAGACATGTTGGTTAAAGATGCAGCCAGAAAAGAAAGAAACAAGGAGAGAGAAGTGCTGTTGCCTTTACCAGATGACTATAGAAGTAAAGCAGGCAGGGAGAGAGGATCTTCAAACATACATCCCTAAACTGGAAGCACATCTGGCAAATTTCAGTGTGAATCGAGCATCATTGGGAACTAATGAGCGTGACTTTGTCCTCAAAGTGGTGTCATTAGAGGACTGCGAAATCCTTGTTGAGTCAATTAAAGCTCAACGACATGATGACGACAAAATAACAGCATGGCCCAAAGCCTCGCCGAGGAATTGTTCTCAACACTGTTGGGAGATTGTGGTGCACTTTTTTTGAGAGTGTACTGCAATTTTAATGCTGCGGAGAGAAGAAAAAAAAGGCTTTTATAGGCCTGAATCAAAGCAGTTTGTAATGATGAAGAGCAGCAGCACAATGTGGAGTCATTCTGCTTCTTCTGAGAAACACTAAAGGAGGTGTGATGAAAAACTATGTCACTTTTGTCATTCAGGTTTGGGATTTTGCACATCGGAGGTTTGTGCAAGAGAAAAGTGCATTTTTTAAAACATTTTTGGAGGAATAATGTGAATAATATATGTTTTGAATGTCTCTGATGAGCTGCTCAGGAGGCATTAATGGCGTTCTAATTAAATCAATTGCTATTTAAGTAAAAATAAAAATAAATAAAATGTGAAACAGTGCATGTTTTCATTAACTACCTTCATGCAAATATCTTCAACAGGACATTAGGAGGTTACATAATTAAATGGCTTTTTTTTTTTTTGCTCTTCACACTTATTTTTGGGTTTTTATCAGCTTTTATTTTTATTTAACCTCCATTTAACTAGGTAAATCCCACTGAGGGTAGCAACCTGTTTTTCAAGGGAGACAGGACAACACAACATTGGGCACACACACACACACAAAAAACTGAAATCAAGGTTTGAAAAAACACAGGTGAAACAGAATATGTGCAACCACTTAACCCTTAGATGCAGAAGTGGGTCAAAAATGACTCCATTTTTTTTGCAATATCTTTGTAGTGACAAGTTTTTATCATTTCATATTCCAGATATTTCTCAAAAATGTTTTTGATATCATTCCATTTAAATTTTTCGTTGCCTTTTATACTTTAAAAGAAACTGTGATATTTGTATTGCTACTCCACGCTCTTTACCAATATCACACAAGAGGACATGCAGTGCACAGACTTGGAGGGACAAACAGTAGCAGGTGGAGGAAAAAAGTGGAAAAATGTCAACAAAATGGGCGTTCTTCTATTGCTGTCCTGTGTAATATTCTTTTTCAATTATCAAAAAGCTCAAAATCCACCATAAAATGAAAAGTAAACCTATTTCAAACATGAAATCTTCCTTTTGTGGTCAAAAACGTAATAAAAACAATAATACAAATTATTATTCTTACCCAAAATGTCAGAAAAACACAATGATTCTTATACAGGTCATATTTGACCCACTTGTGGAAGAGTGTAGGGTTCAATCACTCGTGCATCTCGCCTTCTTCACTGGCAAAATTGGTTACGATACTACAACTGAAGATTTATGAAACTGCAGGCTAAGTATGGCAAAAAAAAAAAAAAAAAGAGAGAGCCGGAGTCCATATGAGCAGCCAACATGTGTCTGCATTAATACTTCTACAGCATGACGTCTTTAAAGAGGTCTTAACTCAGAAAGACAACAGAGGAGTGGAAACAAAGCGAGGATGTACACATGTACACACAGGACATACTTACAGAAACAGAAAAAAACAACTAACAAAACACAGAACAAACAGCGACAAAGAGCGACACCGGCTTCAAATGTTCCGTCTAGCTTTATAACTGCAACCACTATTAGCCTCAGGTGTTCTGCGCCGCGCTCCTCTTTCATATTCAAACTAGCCTTAACTGGGAGCACAGGCCTGCTTTATTCTCAGGCTGCAAACACACACAAAAACACAACTGAGGTGTTGTACGCCTGAGTTTGTTTGCTGCACACACTCACACACTGGATTTCCACTGGCCTATCGTCATCCCTCTGTTCTCTGCAAAAGTCCATTCTTCTCTTCCTGTTAAAGTCTTTATTAGAGGTCTCCTACAGCGTCCGACACACCATGCAAATCTGTGCCTGCCGCTGAGCCTTTGGTCCCGGTAACTACCCCAAACCTCAATAAATGCCACATCATAAATAAACATCAAACCGCATAATACCTTGGCGCAAACACAAACAGTAACACGGGGCTCCAAAAAACATCATCGTTTAGAGGCGTCAGACTGTACAGTGCAGCACAATACAGTAACGAAACAATCCTTATTAACAAAAATACAGGACGCACACAGAAGCAGGTGACACGAAACAAACAGCAAGTCAAACGAGAGTGACATCAACTGCTCATCACACCAAACACACAGTCAATTAGCGTCAGAATAGATTATCTATTCTGTGATGACACTTCCAGAAAGCTTCCAGTTTCCTGTGTGGAGATGAAAAAATCATGAAATATTGCTGGTTTAGCAACTAACAAGTCTAATTATGCAAACCAATCAAACGCTGCAGCTCATTATTGAACCAATAACTATGACTGTTTGGGGTCTCTGCAGCTACGCTAATTCGTAATCTGCTTTTAATTTGACTCTGTTCATTTTGAAAAACTTTTCCCATAAATTTGAAAGTGTTGCAACTGCAAAATCTTAGATATCATCTTAACTAAAAGAAATTAGGTTGATGTAAGACTTCCACAGGATGAATTTTGAAATTTAAAGCAGAATTCACGGTTCAAATTTAGCTTTTTTTTACTGCTTAAGGACAGAAAAGAAAAGTATGATATGAACACAGCAGTGTGATATTATTCTTTTATGAAATCGTCACGGAGAAGAAGTTGACAACCAGCAGATATTTATAAAAAAACTTTGCCATTCCTTTAGAGACACATTTCTAAGCGTCTCAAGGTCTAGTATTTTTTCCATTTTAGCTTTGTTTCGGTCTCCACCAAATTCTCAGAAAAGTATGTGGCTGTTTAGCTGCTAACTGCTCTCACAGTCACACAGAAACAACGCAAATCTGACAAATCTTGCAATAACCTGCAGGTTCACTAACTGGGGATGGTGTCAACAAATGAAGCTGAAAAAAGCAGTTTTTTTTACCTTTTTTGCATGTTTTTTTAAGCATGACAGCGCAAGTTTGACATTTGGACAAACTTTATCCCTGTTAGAGACAAATATGATTTCTTTTTGATTTTGTTGTTAAAAATGTATCAAGTATTCATATAGAACAGGCGGCTCTGGGTTGAAGTAACATACCTGCTTAGTTCTCTCCGTTCCATCAAAAATGAACCGGATTTTTTACACAGATACAACCAAACCATGTATGAAATGTAGAATTCATGCCTTAGAATAACCAATTCTGATTCATGTAATTGTGACTTTGCTACAATATTATAGACAAATATACATAATTATTCACACTACGCAGCAATAAAAGTAATACAATGATAATCTGTGCTCCCTGTGGAAAATCAGTGCAGCTCTACGTTGCGTTTTAGTCGGCAGTCAGAATATTTGTGGGTGCAGAAACACATGTGAGCAGTAACGGTCAGGAATCCGGCGGGAGTGGGATTAAGGAAACAGTCCCGCACAGGGTTCTAGTTGCTAACTCTGTCTGCCGTCTGTCTGATGCCGAGCGAGTCGCGTACGGTGGTTTATGTGAGCGGTCTCACGGCAAACAGCTGCCTGAGGTAATGAGAGCAGTGAAGGACAACCGAACAGTGGAGCTGTGGGCTGTTAAACCAAAGCAATGAGTTGGAAATTGCTAAAATGTTTCATAAAGCTGATAGGAAAAAATAAAGTGTTGACTAATAACTAAGAGCAGGTTAGCTACGATGAACAACATCTTTCAAATTAAGCTCATCAGATTGTTGAATTACTGTCATATTTATGGAGCTTGGCTCAAGTTTCTCCCATGAGAATTCAAAAAATGACGGCCTGTTCAAGTTAAACATCTATTTTTGTAACATATAGTCTGTAGAGTTTTACATGGGAAGAATTAGAACAATATCAAAGATCTAAGGTGTGTTAGATGCATCAGGCAGCTGTCCATTAAGAGAAAATACAGTGTTTGTTGTATCATTTAGATGAAACTAGAAGTCTATTTCTTGTTGTTTTTTTTGTTTATTACATGAAAATTTAAGGGTGATGCTCCTTGTTGAACATTTTGTAATTAAAAAAACACAGACTTGCTTTTTGTTCAAGGAAGAGAATAATCTTTGGGGAAGATGCTGTTGAGCAGCTTTGGACAGAGGACAACAAGAAACAACATTTCTGATGTCTTATAAGTCCATGTGGGCTGGATGTATATGCAGGGCTGTAGATTTTAACTCTTACACAATCCAATTCTCATTTGTTAAACAATTTGTGGTGTGACTTTCATAAGGAGAATAGCTCAATATCAACAGTCTTCCAGGATTATTCAATTATTTTTGGGTGCTGGAGGAACAAACTACCGGCGAACACTTTTACGTTTTCACAACTTTGATCTGGCCCAACCTAATGTAAACTACTACGTCTACATTTAATGTTTGCTGAACTTTTACTTGGAGTCAGTTCAAAGCTTACTGCCTTATAATAGAAATGTTGAGAAAACAGAGAAGACCTGAGTGTAAACTTCATAGATAAACAACCAATATGACAAATTATATAAAAACAGTTGATGAAGTTTTATTCTCAGGAGTAATATGAATATGGGACGGTGTGTGCGCGTCTACTCCATAGAACATAAGCACTAATGGTTATACTGTAAATGTGCAGGTCATCTCTAACAATCCATAAGAAATCCATTACTCTTCCTTAATTTATGAGATGCTTTCCATCTGCACTTTTCAAGGGTCACCGTCCTGTAGGTTTGTAGTGAAAGAGGGAGAAAAAAAAAATTCCAAAAAAACCACAAAATGACAGACTTTAGTCACTTTAAAGGACTTAAACCGCAAGTCAAATGCACTTTTAAGGCTTCAGCGGTCAAGCGTGACCGTGTTAACATATAGTATCAACTTATATAGGCTTAAATAAATACATGAATCATCACTAGTGTGTAGGTTTAACTTCTGACATGTGATAATTCATTATAGGGTTGATTCTGTAAATGGATGCTACATGTGTGACTGAGCATTAGAGTGTAACCTTGTTAGAGTAATGACATTACACATGAATACAAATGACAACACTACTGATTCAGTTCTCTTATAATGAGCGTTTGTAAAATACACATTTTGTCTCACTGAAGTTCATGGCACAAATTACATGAATTTTAATTAAAGTGTGAATAACATAGTGTGATTATTAATCATACAGTGATAATATATGAGTCCGGCACGAATAACAACTATTGTTTTAATTGGGATTTCAAAACACACATTAGCTTCAACATTTCATTGAATTATTTATCTATGAATAATTCATAAATACAAGAAACAGTAGACGAAACACACACAAACGCAGACACATACACACACATGTACACCCACGAAATTCTCATCCCATTAATCAAAACAAAGTTCACATGAACCAATCTGCATGCTGTACCTGATCACCCTGATTTTAATTGGATGAAATGAAGGTAACCTTTACTCTAATTGGCTGTGGGAAATGTGGCAGAAATGTGTGCGTGCATTAATGCAGGTGATGTATTTTAATGTGTAAATGAAGTGTGTGCGCATCCGTCTTAGACATTTCCATTTCCATATGAGGCATGTGTTCTGCGAGGTGGCAGGTTGTGAGGATTCAAGGTGAGGTTATGAACAACATGTGCCCCGGAGTGTGTTGGGAATCGTGGACATCACTGTCTGCAGGGAGTTTCCTCCGTGTTACGGTGACATTTAGTTTCCAGGTCACTGTGGCGGTCCTAAAACTCAGGGGAATAAGGTGCAGTACGATGCTGCCATGGTGACACAGCCTCAGGAGAGATGAGACGCTGCTACAGTACAGTGTCATTAATCCTCACTGGGTCATTCCAGTGTTTTACAATAATCAGAAACATCTAAAGCAGTTATAAGTGTGTCGTCTGAGTTTGTCACACATCCAGCCGAATTTGAGTGATTCAATAAAGTTGTTAACTTTAAAAAAAGACTTCAAAATAGTGGAAAATGCTGGAAATGAGACTGAAATTACAGTCCTCTCTTTCCTCCTATAGAGTTGAATGAAAGTAATCTGAACTGTGCTGACCCAAATTTAAAATCCTCCACAAAAATATTCTAATTCATGGATGTTGACAGACACAAGCAAAGGTCCTCGAAGCTGTTTATTTCTGTAGCAGCAAAGTGAACTCTAAAGCATCAATGAGATGAAGAATAATGAATTTAATGATTTAAAAGCAGAAAAGTACTTCTAAAAGCATTTGAGGTAATAAATAAGCTGTGCAGTAGCTGAATCTGTAATCGTTTTAGTTTACCGACGGCTAGTTTAGATGTTTGACGAAAGTTTCGCGATGCGTCAGAAGGAACTGTGGCAGCTCAAACCGCATTGCATGTTGCAAACTTGTCTTTTTGTTTACCCGGAATGGGCAGCAGTTCCTTTTGCATAAAGTAGACTCGACATCTATTTTATGCAAATTTGATGCGGTCAAATTTCAAATTTCACGATGCATCGAATGCATCGTGAAACTTTCGTCAAACTAGCCATCAGTGAAGTGAAACAAGGACAGATTCAGCTACTGCACAACTTATTTCTCACCTTAAATGCTTTCAGAAATACTTTTCGCTTTAGTGTTTTCAAAATAAAAGAGAAAGTTTGCGCCAAAGTTGTGGCCCACTAGTGACCATCCACCATGCGTGCGATTTTCAGATGCAGTGTATTTACATGCTGGAGAAACGCATCTAGTGGACATGTACCTTAAGAAATGTTCTTGCAAAACACATTACGAGTCAAATGAACTTCCTATAGTCGTATTTGCTGAGCTAATCTTGCCCAATGGATCTCAAAAAGTAGTTTGTAAACACTTCTAAAATCCATCTACAAACCAAAAACAAACAAAAGCCAACTACAGACTGTTAAAATGGCCTCAAACTCATTTCTAGCGTGCTATCCCAGGGAATTTAAGGACAATGAAGTTTTATTTGGGAGAGAATTGATGTGAAATTACCAGAATGTGTTCATTAAAGCCTGGTTGTGTGTTTGTGTGTGTGTGCTCACCTTGCCAATAACAGGGATGTCCACAGATCCCCAGGTATCTGCCCCCCAGTGGACCATGCCCGATGCAAAATCTGCCGTCACGATTCCCAGGACTGGCAGGTAAACACAGAAACAGAGTGGAAATAAAAAGAGGAATAACATATGTTGGTGTTCGATCCAAACATTGAAAAATAATTTCCAACATTAGTACGGAAAATGTTTCTAAATGACACGAACAACTCTCTTGCGGCGACTACTACGGGTAGTTTTAATTTAATATGTGTGGAAGCTTTATCTTAATTTGGTGATATCTCTGCAGCAGCTCACCGATGCCGAGGATGATCTTGTAGATGTGAACGGTGGAGAAGTGCAGGAGGAGGAAGGAGAAGTTGATGATGAAGAGGAAGAGGCACAGAATCACACACACCCACTCCTGCAGCCGTTTACCTGCAGAAACACAACCAAATTAGTTATCTAGGCATCGTGAAAATACAGAATTTACTCGCTTGGCAGACAGGAGAAGAGAGAGGAATCAGAAAAATGCTGGAATGAAGAAGAAATTGAGGGTTTTTCGGCTCCGATATTCTGTTTTAATGAACTGGTCGAGGTCCCTGCAGCCGCTGGGAGAACAAGTCGCTCCTCGCTGAGGGTCAAAGGACAGATTCACCCACAATCAGAGAGTGTGTGTGTGTGTGTGTGTGCGGGGTGTTAATATGTAATCAGTCAGATGAAGACAAGTGTAGTCCAGGCTGCAGGGTCACGACCTCTCATATGTGAAACACCAGCGCTGATGCAGCAGCGACACACACACACACACACACACACATATAAAGGCTGTTTCAGGTGGGAGGCGTCTCTCTGCAGGGACGAGGCCAAATTCACAGGTCAGCAGTATGAACTAAAGGACGCAGGGAGAGGGACCAACTGGAACTACTCGCACTCCAAACTGGCAATTCAGCAATATTACGAAGGAGGGTCAGACTCCAAAGCCTTCAGCCACACAGCGCCGAAGATCAGAGATGCTGAATTATTGAGAATGCACATATCATTGATCTAATTTGCACCATATTCCGTCCTGGTGGCTTCGGTTTTCCATCCACTTGTCTTTAACTTGTCACTTCCTTTCTTGTTTTCCATTGTCCTGGCTGGAAATATGGCATCACCTCATAGACGTGCAAAAATAAACTCCAAAACGTCCAAATATACACTTTTCTAGTCACTTCCTCCTTCGAAACCCTTCCCCC
Source organism: Acanthochromis polyacanthus (assembly GCF_021347895.1). Lineage (NCBI taxonomy): Eukaryota > Metazoa > Chordata > Actinopteri > Pomacentridae > Acanthochromis > Acanthochromis polyacanthus. Next base: position 32,312,478 of record NC_067120.1, on the reverse strand, counting down.
CTCTTCCTCTAAATCCTTCTGTCTTTGCCAATCTAATGTGCTTTTAAAATTTTAATGTGTTCAGATCCTATTGTATCACACAGCATTAGCAGCCTATAAGATATTCATGACAGTTTTTTCTAATAAAGCACAGCGGCCTGTGCAGTGTGTGCGCCTATAGACCCGCACCACTATGAATATGCTATCAGCCTCTCATAAGGTATGGACTGAAGCGGTCACGGGAGATTTAGAATATGTGATTATGGATATTTCGCGAATCATCAAATGTGACCCTTCACCTTCTAAAAATAGACGCTATCAAAGATGCGAGGAGACAGATGGCTAATTCAAGTGGAGCTGGAAGTTCAGTTCCTGAATGAGTTTGACTTTGCGAGTTGTTGCAAGCTGTTTTCAAAAACTCGTTTCTGCTGCTGGCTGGGCTGCAGTTGGACAAGAGAAAATATCAAACGTCCACTGGCTGCTGTGAGGCTCTGCACTCCTACACGAACCAGATACTTCTTAAAGTTTGAAGGAATAATTTAACATTTTGCCAATTTTTTTGCCTGTTACCACTCTCATATCTGGATGATAAATATAAACTAAACAGCTGGTTGGTTTAGCTTCCAAACACTCCACTGGTTCTGCGTAAAATATCAAAACCTACTTCTAAAACTAACTTGTAAAGAAGCAACAATTTGTTTAAAACACACTGAAAGTGTATTTGGTGTAATTTGTGTATATTTGCAGGTCTCATCTCTTGCCTGGCTGTGGTGATTTCTTGGTGTTTCTGAGTCCATTTATACATACATGCTACCATCACAGTTTTGAGGTTCATTATCCTTTTAATCATATTTAGAAGACAAGATTTACATAGAGCACTGAGAAATCAGGTTATTCATTTGCCCGTATCCGTCATAAACAATAGCAATACAGGGTGGGGAAGCAAAAATGTCCTGTCAGGTAAAAACAACTATAAATGGGTATAACTTTTTTATTCTTTGGAATTTTGAACTGATTTCTTGAAGAACACAAATTTAAAGCTTTCAGAACACGTTTATTCAATATGTCCTCCATCAGCCATGATGAAGGCCTCGATGCAGCTCAGGGCACAGGCCCTCCTGATATCCTCCTTGGGGTAGGCCTCCCATTCTCTGGAGAATGCAGCCTTAAGTAAATCCATATTGGCATGAGGGGTGGCATTAGTCCTCAACTCAATGGCGCCCCATCAGAAAAAATCCAGGGGGTTTAGATCAGGGGCGCTCAGGGGCCAAATACCTTTGGGCCAGAAGTTCACCATATTCTACTCACAGAACTTTTGAACCTTGATTGATGTGTGAGCAGGAGCCCCATCTTGCTGCCACACATAGTTGTTGTCAGGGTAGGTGGTCTTCAGCCAGGGCAAAACGGTGTATCTCAGAACTTTGTAGTACACATCAGCCCCAATTTTCTGATTTGGCTTGAAGAAGTAGGGGGACATCTTATTGCCATCTGAGCCCAAGACTCCCAGGACCATCTGGAGATCTCTTGGTGCCCAAACTGGATTGTCTGCAGGGTTCTCACCAGGATTTTTTTTACAGCGTAACGGCAGGTCCTCCCACACGCGCAATAGCCTTCATTAAATCTCGCGAGCGGCCGGCCCAAATGTCACCCAATGAGCGTCATGCAGATGCTCCAAATGCTCGTGATTTAGGTCACTATTCAGCATACATGGCATCACGGAAACAACCGAGACATGCTAATTGTAACCCCGAGATTGGAAGCGACTCTTAATTTTAGACGGGAACGGGTCAATCGACAGGAAAGTATGGCTGAGGTGGGGAGACATAAATTAACCTAGACAGGCACCCAGTTGATAAAAACAAACACACATGGCTTTATCTGTCAAAATAACAGCGTAGCGGTCCTAATCACAGCGTAATCTTTTAAACTGACAGCGTAACGGCCCGTTGCGACAGCGTAAATACGCTGGCGAGAACCCTGGTTTGGCATGCTGGATGCGGCGAATGGTCCTCTCACTGATGCCAACAATCTTGGCAATGTCCTTCTGAGGGATTTGGGCATCCAGGAGATCACAAACCCTATTGCGTTTTGCTTGTTGCTTGCTCACTTCACAATGCACCAAGGTCTGACAAATACTAAAAAGACTGGTTAAAGGTAAGGAACTTTGATTTGAATTATTGTTTTGATTACCCTCACTGTTTGGGCAGGACATTCAAATTTGTCAACAGGACATTTTTCTTTCCCCACCCTGTAATCTGGTTACTGATTATTGGGCTGGTTATGCTGTAAACATCATTGATGCCTGCACAAACTTGCAATCTAATCTGACATTCCTGTACCTGTTAGCCCACATTTAAATGAATTTAACTGTGGCTTTTGAAAATGAAACAACTTTTACGTATAACAGGCTGAGCATTGTTGTGGATTTTGGTTTAGCCACATTTTTTTTCTGCAACAGGACATGAGAACAACAGAAAATGGCAAACATTCCCTCCATTTTGACCGGTTTTAACCCGACACTGCTCCAAAAAAGGACAAAGAAGACATTTTATGAAGATACGCTGATGTGAATGATGGGATCAGAATCAGAATCAGAAAGGTTTTACTGCCAAGTAGGTTTTCACGTACACAGAATATGACTTGATGTTTTAATGTGTAACATCCATACATTAACTATGCACCACTTAATCCTCATTAGGGTCGTGTGGGGCTGGAGTCTATCCCAGCTGACTTGGACCAAAGGCATGGGACACCATGGACAGGTCATGCCTTTCGCAGGGCTACAAATAGAGACAATCACACTCACATTCACACCAATAATCAATTAACCTCAGCATATTTTTGGACTGTGGGAGGAAGCCGGAGTACCTAGACAAAACTCACACATGCACAGGGAGAACATGCAAACTCCATGCAGAAAGATCCCGGAATGCAAACTTGGGATCTTCTAGCTGCAAGACAAAAGTGCTAACCACTACACCACAGTGCAGCCCTTTAATGTGTAACAGTAAAAGTAAAAGTGTTGCAAGTCAGAAGGAAGAAGGCAATGGCAACGCAGTACTTAAAAATTAGTGCACTTGACCAGGATCTTAGTGTGAATGAAAAATTATTCTTCCCGCTAAGGTCATAATGGCCTTTAGACAGACAGACACAGCGGGAGAACAGATCTCCATATTGATCTGTAATCTAAATCGGACATTCTCCCAACTACAATATTTACCTAAAGATCAAAGAGAATCCTCAGAACTGATGCTGGCATTGCTTGCATGTACTGCTGCTCGGTTGGTGTCACTTCTCCTGTTATCAGTAAGTCATCTGAGTCAGCATTGTGACTGTCTGTCTCCTCATACTCTCCCGACATCACCGAACTTCCACCACACTTAAATTGTCTCTATGAATTAGGCAAACATATATAACAGTTTAATTACGGAGATCCAGGGTAGCTACTTCTTACTAGTTCCAGTATTTGGGTTGTGCTAATCAAACCAGCAGCTTGATAGGTTCGATGTCGTCATGGTTTAGATCAATGAGTATGAGTGACTATGTGACACTTTTAAACTGTGTGTAAGACCAGAGGAAAGTACAGAATGAGCACCAGTTCTGGTACCAATGAAAGTGGTCATCATCTTATACAAACTCAGTTTGTGTTTCTGTTTGTCAGCCGGATGAAGCTAGCCTAGCTTAGCTAGACTGTATTCCCGTTATAAGGGATATACGGGAATACGGTCTAGCCCTCCTCCATTGACACATTTTGACAGGTTTTCAAGCTCCGAGCAGATCAGACCGAACCAATCAGAGCACCAGAGGCGGGAGTTAACGATGCGACCGCAACAGAGCGAGGTTTCTCTCGTGCGCTTTCCTCTGTTTTGCACGGGCTGAATTTGTCCTTAAAACCTCAACAAGAAGCAGCTCTTAAAGCTTTTCTTTTTAAAAAGGATGTATTTTTAATTCCGGCAGGCTGTACAATAGAATGCGTAATGCTGCCCTCCACTGTTGAAAGGGAGAGCTTAGATTTTCCTCAGGACCCCTGTACGGCGAAGGAAGCTGTTAAAACTACAAAACGTCATGGCGGAAAGGCAATTGTTAAGTCGCTTAGTGATTGCGTCACACATATGTTACGCTGATTGGCTCTCTCCAATTCAAGCTGTGATCGGTAGTCCCGCCTCTGGGCTAGATTTGGTTCAATGGAGCAGTTCCAGACTGACTTTATGTGTATTTGTAATACACAATATAAAGGCTGTCTGGTCCCCAGGCAAGGATGAAGCTGCACACGTAATCGGTAGCAGTCACAAACCAGGAAAAGATCAATACATGGCTCCTTGGGGCAGGCATGATTAGGTTCATCAACACTGGAATGAGAGGTTATCAAGCTGTCTGATATTAGGATATGATGCACACACAAAAACAGGCTACAAACACACAAACAAGAGATGCAAATGCATGTGAATAGAGTCTCTGCTGGTTGTCTAGCAAACTCACAACACCAACATAATACTTATACTTTGGCCAGCATCTTCATTTTTCTACAAATTAAGCAAATTCCAAGATAAATATAACAATTTATATGCCGATGGGAGTTTATTCCCACTATTTCCAGTATTCGTGCTGTGCTAATCAAACCAGCAGTTTGTTATCGCCTCACATTTACTGCACAAACATGACTGGTTCTTCCAACTTTCAGTGAACAAAAAGCACTTAAATACATTCCCTGATGCTTTTAACAAGTTTGATAACTGTATTCAGCTTCACCTTTACATCATCTGCTTCCCTTCAGGTATTCCATCGCTAGCAACAGTGACTAAATTAAATCGGAAAAAAAACAGACTAGACCATATGTTGAGGATGTAACCTGTTTACAGTCAGCAGTATATCTGCTTCACAGTGGTAACAGGATGAGAACATCTGTTACTTACACAGAATATGAGCCTTGTGTGCCTCGGCAGATGAAGCTACTCAACAGGCGAAACAAAATGTCACTGAGAACGCAGCAAAAGTCAGATTCAAGCAGATAGAATGGAAACACCGAGCAGATTTCATACAAGTCGCTGCCGGTAAACGGCATCTTCTGATTTCCACTTTCACTCATGTCAGTCTGTGGATCTGACACCTTTTTAGCACCTGTTCTGCTACATAATGTGGCTATTTGTTTAAATAAAGAATGCTTTGTTTCTGCATTCTAATACATAAACAACACATAGAAGGAACTCATCACTTATGGTGATACATCCTTAACACTGGGTCTCTGTCAATTCAGTGTATTAATTCAGTAACATGGGTGCTGCTAACAGGAAAACATTGGATAGTCACAGGCCTGAGCACTGCTTTGCATCATTTTATGATTAAAAAAGCTGTATAAACCTGTTTTTTATGCATTGAAAATTGCTTAATGTGTATATTTATACATTCTGCGGTGAATTCACAGGTTGCAAACCAGCTGTGTGATTCAGGTAATTAGATATTTGCAACATTTAAAGTGAGTTGATGCAATTTAATAATAAAATGTTTGTCCCTCTGTCTGCTTTTTTGCAATAATTATACACGTTGCAGTGAATTTCACAGGACTTTAATTTCTGCATATGTTTATATTTGGCATTTGACACTTCATGGTGCATTTTCTTAATACTTAACTACTTTTTAAATCATAGTATATTTTACATGTAACTGTGCAATTTGTACTTTAGTATATTTTTCTTATTTATTTGTATGATAGTGGTGGTAAATTTACTCTTTCTGCTCACAACAGTAACAACAGCTTTTCCTTTTGGGATCTATTGTATTCTATTCTAACTGATATACTGTAACAGGCTTTAAATATTCTGTAAAATGACCTGCTGTGCAAACTGCAATCTGGTGCGACTCATATCAGAACGTGACAAACTATTTAGCACTTTTTTTCCCTCATCCTTTGCAACAAAAAGCATCTGTTTGGGAGAAATGCACGAAAAGTTTCACCTGACCTGCAAAATGCATCTCCATATGAGCGGCGTGTAAACAGTGCAGCTGCATCAAGCTGTGGGGCTGTGACAAGTGTTTACTGTACGAAGTGGATTCCAACACTGTGTTCAGATCCGGTGCAATAATTTACTGTGTTTACATCATACAGTCCAGGTGAAGTGTTTTTAGTACACACAGCCGCAGTCCACACTGAGGTTAAGCAGACCGCATTTAGCTCTGTTGTCTCCGAGCTTCGGGTGACACCATTTTCTCCACACACACACACACACACACACACACACACACACACACACACACACACACACACACACACACACACACACACACACACACACACACACACACACACACACACACACACACACACACACACACACACACACACACACACACACACACACACACACACACGCCTCCAGGGATCAGTACACCAAAATTCTCTCTCTTCAACTCTCCCTCACTGCAGCCGCAGACAATCCGCCAACACAAACACGCGCTAACAGACATACCGCGACGCTCCAGCTGATGGATTTCCTAACGCATCTCTTTCTATTACACACACTCTGACACACACCCAAATTCAGACACTCCATCTCCGTCACGTACACACACAAACACACGCAGGCAGACACACACCCATGGTGCAGGGCCGTGGAGCAGTGGGGCGGCTGTCAGGTGATGTGCGTCAGTCCTTGGATCCTCCGGCTCCCTGGTGAGGGGAAGGAAACTAGGACAGGCCTCCGCAGAGCGCATACACACTCACTCACTCACACACACACACACACACACACACACACACACACACACACACACACGCACATAAGCCCTCGTCCCTCAGGCCATGGCATTGCTGGATATCACACACAGCTACTCGACAGACACACAAAAACAGCCTCTACAAGCATGTACGATTGGACATATGCTAGCTCGTTTTAACATACACAAGGCAGACATACACTCACACATCCGACCTGCCTTCACTTGGCATACAAACACCCAAAATTAAACACTTAAACACACACACAGTCTACACACACACACACACACACTCTTAGGGCCAGAGGAGCGCACTCATTAATATCGTTCTGACAACAACTGGCTCCCTGGCAACCTCTCTGCCATCGCTCACCCAGCAGCGCCCCCTCCTTCCTCCACCCGCCTGAGAGCGTGCACGTGGGTGTGCACGGGGATTTAACCTGGGCGGAGCCGGGGGAGGGGAACGAGGGGTGCTAATAGGCTGAAATTAATCAACGCCGGCTGATTCGCTGTCTGGGGAATGAGTGGCGGGCAGCAGGCAGGAAGGCAACACATCCTGAATACTAATGGACTAATGGAGAGGGGAGACGGAAAAGTGGATCCCTATACCTCTTCATGCTGTCTGTCAGGTCACGGGGATAGACAGGGAGAGGTTGAAATATGCTAAAATGAGAAAGATTTTGACCAATATTGGCAGCAAAAACACAAAAAAAGACATCATGGGGCTAAATTAGAAGTGAAATTTACACTGCATGTCGGAATTTTATTGGAATTTAATCAAACTCTGCTCCTTAACAGTCCCAGATAAGAAAATGCAGCAACAAAATCTGCACTTTTAGTACAAGAGGAGAGTGCAAAGAGTTCTTCAATCATCACTGTTTAAAAAAAAAAAAAAAACAAAGAAAAGAAGAATAGCAGGGTCAAGTGTTCTCCACACTAAGCCAGCTAAACATGCAACCACATCTGTTCTTTCCTTCTGTTTCGGCCTTTCAACTCCAAGAAACTGGAGCAAGAAGAGATTTCGCCGCTTTCTCATGCATCACCATTTCAGTGTGGAGGTAGACGTTTTAAAAACACCAAAGTCAAAGCAGGATTTACATGCGAACATGGCCGGAGCTCAGCTAACAGAAGCTCAGCTGCTTTGTGCGAAGAAGCGCACCAGGCGGCCAATCAGGAGCATTGATTTGTTCTTATTTGATTGCCCCACAGCCACAGCGAGTGTACAGTAGTTAGCGGGACAATAAATTGAGCGCAGGTCAACACTGATGACTGTGGAAGCCCGAGAAGGAACTTAGAGGGAGGCAGATTTACTGTTTTACTAAGTTGCTGCCCATCGCGGCGGGTAATTAGGCCACAAAAGACTGCCCGTTTTTGCTGGCGTTCGGCTCAGTGGGAGTTATCAGATCATATCCATTATCAGGAAACCAGGAGAGACTCTGTCCCCTAATGACCTCAATGGGCAAATGATGGAGGACGAGGAGGAAAAAAGGGTAGCGAAATAAATGAAGGATGGCTTTTGTGGCTTGTTTGGTTAAAGGAAAGCATAGTGAGAGGCTAGAAGTTTACAGTTTTTTTAGACAATGTAACATAAAAAACAAATATGTCACCTTTTACTTGTAAATTGAGGTAGTTTTCTGATTTGTCCAGTGAATTTGTGCATCTAAAAACCCTTTTATTGTGTGTCTGCATCAGCCATCATGACAAATGGAAGCAAAATATAAGAAAAATTGCAGCCGTCTCACCCAAAAAGTGATGCTCCCAAACAACAAAAGTGCATCTAAATTCAGTTTTTAGGGAAACTAGATTACATTTGTTTAGGACGTATCACAAATATGTTTTAAAATCAGATTTTTTTCCTCACATGTTGTTTCTTCTCTGCTATCGCGCGATTTCGGAACGAGATTTGCTTTCTAGCGTCCTGAGATTTGGATACAGACCACAACAAAGAGCGATTGCCAAGTAATGTGGAGGTTTTCGTTCACTTCTCATCCCTAGTATGTTGTGGGACACTCATTGAGACTATCTCAGCCGGTCAGTGTGGGGAAAAAAGCACGTTAGGGCGGACTTTGGTGCGGGGGGGCCAGCTGCCCCATACTTTTCGCTAGCCGAGCTGCTAGCTGAGCTGCTAAGCTGCCTGCCTGGCTAAATACTGGAGCTATGTCGAAAATTCATTTCTCCATCACTCACATGTATGAAATTACATATGGAAACAGACCCCAGGTTGAAAAAAACCGAAGTTCCCCTTTAAAGAGTTACTTTGCATTTCACTGCACATACTGTACAAACATGTCACAAATCTGAACTCTTGAATCATGAGAAGATGGAGGAGAATCTTCAAATATGTTGAAAAGGGTCATATTTTAACCCAAACTGAGCTATTTTCCTAATCAAGTTTCTAACAGGTAGTTATCAGGGTGAAAGTGTTGCACCAAAGTGTGGTATTTACCCAAACCTAGCTAAAAAACAAACTGAAACCCAAAGTAAATTCCAAGAATAACAGCGTCATATGAAACTCTTGAGTAAAAGTCATGTTTTTGCAGCCATCTTTCTGGAAACTTTGTGACTCTTTAAAACTGCAGGTCTTTTCCTACATTGTCTCTTTTGTGGCGAAAATAAGTTTCTTAAAAATAGAGTTTAGTTGTAAAGGAACTCAGTTTTTGGGGTTGGTTAATTCCGCTACAGGAGATACTTGACATTCTCCGCAATTTGGTGCAAGAAATAAGTGTAAATATCAGGAAAAATCGGTCGCAAAATATCAGACATTTGCAACAATCCAATATCGTGCCTGCCTAGTTTCCTGGTCTGCAAAATACTCACACAGTTCAAACATTTTATCCCTCCTGACAGTTTATTTCATGTGCAGAGGAGTGAAAACATGTAGGAAGCGTCTTCTTACTCACTCAATCACTATGGAACTACAAGTGGACTTTGTGGTTTTGAACAGAGCGGAGCATTAGGAGTCAGCAGGCTGCAGCTGCTCATTAATTGACTCAGATACATTTAATGAGCGTTTCAAATAATATGCGGCTCATGCCTCCTTACAGGATGTAGCTACAGGTTGTAAAGGTTAATTAGGCTGCCGTATTTCTCAGCCAACAAAAGGCGATTAGACATCTTTGAGTTGGTTTAGTTGCTTGTAGATGCTGAAAGGTGAACCTATAAGACTTTATGCTGCGCAGCTGTAAACACCTATAAACTGTCAATACGTCTCCACTGCCAAGGACATATATTCCCATGTTAAAAGAAAAAACAAACTGTCTTTTTGATTCTGTTACGACCAATCAAGTGAACACATACACTCAGCGAGGGACGAAACCAAAGGCAGGAACACAGAAAAAAAAACCAAACAGCAAAACACACTCACTCTGAACAACCACCTACGGAGCCTCTGACAAAAAGAAACTCTGAACAGGAGCCTGACAGCAGCTCAAAGAGCGATACCTCGACCACGCCTTTTTTCTCGCTGTTTCTTTCATGTCCTCGTCATCTACGGCCTGAAACAGACTCCATTTACAAACACTTACTCACTCTGATGTATAGACTGTTAACACACCAAACCACAGAGGTGTGAGAGAGAATGTGAGAGCAGAATACAGTAAGCTCTGCCACTGTTTTTTCTGTTTTTTTTTTCTCTTTTAATTCTCTGTCTGTCTCTCTTTCTGTGTCCCCTGGTTTGCTCTCAGCGGATCGTCTTCAGATGGGACTTGGGGAGAGTGAGAGGGGGAGAAAGGGGGGAGAGAAAGAGTGATGTGGGTGGTAAAAGTGGGTCACATGCTCAGAGAGAAAGAGAATGAAAAAAAAAAAAAAGGAAGGGGGGAGAGAGATGAGGGAGAGCGACACCGAGGGAGAATGACAGCAACATGGAAGCATGGGTGAGAGAGGAGGAGGTAGGGAGACACAAAGAAGGTGAGACAGAGAGAGAGAGAGAGGGAGAGAGAGGGAGAAGGGGGGAGGAAAAGAGGGGAGGTCGAATTCCCTTGTTCAGAAGGAGTGGATCAGTCACAGGCCTCTTTCCTTTCATCTGATCTCGGCGGACCGCAGAACCTGGGACACACACACACAACAACAAGTACACAACACAGCCAACACACACTCCTCACACACACACACAAAACCAACATCAATCCAAAGTACACACACACCACAGATGAAGAAACGATACACACAAACACAATATGGACGTCTTTATGTGGATGTGCGCACACAAACACACAGTCCTGCCAGACAAACTTAATAAATCCATTACCCTGTAGATTCAACAGCAACAAAGAGAGGAATGTAGCAAATGAGATTCAATAATGGCATACCGACACAATGACTCACACACACACACACACGCACATAGACAAACAGATGCATATATCCAAGCACAATAACACACACATGAATTTAACCCACATGAGAGTGGAAGTAGGCGCTGCTCCAGCCTGCCTCCCTTGTGGAGACACACACACACACACGTAACACACACACATGCAACACACACACACATATACAAAAAAAGGATGGACAGATCCCATCATGTGTGTTTTCCTTTGTGTGCGAGTGTGTGTTGTGTTGCTGTATGCCATCCCCTCATCTCCCGGGCTTTCTGCTACCACAATATTCATCTGCAGTCCTCATAAGGATAATTACACACACACACTACACACTACACACTACACACACACACACACACTACACACACACAGCTCATCTCTGAAAACAGCATTCCCAGCTCCACTCCTGCGCTGGTCAAGGTCAATAGCAAAATCCTGCCTAGAAGGCTCGCCTAAAGCCATGGATGCACTGCGTGTGTGTTTGTGTACAGTGTGTGTGTGGCTGTGTCTAAATTCTGTGTGCACGCCGTTCATGCGTATGCGCGCTGTGCAGTATCTTTGTCTGCAGAAATAAAATGCACGCCCTCAGTTTTGTCCATTCAGAGAAAACACATCAACCTTCTGACTGTTGCTGGTTAAATCCTCGCTGTTTACTAATTAATGGAAATGCTCGCGTTTTGACATGAAACTGTGAATTTAAAGCCATTGAAGGGACTCATTTTAGAGCTTAAGATAATGTTCTTTATGCCGCTGTCACTGTAGATTCTCTTTTTTGACTGGGTGGAAGCTGGAGATGCACTCTGACACCAAGAAAGCAGGTAAAGTTCTACATTAATGTAGCTGCAATAAACGACAGCAATAAAAAGATGAGGAGATTCTGCTTAAGAATAGCACAAATGTAACTGCAAACAAGATTAATATTTGCGAGAATCTGAATCTTAGCATCAACTAACCTCAGGACAAGGGATGCGACCACCTGTAAAGTGACATTAAGCAAAAAAAAAATATTTTTCAGGACAGAATAAGTGTGTTTGAGAAGGCACAAGTTAAAAAAAAGTTATTTTTTTCCAGAATGTGTCCATGTCTTGTGAACGTCTTTCTGTGTAGCGACGTGTGCTTCTGATTGCTTCTGAACCAGGACACCTGCTGGTGGGTTTAAAGGCATGTCCTTTTTTTTTTTTTAAATATTGCCAATATCACACCATTAATCACAGCAAGAAACTCAGATTTTTTACTTTCTGAAAGTCCTTGAACTACTCATGCGTGATATTCATTACTGTCGGGAAAAACAACCAAATCGAAGCTAAAAATCTGAACATTTCATCGAAATGTCTTTATTCTACACATCTCATTTTGAAATATGCCAAAAATACACCACTTGCAGTGATTGCATGGTGTAAAAAATTGAAAAAAAAAATGTGAAAAATTCAGGAACATTTCAGCTGAACTGGGCTGAACTGCAGGCTGTGTTTACACAAAGCTGACGTTAGTAAAATATCTTTAGTATTCATTTTCTCAGTGTTGGTAACACATGTGGGCAGATGGGATTGAAGATGTTGAATATGTTATACATGTTAAATCCCGTTTTTTTTCCTCTCTTTTTCAGCGTTTTCTCCTCTTATCACAGAATTTCTCTCAATAAGTGAATCATACCGCACAAAAGACATGTTTGAACTCTCTCTACTTTTCGCAATAGCTGTTCTTTTCCCGCAGAGGAGCAGGACTTTGTATTGCAGTGAAAAAATGAGCCCACAGTGAGTGAAAATGTGACAAGAGCAAAAAACAAATGCCCTCACACTGCCTGGGGATAAGAGGCTTAACAGAAAAAAACATTCAAAGAGATGCTATAATGAGACACAATTAACAGAAATGAAAAGACACAACATCAGCTAAAAAAAGAGAATGTTTCTTTTTTCTTTGCAAAAACTTGAATGATTCTTGCTATTCTGGTACAAAAACATTCTACTTTGATCAATCATGAACTGAACTGAACCAATCTTCTGGGTGCTCAAATAAAGCCTATGAAACACGACGTGACAAGTATTCAGTGCAGTAAAACTGCAGTAAACTGTGAATGAGGCAACTTAATCAACGCTTGAATGTTTTATGTTTGCAGAAGGTTAAATTCCGCTATTTCATTTAGCAGACACTTTCATCCAAAGTGACATACATCGGAGAGTAGATACAACACAAGCAAGGATCTAGTCAGGAGAAAACAACCTGGGTAAGAGCCATAAAACAAGATCAAGAGTGATAATAGGACCGTGGCGCCTACAGGCAGTGTGAGCGTATGAAGAAGTTGTTGTTTTCTCTTTTTCCGGAGTCTGTTAAGTGAAGAAGTGTTCAATGAATAGCTGGGTTTTTAGTAACCTTGCCAGCAAGTTGATTTCTCGCGATATTTGTGAGTTCACAAATCTCTCAAGAAACCATCTTGCTCCGCTCCCGCATTCACTGTTCGTACAGAGCCAAGTTGGCACGGGCCAATCACGCAGCAGTATTCGTGTGTGGGGCGGGATATCCGGGTGTGAAGACGACACCAAGCGCCAGTAGATCAAAACAAACATGGCAACGGAGGACAACGATCGTGTAGATGCTGCTATTAAGTCAGTTTTAGCTGAATCTCCTATCGCTTCTTTGAAGGAAGAACAACGAGAGGCGCTTGCGCATTTCTGGATGGTAAAGATGTTTGTGCTTTTTTACCTACGGGTTTTGGTAAGAGTTTAATCTACCAATTGGCTCCGCTCGTTGTGAAGATCCCGCGATTGGCTAAAAACAAACCTGTCAGAGGCGGGACATACTGTTGCATTGTCCAATCCGTGCCTCTTTCCTCCGAACGGATTTACATGGAGCGGTCCCAGATTGATATTGTGGAGTACTATCAAGTACTACACAATTATTAATCTGGCTATTGCCAGGTTAGGTTTTTAGACTGATCATTGTACAGTTTGGTAACTCATTCCTCCACCAAGAACCACAGAGGAGAAGAGTCCAGCTATCAATACAGCACCCTCCATAATTATTGGCACCCCTGGTTAAGATGTGTTGAAAGCCTTGAAATAAATTCAATTTTTATTGCAGAAGCATACTCTCACACTGAAAATTGTAGAAAAATGTATTATAGGAGAAGATCTGGTGCTGTTTTGTTGGCAAAAGGGGGTTGTACAAAGTATCAACATCAGTGATGATAATAACTGTGGCACACATGATTTGATGTAAAAGAATTATTTCTTAATGTGTGATTTTTTTTCCCCACTGAATAAATGCACTTGAATTAAAGGTTTGGATTTTGCTCTTTTTTTCATTGTGGTCCTATATTATTTAGAAAAAAAATGAATTTATTAGAAGCTAAAGAACACATCTTAACCAGGGGTACCAGTAATTATGGAGGACGCTGTAAATGACTGTAGATAAGAATAAAAAAAAAGCTTGATAAAAATGTCAGACTTTTTTCTAGGTCAGAAAACTGATGTAATCAATTTGCACCCACAGCATGAGAGATCTCATCCAAAAAAAGAAGGAAAAAACGTGACCTTTAAAATTACAGGATTATTCACACTTGCAATTCAAATAACATCTGAAACTGACTCCAGCTCAAATATTCCAGGACACTTGATGTGGGTTTCTGCTCAGAGAAAGCAGGAAACACAGAAAAAACATCTCTCATTCTGACCTCTGACCTGTAAACCCTGAAGTCAGCAGTTCATGTGTCACTCACCAGAAGCGGCTGATCTCACAGCAGCATCTCTACAACAGACAAAGCAGACATTTCAGGGCCGAGACCTGGAAGAATTTTCTGACATTTGTCTTCACCGCTGGACTCTCATCCACTAAACCAAAGTGTTCCGTTTCTGAAATTATTCTTTTTCCAAACAGGATAATTGTTCCAGGACTCTCTCCCCGGAGCACATTCACGTCTTCATTAAGATCTGCTGTTAGTGCTCAGTCAGCTACAGCAGGTGGTTTTTTTTTTTTTTCTGGATTCATTTTGTGCTCTTATTCCCCAGTGACAGGAGAAAAAATAATAAATCAGATGTAAAAGATGCAAAGTTTAAGAAATTTTCAATCAAAGTCCTGAATGTTGGTACAAATTCATACATTCCTACTAATGTCAGTCTGGGTAGAATCAGCCAAACTGAGATGCCTTTGGAATTCAAAAACAGCAACAAAATAACGTTTATTCTCTTTGTTATATCAGATTCAAAAACCCTTGAATGAAAGAGTGAAGCATGTTACATTTAGGTTTTCGGTGATTCCTTTTTTATGCGTTTATTTGAACCAAAAACTAAAGTCACGTGACTTTTTTTCTCCTATTCCCCTTGTGGGACTAATAAAGAATATTCTATTCTATTCTAATTCTAAATTGTCTTAATTTTAAGACAGAAATGAAGAAAAATCACTTGCTTTTTTTGTTTCCAAATGAGAAAACCAAACTCAAAAATTCCTCAAACTTTGCTTTTCTCTTTTTTTGCTTCGATGAATTAAATCAACATAATATCACTGATCATAATTTTAGGGAAAACATTTAATTCTCGTGTTGTTTTTATCATACAAATTGGGATAAAGCAGCAAAATACAAGTTGCCTGCTCAGTGAGAAGACAAACAACAATTGCCAAAATGCTTATTCGGTTTCACAGTTGGTAAAAAAAAAAGTCTCGAGCTTTTGAAGTGGAACCCTTTTGGTCAATTTTCCCACTTTCAAACTGAAAATGAAGCAATGCAACAGTGAATAATAATAGCTTGCTGTATAATTTCATTATCTGAGGAGATAAGGCTTGCAGAGTCAGTAACTTCTTTGAAATTTTGAAATCGCTTCGGAAAACCTGTTTTTTAAGACTTGCTTTAATGTGAACTTTAGTTAGTTTAGTTGTAGTGTTCTATTTTGTATTATATCCTATTTATTTTAAATGTCCTCTCCTGTTTTATTTCATTTTTAGCTGCGTCTTTCTTGGGTGTGATGTCATCTCTTTAATTCTGTAATTCTCTAATTTTAATTTCTAACTTTTACCCTTAATATTATTCTTTAAGTTTTAAACTGCGTAGTTCTCTTGTTTGATATGAGTGCTAATCAAGCTGATTACTCCTTAATTTATTATAATTTCTACCATTTATTTTAACTGATTGCTGTGACTTGTCTCCTACATTTTGCTTGATTGTGTTGCATGTTTTGACTCTGTGAACGCTGCTCTTAAGGGTACTATATAAAGAAGTTATTATTCAATATTGAAGATTGTACTGTGTATGTTTTATTATGGATGCAACACAAAAACCTCATTGTTTTGCATTTCTTGTCACAAAAAGTTCAAGATAATGCTACACATCAAACCACTTCTACAATCAATTCGCACACTTTTGAGATCAGAAACAAACACTGTAAATCTATTTTTTTTCTATCAAACAAGCTAATATGAGAGAAGATTTGCAGCATCTCCTTCTTTCTCTTTCACCATTCCCTAAGAGGAAGTTCAAATATTACTGCACAAGTCTGTTTGCCGTTAACAAAAACGCTAAATTACGGCGGTGCTCTGTAGCGTCTTTGTGTTTAACGGCAGCAGGTGGACATGTGAGAAGAAGACGAGCCGAATGAGGCTGAAGATCACCTTCACTCTTTAGATCACAGATTACATGAAGGGACTGCAGACTGCAACCTGAGATCAAACACACGCCAGACACGCATGCGAACGGAGACATCTGGCAAAAGAAACATAGGAGAGGAAGAGGATGGAGGATGGAGGAGACGGAAGAGGAGATGGTATTCAGTGGACCGTGACACTTCAGACATATGGGAGGACCGAGGAGAGACGAGGGGATGAATGGAGGGTTGCTGAGAGAAACGGCGAGACGCAGAAACAGAGGGAGAGGGAGCAGCATCCAGCTGTTTGTCCATCCTCGCTCTGCCGTAATGAGCCCATGTTTGGCTCTGTGGAGCATTGCCAACGCCTCATCTAACTTCTCCAAACTCTAACAAGCCAAACTGCTATTTAGATTTACCTCCTACCGGCGCTGAACCGAGCCCAAACAACTAAGCACATAACAGCGTGGCGCTCCCTTAAATGGACACTTTGACATTTTGAATTTCAGCTGTTTATTTTTCTTTAAACAGACACTTGTCAGCATGTGGGGAACATTTTTGCTTTTAAGTTTTCATGAAATGGCTCGGCAGCATTGTTAGCGTCGCTGAGCATATCTTCCACTTGCAGCCTGCTGTGCCCTTTGGCTGAAATGAGGGAAAAAGCTTCTAAGTCATTTGGAGATTCACCTGCACAGATTCACACAAACGGCCGTGTTCTTATTACAGCGACGAAAACAATGGCCAATAATTTGAACAAAAAAGAAAAAAAACACTCCCCCCCTTGCCCAGTTTTTATAGTTTACCCCCAAAAGTGGCTCTGTCCTGCTGCCATCATCCCTCAGCAACACAACCTGTAGTTTTAGCAATAAAAGCCGAATAACTACAAAAAAAACACCACAATCCACTGATGCAGGACCAACAACAGCAACTTGTCTCTGCTGGTTTTATTTTTAACTCAATGAAGCTAAAAATACTCCAGAAACACATTCTATTTTAAATGACTCTTTAAAATCCCCAATTTATTAAAAAAATAGCTGCTCTAAGCCTCGCTTTGTACTAAAAATGAGCCACTAAAACTAGAAGCTATTTTTGTTTCTGATGTTAATTCTCGTCGCCGCATTTATCCATTTATCTGAAGCCTAAAAATGATTTCTGCCTCTCCTCTGTCCTTTTTCTCCATAATTCGTCTACATGCGTCAACAAAGGCGGCGGCAGCT
This sequence comes from Acanthochromis polyacanthus, assembly GCF_021347895.1. NCBI lineage: Eukaryota > Metazoa > Chordata > Actinopteri > Pomacentridae > Acanthochromis > Acanthochromis polyacanthus. Next base: position 32,294,682 of record NC_067120.1, on the reverse strand, counting down.
TTGAATGTGATCATGAGGTCAAGTGAACCTGAACTAGTTTTAATCCCAGAGTGCAGATGATTCGTACGGAGAAGGAGCTTACGGTTTTAAGGATATATGTTAGATCTATTTCAGAAAAAGCATCAGTACAAAACATATCTTGGCTGCAGTTCTTTAAAAATTGAGTTTAAGGGGTAGTAATTAAAAAATGGGCAAGACATCCTTATCAGATGGTATATATGCATATATGTGGGCCATTCTAGGATATATTCACCACATGCCCAGCAGATTTTTTAAAAGTGTTTCATATTGATTGAGTCTGGGCTCATAGGTAATATTAGTTTTTTAGTTCTAAATTCTTAAAGAACGTGGGTTGTGTCAATTTTTGCATCATTTACTGCACTCCAATCTGTGAATCAATGATTAAAGTGTCATAACTTGAGAAATAATTTAGCTAAAGTCTTGAAATTCTGCAGATTTATTGGTATCTACATCCAGTCTTCAATGGTACAACCCTGCTTTGATAGAATAATACAAACCAGTTAGATTATTGGTGCAAATTTGGTCAAAAAATGTACAGGCTGACTGTTAAAAGTTCTTCAGGAAGGTGGGTCCATGTCGATTTTTGCATCTTTTCTTTGCACACATGTGAATCAATGTTCCAAGTGTCATATTACCATGTTTCATAAAATGTATTTGAAGCACTATCAGTTGGAAAACCCCTATTTTCCATTTGGGACACTATTGGAATGGTTCCACCATCATACCTGCTCAATGCATGTTAAATATTGGTCAGAAATGCAAAAATAAATAAATAAATAAAAAATTCTCATAAAGTTTGCCTCTAACTGGTACCATACTCTGCATTTTTAAAGCTCCTATTGTTGCCAATCATAGGAAAATAACCAGCCTCTTGAGGAGATTTTATGATTGGTGGAATATTGGAGTACACATTGACTTTTTTTTTAACAAATTTACACCATCATATAACTGGTTTGTATTATTCTATCAGAGCAGGGTTGTACCATTGAAGAGCACATGTACATATCAATAAATCTGCAAGATTTCAGGACTCTAGCTGCATTATTTCTAAAGTTATGGCACTTTAGGCATTGATCCACAGCATGATACTGCCACCACCATGCCCTGTAAAAATGGACATTACCCCACCTTCTTTAAGAATTTTTAACTCAAAAACTAATGTTACCTAAGAGCCCAGACTTTACGTGGACAACTCAATAAATATTCACCACTGTATAAAACAACATTTGGAACATTTTTTTTAATGACGTGGAATGACACATACTTCACAATCACTAATTTGTTTAATCACTAATTTAATCATTATTGAATTTCCCTTCGGGGATCAATAAAGTCATTCTATTCTATTCTATTACATAACATTTTTACCCAAACAGATAACAGTCCAATTTTGACAGAAGGTTTATTACACATATGGGACTCCATCATTCTTTTTGAAAATACTTTTTAGGGCATGTAAGTTTACAAACTCCAGCCCTTTCAGCGTCTTGCTTAAAAATGGTTCAAAAATGTGGCTAGCAGGAGCCACGGAATCAAACTGGCAACTCTGCAGCCATTTTTTCGATTTGAAAGGTGTTGTAAGCAGAAAACAAACAAAAAAACTTCTCTTAATGTGCATTTACTTTTTGCACAAATGTGCAGTAAATGCATCACGAGTCACTTTGTTGCACCTGCACCCGATTCCTCAAAGCAGCAAATTCTACACAATAAAGCTTCCTTCCAGCACTAGTTACAACATCAGCTCGTAGCCGGTAGGTCCATGGATTATTCAGTGTCCAGGATATGGTTACTGTTGGATCAGGTTACTGCTGATATATGAATATCTTGCTACATAAAACAATGACCGTCTGCACGTACACTGTTTCGTGTGTCTCTAATAAAGGTGAACTAACCCTTTCATAAGAGTTTGACCCACATCTTTTAAGATTATGATGCCTTTTTATTGCCTGCACTCTTGGTAAAGTTTTACTGTCACTGTTTGATCTATAGCCCCTGACCTAGTTGGTTTCTGTCGTATTTACTCACGTACTCTGACTGAACGTAATTCACAGCTTTACAGAGATCTACATAATTAAAATAACTTATCACAGGGTTAATGATTCACTAGATGGACTAAGAGTGCAAAAATAAATATGAATTGAAACAAAGGCAAAACAGAAAGGCTCCAGAAAACTGTGTGATTTGTCTTTTCAGCCTGTTTTATAGCAACTTCTGCTGTCGTTTCCCTGCATTAAACGAAGAGTCACGAATAAAACCTCGATAAAACACCAGGTTCAATGACCGAGCGTAAACTTTCCCACTGAGTAGCTTTGTGTAACTCACAAATGTGAAGTTTAGCAGCGGAGTGTGTGTTGCATCAGGATGCTGCCCATGTTACAACCTTGTCTGGGCTATTTTTACCCAAACTCAGTGAGCTAACTGAGCTCCGTGGCCACAAAGTGAGACGGGATAAAGTGTCACCACCCCAAATGCATGTGTGATCCTCTTAGGCATCAATCAGCGCTACACTCAGCGACAACAAGGCGGCAACACAAACACGACTTCTCTATCAGCATCTTCACATTTAGTATCTGTACTATGTGTCGTCCCCTTATACATGATACTTTACAGTCATTATTGGTGATTTCAGGCCACTAAAGTCCACCTGAGGACACTTATTTCATATTACGACATAAAATTCTGCTACAAAATTCTTATATCAGCACAAAAAATGAATGGCAATAGCATGAGATTGTACCTGTAAGTCAGGCTGATGGTTGCTATATTTTTCCGTCATAAACAAAACAATTCATTCTGAGAAAATTCTTCAGCCTTTGAAACACACTGTAAAAAATTAACTTTAAATAGTTTTGAACTACTTACTGTTGTATTACAGATTTCCCTTTTTTGTTTTATTACAGACAATGACTAGTAAAATCATTGAAAAATAAACAACAACAAAAAAGATTAACTTACAGGTTAGACTTTAAAAAACTGGTAAAATTATCCAAATTGAATGTTATATTTTTTTATATTTTATTTTTATAAAAGTTAATTGGTTCTTTTAAAGCTTTTGACTGCAGATGTTTTTTACTGAGTTCAAATGAGCAAAAATATGATTGTTTGACACATTTTTGTTATTTTACGAAGCAAAATCACATGTATCTTAAAGATTAATGAAAGGCTAAATGATTTTTCAACTACTATTTAACAAAATTTCCATGTTTTGTTAAATATTATTTAAGTAAATTTCCATGTTTTATTAAATAAAATGTCAAGTAAAATCACAGAAACGTTAAAAAAAAGGCTCAAAGGCATCAAAAATAATGTCTACATCAAAAATCTGTATTAGTACAAAGAGCAAATATTTCTTTAATTATAATTATAATTTTATTGTATTTTAATTTGCTAATAATGCAATTTTTTTAGTGAGATTTGTCATTGTTTTCACCAGTTTTTTTTCCAGTTTCTGAGCGTTACAGTGGTCCACTTTTTTTTTTAACAAACTGTTTTCTGGGATCGTTGCTGCCAAATTTGAATTCTTTTTTATTTTCATTTATTTTTCTTAAAGGTTTACTATTTAAAATTTGAGTTTGAGCCCTTCACTTTGATTATAATGAGTAAAACCTTTATCATGATGAGTGCATGTTTACAATTCAGGAGATGGATTTTGATGCCATTGACCTTTCTGTTTAAAATAACACTGAAATCAGTTTAAAACTACACTATTTCATTTAATGGGAATTAAATGGAAACATATAATATAAAAGGAGTCAGTGGTTGAGATAAACCAAAGGAGAATGTGTGGTTTTCCAGTTCTGTTGAGCCTTTGTGTGTCTTTCACTTTACTGTTTTATTTTTACAGCCTATTCCTTTACTACTTCGATCATCTGCTGTTTTCTCCTTAAAAAAGCCCACAGTTTACTACCTGCCCAGAAAACACATACAGAAACTAAATTATGACCAACTTCTAGTCATTGAAAGTAACTTCAGCTCCAGCTCAAAGCCGAACTCCACCCATTGCATAATTTTGTAACAATAACAACCCAAGGCCAGAGAAAACAGAGAGCATGACAGAATCTAACATTACTGTGGTGGAGGGTTTTAGTGCTCCAGAGCTGTTTTAATTCAAGACTTTGGCTGCAGCTCTTGTAAAACCTCGTGCAATCTCCTCGTGCAACCTGACCTCATCTGACTTTATGTGAGCTCTTTACATCTGTTTGCTTCTCTCCTGCTCTCTGTGCTCACATAAACTGCGTTTTAATACAGTCAAATTCCCAATAAAGCTGTTTGCATTCACGTGCTTTCTGTTTCCGTTGGCAGACAACAGAACGAGGATGAAATACAGACTGAAGCTCGGTCCATTTAAACTACATGTTAACCAGCACTCTCTTCCAGGTTGCTGCTCTGCACCGTTTAAATCCTGATTTTATCACCACAACCTCTCCGTACACGAGTTAAAGACGACGGCTGTGCTGTGAACTCGGCTGTATTTCCATGTGAAATAATCACTCAGAGAGAAGACAGAAGTAACAGAATGTCTCGGTCTCACATTCATTCATGTCAGCTGCTGTTCTGTCAACTGTGCTGCTCAGTGAACAGAGACGAGGCAGAAAAGTTACGACGCAGCACGGGAGACTTTTATGAGGAAGGCAGCTAAAGTTTCAACAGAAAGTTGGAAGATTTGCCACTAGATCCATTTTAGAAAAGTAAAAAAGTCAATATGTCATTCTGAAGTTAAAAATTGGTACGTTTGCGTTTACAGACTCTCACTCAAGAGTGGGGCCACATCTGTTCGAGTGTTAACATGAATTTTTTTGAGTTTCATGATGCAAAGATGTCTCAAATGAGTATCTCTCTGTCTGTATGGAGCTGGAAAGGTTCAAGATGTGGCATATCACTCAGCTTATGGCTCAAAAAAGATGTTAAATTGTGCAGTCCATCTTTAAACCTATAGCCAGCTCTTCAAGCATACATTTTCCTGATTTCTGCCAAACTGTATGTTCAAATACTGACAAAATCACAAGCATGGTTTCATATTTGACAAGTTTCTGGGGTTTAGTTGCTCTATACGGGATGATAAGTTGTGATTTTTTCAAGTGGTCACCTCCAAATGTTGTTTGTTCGTTGCTGTTCTGCAGAAAAAGTGGACAAAAAATAATTTAATACAGCTTTAAAGTTTGTATGAGTTCATTTAATGCAATAGTTTTCATTCTTCAACTTGTTGCAGGAACATTAAAAGTGGACAGAACACTAAAAGTACTCATATTATGATATCAATGAGCAATTTCAGCTTAGGTAAAGGTTTATAGTTGATTTTGTCTAAATTTAATGTCACATTTTGATAAACTTAATTACTTATAATTGCTTATTAACAGCTTAGTTAGAGCAACAAAAACAGATTACATGTGCAGCAAATCACACAATATTACAAAGAAAACTACGCAACGATTTGTAAAATAGAAAGGCTAAAAACAGGTGCAGTGGTCCTGAAGTGTTTCTCTAACTGACTTTTTAAATGACGAGAGCGATACATTTGAGGTGAGATTTAGGGATTGTTGCAGAGAGTTCCAGTCATTAGCGGCAGAAAACTGGAATGAGGATCAGCCGAGAGTGGTACGGACTTTAGGAATGTGGAGGTTGGTGAGACTGAATGAAGAGTACATGTGGAGTAATGATCACAGATATGGTGGTGTTTTACCAGTGAGGGTTTTTTAAATGTACACAAACTAGTGTAATTGTCTGTGGGAGTGAGTTACCTCTCTGTGTACTGTTTATATCTGACAAGTCATAATTGCCAGTCACTGTGTTGCATTTCTTATAAAAAGTTAAGCGCATTGAATTAAACTTGGTTCAAGAGTAAACTAAAATGAAACCCAAGTGACTAAAAATGCTACATAAACTACTGTTGTGTTGCTGCATTGTAATCAATTAGCAGTAAGAGACTTTACAAGTGGATACATTTATCACTATGATCTACGAAACCTCTTGGTTCTAGTCCAACATTCATCTTTAATTAAGCTAAATAATCACTACTGCGTGTGCTAGTGTTTGTGTGCACGTATGCTAGCTCAACATGAATGTGTAATGTTAGCGTTGCCTGGGAGGAGGAAACACTAAATGCCAGGATGGAGATGGTTATCTCTCTAATGTAATTGCACTGAATAATAACGTAGATCCAATTCCATTAAGGGCGAAGGTGACTCTTTTACTCGCCGCATCTAAAAATAGGACGGCTGGTCTCACCGGCTTTAACTGAAGCGAGGGCTTTGCTGTGTGACGGGCTGCACGCTGACAGGGGTTAAATGAAAATAACGTTTTAAAACACGTTAAGTCAGGAGTCGGGTCAGGAGATCCTGCTCAGCTCAGTGAGTCAGTGGGAGGCACGTAGGCTGAAAGGGTCAACGGTTTGTGAATACGAACACACTCATTGTGCTGGAAGGGATTTGGATTGAAGCGCCAACACGATGACATATGTCGCAGCCTCATATGAACCAGACAATAATGTGGTCGTAGCGGCGCAAAAGCTTTCTTTTCTCTGATCATCAGTCCTATTTTAGAAAGTGTCAACAAGTTGCCAACACGGCTCGACTAGAGGCAATTAAAATGCTCAGTGAAGTGAGACGCAGGGCAGATGGTCAGGCAGAAAGTGGCACAAGCCAGCTTGATGCACAACTGGTACACAGGTTTTCTTTGCTAAGGTCTGGGCCACAGTGTGTCTGTCGTCACGCCAAAATCAATGTATCTACAGCGATAAAATGGCTCAATTTATCTTGTGGGCTTGTTTCTGCCTTCTTCCCCCTTTCACTGGTCAATAAAACACAGTAGAGATGTGATGTGAGATGTGCCTGGTAGGAATACAAATATGGATCATGAAGTTAAAGAGCTGAAAACCTTGCGAAATGTTTTTCTCTGCCACTGCTTTTGAGAGTAAAAACAACTTATCCAGGGTGTTTTCTCCTCACTTTGGATGAAAGTGTCTGCTAAACGAAACTGTAGATTGAAAATTGGGAATTAGAATTTTAAAAATTGTAATTATTATACAAAATCTAACATTTTATTGATGTTTTTTTACCCAATTTCTGTCCACTTGTTTAATTTCACTTCAGTCTCTACTGCTGTCATTTGCCGTTTCCTATTTTGCACCACAGAACATAATGTTACATGAGTTGGTCACTGCTCTCCACATTGGAAGTTACCAACAAGTCTGAATCTGTCTGAAACCAAAAATGGTCAGCTCAAAAAAAAACTAAATTTTTTTCCTGCATCCATGCACCCAATCCGAGTCTGGCCACGGTCAGAAGGATACTAGAAGCAGGAACTTGTGGGAACCTTTATGGGCATTACAATTGCCCCTGTAGAATCACCTTCAGGGATATTTTTGGCCAGAAAAAAGTACAGACTCCGACTTACATACTTCAGACAGGTACAGAAGTTTCCAGTAAGTGTTAATCCGTCTTAAGCTAAAAATGGATAGATGTCAACAACGATAGATTTCTCAGTCAACCCAAATATCAGCATGTTTTCTTGTATCCATGCACCCAACCTCAATCTGTACAAAGTCGTAAAGATACTAGAAGCCTTAACTTGTAGGAACCTTTCCAAATGTAACAACTGTCACAGTAGAACCTTTATCAGGGTCATTCCTGGAAAGAAAAAGGTACCGACTCCAGGTTACACACTTTTGAGAGGCATAGAAGTTTCCAATAAGTGTTAATGTGTCTAAAACTGAAAATGGACAGACGTTGACCCCAATAAATATGTCAAAGTCAGTCCAAAACATCAGCATTTTTTCTTGTATCTACGCACCCAACCTCAATCATGTGACAGTGTTGAGGATACTAGAAACAGGAACTTGGAGGAACCTTTATATGTGTACTGACTGCAACATCTGCCTCTGTAGAATCTCTTTCAGGGCTGTTTTTAGGAGATGAAAAACCTAATGACCCATACTTCTATGCAGCACTTAGGTGGTACAGAAGCTTCTAATGAGTGTTAATCTGTCAGAAACTAAAAATGGACGATGACCCAAATAAATCTCTCAAAGTCAGTCAAAACTGTGTTCATGTTTTCTTGCATCCATGCACCTAACCTGAATCTGGACACGTTGAAGATACTAGAAGCAGGAACTTGTAGAAAACTTTTCAACTTTCAACAAACCTTTATCACGGCCATTTTACGCAAGAAAAGGTACCGACCCTGGATTACATACTTATGAGCGACACAGAAGTTTCCAATAAGTGTTAATCCGTCTTAAACCAAAAATGGACAGACAATAACCATAAACATCTCAAAGTCAGCCAAGAAAAATCTGCATTTCTTCTTGCATCCATGCACCTAACCTGAATCTGGACACAGTGGTGAAGATAGACGACACAAAAACTTGTAGGAACCTTTATGTGTGTTCCAACTGTGAGAACTGCCCCTGTAGAACCTTTGTTAAGACGGTTTCAGGGAGTAAAAAGTATCAACTCTGGGATAGGGCTGGACACGAATATCCCGAATATCCGAATATTCGTTCGCTACGGCGGTATCCGGATATTTGGCCCGCCCCCCCTCTCGGTCGGACGTTACCGGGCGGAACAAATATTCGGCGTTACTTTCTTCCCTCTGCCTTTGGCCCACATCGGCTCATATCGGCTAATCCCGCTGTGTTCGGCTCATCTCGGCTCATCCAGTTGTGTTTGTTACCACCACCCGATTGGCTGGGTGGCTGCCGACTCTGACGTCACGCTTCACTTCGTTGCATAACCAGAAGACAAGATGCCGAAGACCTCTGCTGTTTGGGAATTCTTCAGTTTAACTGAAGACAAAACGAAGGCAGTGTGCAAAATTTGCATCCGGGAGACCAGACGAATGGATCCAAATACTCAGGCAGGTCTCCTCTGGTCCGGAAGACCAGATGAATGGATCCGAATATTCGAGCACAAAAATTTCCAGTCAATTTTAATCTGTCTTACACAAAAAATGGACAGATGTTGACATTAAAACGCCTGAAAGTCTGCCCAAAATATCAGCACTGTTTCTTGCATCGATGCAAGGTTTATGTAGCTGTTGGTGAGATTGTGGTTGAAGCTGTCGGATTTTGCACAACAATGGAAACAGAAGGGCTAAAAGGGATGACTATAGTAAATTTTGCCCCATATCTCGACTACTCTAATGTTACAGAGAGAAAACACTCCTCCTGGCTCTACAAAACCCATACTGATCAAGTTGAATGCAGAAGGAAACACAATTTAAGTCAGCTCCATGCAGTTTTGTGGCATTCAGACTACCACAGTCAAGCTTAAGGCAGAAGCAACAGAGAATTCATCAACTATACCAGAAAAATATGCATGACAACTGAAAAAAATGGTCATTACTCATGGAAATAAATGGAAAAAAATACAGAGAGAAGCCAACTGAAAGGAGAGGAATCATCATAAGCATCCTCTGGAAAACATTGATCAGGTCAATGTAGCAACGAGTGGTTAAGAAAACGAAACTCTTCTGCATCTCGGATAAAAGTGTACATGTTTACAAAACAAAAAGTACCAAGTAAAAGCTCTAAACTAAAACCTCTGACCTCTCAGCTCTGTCCACAGCAGCACACACTGTAAGATCTTTGGTCAGAGGTCTTTTGTTTGTTCTGGGGTCCGGCAGAAAACTAAAACAGACGGAGCGTTTGTAGTCAGGACCCTGAGGCTCTGGGAAGATCTGCCCGAGGAAATCAGGTCAGGCTGAGTCAGTGACCTCTTTAAGTCCAGTCTTAAAACATACTTTAACTGGAGAGTTTTAACTTCCTCTAAACCATCCATTTATTTACTGTTCTACACTTAATGCATTGATCTGTGTTTTAAAACCTGCTGATTTCATAACTAAAGTGCTCTATAAATAAAGATTAGTGGTATTATTATGAAACAGAAGAGAGTGGGAGCTGTGGTGAGGCCTGATGGGAAACGCTTAATAAAACCACAATGTGTGATACTCAGGATCATGACACAGAAGCAACACTTTGCTGGAACGGATGCAGGCGATTCTGCAGTAGTTGTAGCCTGAAATTCAGTCCTACAGGATCCAGACTGCTGCTTATTTTCTATTCCGCCAGGCAGTTTTCATTCTAGACACCTAATCACAGACTTATTTGGACTGGGACGCCAGGTGAATTTAAACTAGCAGGTGGAAAAAAAGAAAACCAGCATCAACGCGGACCCCAAGGACTAGATTGGAGGATTACTGCTGTAGACTCTGTCACAGACATTGATTTTGTCCTAGAACTAAACACCTGAAGGCAACAACTTCACTAGCATCTGAAAACTTTACCCAGAAGCCCTGTGGGAGCACGGGTCTTTATCTGAGATATTTGACTGCAAGGTTTTTCATGCTGGGAGCATTTTAAACATGTGTACTTTACTAAGGTTAGCTTTAAAGACCCCAAATTTCCTGCAAATATTCCAGAGTACTCCGGTTTATTATCGTATTTCCATACAGTTGGAGGATTTGCAAGAGAGAGAGGGAAACAAAGAACGCTGAAAACTGATGCAGCAAATGCAGTGATATCCTGCTAAATACAGGTGAAGATTCAAAAGCACTGCATCCTACACCTCCCCTGAGGACAGCATCTTTCATGGGGGATCTGCTCGCCTGGAAATGCCTTCGTCTTTTCTAACTCCGGTTCGTGTCTCATGCTTTCTGTTCAAATATTTTGTCTCCGGGCCCAAGCTGAGATAACTCCGCTGACTTCAGGTTTATTTTCTTAAACTTTAAATGCTCTCGAGAGAAAACCCACAGAAGAAACAACAGCTTTAACAGGCAGAGCAGTGTTTCCTGACAGGTAAATTGATCTTAGAGTGAAAGAACCCCTTCAGCAAAACAGTCGCCCTACCTTCACCAAGTAGAAGCACAGGATGAGTTCATTCTTAGATCTCTATCAGTATATAATATTCATGTGTGCTGCAAAAAAGTACCACTGCTGTACAACAAATACATTTAATTGATGAAAAATAGCAGTTAATAGGTCACTGTATTAATCTTTGAAAAGGACAGTCAAACTCTTCAGGAGGGACAAACCGATTATCAAATTATCGTGGCCAATTTTGGCATTTTTAAGATAATCTGCATCGGCAAAATATTGGATGATTATTAATTAATTAAATGCTCTATTTCAGGTCTGTCTGTCGTCACTCTGTGGTTGCAGAAATGTCTCTCAAGCAACAAAAACTCAACAAGAAACACAAACCAGGAAATAAGCTTCTCTCAGAGTGGCTAAAGCTACGCTAACGGCTAGCGGCTAAGTTAGAAGGCAGCCCTAGATTAACCTGAAACAGAATCTGGATAACGATAAGTATTAATACTTCAAGATCTGGACCTTAGTGGGCAATAAAAGTCACAGAACAGTGAAATATTTTAAAAAAAATAGAGAAGAACCTCAAATATAAGGGCAGGAGACAAACTCATCAATCTCAGTTGATCCCACATAAACAGAGGAGAGCGTCCAAATTTAATCCCTCATATTTCTATTTTACATCTTCAGCTATCATCACCATTACTAATGAAGAAATCTAGCTATGAATGACAGGTTCTCTGATAACACATGCTGTTAAAATATTACATTTAATCCATATCAGTTCTAAATATTGTCTGTCTAATCTGTCTTTCATGATTACCACTAATCTGCATCGGCCCTAAAAATAACCATATTGGTGTTTCCCGACTCTTCAGTTTCACATACACGTATCCTCGTGATCAATATTTTTGAGGAACATTGTGACTAAATAAGGGACAAGAGATGAGATTAGAGAGATGAGACACAACAAACAGCAAAGGTCACCGTGGGAACCATACTTCCTGTGGGCCATGAAGGAGTCTGACATTGAGGTTTGAAAGTATAAATACAAAAATACCCCCTCGAGTCTGTGAGTCTTAAGTTAGCAGCTGGTTTTGAACACTGAGCTGCACTAATGTGACATGAAGTGTTTCTGGGTAGGTCAATACACAGCGATCAGCCACAGGATTAAAACCAATGACAGGTGAAGGGAATGACACAGAACATCTTCTTACAATGCAAAGGTTATCTAGCATTTATGTGCAGGTTATGTTGGCATGCAATCTAGCAACAGCCTCAACAGGTGCAGCTTCTCCCAGCAGATCAGTGCATCCTGCAGTACTGTAAAAACCGCTCAGAAACAGCTCCAGGAACACGACCAAGAGCTCAGGGTGTTGACTCAGCCCCCAAGTCTGACTAAGCAACAACTCTGAACTGTGTAGGCTCAATCCTGGAACCCACAAAACCCAAACAACTACACATTACACCCCCAGAGGCCCCATATCTATAGCCTGACCAGTCAGAGCTGCTTTGGTGGCACAACGAGGACTTACACAGTATTAGCTAGGTGATTAAAATGCTGCTGACTGGTACATTTAGACCTCAGGATAACCCTCAACTTTATAGAAGTTTTACAGGAGAAGATGCAATTTGCTTGGCCAACTTTAACATAGAACGCCACATTCTGTGAAAATCAAATTCCTTATCTTGCAAAAAAGTTATTAAGGTGATTTTAATATACTGGAATATGGATCCTGATGGAAACAAACAGTCAACACCTTGAAACTGCAGCGTACCAAAGACTTGCTTTAAAACACAGATCCAAACTTCCAGGGTTTCATACATTACAAACCACAGGAGCCACTCCTGTCAGCTTGCAAGCTGGGGTTTGCCAGATTCTGTCAAATTCATATTAGAAACATTACCGTTCAAAAGTTTCATGTTTTCAATGAAAACTCACACTTTCCTAACATAACTGCACAAGGGTATACTAATCATCAGTTAGCCTTTCAGCACCATCAGCTAACACAATGTAGCATTAGAACACAGGAGTGATGGTTGCTGGAAATGTTCCTCTGTACCCCTATGGAGATATTCCATTAAAAATCAATAGTCATTTACCACATTACTAATGTCTAGACTGTATTTCTGATTCATTTAATGTTATCTTCATTAAAAAAAAGATTTTCTTTCTAAAATAAGGACATTTCTAAGTGACCCCAAACTTTTGAACGCTAGTGTAACTTGCCATTGTGTAGCTCAGAGTCGTTAAACCCTCCTGTTGTCCTCATTTACAGGCACCAAAAAATATTGTTTCCTTGTCTGAAAATTTTTTTAAAAATCAGCAAAAAAATTCCCCAAATTTCTGAAAATTTGCAAAACCTTCAGGAAGAAAATTCCAATAATTCCTGAAAAATTTACCTTAAAAGTTTTGAAAAAAAAAAAACAAATTTGACAGGAAATTTCTTGTAAACATTTTCAAAAAAAATGAGTACAAATCTTCTAAAAAAAATCCTAAAAATATCTAAAGTCATTATATATACATCAGTAAAACTAATATTTTCTTTAGAACATTCACAGAAAAGTCAACGAATTTCGCTGGATTTTGGTTGATTTTTTTGTGAATGTTCCAAAGAAACATTTTTAAACATTTCTTTTTTTTTCACAAAAAAAAAATCGAAAATTGCCCAAAAATGTTGAAAAGTTTTCACTGTGAAAATCTATTTTCTGTTTTTTTCCCCCACATTTTCAAACTTCAAAACAGGTCAATTTGAGCTGCAGGACAACATGAAGGTTAAGCAGAGCTGTAGGTGAGCTGAAGTGCTTGAGCTGCAAAGAGTAACAGACGTGGGTGCAGATAGCAGCACATTCTAGAGGAAGCTGCTTAGTTGCAATTATGTCATTTTAAGGCAGGAACGGATTATTGCTAATGGAAAACCTTGACAATATGTAACTTGAATGCGGAGAGATGAGATTTTATGGGTTGAATCGACAGCCAGAGCTGGACTGTAGCTGAGTGAGACATGATCCTGCAGATTTTACAAACCCAGCATAGTGTAATCTGGTTGTAAACTCATCTGCAGACTAGAAGTGTGCTCCTGGATCTGTGCAGCAGGCCTTCTCACTGCCATGCAATAATTCACAGCCTTCTATATTCCAGCCAGTGCAGGAGCCACATAAGCTTCGTAGTAATTAGTCATGAATGACAAATCGTTGCTGAGGTTGCCTATAGCCACACACTTAGCAATTTGTAAACAAGAGCATCCTCCTCCTCCTCTTCCTCCCTGCGTCCATCTGCCCTGATGTCGCACTGTGGCTTTTAGGCCTCAGCTCAAGTCTCAGACCTGCGACCCACACAGCTCACAGCACACACACACAACCAGGCGTTTTTGCTCACCTGGCGAGTAGAGCCGTGCTAGCTGTCGGGCCCCGGCGTGCTGCGGTCCCCAGCGAGGCGCCGCGCTGCGTGCAGCCGCCCCATGCTCGTTCCCGTTCGGATCCTCCTCCGCCATCGACCGGTGCCTGATGTCGGTCTCGGAGAGAAGCGACGCCGCCATAGCTCCTGCCCGCTGCCCTCTCCCTGCTTTGGCTTTCAGCTACAAGACATCAACCGGGGGAAGCGTCTCGGTCGGTGGAGCGTGTTCGCGTCCCGGCCTCCGGCGCTGGCTGCGGCTGAGCGGAGGAGGAAGGCTGAGCAGCTGATGCTCGCTGGGACGTACCGGAGCAGCTCGTACCACCCGGAAATACACGGACGGAGCTGCGCTGACACACAGACCTATTTCACAGTTCTTTTTGTTTTTTTTTAAACAAGCAGCTCCTGCAAACACCGAGCCGCTGTCACCGTCTGGAGCGGAAAAGCTCCGCCGGCACGTGTTGCGTCGCGCTGCGTCCTGACGCACCGGATTTGTGCACAACAAACTTTTATTTGCGCGTCCGGTTTAATGGAAGGTGTTGAGAGTTCAACTCGCTGTCACGTCAGATTTAGGGAGCGTCTGCAACGAGCAGGACTCAGAGAAAGAGGAAGTGGTGCCTAGAAGAGCTGCACGAGCAGCAGTGGTTCATGTGAGCAACAGTTCACCGCAAACCTGGACGTGTTTATCCAGCTGGTTCATAAAAACAGCCCAAAACGAGTGCAAACCCTGCACATGCCTGCTCAGGGAATTTAGTGAAATAAATATCAAGCATTAAATCTTATTTGAGCCCGATATTCTGGAGCTGAGTCTCGAGTTTATAAAGTCAAATTATGTCAACATTATTTGCAAATCAACAGACATTATATTACTTAAAAATATACAAAATATTCTAACAATAATGTATACTACTATACACGATATGACATTGTAGTAACAATAATAATATTAATGATAATAATAATAATGACAATAATATTGCTAATAATAATAATACTAATAATCGTAATAATCATAATAAACAGAAATAAAATAGAAAAATAATATTGTTTAACCTAACCAGTTTAAATATTGAGGTTAAGACACTACAGTGTTATTTATAGTGTGCACATATCCAAGAAATTTAAATATTAAGAATTAAAACTATACAAAAAATTCTATAAAATACAACTTTATCCGGTTCTAATAAAAATTAATGCTAAGCAAATACAGTATTATTAATTATAGACTGACAAACTTGACTAAATTGGAGCTACCTTTCAATAATATACATATAAATGCATCAAATTCAAGGATTCCCTATAAATGAACTTTCTTTTCCTCCGTCCTTTATTTCTCCCTTTATTAACATAATCCCATTATAGAGCATTAAGACACTGTAACTTCTACATTACATTTTTAAAACTTTTTCACATTGTATATTGTTTGAAATTACATCTTAAGAGTATCTTATAACCTCATTCCAAGTTTTAAGTTGTACTTTGGTAGTAGATCCTGTGTTCAGTGGCACATGTGGGTTTTTGACTGTGATTGTAAGTTGCTGTAACAATGCAAATTCCTGCAAAAATTCAATAAAATGTCTAACTATATGTCTATCTACCTAAATTACACCGTCTACACACACGTCATAGTCGTGACATTATTATAATATCAAAACAGTGGGGACCAGAAATCTTTAGGTTTTAACTTGATAATTGCAGAATTTGTTTGCAAGAGACACTGTGTTCCTGCAAAGTAAAGTCATTCCACTTTCTTTCTATGGTTTCCACATGACCTGCATTAGATTCACAGCGAGTGTCGACTAGCTAGACTAAACTGTGTGCTACTGAATTACGGTGATTTACAGAGCTCTATATGACACATAAAGGTGTGAATCGTGACAAAAATGACCCACTTAGTCTGACCAGAGATGCCTGTTTAAGCTGCCAGCTGGAGTCAGAATGTTATGTTTTGTAGGTTAATAGTACTCTGTAATCTGGGTGAGTGATCCTGTAACTAGTCCAGAAGAAGAGATGCAGGTGCTGATGAGGGAAAAGTTCACCCATAAAGTTCCACGACAAGATAAACTAGAACACAACTATCAATAATCAGAGCACATCTACTGGCAGTGAGAAAAAAAACACTGAAATTCTGTTCAAGTTTAGCCTAATTATAACAGAATATAATTCTTCCTCCTCCTCCTAATGTCTGCACTTTGTAGCTGTCACTCTTTTGCTTTTTAAAAATGCCTCTTGTATCAAAAACCTTCCAGTCTTGCCTTCGTGTACAAGTTAACCGACTGGTAGCAGATGCCAACTATGACAAACTCTGTAACTCATACACTCATACAAAATGCACCAAGCAGTGTGAAGTAGATCTGCACAGAGCACGAGAAAAATGGCACTTTTTGCGCTTTTGAACTATAGGATCTTGTTTTTGAGGGCTTTAATGCATAATCACAACAGCAGATAACCAGATCTGGAGCTATTCAGAAAACAGTTACAACAAATCACTACACCACTGCATCATGTGTTTTCTGACTCGTTTCATTGTTTATATATGGAATATACTCACATTTCTCATATTAATCTGATGTTTAAACATGTTCAGACATGAACCCCTTCTGTCATCTGGGCAACAAGTGGACGAGTGGATGAGCAGTCATTAGAAAATGTGCGCATCAAATGTAAAATGTCACACAACTCGCTCAGTCTGCTTTATGTTACCACAGGTGCCCTTAAAGACTGTAAATATGTGGACATTTATAAGTGTTGACTGGAATTAGAGACAAATAAGGATGTTCTAGCAAATACAAATAACCAGAATAAATTCCACAACTGAGCTCAGGGGATTTTTGGGAACCAACATAATCAACTGTACACATGTTACAGTCAGCAGGTGATTTTTAGGAGGGATAATCCTCCGTGTCTGTTTTATTATTGTCAAGTGCAATCTTTCTAGTGCAACACATCTGTTTATTTTACTTTCACTTCACTTTCTGTTCATCTGTTTCTTGTTATTAGTTTGCAGTTTACATTTTGTACTTGTGTTATTTCATTTAATTTATATTCATTTTTTTTAGACACTATTGCCTGGCATCCACTTAGACACTTGACACAAACATTTTGTACTTTGTATTCTTTTTTTGATTTCTATTTTACTACTAACCTCTGTGAAAGTGTGTACATTTCACTAAGCTTTGTTTATTGTATTGTACTCTGGCAAAACTATTTCCTCCGGGATGAATAAAGTTGATGTTATCTTATCTTAAAGGGTGAAGCCATTCCAATTTCTCTATCTTCTTTCAGCAGAGAGTGCAGGCTTAGAGGGGTTGTTCAGCTGAGTAATGTTGTTTGTCTGAATGATGGATCCTTTATCCGACCGAGGTTTGTGGATGTTAAAATCTCTGGACCGGACTTCGGCTCTCTCTATCGATAAATCCATGTCGCTGTCCGTGGTGCTGAAGCAGCAGATGGATTTGCAACCTCACCTTTCTCTGTCTTTTCTCTCTTTTCAGGATCTAAAAGTATTCTCTGAACTATTTCACAGTTGTTTCTTCTCTCTGGATCAGGCTGGAGATGAGCTCCAGGCTGCCTTTCAACAGCTGCAGGATTAATTGCATGATCTAAAGTTGGTTTTGAACACTAAGAAAGCCAAATTACAGTCTTTTCCAAAGCTGAGTCCCAGTTTTTAGATACTGCTGGCATTCACACTTTAGGCTGGATATCTTCCTACAAGTACTTGGCTATCTGGGTGGATGATAGGTTCTAGTATGAGCACATGTTGAGCACTTACTGATAAAACAATAGATTACCCTGATATTTTATTATCAAATGGCCTGCCTTAACTTCCCAGTGTCTGTATGTGCTATTTTTAAAAAATGTTTTAGACTATTAGGACACTATTATTCAGAAGCATATTTCAAAACATTCTCAGCCTCACCAGAAGACGGCACAGATGAAAGTTTGTTCTTGCATTATTAAGTTTCAGCATAGTCTCCTTTAACTTCAATGCACTTGTTCCACCAGTGTTAAAGCTTCAGTGTCCCATCGTGGAGGAGGGTTGCATCTTGAGCCTACACATTCTCCTCAACAGCATGCATGACTTCAGCATCACTCTAAACATAGTGACCAGACAAATTTGGGAAACAGAAGTCACATGGTACAGGTCGGATAAATAAGGTTCATGTAGCAGCAGTGCAAAGCTACATTTGGCTGCTTCTGTCACCTGTATTGTGTGGATGGACTGATCGTCCTTAAATGACAGCAGACATCTCCAAGCTTTACTCTTCATTTTCCTTCATTGCTTTAATCATCTTATTTTTTGTGTACATTGATATGAGGCTTTATTTTATACAGCTATGGCCCTAAATGCAAGTTATGGCCCTTGTTTGCACTTTACGGGCTCGACTCTGTATAATCACAGCTCTTATATGCAACTTAGAGCCCAGAATCATCACTGTGTGCTTCAACATCTGGTTTCTTGTCCTTCATTAAGCCTGAAGAGACAGCAGAACTAGTTACTTTTTATTTACAAATCTGAGTAAACCTGTGTAATTTTCTTTAACTTGCCAACAGCTCTTATGATTCCTGCTGTACAGGTTGCTCAGGATTTACTTTAAACGTTCTCCTGTTTTGCACCCTGGTCCTGGAATAACCTTCAAAACCTACTACAGCTTTATGAGTTTGTCTGCTCGGCGGAGTTCAAAGCTCTGATAAAATAAAATAAAAATGTATAACTGAAGAGCGCACTTGCTCTTGAGCTGGATTTTCCGAATCTTTTAATCCTTTGGTTGTTTTAATGTGTTTTGCTTTTGTCTTATCTGCTGTTTGATTTTATCATTTTTTGTAACTTTCTAATGGTATGAGTTCTTGGCCATTTTTTTCTACAAAAACACTTTTTTTTTTTTAATCTCAAGGGTCTTGCTGGTGAATAAATTGAAATAAATATAATATCAACACTCAGTTCTACATTATATTGCACTTAAGAGTGATTTAATTTAACTTGATTTAATTATATGTTTGTTTTTACACACCAAGCGAAGTGTCTCATATATGAAAATCTACTTTGCAAAAAAAAAACTGTTTCTAATTCTGATTCTGACAAGCAGCAAGAAGATCACAGATAAACACACATGAACAAAAACATAAGCAAAAATGTATTAGCATCTGCACTGCTGAATACACCCAGACCTAGACTTGTCTACAACAAAATATTACATTGTGTAGTTTTACATCATGACAACTACAATGTGTTTTGTAAATGAGGCATTTACTGACCATATCCAGTTAAAGTGTAGGCCTACACAAAGATGCATTGATAAACAATCTGCAGTAAAGTCCTTTGGGATGTGTACATTGATGTGGTTGGTGAAGCTAAAGAAGGAGATTGTTCCCACTGGACTTAATGAGCCGCTAAATAAATAACAATCATGTATTGACTACAGTGTCAATGAGACGACAAACACATGTTCAGGAGCTGAGAAGAGGAAAAATAAAATCTCTACAAAGAGCTAAAAGTGTAGGTCGGTTGTACTTAAAAGGTATCATGTTTGGAGTTGTTTCCTATAATATTCCTTAAATATTTATCAAAAATGTGACTATTTAGGACCATCTGTCCCACCTCTATAACAAAATACAGGTTTTCATATCAGTCCCATTGAGAAGAGCAAATTTTTAATATCATCATCTCAGGAGGTTCTGGGATCAGTTTGTAGTATTTTGAACATGAACAATAGGTTTAATATTCACACTGACATACCATTAACACCAACTTGTTCATGTCTGGTGATAAATGTTGGTCTTAACGCCAGCATACAGGTGCACTACTGCCAAAAGATTTACTAATGTGGTGCAGTAGCATTTATCTCTGAACGCAGGTGAAGTTAGGTGACTTAGACAGAAGCTTCTATTTGTCACTTATCTATTTGATTCCCATATCTGCACTCTGAGAGACAAAAAAACACAGAAATAAAGTAAAACAAATTCAATTTTAAACAGTGGAGCCACATAGTGTTCCTAATTCTTAGTCAATACCTTCTAAGTAAGTAAAAATGTGCAAATATACTACCAAATATACTACCATCTGTGTAATGCCAAATTCAGTTAAACAGTGACAAATGAACCTCTAGAACAAATTTTCCTAAATATAATGTGTCTTTCAGGTTCAGCCAGGCAGAGGTACAGTATTCTCAGCAGAAAACCTCAAAACCTGCTGCTTTATACTGTATGCGAGCCACTGGTCAACTCGCACACAAACAAGCGTACAAGTTTTAAAAAGAGGCAGCGAGATATTAAAAATCGTCAGTGAACATGATCCGAGGAGCCAAATCATCAGTATCTGTTCAGGAGGGAGCAAAGTGAAAAATCTGAGCCCCCTTTAGACCGAGGAGTCACGCTGGTCTCTGCAGGTCTGTGCAGCTTTTCAACTCTTCATCTCGTCGCTTTGACCCGTACAGGACTGTGGCGTCTCATGGCTCATGCATACCAGATCAGAATATCTGTCAGATCTTCCAGATACTGTATTCATCAGGTAGCAGCAGAGACACAACTTCAGTGGGAAGTTTGGGATTCTCCTTTTTTTCTGTATTCAGGTTTTGGTTAGCGAGAACAATTTGCTAAGCTAATAATTCATCTTTATGTCTTACAAGCCTGAATGATGCTTCAAAACTTGGGTTAGCTGTTATAAAATGGTTATCATTTAAAGATTATTCTCCCTGTAACAGATATTTGCAGCACTGATTTTCAGTGAAAGACTTCTGGATTGTCACTGTACTGACAAGAGTGAAATTGAGGACACGCTCCCCCCAAAAATCTGTCTTTTTCCAACCAGATATATTCATAAAAGATTGTGGCAAAGAGTGATCAATCCCACTGTTAGGTTGAGAAAGAAATCCCCGGGTATAATGACACTGCACAGGCTGACAGCACCGTCCCAGAGCTCATGACACACAGCCCATCTTCTGTTTTCTGACAAAAGAAGATGGAAGCATTTTGCCAACAACTGTTAGCTTTTGCATTGTTTAATGCTGTCAGCTATTCTTCATTCTACAGCTTGCATTGTTATTCACCAACATCACTCCTGTTGCTGAAGCCTTTACAGTATTGACAGCAAGTTTTTGTTTTTTGTTTATTTTTTTCTCGCTCCTTTTGAAAAACTTTGATTTGCACAAAGTGTCTGTAGGTCTCTGGGTGTCGAAATGTTGCAACAAAGACCAGTTAGTGCTGCTAATGTTTGCTAACTGGCGCTGAGCGAATGTGCAGAAGGCTTTACACCGCAGCGACATGAACGCTGAATTTAAACAGGATGGAGAAGAGCTGGTGTGGAACATGAGCGAAGGAAGACGCCAACGTGATGTACTCACACTTTCAATCACGTTCCCTTCAGTTTAGGTGTCATCAGGCTGCAGTTTTGTCTGAGCTGTGAGCTGTTTTGTTTCCTGTGCAGATCTCTGTCACTCTCCGTATCATTTCCATCATACCAGGAGAGCAGCTGAATAATAACATTTCTCGGGATGACACCTCAGTACATATATCTGCATCCTCAAAAATCCTCTCCTTTGAATAAACTCACATCACACAGTGGTTCTTTATTTGTCATTTATTTATTTGTTTTATCTTTTTTTTCTGTACTAGATTATTGCAATCTGGTTAATTCACATTTAAAAAGCAGTCATTGACCAGACGCACTGAAATCGATGATATTCATTTTTACAATAACCATTATAGGCCCCGTAGAGACTGGAAAACCCAATCCAAAAAAAGAAACATCTGTATGGTTTTCTGCACTTTATTTTGTTTTGATGTCTTTTTTTCATAGTAATTACAAAAAGGAAAAATATATATAACAATAATCATAAAAAGGATAGTTCGGGGGGGAGGGGGTTTAAGGAATATTACGACTGGCAAACAAACAATCACAACACAGCACAAGTACCTACTTACTGCAAGAAATGAAAGGTACAAAAATGAAAACAAAGAAAATAAGCGCATATGGAATAAAGAAATATCAAAGAAATTGGCACCTATGAAGTTGAATACAATAAGCAACTGAGGGGACAAGAAAGTGTAGCCTTTTTTCTACAATCTATTTTAAAAAAATCCCAAAACAAAAGGTGTTTTCTTGCTTTTTTTCTTTTCTATTTGTTAAAAAAATAAAATGCATGACCTGGGGAGTGACTGGTGGGAGGAGAGGAAGGGAGAAGGGGAGGAGGAAGAAGCTGGTGGGGGGGTTTCTGGCAGGGGCAATAAAAAATACTGCACGTACAATACCTTTGTTCACCCATCTCTTTCCTTCATCTTGCTCTTACCGCTTTCTTCACCCACTTTTTCCTTTCTTTATTTAATAGCATATCCCATTAATATTCCTTTCCCCCGCTGCTCCTAATAGCCGCGCCCAGTGGCGCGATCGTTAGAGTTTTACATGTGAGTAGCAAATGACACTTTGATTGGCTGTGATGTGGAGATGGGGGTCCCCTGCCGGCTCCGGGTCGGGGGCCCCGGCTGAGCTGAGAGATCCTGCCGGGCCTCGGTCTCACTGCGCGTGCTGACTCAGTGTGTGGTTCTGGAGGGAGAGAGGGAGAGGCAGAGATAGGGAGAAAAAGTGAGAACACATGATGAGAGAAATAATGGGCTACATGAGCATAGTGCTTTCCACTTGCCCCCACCCAATAATAGAACAGAAAAGAACAGAAACACAACTGCCTCCCACAGTATAGACAGCGAGGCCTCCTTGCTTTATACATAGTCTGACGAAAGAGGAGAAAGAAGGAGAAAAGGAGGGAAAAGAACCAAATAAGGGACAAGTACAACACACTATTAGACACAGTAAGTAACCTTAAAGTCTGTTATTTTGCTGTTATGATACAACGAATACACACACATTTTCAAGCAGATTTTTAAAATCATTTTGACGGGCATTTTAACACACATGCATTGATTTTCTTTTACATACATCATCACTGGAGGCTGCTGTGCCACATTCTGACACACACTCAAACAAATAGCTCCAATCCCTACAAAGTACGCTGTCATCAAATACCGCTGAACCCGGTTTTGTCCAGAACCAAACAATTCAGTTCACACTGTATTTGTTCTGTTCCTGTTTTATTTCTTATCTGTGGGAACCCGGCGCCTCGATTTGTTTATTCAGATCTGTGAAACCCTCGTGTCTTTTGATATTGTGATTAATATTTTACAGAAAGCGTCTCCATACCTCCGAGACGCCTACACTCACAGCTCTCCAAAGGCGTCTGCGCACTACACATCAATACATAATCACAACGCAAAAAAAAAAAAAAAAACACCACCTTTTTTTCAAAAATTAAAATTCACAACAGCAGTGAGAGCACAAAGGGAGACGGATGCGGTGATCTCTAGGTAAAAACTGGAGTGGATGAAGTGCGATTCACCGACAGCTTTGTATGCTAAATGAAGACGGCAGACACACAATATAGATTGAACAAACTTTCTGCATGAAGCAGCTCATATAAATACAGGTAAACTAGCATGTGAAGCTTCTCTTGATGTGTTTGGAGCACAAAGAAATGATGCAGAAAAATAAGCTCCGTGATCACATCAGTCCTCTGTGGCTGTTTCATATCAGCAACAACGGGGAGCTGAACTCATGATAATCTGGATTTGCTGGTTTGGAACTTAGCATCACATCTAAAGCTGGGAGATACAGTTTGTGTGTGTGTGCAGAAGATGAGGAGATGATTGGAATGATTTCTATGGGAATGTGTGTGTATCAGAGAAATTTCCACCAGGACGCTCTCCTCCTCCTCCTCCTCCTCCTCCTCTCTCCTCATTTTCCCCAGACAGTAAAGCTTTCTCCCTGTGAAACATTCCCTACCTCTTTCTCTCTCTCTCTCATACACAATACACAAACTCCCTCTGAAATCTTTCCCCATCATCCCTGCGTCTTCACACATACACACTCTCACTTGCAGACACACAGCACACACACACAATTCCCAGCGAGATTTTCCCAATCAACACCCCCTCCCCTCCTGCGTACCCCTCCCAACTCTTCACCACCACTAAAAGCAGCTTTCTCAGATTAATCGCTCTCTCACACAGATAGGCCCCACTACGGGGGAAAAAAAGGGACAAAAAAAGAACAGTGGATGGGAGACTGAGGGGGAAAAAAAAACAGAGGAGGGGATGAACAGAACAGGGAGGGACGAGGAGGGGTGGATGGGGACAGAAATGTGAAGGATTATACGTGGTTTGGGGTTGATAAATACTTATTTGTCATTCTATGGCCCTTATCTTGCTGTGCATGTTTTGTTGAGCCCTTTGGTGTGTGTGTGTGTCAGAGAGAGCAAATGTGTGCTTCAGAGTGTCACTCGGCTTTGGAGGCCAAGCTAACCGGTCCAGAAGAGGAAAGCAAAGGGTATTAATGCCCTACGCTGGAGAGGCCACTGCACACACACACACGTATGCAGACACATGTGGGGCTTCAGGGGAAAAAATATGTGCACAAGTGAGCAAAATAACGACAGGGACAGTGAAAAATAAGTGTCTGCTTCTGCCTGTGTGTGTTTGTGTGGAGGCCTCTCCGGCGAGGAGGGAGATCTCATTGGGAGCCACTGACCCCATTATGATAGAAAACCCTCCTCTCTTTCTGTCTGCTGCCTCTCACTCCATCGCTTCCACTCGTCCTTCTCCTGCTTTTCCTCACACTGCCAGAAGAGGTCAGGCTCATTCCTCTTTATGGTAAAACGTAAAGAAGAGAGAGAGAGAGGGAGAATCTGTCCAGAGCATTTGTCCAGTTTCCTGGCGGAGCATCATCCATGTCTGGTTTTCGTCTTTACTCACTTGCCTCGTACATGACCTCTAACACTAAGGTCATCTATCAGGCTTTAGGAAAGAAAAAAGTGAAGACGGCGCAGTGATCGGAGGATTGCAAGAAGGGAAGTAGGAAGGAGCTCGAGAGGGAAAAGGGGGGAGAATGTCTGTTTTCCCTCAGGTTCTTTGGTTCTGTTGGTGTATTGATTTGTAGACGGAGAAAGGGATGGAGAGGAAGGACAGAGGAAGAGGAGGGATGGAGGCCGTGGTCACTCCCTGGAGGAGCTCACAGCGCTGCAGAGGACTGCTGGAAATAGCCCAAAGGAGAGGAGAGGGGAAGGAGAAACAGGGAGAGGGATGAGAGAGGAAAATAATGGACGAGTGAATGACAGTCTGCCACAGGACTCACAAACACACACACACACACACACACACACTGTGACACCTCCTGGTCGCCTCTCTTCATTTACGTAGTTGTTGGGGGCTCGGTATTGATTATGCAGCACTGCAATCGATCAGTGTGAGCCAGTATGTGTGTGTGTGTGTGTATCACAGTGTGACATGTGCTCTACAGCGCAGTAATTGATATATTCTACAGAAAAAATGGGTGACAAAAGCAGGGAAGGGAGTTAAGGAGAGAGAAAGATGCAGTGTTTTTATATTTAGTGAGTAAATTCTTAAATCTGTGCACCTTCACACACAAAAAAATCTTCCAGCAAAGTGAAGGGATTATGTCCCCTAAACTGCTGGGAGCGCCTTAATGTAAAACAGATGAAACAACTGTGCAGGTGTTTGTATTGAGAGTAAACAACAGCGGGAAGAAGTTCTTACTAAAATACGACAAAAACATACTGGAAAAATTGGAAAAAAAAGGCCAAGCTAAAGCCAAGTAAGGCCTCATCCACCACCTATGTGCTGTTTATTCTGAGTAACAGAGGGTGGGTGCACTGCAGTGAGAACAGCCTGTCTTCCAGGCCAGGCCAGACCAGACCAGTCAATACAGAGGCCTGTCATTGTTTTTCCTGAACTGCTTAGAGAGAGCGAGGCTAAAGCCTGCAGAGCCACGGGCCCTGGGGAAATATGGCCCTGTCGCATTACCCACGCGCAACGCTGCCACACTGACACACACACACAGGAATAGATTCACCGACTCGCAGCTAAGAGCACATGCATGTACAGACACATGATGCCAAAAAAAAGTACAATAGAATACACATACACACGGTCTCATGGGGAAAGGGAGAAGGGGACGACAGAGGAAACCAAGAGATAGAGATAAGAGAAAATCTAATCTGCCTTGTCCTGCTTCTCTCTGCTATCTACTGCATTGCACACACACAGAAAATGCATTTGTGTTGTGGTGATGATGCTGCTGGATATTTTACAGGGAGCTTTACTATGCATGTGATCACTGTCAAGTCTGCTCAGCCTCATATATATTTATATATTGTTTGCATTGACATTCTGAACTGCAGTGGAGAGGAAAAGTCGCTTTGTGCTCTCTAACATCAGATTAAAGTGAAATAAGAACGAAAACAATCACACTGACACACATGGCAGTGACCTTGTTAGAGATCGGGATTAGTACGACGGCAAATTCACTTCCTCCCAGCTTCTTGAACACACAAACACTTAGCTGTCCTGTGATGATGTAACAACAACACCTTGAGACGCATGTGCCAAGTCTCTAATAGACACAGGAAGAGGAAGCACTGCTGTTGGAACAATGCCGTGTGTCTGTGTGTGCTATCAGCGAGTGTCTGTCAGTGCGTGAATTTGTGTCAAATGTGTGTGTGTGTGGGGGGGTAAACTGGAGGCTGTCCAAAGACTGTGTGCATGTGTGTGTTTCTGTGTGAATGTGTGCCCCAACTTCATTGCTGTTTTTAACACCAAATGAAAAATCACCTAAGTCGCCTTGTGGTCTTCTTTGGGTTCAGTGTATTTATAGCACGGCATTGACACCCTTCCAGCAGAGCACGTCTATGTCTGTGTGTGAGTATGTGTGTCTGGGACTAGCAGATGGGCTGTCTTAGCCCTCTTCCTCTGCTCCCTGGCTTGTCTTTAGCCCCACCCGTCCAGGACAGGATGCTGCCTCGGGAGTAGATCAAAAATAAACGCACCCCCTGCCCTTAACATCCCACCGACACGTATTCCCTTCTCCCCTCTTGCTCTTCATTTTCTGTCTCTCATCTTCCCCTCGTCGTCGTCATCCCACCATCCCTTATCTTCTTATTGTAAATATCAACACATGATCTTTAAATTACTTCCTTTAGCCTCCTCTCTCTGCAGCCGACCCCCTCTTTCCTCCTCCGTCCCCACCCCCAGGGTGACCTCCCCCGGCCACGTCCTGTTTGGAACGCACCCTCCTGCTCTTTCTCCCACGGGGACTTCCCCTCTCCTGTTGCTACCGGCCCGTCCGGCCAGGTTTGGACCAGTAAACAGGACCCAAAAATACACTCGCAGCATGAAAGGGAACACACAGATAGGAGCGCGAAACGTCAAAGGCGAGCACGCATGGATCGACACCAGATTCGCAGCGAAGGTAAGGGCTCCTGCTGGAAGCTGTTACACAAAATAGGAAGTGACCTCACCTCCTGCAGAAATAACCAATCATTCCTGAGCACCACATGACACATTTGAGTCCCACCATTATGGAGAAAAATGTGTGTAGGTTCAAGTGAATGATCTCTCTCTGTCCCACACACATATAATTATAGTGCTGAGGAATGTTGTGAAGCAGAGCACCGGATGATGACTTCAGAGTGTGCAGAGATGGGCGATGAGACACAGAGACATGTACATTGTGCAGCATGAACATATAAACACATAAAATGCAGGCAAAATGCTGATGACATGACATGCGTGTACTCCAGAAATGGAAAGTACAAATAGGTTACAGACGGACAAATAAATGCACAGACATGATTCACCCGACACACACATGTGCTCGCAATTCAGCAGAGCGTGCTGGCTTTCCGTGTCACTGTCATATTACTGCACACGCCCAATCCCCATGAGTCCCCAAGGGGCCGGCTTTTTTATTTATTTTTTTCGGATTATCGTGCACTCCAAAGTGGCAGAAAAAGAAAATCAGAGATTGGAATAGAGTCATAGATGTATATGTGGAGGTACACATGAGCCACCCTGAGATTAAAAACATGGGCTGAGAATGAATGGACAGATGGGTGCACGGTGGAATGATTGGAGAGAGGAATGGAGGTATTTTCAAACAGATAGAGGATGATCATAAAGGACACATGTATTAGAGCAGAGAGAAGAAGTGTAAGAGGATTGGATCTGTGGATTCAGCTGATAGTGGATACTTGCAGGTTTTGTTAGTCTTGAACGACAGCAAACTGAATATTTTTTGCATTTGGGACTGTTAGGAAAAATAATCTGAATTTGTCAGCTTGTGCTCTGGAAGGCTTTGACAGATAGTTTACACTACTTTCTAACACAATATAGGGCTAACTATTGATTAACTCAGACTTATTTTACTGTAAGAGACCACAAGCAAAAAAGCTGAGAAGTATTGAGTTAAATGGTGTAATGGAAGACTGTAGCAAAAAACAGTATTGTACTGCTTATAAATGTTGCAATGTCTTGATATGGAAACAATTAATGTAAAATATTTAACTATAGCATCAGGTAGACATTATATTACTACAGGTAAAAGAAAAAACAACAGATGTATTATGACAGTGCCACAGTTTGCTTTTATCTAGCTTGCTTCTAATGGAATGCTTTAAACAAAACAGAACCCAAAAACAAGAACCAAGTCCTTATATGAAAGTTTTGCCATGACACAAGCATTATGTTGTATCCCTGTACAGTTATTTAGGACTAACGGGATCAGGCTCCTATATGAATGAATGGAGAGAGAGCTCTAGCTGTACGTACATGTATAAAATCACCAGTCAGATCTGATTAAATTGTTTAAAAAGATTGGTGACTTTGCCCAAAATAGGTAAAAAACGGTTATTTTTACAGGTTATACTGTTGCTATACATCCACACAGTTTTCAATGCCACGTGTTGGTGCAACAACAAAATTTTCAAGCAGATGATTGGCCTTTTGTAAGGAGGGATGGGATATGTTTCATACAAAGGTAATATTTGGCAATCTGGAATTCTCCAATAGATTTTTTAGGTGGAAAGTCAGGAATGCATATTAGGAATCACATATGTGCAAAAAGAGTAAAGAAATCTAATCAAAGACCGGAAATGTTGGAAGAAAAATAAAATGATGAATCCACTGACTGTAGAGCCAAACAAAAGACTGAATGAAGATGCAGTGTGTTACAAGTGCCGTGCCTGTATCTGTAAGAGTGTATTTTGGCAGGGTTGATAGAACACTACGTCATGCAGAGCCTGTCCTGTTCTATGACACATTGCCTCTGTTTACCTGTCACCATACACACACACACACACACAAACCAAATGACAGGAACACGGTCCAAGCTGTTAGAAACCCTCCAGGTGTTGGCTCAAATAGTGTAATTCCTTTGTATCTGTCCCTAACTCTGTTTATCTTCCTCCCTCTTCAACTCACTGTGTTTTTGTCTCTGCACATCCGCACATTTGTTCCTCTTCTTTACAGAGACGCAACAAGTAAGTACTTTTGACTCTATTTTTTCCCCTTTTGTCTCCTCCCTCCCCAAGTAACACTGCGTGAGTCTTTTTTTTACAGTGTTCTGGTTTTAAGTTCCTCAAAGCATAAATGACAAAACACACACAGGTGTGCACACACATGGAAACGTAAAATTTACAGATGATTAACTGATCCCACATTGAGATTTTCTTTCCTCTTTTTAAATGCAACACAAACAGAATGTGCCTTGCATTCACAGTGTGAAACAACAGAGACTGCAAAAATTCCAACAGTGTTAACAGCCACGGACACAATTTGTATGCAATTTTTCCTCAGGTGGTCAGAGAAGGAGAAAGTCTGCCAAGTATAAGGACAGTTAGCTGCAGTGAGAGCAACATCTTGTACACTTTTCTGGGACACAATTTTGTTCATATCGTTTGTTGTTTCAACGTTTGCCTCAGTTTTTAATAATTCATTTTAGCGCAGTATTTTATAAAATGACACTGGTCTACAAGTGAAAGTGAGCTAATGTGAGTCATTCATAAAGATAAGTAACAAGTGCTAATTAGCTATAGTTTTGAAGATACAGTATTCAGTCAATATCTGACATTTTATGCAAATTAATTAGAAAACAGGTATTAATCAAAAGGAAAGGCTTGTCTCTGAGCAACCAGTTCTACTTCAAAACACTGTCTGCACATTAAAAGCGTATTCATCTTGGCCAGAGTGTCAACAGAATCTGCTCTGATTGACAGAAATCTGTGTTTTGAAAGTGAAAAAAAATGCATTTTATGAGC
This sequence comes from Acanthochromis polyacanthus, assembly GCF_021347895.1. NCBI lineage: Eukaryota > Metazoa > Chordata > Actinopteri > Pomacentridae > Acanthochromis > Acanthochromis polyacanthus. The sequence goes on along the minus strand of NC_067120.1, from coordinate 32,264,312 downwards.
GGTGACACACATTTATCTATGCGACTGAAGCTTGAAAATTTGGAACTGTCTTATCTTGTTGATCTCAGGAAAAGGAGATGCCTCGAATCCATGCAAAGAAAACTTCTAGCATATTTGTAGTCAGGTAACCTTTGCATCGCAAATGTAAAAAAAAAAAAAAAAAGTCATACTTTATTCTGCCTGCAAAATAAGGGATTAAACAAGTATTGGGCCCACTTTGCTGGTTTATGTGATGTTTTAGCTTTTAGTGTGTAACACATTTATTTACCAAAAGTCATAAGACCTTCCTTGTTGAATCATTGACAAGTTAGGATGAGTAAAATTTAAATTTTTTTTTTAGAAAATAAGCATTTTTTCATATACCTGTGTCTATAAATACACATAAAGATATGTATATTTGTCACAAAACGTATCACCTTTCATTAAATATCTTTTTGCCAACCAGCACTGTGATCATGTGTTTTCCAACCCATCTTATCAGTTTGTATTCAAGCTTTAGCAAATTTTATCTCAGAAGCAGATTTGTTCCCAAAAAACTGTGTAATTAGAGCACTTATAATTATTAGGTAGCTGTGGCAGTCGTAGCGGTATGAGGAAATCACTTTTGGTTGGCTTGCGGTCTTTCTGTCTGCTCTCTCTTTTGTTTTGAATATCTTTTTGTTTCTGTCTGTCTTCTCCCTGCAGAAAAAAACCCTTCAAGTCTGGGGATTCGGGGAGGTACGAATGTGTGTGTGTGTGTGTGTGTGTGTGTGGTTGCGATTATGTTTGTGTGTGTGTGTGTGTGTGTGTGTCCCAGGTCCCCATTCTAATAACACAGAATCTCCCAGTGAGCAGTGGGGCAGCTGAGTACGCTCCCCCGGAACGCCACGGGGATCTACGGATCAAATTCATACACACATCCACACACACACAACCACACAGAGTCGAGGGATACATGGATCAGAGAGTACACACTATGACTTGACACAACACTCTCAACCGAGAGCAACACCCAGACCATGCCAAACACACATACACACACACACACACACACACACACACACACTCAGCCTATTGCCAGTTCAACCACATCCACACCTTTCCATAATTCAGTTAGAGGGAGACAGTGAGGCACTTAGATTCAGACAAAGACAAAGATAACATTATTCACAGACAGACTACTAAACACAGCTCGTTTCGCAGCACACATTCTGCCCTGATACCAACAGCAGGCAGTGAACATGTCTGAAGAGCTATTCTTGCTGATGCTTTCTTACAGATTTAAACATTTCTTCCACTTTCCAGGTTACTAAGGAGGTTGGCTGATGATTTCAAGCTGCTGACAACATGGAAATTAATAACATGACTGATAAAGTCTCTCTGATGTTGGAAAGTAGATCAACTTTAAACATAAAATCTAAACACTTTTAGTAAGATGTGTACATTTCTCTCCCGCATGTTTCTTTATACATATGTTTATTTCCAAAATGAAATGAAGCTTTTGTTCAATTTTTTTTTGCTTTGACAGCACAGCTTTCAGAATTTCTTTCACTTCCAAAGTACAAAACAGAATGCTAAGGAGGTTGGCTGATCACTTTAAGCTGCTGAACATATGACATATGTCAACGTGTTGGAAAGCAGCTCATCTTTAAACACAAAATCAAAATGCTTTTAGTTAGACTTCTGCACATTTTTCTCCATCTGCATGTTTCTTCATGCACATGGACAAGCTTTTGTCCACTTTTTGTGGCACTGAGAACACAGGATTTAAATATTTCTTTCACTTTCCAGGTATAAATGGGACGCTAAGGAGGCTGGTTGATCACTTTAAACTGTTGACAACATGCAAATTAAAAGTAATACCAATAAATTATCTATGGTGTTGGAAGGTATCTCAACTTTAAAAGCAAAATGAAAATGGTCTTCGATTTCTGCACATTTCTCACCTTCTGTGTGCTTCCTTACAGATCTGTTTATTTCCCAGTTTGCTACTTTTCTCTTCCTGTCATGCATCCATCACTGTATGAGCACACTACATGCTCTTTTAATTGCGTCTACAAGGGAACACACTCCTGCTCATCTGTGTGGCTGTGTGTATGCATACGCAACTCTCAAATATTCAACACCACCGAGACAGGCGGAAGGGGAGAAAAGTGAGAAGATCCTGTCGAGGAAACCCACACACACACACACAAACATAAGGATCCCCCCCACATCCATCCATTTATTCATCTGACCACCAATCCACCCATCTAGCAGTGTTTAAATATTTACCAGAGCTAAAGGAAATGGTGTAGCACAACAGACGCAGAGGCAGGGAAAAAAGGAGATGACTGGGGAGGAGAACGGGAGTGATGGATGAATCGAATGGATGGAAGGAAGCACTGAAGGCAGAAGCTGCAGTATAGCACCCCCTGGAGGCTTAAGAAGAATGTCAGGGAATGGGAGATGTAGAGCTGGAATACTATTTTGAAATAGAGATAACTCCACAAGAGGGAAACCCAGCTTTCAAAAAGCAACAACAACAACAAAAAAAAACTCCTACTGTACACATTTTACATATTGTGACAGTGATCATATCCTGGGAATTATGCAGTCTAATAATTACACTGACGGATAGAGTAAAGTGTGCTTTAAAGGGGTTTATGAATGCAAAAGGATTTGTTTGCTGGTGGTGTGGAGACATTATTTACACTACAAAAACTGTTTCTACTATTGTGCTAATTGCTAATGAAAAAGAGCACAAAAGAAAGAAAGAAAAAAATGAAAGAAAAAGAAGGAAAGAAAGAACAAATCTGAAATAGAGAATGAGAAAGTCGTCTGTGAAGTCTGGGAGTAAAGGCAGAGAGAGATCCAGAAGGACCTCACTGATCAGGGCCACAGCATTTTTTATTTACACACTAGCACACACTCACACACATGCAGACACACACCAAAACATCTCTTATTTACCAGCTTACGTCTGCACTATTTATGGGGCACTGGGGAGAGGCACAGAAGAGAGGAAGAGAGGAGAGGGGCTAAAATATGCATAGGGGCTGGTTCTTCTGGGACGGACCGATGGGGGTGGAGGGGGGGTCAGGGAGGGAGAGGAGGGAGGGAGAGAGAAAGTGAAAACTGAGACAGAAAGATGTGAAAGCAGAGTGATAGAGAGGGTGCCGGAGAGAAAGTGAGAACTTTGTATGCAAAGGGAGGGACAGAGATGGAAAGAAGGGGCTGAAGGAGTGCAGTCAGAAGGGAAAGAGGATGATGCAGCGACATGTCCATGCTGCAGTTATCCTTGGGTGGGTGGGTGGGTGGCTGGGTGAGAGAGAGTGAGCTGGACATCATATGGCCCCTCTGAGGGGTTGAAAGAGGCCAAAGCCTTTTCTAGCTGGCCAACCAGCCTTCTTCATCCATCCACACCTCATTAAAACACACACACACACACACACACACACACACACACACACACACACACACACACACACACACACACACACACACACACACACACACACACACACACACACACACACACACACACACACACACACACACACACACACACACACATTACCCTATTCCACTTTCCTCTGGCAGATGCATGCACACACAAACACGTATCGACTCGCACACACATGCGATAACAGCTAGCAGTGGCATTAACCTCCATGGTTGTAGCTCTCCATCTCCCCCAGTCAGCCTTTCTGTCTAGCCCACTTAGAGAGGCCTCCCATGGGGCGATGGAGCTGTGGCAGGTCAGCCTCGGCCTGCAAGTTTTCACACACACACACGCACAACATGCACACACTTGGGCCAGGACCAAAGAGTAACAAGATGGATATAGCCGTGGTGCAGCAGCCAAAGAGGAAGAAGTACAAGGAGCTGAGGGAGGGAAGAAGTTGAACTGAGCTCAACTTAGCTGGAATGAAAACAACGGAATAAAACTCAAATGAAATGACCAAATTTAGCCAAGATGAGGAGAGGAGTCTGTTGTTGAGTCAAAACTAACTTCACATATGCAATAACATATCACTAAGAATACATATATATATTCCACTTCAAGTCCACTAATATTGACCTCTGACTGGCACTGTACTCGAGATTTTTAAAGCTCCTATTGGTGCCAATCACAGAAAGAAAAAAATATCAATCAGCCTCTTGACTGAGTAGACCATGTGTAAAATCTGGGCTCAAAGGTTAAAAATTCCTAAAGAAGATGGGGTCATTGTCTTTGCAGCAATCTGTGGAGCAATATTTGAACTGCCATATTACCACTTTTTATTAATATTTTTGAAGCCCTATGAGTTGGAAAACCGTAATTTTTCTTTAAGCCCAGGAACAATTCGATATAACTCGCTTTCAGAGTTCCACCATAATACCTGCTCAATGCATGTTCAAATATTGTCCACAAATACAAAAAAAAAAAAATCATTTTAATACACATTTTTTTCTTATAGTGTATGCCTCTGACTGGCACCATCCTCTGGATTTTTAAAGCTCCTATTGGTGCCAATCACAGGGGAAAAAATCAGCGGCTTAGGATGAAAAATAAGGCTTTTATAGTTGGTGGAATATCGGAATAGAAAAAAAAAGTGGACATTTTGTGACCAAATTTGCCCCATCATCTAACTGGTTTGTATTAATCTATCAGGGCAGTGTTGTACCACTGAAGAGTATATTTATGAACCTGCAAAACTTCAGGACACTATCTACATTATTTCTTAAGTTATAGCACTTCAAACATTGATCCAAATATTGCTTTGAAGAAAACGGTGCCAAAACTCGACATGACCCCATCTTTGTAAAGAATTTTAAACTCAAAAACTAATGTTGAGCTCAGATTTTACACATGCTCAAATCAATCAATATTCACCACTTTAAAACAATCTGTCAAATTGAAGATAGTCAGGCGTGGGTCATTCAGCGAACTGAGGCAGAATGACCTAGAATTCAAAGAAAGATTAAATTAGCATTTTTAACAAAGCTGATAACAGTATATACTCTGTTCTTCTTCGACTCTACTCTGCACTGATAGTTGAATTGGTGCTTGATACTGTTAAGAAATGCTAAAGCAGACCACTCATTTAAGCACACAGTGTGAGCTGACTTCCCCTGATTTCAAACCCAGCAACTGATTAATTCAGTTCCTTACTCTATGAAGATGTTGTGACCCGGTCAGATGGCAGGAGAGAAGTCATCAGGGATAGAGTGTGTGTGGAGGAGTGGTGAATGAGTTGAGGGATGTGTATGTGCAGAGGACTGTGGAGGTTAGCAGGAGTGTGTGAAGTGTGAGTGGTGCCTGTGTGTGGACATTAACCGACAGGGTCCAGCAGTCACCCTGCTGTTAAATGGACTGGCCAGCCATATGCCCACCACCTCTGGCCCTATATCATTGCCACTTTATGTGAGTGTGTTTGTGTGTGTGTGTTGGCTGTGGTAGGCCTTCTTAGAATCAAATAAATGCTATTACATTTATTTATTCTTTTTTTTTTTTTTTTACAGTATTTCTCTCTTTTTCTGGGTCTGACGACATCTCCACATGTACACTAACTGCTCTTACAAAGGGGAACATGTTAAGTTTTAGACTGTAGTTGACAAAATAGAGAGAGAGGAGTAAAAATTTACAGTGAAAGACAAAATAAAGTATGAAATGGATGAGGAAAATAAGTGCCTAAGATACTAAGATAATCTTTCCATTCATTGTTTAGCTAAGTTGATGCCCAGTTGTCAGTGCTCGGACTAAAATTTCAAGACTGATCATATAATATCCTTCCAGGGATTTTAAAAGCCACTTTCTTTTCAAGCTACTCTACAATAGAGAAAATAACAACAAATTATGTTAAACCTGATGTGTGCAGACCCAACACAAAAACATGACCAAGAAGAATGTGTAGCTCTCAAACACAATGATGGCGCTTGTGTAGATTTAAATATAATATAAAACGTTTTTTTGTTTTCCATCTGTGTCTTTAAATAAAACACACACCCCTGGATCATTTTTCAGATCGTAGTTGGAGATACTCTGCTAATGAGACGTCACTTCGTCATGGCATGTGGGGTTGCATCTGTCCTGTTTGACAGTGTCAATAAGTTATCATTCAGACAAAGACGCATGCTAGAAGCATTTACCCGGAAATTCATTTGTGCATGGTATATATGTTATATGTTAGATTCAAATACACTGTAAGCCTCCATGCCACATTTCACACAAACCATGCTGTCTTTGCACCTATGAGGCCTCACATATTTTCATGGAAATTTCACTGCCTTTACTTTTCAGCTCTTACCTTGTCGATTACGGTAATTTTTCTTTTATTAACCAGATATCAAGGAAAAATTTATGATAAAATTGTTTTTCCATGTATCTTACAAAAACAGGCTTGTAGTAGAGACATTTTTTCTTCAAATAATAGCATAACATTGCAGATATACGTTAACATCTATGCAATGATTGCATTGCAACACGGAGCTACAGGCAAACTATCATTAAATGTAATGTAAATTCAAAACAGTTTTTGCCACTGACACTTTGCGGCACAGAAAAGCAACTGGTATTCTTGGAAAAGTAAAGTCGTGCAGTTTTATTTGATATGCGCTACACTTTGCTGCAATAAATATTTTAAGAGAAAACAGAGAATTTGTACCTTAAGTGCATCTGTTGGGCTCTAAGGGTTAATGCACCTCTACGGTCAACCAAGCAGCAAGTGTTGACATAAATCATGGATTTCACCTTTAACAGGACTGATGCTTGACCTGAAGATTGTGCAGATCACTGGTTTGCTGCCAAACGGTTACAAGAGATGGAAGACAACAGGGAGGTTTACATCATACGGATCTGGCCACAGCTGGCCCAGGACCTACTCTTGGGTGACTTATATGCACTCGTGTCTTTCACACACTCACACATGCACACACACCTCATGTGTCTGGACCCTAATGACATGAAGCTTGCCAGAACCCTGCCCAGACCTCATGAGGAGAGACGGGAAAACAGGGACAGATAAATGGCAAGAGGGTGAAGGGAGACTATGGAGATAAACAATAAATATAGAGATTCTATGAAACGGACGTAGCTAGGAGCGCCAGGAGGAGTTACTGAATAAAGTTAGAGTATGCTGAGGGATGGTGGAAGCCCAGAAAGTACAGAGAAATTCATGTAATAATCAGTCCCTCCAGAAATTTGCGATGTTGTGATGTTGCGAATTCATGTGAAATCAACCAATCTCCGCGAATTTTGCGAAGCCTTGCAATTTTGTCCAATCACCGCAACTTTCCCGCAATTTTGGCCCGCCTCCTGTGAGTTCCACCAATCATAGCAGCTCCCAGCGCAAATGTAATGCACGTACATCACTGAATTCACTTCCTTGTTTATGGTTTGAAGATGCAGACATGTGCGATACTAATGTCTCTCATTTACCAACAAAAAACTGCTGAAGGCCGTGATTAACAATTAATTCACTGATGTTCTTCACCAAAGCGGAGCTACACTGTTTTACACCTGTGCAATATTGTGGTGGAATAAAAAACAAGAAAAAAAATCATCGATTGATACTTTAAAAGAAAAAACACACACGAAACATATTCGAACAGCTTAAATGAGCGGACAACAGACCATATAAATCACCATGATGGAAACTTGCTTTCAGATCCATTAGGGCACTGCAAGAATGAAAGTGAATTAGATTAATTATTTCACCAAACAACACAGCAGAGTTATGTGACGATCAGCGTGTGTGAATCATTCCTCTGTTACCAACATCACTCAAAAACACACACAGGGATTTGAATGAAATTTTCAGGGTTGGTCAGAAATGACACAAGGACCAAGTGATTAGACTTCGGCAGTGATGCGGCTTAATGTTTGGATCCACGGATTTGTTAAGAATTTCCCATTGAGGAAGCGGCACGGCGTCTGATAGCGGCACGGTAACCATGGCAACAAGTGAACGCTACCTCAGCGGCCCACTGACGATCACATCTTTGTGATCCTACTACAAATCTACCTCTGTGGACGTATTGGAAATGATATAAGGAACAGTTGATTAAATTGTGGGGGTGTTTCTGAGTCCCATCAATTCCCGTCGCCCGCTACATATTTAGGTCACGTGATTCGGTATGTACACATGCAGAAGGAGGACTGTGCTCTCTCAGTGCTGTTCTTGTTAGTTGACGTGACAAGGCGTGAGCGTGTGTGTGAACACGTGTGTGCCAGGATGTGAAATTAACTTTTTAAGCCACTGACATATGTCTGAATATGATTCATTCAATAGTAAGTTAGCATTTTGTGTGGCAAATCTACCAACCACGTCATGTTAAACCAGTATCTGGCTGCTGCTAATTCCCACCATGGTGCGCCAGCTTTTGTGGAAATGGGTTGGAACGTTAAATAATTAATTTCGGAATAAATATTGTCAATTACAGCGTTGAAACATGTTCTACAAGCTGGAAAAAATGCAGCTTTTTAGCAATTGTCACTGTCTCCTGCAATTTCATCACAACAAATAAGCTTAAAACATCGCAACTTTTATCGCAATTTTTTAGAAAAGCTCCCGCGAATTCAGGCATTTTCGGTCGCAACAATCACAAAAAACGCCCGCGAAATCCTGGAAGGACCGAATAATTAAGAGATGAACAAAAGAGGGGGAGTCTTTTTCTCTGTTCATCTTGTTCGCTTTCAGAACCTTAGTTGATATGCTAGTATGTCAGTACCTGCACATGCTGTTTTTTTAATTTATCTGTAACAATAAACAAACAGGAATGAGGTCAATGTCAACACAGATACAGTTTTAAGGCGTCCTACCTGTAGTTCTGTCTGAAAAAAGAACTTCTGTGGACACTGGGAACAGTCGTAGATCTTGTCTTCCTGACCATGCACGGCAAAAATGTGCTGCTGGAGCTTGTTGGCCTGCACAAACACTGGGAGAGGACAAACACAGAAACAGAACGCAGTGTTTATTTGATGAAGTCAGCCACCCAAAGGCCAACTGAACTATACAGACCAAAAACTGCATCCTTACTGAAATAAGATAAACGTGCATTGATGTAGATGTGTCTGTTGTAGATGCCAAAATAAGAGCCAAAAAATCATTTCAGCAGTTTCAAATTGAACTGTAATGCAAAGCCAATGCAACTCTTTAGTGCTTAAATCGAACCTTTGCAGAAAACTGATTCCATGTCTGTCAGTGGAAAGCAATTGTTAGAAACAGGTTTGAGACTGCATTGCACGTAGCTTTGCATTGCCAAGCAGTAACCAAATTTCTTTACAGCTGGACAATTGCAATGAACACTGCAGGTTTGGAATTATCTATCATTTATTGTATTTGTAGAAAATTAACCAAATTGCAACCGAGTGTTCAGCATAAACAACCTCACAAACACACACACAAAGCAAATGAGGGCTGACTGGAGAAGAAGGGAGTATACAGGATAAAATAAAGCGACAGAAGGGATCAAGAGAAAGAAAGAGAGAAAACAGGAAGAGCTATCCTCAGCAGACCATGTGATATTTATCAATAAATTATCTCTCTTTTTTTAACTTCCGCTCCAGTGTTGTCTCACACTTTTTTCCCTTTCTTTCTCTCTCCTTTGTTTCAGTAAACTTTTGGTTTTCACTGTGAGTGTGTATGTGTTGAATTATTAAGCCTCCCCATAGGAGTGGTGCCCATCTTACTAATTCATAAGCCACCAAGGAATAGAGTTAAAGTTTAAAGCGTTGCTGTGTACCTGGGGGGTAGGCACACAACACAAGACAAACTCAACAACTGAAGGGGGGGAAAGAGAATGATGGAGTGACACACAGAGAGAAAGAGAGAGAAAAAGAGACAGAGAGACACAGAGAGAGAGAGAGAGAGAGAGAGAGAGAGAGAGAGAGAGAGAGAGAGAGAGAGAGAGAGAGAGAGAGCACATACGTATGGGAATAGAGAGTCAGAGATGGAATGAGGAAAAGAGAAAGCGAAGGTGCTGACTTAGTTTCTGCTAAAATAGGTGCTGAAAGCAACTCTGAACACCACAGACCTAATTTGGTCATCCAGCATTTTGTTTCTGCCCTCCAGTGGATTGCATAGGTTTAAGGTACTTCATATTTGACCACTGTGAAAGTATTATTGTGTTTACTTTTGCACACACACAGTTTTGGCAATACTTCTTTAGCGCTGGCACCCTGCTGCAATATTGCTCCCCCAGTTAGAAATGCTAAAACAATGAATATTCCTGATGCGATTTCACTGCTTACCCAAAATCTTAAACCCCACGGCCATTACTGATTCAATTCCGAACACTTTATTTGTCCCCGAAGGGCAATATGTAGGGTCATGTAGAGTAGCACAATTACATAGTATAAGAAATTTAAAATGTACTGAATATATCATGATGTAGGTAACCCGGAGAGAGCCATTTCTGAGCCACAACAGGTACAGGGGATGATATAGAAGATTTAAGGGGCAGATCTTGCTTCAAGCAGCAATACTAACCTCACTTTGCATTTATATCATGATAAGCTGAGACCACCTTGGTGCCTACAGACTGCTGTGCAGAGAAAACCTTTTAGTCAGTTTGTAGTTTTAATTAGGAAAGTTAAAACCTGGAAGGCATGAAAAACTATTTCAGTTTCATATTTACAATTTTAATAAATTAAATACTAGAATGCATGTGAAAAACAAAGCCAGCTGAATAAAAAAAAAATAGTTTCAGTATTGCAATATTATATAGTATATACAGTGCTATGCAAAAGTCATTACATTTTTTCCCCACTAGTATAAAAGGAGACATTCCTAAAGACTGGCCCCAAATCAGTTCTGAGTCATGACAGCAACCCCAAACACAGTCGGTCATAAAGAAGTATTTTCAATGGCAAGAAAACATCATCAAGCCAATACGAGATTACAACAAGAGGCAAAAGCAACTTAATCTAAAATCACAGAAGAACAGTGGTAAGTTTATCAAGATCAATAGAAAAGTTACATGAGTATACCTGAGAGAACTGACAGCCACATACTATATGGATTTGATTTAATTTTTTTCTGCATTTTGAAAGTTAATTAAAAAATAAATTATTCATGCAAATACACTGATTAGTCACAACATGAAAAACACCAGTGCAATACTGTGTAAGGTTCCTCATGCCATTAAAGAAGCAAACTCATCAATACATTGACTTCACAAGACCCCAGGCATCGAAACATTAGCACCAAATCCCTTCAATTCCTTCACTTCCTGGAAGTTGCGAATTGGACCTACATAAACTGGATTTTTTCCCAGTGTATCATCACATTGAGATCTGAGGACTTTGGAGATCAAGAGAACACCTTAAACTCTTTGTCCAGCATCCCAAACTGTTCCTGAACTATTTTTCAGAGGGTAGCACGGTGCATTATCCTGGCATTCGGGAATTCTGTTGCCATGAAGAGCTTCCCAGCAGAACAATATCTTTGCACTGCCTCCAATGATTTGCTTTCTTCCCATAGTGCATTCTGCTGTTATCTCTCTCCCAAGTAAACTATGGACTCAGCCATTCAATTTATGTAAAAAAAAAAAAAAAACATGATTCATCAGTCAATGTCAACATCTTCCATTGCTTCATCATCTAATTCTGTTAGAATTTTTATAATAACCAGCATTAAGGTTTCCAGCAGTCTTCGCTACCGTAGTTCTTCTGTGGGATCTGACCACACAGACCAGCCTTCACTCCCTGCACGCTTCAGTGAGCCTCGGATGCTGATGACTCTGTTGCTGGTTCACCGGTTGTCCTTTCTTGGACCACTGCATACTGGGAACACCCTACATGATCTGCCGTTTTGGAGATGCTCTAACCCACTCGTCAAGCCATCAAAATCAGGCTCTTGTCAAAATCAGGCTCTTGTCAAAATCAGGCTCTTGTCAAAGTAGGTCCTTGTGCTTTCACACATTTCCCACTTCCAATGCATCATTTTCAACAAGCAAGTGCTTCTAATATATCCCACCCCTCAACAGGTGCCACTGTAACAAGACTATCAATGTCATTCACTTCACATGTCAACGATTTTAAAATTGTGGCTGATAGGTTGCACTGTGTATATAACGTCTTTTTGTGTTTCTGTGTCTATTTTTAACAGAAATCAGATGGGACAAAAGTGAGAGGGGGTTGACTGTGTGACTGTCCTTGAAGGTAAATGTGTGTGCGTCTGTCTCTCACCTGTGAAGCAGACGGGACACTTGAAGGTACCTCCCATGCCTTCGAAGCTGTGCTCTATCAGGTGGCAAAGCAGCTTGGCAGGTGAATCAAACATCTGGTTACACAGCTTGCACTCGTGATTGATGCCCTCCTCTGCAAATAGGAGACAGACACGCATGTGTAGGCCGGATTAGACAACATAAAAACAGAAACATGTGACATCATTTTGAAATATTAATACAACATTCATGGCAGATGTTTTAAGCACACAGAAAATTTTGGACATGTTTTCTAATATGTGAATAACAATACATAAAACCCTATGAAATTGGTGGATATTGGAAAGAAATTGTACATAGTAGTGACAGGAATCCTTGAAAGAAATGAACAAAATTGAGATCACATTCAAATATGATTGACTGAATCTTCATCACAAACACACAAGAGACTGTTCACAACCAACCTCCACCCTCACTTGGGGTTATATCAGTGTTTTTGTGTGTCTGTATCTATTTTAGGAAGGCGTGAGTGACATCACAGCACCCATGGTGAAAGGCCAGATGAAGGTGGGCGTCGTAAACACACACATGTACAAACACACACATGCACCCCTCGACGACCAGGTCTCCCGCCTGTCGTCCTTATCGCTGTTGTACCATACAGGACCAATGCCCCAGTCGCCCACGCACACTGTGTGGGACCACACACACATGCACACCATAGGACAGTACTGCCGGGGGACATCAGATGGTGTCTTCTGTGGGCCAATCTGTGACCCCCGTGGGGTCACACACATACACACTAACATGCATACACACCCTGACTCACAGACACACACAGACAATTCAGGGAGAACACAATCTGTGTCTTTTTCCCTTTTTGTCACTTATCTCATGTCCTGTAAGTGTGAACACACACACACACACACACGCATTAAAACAGTCTGCAGAACTTCAGCTGCAGAGCTGCAGGGGATCGCAGGGTTAATAACGTCTTCAATCATACATCCATGACACCCATACTGACGAATACACACACACACACACACACACACACACACACACACACACACACACACACACAAAGATTCCTATCTCTCTTTGCCTCAAAGGCCGACACAAGGGTGCCCTAATCCCGTCTCAATAGCTGTGGGGGTGTGTGTGTGTGTCTGTGTGTCTGTGTGGTGGGTGCCACATGGGCTTATATGGATGAGATGGTATGCTCCGTGGTCCCGGTCCCCAAACATCCCTTTTCCACACACACAAACCTCAAAGGCTGCTAGGTTGTGTGGGGCGCCAGTGTGTCCGAGACGTACTGAGACAGATAGAGGTTCATTATCATTTACTAGGAGATTGAAACAGCAGGAGACAGTCACATGGAGTGAGACACACAGAGAGAAAGAGGTGGAGAGACAGAGGGAGGGAGGGAGGGGTGTACAGCACTACCAGTTTAATCAATTGTTATGTTTCATATTGTCATTATAATCATTTTCTTGTATTAAAAGTATCGTTTTATTTCTTTCATGAAAACTGAAAAGTATTGCTTTGGCATTGTAAGACAGAACTAATGTAAGGCAGGGAGACATACAGAAATACAAAACTGAGACAGACGGTGAATACTGTAAGTAAGTAATGCCTACGGTTCAGTGATCTCAGCATGTATGTGTTTGCGTGTCTGTGTATGTTTGTGTGTGTGTGTTGAAGGGGCCTCTGTAGAAGGCACCTTAAAGCTCATGCCCTCAGTAGGGGTAAAGCTCTCTTCAGAAGTTGCATCTCACTCTCCCACGCTGCCAGGATCAGAGAAAGTGGTCAGACATCAGTTACCTCTGTATGCATACAATGATGCGCCTACTGCCCAGAGACAAAGATCTTAGAGAGCGACATCTTTACTAGTCTGGTACATTCTGTGTGCAGCAAAGTTCCTGCAAGCATTCAAGAAACCAAAAGTTCAACTGTGGACACAATTGCACAGTTAATCAGGATGAGCTTATATTTATAATTCCTGACAGTTAAGTAAAATTTTTTGGTAATTTTCTAGTTTCTAATGCAAAATATCTACAGTCAACTAGGACTGCAACTAATGATTACTGTCAGTATTCGTCATTCTTTTGTATTTTGCTTGTATTTAGAGTACATATTGTCTAAAAATCCTTTAAATTGGCTCATTCAATCTTTCCAATATTCAAGTCAGATTTGCTTGTTTTGATCAAAGAACAGAATTAAAGTCAAAATCACTGAATTTACAAAACATAGAAAAGCAGCAAATTCTGTCACTGAAGAAGTTACAACTGACAAATGTTTCAATTACAAACAACTATTTCAACAACGAATCAATTAGTTAAATTGTTGATTGACAAATTAGGGGTGTAATCATTTCACTACTAAGCACAAAGTGAAATTAGCCTAATATGTGTGTCATCACGTTCCATTTCTTGTTATGTGACACAGATGAAGACATCAGCTTCACAAAAGAAACTCTGCAAGCTAATTAATGGTCAATCAATTATAGGGTGAGCGTAAAAGTGGCTGGAGATTAATAAAAATAAAAAATCCAAAACGAGAGTGAGAGAGGGAAAGACAGCAAAGACACACAGAGCGAGAGAGAGGGAACTGAGGGGAAAACAGTGAGGTGCAGAGAGATAATTGGGCTGTCCGGAACAAGGGCATGGAGAGAGGCCTCCAACGCCTGTGTGTGTGTGTGTGTCCCATGAAAGAGTTCTCTTTTCTGACAAATACATTGTTTTGATCAGTGTGTGTGGGGACCGCTGTCTCTGTGTGCTGTCCCCCTCTGAGACCCGGTCCGTGTGCGAGCGTTTGTGTGTGCGTACGTGACCCATAGTGAGATGACAGAGTTGTAGAGCATCCTGCCGTTACGCTTTGTCTCACAGAGTGCATTTGATCCACCAGCGCACACAGACACACACAGACCGACACACAACCCTGGGAGGCCTGTGCTGGGACAGAGAACACAGGGGAGAGAGGGATGAGAGGCAGAGAGGCTGGGTGAAGGTTAGGACTCGGAGTTTGTTACCACCCAACAGAAAATTAACTTTTTCTGTGTTTTTTTTATTTTTGTATGCACATTAAAGCAAGTTTTGGGATTATTTTATGCTTTATTGAGAGTCGCTTTAAATTGCAAACCTGGAAACCAAGAATCTCTTTTTAACAATGAAGAAATTACATGACAAATTACACGACAATTCTTTCTATACACAATGAGCACTGCAATTACCAGCATTCCTTTCACAGTGGGCTGAAGATAAATAAGTAATTCAAACAACATATCGGACAGACGGAGAGGCAAACAGAGTCTGATAGGGAGCTATCAAATATGACTGAGAAGAAGAAGACAGAGCTTGACCCCAGCTCCAGAGCTTCCTAAATGAGAACCCCACACACAAGTAATGGTCGAGTGCTGCAGAATTACTGATGAGGTTTCACCTCAGAGACAGAAAATATTAGAGGAAAAAGAGGAAAGAGAAACAATGTGAGGAGAGAGAGCAGTGCAATGTGTGTGGATGGCCAGAAGGCAGGAAGGAAGGAGGGAGGGTGGACACTTCGAGGAAAGTCCATACTGCGGTCAGACTCATCATTACAATTCCACTACCAGTACTGCTGCACAAACACACATCCTCATTGCTCATGCTCTCCATCAGTCTCATCCTCCTTCTCGTTAGCCGCCTCTCTGCTAATTGACCAGAGGAGAAAGACCAGGTGGCATTATCCCTGTCACACCGACACACACATGATGCATCTAGCCTCATCACAGACCGCTGCAACATAAATTAGCTCCTCGGTTTGCACTGGAGACAGATCCCTGAGGTGCTTCCTTTCTCCATGCACACACACACACCTTAACCCTTTACTAGTCCGGAGTAGGAAACTCCTTTGAGTGCCGGAGTGCCCACAAGCCTCAAACTCACACCTTCCCCACCTCTCTCTGTCTATGTATAAGCTCATGGGGGTCCCCTGGGTGTCTGCCCTCCATTACTGGCCTTCCCTGCTCCTGTCAAAACCCTCCATCCCCAAACTATATGAGGCTATGTGTGTGTTGGAGAGTGTGTTTGGTCCCCCGAGGCGCAAAGAGGCCGTAAACCAAGCCAGGCGATTGATGGGGAGGACAGCGAGGGAGAAAGAAAGACTGCGAGGAGAGAGAGGGATGGAGCGAGGGATGATGGGATGGACGGGAGGAGAGAGCAACAGAGGCACTGGGAGAAGAAGAAAAGAAGAGCAGCGAAGAAGAGAGCAGTGGACGGAAGGAGGAGGAGGAGGAGTGTGCACCTCTCTGGGGGGCTTGCTCAAGGTGTGTTTCCATGGCAACCAGGGGCAGCGGGGGGGCGTGCTGAGGGTGTCGGCGATGGTGGTGGTGGTGGGGGCTGATATGGGAGGGTGGTGGTGGTGAGCTTGACCCATTGGTAGTGTGGGGGCTGGAGAATATACACACTCGCACATTCATGCACACACACACAACCTGCTGCAGTGCTGGAGGGGTCCCAAGAGTGCCCCCCACCTTTACTCACCCTCTCCCCCCTCTCTCTTTCTCACACACACACACACACAAACACAGAAAGAATGCTGCAGTGCCGAGGTCCCGCGAGTATCCAACACCCACACACATTCTCCCTCCCTCCTCTCATCTTCCATTTTCCCTTCTCTGTTTCCATCACTCTCTCTGTGAGGTAATTGTTAATATTTTCATCACTTGTTTACTCCCCATCCTGTCGTGGTGTGGATTTTTTTAATTTATTTATTTTTTTACATATAGATGAATGAAGATGTGGCGACTTATGCCCACTTTTCATGCAGAAGAATCCCATATGGCGTGAAAACAAACCACCTCTGACCCGTTCATTTGAAGACATTTAGGTCAGATTCCAGGCCGCAACTTTAATTCCACATGACTTCTCACAAAGTTTCTGTTTTACTTTAGTTTGTTCCGGCAGCCAGCTACAAAAATGTTGTATAAGCGTCAATAACAAGCAGAACAAACTCAGACAACACACTGACCCTCTCAAAGTAACCGCAGACACGCGTAAAACCAATTTTGCGGTAGTGGTTCGAAAGATTTATAAAAGGCTCCTCATCTGGAAGTTGGGCAATTACTGCAGACTAACAGCTGCACACAGAAAGGAAGTGTTGTTTTTTTTCAATGAAACATAACTTTAGGGCTTGTCAGATTGCATAAGTAAATGTTTGATGGAATTTGAAAAGTTTTAGTGCCGTCAACATATAATCGAGAAAAGAAAGCTATGTGGGTCAACAGAAAACAAAACGTTAACACTATTAGTACAATAGAGAAGAACAAATCAACCTTTCATATGTGACTAATAAAGAAAGATGACAGCTCTGAAGCTCTGATCGTCCTCCTCCCTCCATCTACTGCTTCCCTATTGGACGCATTCCTCATTTGCACATCTGACATTACCCTGTAATAACTACTTCCAGTGGAAAACTCTCTCCCTCGCACACATAAGTGCACAAACACACACGCAGACAGACATATTATTGGCAGACGAGAAGAGCATATGGTGATGACCAGTTTGTGCACAAATTGAGCATATTTGTGTAGTGCATAAGTGCATGTGTGTCTTGGAAGGAGACTGAGTGTGTAATGTGTGTGTGTGTATAGCAGCTTGGATTTTCCCTATCAGATTACATAACAGTAGGAAGCTGGAGCGCTCTGTCCTGCTGAAGCCAAAAGCTTCTCACTAACACACATGCACATGTGCATAATGTAGATACGCACACACACATTGTACATCATCATTGACTCACTCTCTCTGGTTGTGGGCTGTTGTATGGATGCAGTTACATTTTCAATTTAAATTCTAACTTCTAATGCTTGGATGTTTCTACAGCAATATGCAAACTGATTAATGGATTTATGAGTTCAGTGGCTTTGTTTTTACAACATTTGTGCATGAATGAGTTAAAAAAACGTGAATCTGTAAATGAATGAGAATGTTAAATGTGAATTAAACACAGATGCAATAAAGGTTATGCTTTCTTACTATATGAATCACAAATTGCAAAAGCTTGAAAGTAGAAACACATGGCATAAAGATTTTTCTGACGAATCAACTGACATTCTGTATTAATTATACTTGATAACACAGTGGATAATTAACCCCCTGAACCCCAAAGCAGTTTTGAAAGGAATGTTATCTTCTAAATGTGCCAAATTACACTGTTTATCAGGGCAAGTAACTGTAAAAAACGGTCTGTGATGTGCTGTTCTGTTCAGAAAATCAAGCAATCTCATCTAAAAAAAAATGGTTATTTCATTGGAATTATTTTATTTTGCATCTCTCATTTAAAGAATTGCCAAAAATTAATAGCTTGTACTAAACAGAAACTTCTGTGCTCTTTGGTGCAAGCAAAAAGCCATTATGTGACAAAAATGAGACTAACAAAGACTATTCTGTTAAACTGAGCTGAACTGCAGGCTGTGTATACACACAGCAGATTGGAAACAAATACGAAACATATCTGAAAACAGAAGTGGTAAAATAGTTTTAGAATGTAGAGCCAAATTTTTTTTCTCAGAAATGTAAACACCTGTGGTCACTTAGGGGTTTGTTTGAAATGTATTTGGTGAATCTGTAAGTCTGGCTTTTTCATAATTAATATAATTGATGCCGAAAACTACAAATTTAGGTCTCAAGTCTGAGAAAAACATGAAGAATTTTTAATGATCTTTAAGTGGGGAGTAAGTGAGAAACCAAATAAATTACTGATACCAAGTGCAGTTGCTCACATGGTGAGTTATTAAAGCTGTTGTCTGTTTTGGAGAGCAAGAAAGCTGGTTGATGCTCAAAACCTTTTAATGACACACACACACACACACACACAGACAAACACATTCAGTTCACAAATGAAAACCAGACATACAAAAACACACCAACCCACGATGTTCAGTGTCATCTTGAGAGCACTTGACTGTAACAACAAGCAGCTGACATGTAAGTCGTTGCATTATCATACGTAATGAGAATTTAATTAATATTCAAACAGGAGAGGCGCACACATCATCGCTCGGGCCTTGGAATCATTGCTCAGGACTTTCACGGGAAAACTGGGAATTACCGTTTTCTCCAATAAGCACTCAGAAAGCGGTAACACACGCGCATGCACCGATACACACACCTCTTTTTAGCTCGTTAGCAGGGATGAGAGTAATGAATGCAGAGTATATTTGTGTTTAGAATCTTAATTGAAAGCTTGAAAGTGGCCAGGAGGGAATAAGCCTAATCACTGTGTGTGAATAAACCATCAGCACACACACACACACACACACACACACACACACACACACACACACACACACACACACACACACACACACACACACACACACACACACACACACACACACACACACACACACACACAAAGACAGACAGACAGACAGACAGACAGACAGACAGACAGACAGACAGACAGACAGACACAAGCTTGCCACTCCCTGGGATAACATTTAAAACTGAAGTACCTGTCATTCTCTAGTCGTCCATTTCATCCCTCCCTGTGCCCTCACTCCTCCTTTCCTCCTCCCATTTTCTTTTTTACACACTCATTCCATTCTCCCATCTGTTTACATATGTAAAACACAACTACAGCCCCCTGAATGCACATCAACAGCATGTGTATGTGTGTTAATCTGTTTGTGTTTTGATGCTGGTTGAAGCTATAGCAGACATCCACCAGGAGTTATAAAAGGGTTTATGGTGGGTTAGGGCATGTCCTAATTAATTACTGGTATTTTTATTTTTTACTGCAGTTGCTTTTCATTCAGTCTCTGGCATTGTTCTGAAACAGAACTGAAGACATGCAAAATGTTTAGCTTTAGTTGACTTGCTACCTTGTAATTTGTATCTGCTAGAAAGGAAATTATTTACAAGACATTGTAAAATTACCTGAATGGCATGCAAGACAGACAAGCTGACTACAAAACATACTCCAGTGCTACAAAATGAAGCAAAAGCTATTGCCAAAAAGCTCCTCAAATGGCCATTGGAGGCTGACCCAGTCCCCATAGACCTGCCTGTTAAAATGTCCACTTTTACAGCAGAAAAACAGGTTTAAAGCCTGATACAAAAGGCAGTTATGGTCTCTAAAGCTAATTTAACCTGTGATCCCAACTGTACAGGTGGTGAATTTTTATGTAGGTGATCTGCTTAAATTGTATTATGCCCAGAAAGTGTGTGACTGCCTTGAGTGAAAGATGGGCATTGATTGGACATCTACAAAATAATTACTGGTATTTCTATTCGTACTAAAGGTGTTTTTCATTCAGTCTGATGTGTTTATTTTTAGCTTTAGTTGACTTATTAACTTTTTAATTCATGTCCACTGGAAAGGAACTGATTTATAAGACACTGCAAAACTCCTTGAATGAGTTGAGACAGACAAGTTGGCTACAAAACATACTCTAGCACAAGAAAATGAAGCAAACACTAATGCCATAAAGCTCCTCAAATGCTCACTTGAGGCTGACTCATTCCCTATAGACTGTCATGTTAAAATGGCCACTTTTACAGCAGGAATAAACATGTCTAAAGCCTAAAACAAAAGGCAGTTTTGGTCTCTCTGGCTAATTTCACCATTCATGTCAACTATACGAATAATAAAGTTGTAGGTAACCCGTAAAACTTTATTAAGGCTTAAAGTTATGCTTACCAGAGGTGTGGCTATCTTAAATGACAGACGGCATCATCGCTGGACAAGCAATGGCCCAGAGATATTTGCTCAGTCTGTCTCACGTAAAGTCACCATGCACCTCTGGATCATTTTAGCATCTTATGTACAATATCAATACTCAGACTTTTCTATTTTAAATTTTATTTTATACCATTTTAACCACCACATGGCTGCTAATACGAAGTACAGTTGCTACAACCGTTCTGAGAAAAAATTGCTCTATGCCTTTTAATTTCCCACAGGGGTCAAATAAAGTTTTTTGAATTGAAACTGAATTGAATTGGCTCCACCTTTTGATTATTTGCTGGTTATCTGAGAGTTAAAAGGAGTCTAACTCCACACTGAGCTTCAAAACCATCGTTCAGGAAGCATACTAGTGACGTCACAGAGGGTTCGTCCATCTTTAAATACAGTCTATGGGTGGAAGTTGGAAAAAAAAGGTTACTTTATAGTTCAAGGCTGAAGGAACTAGACCTCTGACATCCAGGTTTAGGTGCAAAGTAGAGCAAATCTGGCAAATCTGCCACAGATTAAAACACACACACACACAAACTCATCAGCCCATCCAGGTTAAAAAGCATGTCGGTATCCAGGGCTAATCACCAAGGCAACCGTAATCAAAGCTCTGATCTAGTTGTCAAGGTGATGAAGAGAGGGTCACCCCTGGCTGTCTCTCCTTTTCTCCGAATGACTAAATCGGTGTTTTTGGAACCGTTATTTACATTCCTATTGTCGTCTACAGAGAGATTTAGAAGTTTACTGGACATTTTACTGAAATAAAAAATGTGTTTGTGATAATGGGGGGGGGGGGGGGGGGGGGGGGGGGGGAGGTGACAGAGAAAAGACACTGATGGAGAAGAAGGAGAAAGGGGAAGGGCCAAAGTGTGTGTTGATCAACGTTTCAATAATCATTGCTTTTTGGTGTTAACAGAAATGTGTGTATGTGTGACTATGTTTACTTACCTTCATCTAATCCTATCCTGCTGTCTAGTGGTGTGTTGTATGTGTGTGTGTTTGTGTGCAGCATGTCTATCTCTATCAGTGTGTGTTTGTTTGTTTCTTTAATCTGTGCTCCCAAGGGGAGTCAGAGGGAGCTAGCAGGCTTATCCTCACTGCATCTCTGCATCCAAATACCACTAAAAAGCCAATCTCCATTCCACAACAACCACATTAACACACATTTGCACACACTCCAACCCATAGAAACACACACAGCAAAAAAACAGAAGAGAAAGGCCTAAGAGACGCGCTTAATTTTCTGTTCAAGAAAAATCTACCCTAAATGCACCTCCCTTGCACACACTCTTCTTCATAAGCAAATATATCTGATAAAGCTTTTAAAACAGAAGCTACAGATATAAGAAGCTAAATATATGTCATTTTTCATTCGCTTTCCACTAGTTTGCTGCTTCACATTTTGAAGATATCAGCTCTCTTAGAAGTAGCACATACCTCCAGCATTTAGGGTACAACAACAAATTGCTTTTAATTTCAATTTAATTACCAAAGAAAGATCGAAACAGCGTAATTTTACATGTACATAAAACTGACCATCCACATCTAATTCTGTGCAACTGTAAAACACAACCCGGAAAACTGACAGAGGAAGAAGAGGGAAGAAGGAGGAGTGGAGGAGAGGAGTAGAGCCAATAAGAGCTCACAGCAGGATGCTAATAATGCAGCTCCAGCTGTTCCAGTTAACCTGCAAACTGCCCATCTGGACCCAGAGAGACAGAGACAGAGAGATATATGGAGAGAGACAGAGAGAGGGAGACAGGGAGAGGGAGACAGGAGGAGCTATGGTGAGATACAGAAAAAGAAAAGTAGAGGGAGGTTTGAATATTTCTTTGATTAGATAGAATAATGGTAAAAAAAAAAAGGGCATACTGTTTTCTTGTTTCACCAAAAGTATGGTCGCTTTTTTTTGGTCACATATTACCAACAGTAATTTACTTTCTTGTTGTATCAGATGAAATGTCCAAGTGCTGGAAACAAAAAAAAAACACGAGTTAAATAGAAAGAGAAGGGAGTTTGCTACATCCTCAGCTGTACCGGCGTGGACAAGTGGACATGGATATGGAAGTACACACACACACACACACGCACAGTAAGAGTGACCTTGGTCCAGCCTGTCTGTCCTCGCCCCCTGCCCTGGCCAGCTTCATCCCCCACTGAGCCACCCTGCCTGTCTTTCTCTCTCACACACACACTCACAAACACACACCACAGTGCCATACTAGGCCTTGCCAAACTGAACCACGCTGTGGTCATAGAAACAACACAACAAACAGACTTCGAAGATACTAGAAAACCTGGGTAAAGAGTAGAAAGGAATAGAAAAGCAAAGGGGGGATACTGTAACCAGATTTTTTTTATCGATTCCAAAAAACTCACACACCAAAATACACTCAACTTTAACACACAGCTAGCCAACTCTAACCTTCCCTAAAGCGCAAATGTATCGCCCACACATACACACTCACACACAAACACAGAGTGCGGAATAGCATGCTAATGAAGACACTAAATCACTACTAGGTCATGTGTGGAAAAGCCTGCCAGATACCTGCAACCATGGCTAGAGACCTCCCTCAGCCTCACACTGTGTATGTGTGAGTGTGTGTGGGTGGTTGAGCAAGAGAGATTGAGGATGCCTGTTGGCTGTAAACATGACTGCTACAAGAAAACAGAGCAAACACAGAAGAGGCAGCAAACTGCAAAAACACACAGTATCAACAGTGAAAGGTTGTCTCTATTTCACCTTTCACCAAAGACAAGCTGTGGATGGACAAGAAAGACCAATAGCACCGCAGTACAGGAAGACAACAAAGTCAGCAGTGGCTCTTTTTTAAACTGCATGAAGAAAGGGAAAAGATGCTCAACCCATCACGTGTTCCTCTGTTCTCTTTGACTTATATTTCTTACTATGTGGCAAATGAACAAACCTCACAACACAGAAGTTTCTGCGAAGCCTTTATCCAACTACCATTAAAGCTCTGTGTTGCTGCCACTGTTTGTATGTGCATCAGTGCTTCCATGCGCCCAAGCTATCCTAAGAACAGCTAATCAAGGTAACATTTGAGTGCAAAGGCATCTCCAGCTGGGTGGACCAGGTAATGATCAACCTTACAAGAAGCACAATCACCCCTGAATCACCAGCACCAGCATGGCCACTCCTATAAAGGAACAAGTCGCCGATTACTTGCTTTGAGTTGCGATGAGCAGCGTGACCTTGTGAGATTAAGCACCAATATGATCTGATTATGTTCAATTACTCTTGAATTATTTTGTCTCCAAGGGCTACAGTATGGATAATTAAGGGCATGAGGTGCTGTGTATTAAAGGGCTTATTTTCTGTCAGAGACTTCGGCGCCACTAATATAGAAACTCCAGCACAACAGAAATTAAAAAACCAAAGTTTGATAGTTGCCCTGATGGATTATACATATCAGGATATTTCTCACACTTCAAAATGTGCTGGTGTTAGCAGGTGTATTTTATCTTATTCATACTGGAAGAAACACAGACAATGAGATATGGCGCTGAGATATTTCCAGCACAGCTGCAATTGAGTTTGCCTGGTGAAAAATTACAGCCGTCTAAAACAGTAAATGTCAGGGTTTGGTGCCAGTCCCTAAAAATCAAAGAATAAGAGTTTCTTTCGACTGTACTCTCATGATTTTGCAACTTCACACTGGGAGAGGACCATTAGAAAAGAGGCAGAAAGCAGAAATGCCAGAGAAATTTAGAAGCTGTTCTTTCTTACCGTTTCTATTTCTATACTGATTGATCTCCTGACCTATGAGTAAACTATGAATTTGCTGAGGGGGGTCGAATTTCAACTCACTCAAAAGTAACTGAGGAAAGTTGGGAAAAACATGTATGCCAAAACAGAGAACTGCACAATAACTGTATGTACAAGTTATATGGTATATGACATGTATTATCTCAAAACGCCTTTTCACTTTGCAATTTAATTCTGATCCACTGCATTCGATTTTTATTAAGGACACAGCTCATAGAAGCTCCATAGAATAGATAAATGATCAGTGTCATGTATAATTTGGCTTCAAACCCACAAATGTGTACTGTATGGCTGTGTTCCCTGGCAAAATAACGTACATTTTCAATGTACTGCATTTGAATAATAAAATAATAGCTTCTTCATGCCCTCACACACAAGAACACAAAAAAACACAAGCACAAACGCACACTTCTCACTTCTGTCAGCCTCAAATACAAACAAATAAATAAATGAACACAAAGTTATTAATTATTCTGAGGCAGGAATCAAATATACATGTATCTTGAGATTTATGTGTGTGTGTACTGTACATGCGGGTGTGAAGATTTCTAAACAGACTCCCCAAAGATAGTCAGAGAGGCAGACCAACAGAGCAACTGACAGACAAGACAGACGGATAAAAACAATGTAGTGAAAAAAATACCTAAAACTGGATAAACTGTCACATTCAGTAATATAACGTGAGTAATTTACATGCATTTGGGATTAAGGTACATGACAAAGAAGCTAATTTAATTTAAAAAAAAAAACCTTGAGCTCATCCAAAGGTCATTTGTTTTACAAATCTTATGAATCTTTCCTCCCGTATGTTTGACCTCAGCTCACAAAAGCCTTCTCAAAAGCAGGAACACATTACTATTCAAAATAAAACTTCATCCCTTCATATTTGCTTTTTTCAGATATGTCTTCCATGCACTGTGCAGTAAATGTTACAGTTGCACTAAAAATCAGTGACTCATCACACCAATGGCAGAGCTCCTGTTGTCTGCAAATTCAAAATGTGCTCTCTCCTCTGCAGCTAATAAGCATAAAAAAGCTGATAGAGGCTACATGACAGCAGCTTTTGGATTAAACATTCAGCCTGACACACACACACACACACACACACACACACACACACACACACACTAAAATGCCCATCCACACACATGCATAGAGAAATGCTCAGTTAAACAGTCCTCCAGTCTACTTCAGAGGGTTCACATGCAGAGCAGAGCCACTACTGGGAATCACAGTTTAGCCCTCTTCTCTCACTCATCGCCACTGTCTCTCTGTCTCACAAACAGCCCGACATGTAAGAACACACAGATGTGTTTATATTCACAAACCCTCAGATAGTCGTGCACATTTAATACTCGGCCATTCTGTCGCTCTGTCAAGGCTTCATGTTATATCATTAATTACATTTGACACTGCTTCTCTTGTGTGTGCCTGCGCGTGTGCGTGTGTCTACAATACATCCCTGGGGGCTTGAGTAGGGAAAGTGAGGTTCAAAGACCCCCTGCCAGAATGCTAAATCAATATTAATACATGCTCACACACGTGTGCGCTTACACAGGCGCACACACTTCCAACAAAGAGATGTCAGTGCAGTGGTTAGAGGGCATTGTTTCATTGTCTCTATGGTGCTCTCCTTCCTTTCCATCACCCTCTCTCTTCTCTCTCCACAGCTACTCTTCATCTTTTCTCTCTTCACTGCGCTCATTCTCTTTGGATTCTCACTTCACTACAGACACACCAGAGCCACACAATAGATACTGCTCCCATAAGCTTTGCGTTGTTGTTGTTGACTCTTTTGTTGAGAAAACAAACACGAAAAATTATGCACCGAAAGCTAGAATGTCTTTTTTGATGGATAAGGAACCCATTACTATATGTTTCATGGCAGTAAAGTAATACACATTTAATTGTGTAGCTCTTCATCTATGATTTCTATATACTTGTGTGTGGTGTATCAGGTTCATAACTCCTGTAGGCAGTTGTCTGTTTGCTTCAGATTGTCCAGTTGTGTTTGTTTGGAATGGCCGATGTCTAATCCAGTCAACGCAGGGCCGTACTGTTGGTGTTGTAATCACCAGCTGCTTCAGTAGCTTCTTTATCTTTACTGTATTTTGCACCACAGATCAGTCCCAGATTATCGCATTGAGCTGCAGTCACTGGCTTTTCTGGGCTCCGTTACGTATACACATGTAAAGAATTGGAGGAGACACAGAAAACAACTCAACTAGACAAGATCAACTGTAGATGTGACTCTAGACAATGCTTAAAAATGATCCAAGTGCATCATTGAGTGTCATGAAAGAATGAGAAAGGAGGCTTGCTATGATTATGTGTGCTTGGAGTTCACTATGACAATCTTGTTGAGCACATTTTAACAGCAAACAGGATGGATCTGACAAAAATATAACTTAACATGCATATTAAACTATTAAAAAACATTTAAAGAGTGATTATAATATTTAAAAGACTTAAACCTGAACTGATATGTATCAAATAACATACCTGCTAAACTTGACACACTCTATTTTGCTGCTATACTCTTACTTGGTCTGGTAAGATGAGTACTAGCTAGCTAATGGTAGCAAACTTTCATTACATCTCTGGCTGTACACCTTCTTTCTTATTGTGGTACTGCTACTCCATCTTTTCACATTTACCACTTTTTCATAACTTTCGCAGTAGTTGGCGTTCAGCAAACATGAAACAGAGTCCCTTTTAGTTGCTCCATTATCCGTATGTCCATAAATCCACAGTTTACCGCGCATCTGGAGGACAGATTACTAGCAAAATAGACCAATTATAGTGTGAAATACAGTTTTACTGCTGTTATGTTTAAAAGTAACTAAAAGTGCTCTTAGAGAGCGAAGTCTTCTGAAATGGTAATTGTCAGATCTTGCCGTCAGATCACTAGCCATGCTAAATCTCTCCACCAAGCTGAACAGAATTTAGTCCGGTCGTTTATACATAATCCTGCTAAGTAAAAGCAAACAGGCCAAAAAAAAAAAAAAATCACCATTGGAAATGCATCATAGCCTTTGCTTGGAATAATTTCCTAAATCTTGATGCAGAGTTGCAGGGACAAGATATAAAGCAGCCGTTGTGTTCACAAAAATCAGAGTTGTTAAAAGCAGATGACCATGACATCCATGACTCAACAGTGAGTTTTGTGATCTTTTGCACCACTGTTACTTCAAATGAAATCAAAAAGCAGAATGGTCTGTAATGATTAATATATTGACATATTTATATACATACTGCTGAGTTAACAGGTGCACAAGTGACTTCCCTTTATTATACAGAAATATCCAGCCACACAGAAATGAGCTGTTTATAGTCAGAAGCATGTGCTTGCTCCAGCAAATCTAGAAATAGAATTGCACACAGCAAGCACACTGCCAGCAGAGCTCTACTAAGATTAAGCTGATAAATCCGATAATATTTGTAAAATTCTACAACAAACTGGCTAGGTTAAAAAATCTGCTATGAACTGGGCATTTTTAGAGTTAAAGGCATCAATCCAACAGTTTCAGTGCAGCAGCCAACAGTCAAGTTCACTTCATTGTGTTAAACTGTAATAGCCAACATTCGTGTTCCTATTGCTCATGGTGGGACGATATTACACTCGGCTCTTTTGTTCTTTAAACAACATGTTGTTGTTAACAATTCTGGGTGACGATGAATTATATATAACACTTGTTTGCATTAACTGGAGCGCACAAATACAGAAACACATACGCAAGTGAAAATAATTGACAAATTTGTAGATACACAACAGCTGGAGTTGGAGACACATCACCTATTCCAGCCTATGTAGCTTTTGCTAATTGCCTCTCCACCCAACCATGCTTGACCAAACATTGTCTCATGGCTGACTTCATAGCAGATACTCTGTGTTTGTGTCTTTGTGTGTGTGTGTGTCAGTGTGTATGAGCACTGTATTGTTGTCTATTCTCTTTGTACTTTGACACTCTCAACACTCATCAACATCAAAATAACATCTGTCAACTTCTGTACAAATACACCTGACAGACACAGCTGATGTCTGGACACACACACACACACACACACACACACACACACACACACACACACACACACACACACACACACACACACACACACACACACACACACACACACACACACACACACACACACACACACACGCTTGAAAAAAAAAAAAAAAACACACTCCACCCCTCTAACCAAAAACGGTAAAAGCCCCGAATGTTACTGCACTGTGTGTGTATCCGTGTTTGTGTATCTCGCTAGAGCACATCTGGGTATAGTGTGCTCTGTCTGCTCCAGATGTGTGTTTTTAACCACCACAGGCTATATCACACCTGGACACCGCAGAGACACACACACAAACACAACAAAAACAAAAACAAATGATCCATGTTGCCGATAAACAGCCAAAATCAGTGAGTTTCAGTGAATTTCGGCACTGAAGCACTTTGTAGTGTTTGCAAGTTTGTAGCGTCTGTGTGAAGGGTGCTTGAATACTGGATAGTCAGATAAATGAAAACATCATTGCCTGTCATTATGCACACACTGCTGAGGAAATGACTTAATTTCTGAATCTACGTAGCTTCCCCTTTGCTCCCTCTCTTTCTCAATCTTTCTTAACTCACACAATGGCGTGCGATGGGAGGAGGCGCTACCAGTGTGGCCCCAGGAAGCGAAGCTGAGGACCCTCCTAATGACTTAATTGAGCTAATTAACAATGATAAGACATCCAATCAGCACGCTGGCTTCCTGAAGGCTCTTGTTAGGAGCTAATTAAAGAACCAATCACAGCAGGAGAAGCGATGGCACTGCGACACAGTAACAGGGAAAAAGATTAAATATAATGCAATAGTTCTCTGCAGCACTTTGGTTGAAGGCTGTCTCGTTTTTGCTTTTTTTTAAAAAACAACAACACAGGCTCATAAAGAGTATTTTCACAGTGTAATAATAATACAGACCTCTTTACTGAAGTGGATTGTATAGCATTAAGTCTATGTCCAATGAAATTGATGTCTTAGTTATGATTTGGCATTAGGCTATGTGACTTCTGACAGTTATAATTACAACAAATCAAAGTTAAAAGCACTGATTTTTTCTTTATATATAATGAAAAAAACAATAATGGAGTGGTCATTAAAGTTTTTCTTAATAATCTAGCATTTTGCAGATCACACTTGTTTGTCCTTTCACAGCATTGCCTTATTTCTACTGCCTCATTTCTGTAGCCATGCTCTTGTTCATCCTCATTCACTATGCTTCCTCCTTCTTAGCAATATTATTCAATACATTGCTTCTTCATTTAACTAGATTGGCAATGATGACACTTCTTTTTTCCACCTGTCTCTCTTGTTAATCGTTTCGAGATGAACAAATCTTGCTGGGGTGAAGGTAGATGACAATTCAATGAACATTAATGACACACTGGCATGAGAACGATTTATTTTACTCTAAAGTCATTTTTGTCATGCACGAGTCTGAGTTGCTTGAACTGCAGTGACTGAATGGAGACTAGAGGCTTCTCTGTTCACAGCTGCATAGTTAGCCTCTATAATTACCTGCATGTGAGGATTTTAGGCAAAATTTAAGCGTCTATCACTAAGCAAATATCCAGCAAGTAAGGTGCTTTTGAGTGTAATGCAGTTTTTATTTTGCCTTTAGGAGATGCACTAAATTCAGGAGAAGCAGAACACTATTTTAACTCATATCTGAATGCAGATTTGTACATTAGTCAGAATGTAGCATTGCCACCTAGTTAGGCACTACTGTAACCTGCATGTGAATTTTAATGCTTATCAGCAAACAAATAGTCAGCAAGTGAGGTGTTTTGAGTGCAATGTGATTTATATTTTACCTTCAGGAGATGCACTGAATTCAAGGGAAGAAAAACCTTATTTTACATCTTAATTGGATGCAGATTTGTACATTAGTTAGGACGTAGCATGGCCACCTAGTCAGCATCTACCGTAGACTGCATGTGAGGTTTTATTAATCACTCAGCAGATATTCAGCAAGTAAGCGGTTTTGAGGGCAATGTGATGTATATATGGCTTTTTAATTCAGCTGAAGAAGAACTTTATTGTAAATCTTATTTGGATGCAGATTTGTACATTAGTAGTTTTGTGGCAAAGCAAGTGTAAGTGAATAAATAGTCATTATCTCGATATTGTATTTATAATCTAGCAATTATCATTTTGTTCATGATCAGCCCTTGGTGAAGGACATCTTTACACATTTTTGTAGCTCTACTGCTAGAAGTGATGAAACAACAACTACTGTATTCACTGTGCTTCTGCTATAACTATAAATATTTTTAGCCCAACTGTAACCACTTGTACATAATTGCAACAACAATTACAACAAGAACTCCAGTATTTCCCGCCGTTTTCTCCACCGTTACCCCCCATCATCACACCATTTTACCTTTGTCCTATCTCTACCCATCACTCTCCCTCTCTCACTTCCTTCTTCTCTCCCTCCTCATCCCTGTCTTCCAGGGGTACTGTTCATGCAGCGTGGAGTCCTCTCTCCCTCTCTCTGTCTCTCTCTCAATCTGGACTCCATGCTGTGCAGGTTTAATTGCAACAGCACCCTCGTGTGCCAGTCGGGCACCGAGTGTGTGTGTGTGAAGGAGAAAGAGAAAGAGGGAAGAGATGGAAAGAGAGACCTCCTCGGAGTGTTCAAGGATAAGCAGCAGGGTGCCAGGCCACCTTCCTCTCTCCTCTTCCACCTTGTTTTCCATTTCCTCTTCTCATGCTCCTCCTCTGATGTTCCATCTTTCCTTTTTTCCCAGCTTAGTCCTCTTGCTCACTTTCTCCTTCCCCACTAGGCTCCTCTCTTCCTTTCACCTCCTTCATGCTCCCCCTCCACTGCATCTTCTCCCATTGGCACCCTCGTCTGTCTCACCCCTTCCATCCAGCCGCCTCCCCCTCTCCTAGCTGTACCTCCCATGATGCCCGTGGAGACCCCCTGTCAGAGCTCCCTGCTCCTCACTCCTCTCCTTAATCAGCTGTCAAATATCAAACACTCACTTCACTCCTCTTCCCCTGTTTCCCCCTGTGGGCCCTCATGCCCAGACACACACACACACAAATATATATACACACACATCTGTATGCATCTGCCAGTGACCATATATTTAACAGACACAGCAACCCCAGAGGTTGGTATGAGTGTATGTGTGCGTTTGTCGGCATGTCAGTCTGCATTTAACTGAATAATAGCACGAGTTGATCAAAGGTAGTCTGTTCGTGTAACTCACTATTACACAGGCTCATCTGGGTACTATGGGATAATGTTGAGGAGGATATTTGGACATCGCAGCTTAGTGAACATGGGTGGCACCTGAACGCACAGCCAACAGCTATGGATATCTCTCCATAACTCACACATGGCTCATGATGATGGAGAGCTGGTGTTTCCCACTTAATGACAGCAAAACACTCGCCCACTCCGTCTATCTGTCAGCGTTGTTTATGTGGTCATGTCAATGTGTGCGCGTGTGGTTTATTAATTCATTCATCTCCTAATGTTGTGCAGCTGGGGAGAAGGAATCAGAAGGATGAGGGGGTTGAGAAGGAGAGTGTTTGGATGAGAGGAAGAAAAGGGCTGAGAAATTTAATGAGAGAGAGGGAGGAAAGAGAAAAAAACGGAGACAATGGATAAGACAGAGAGATGAACGGGTGGTCCAAAGTGGATGAAAGATTGAGGTAACATTGTTTAATCACCTTAGCTTCTGCTGCTGTTTCTACACACACAACACACACTTGTCTTAATGATTAGTCATTAGCCAATGAACCCACTGGCAGACAGACAGGCAACAATAAATCTAACAAAGCCATCATCAGTGTCTTGCAACCCTGAGAAAACAAACACCACCACTGACCAAACACGGATTTATAATTTCTATGATCTTGGACAGTCAACAGCGGGAGAATTCATCGGCAGCTGCTTCGCTGTGAAGCTGAGTTTGGGAACCCCATAGACATACATTACAAGCAGAGTGCTGTCTGTTGTATCAAGACAGTTTTTCACAACTTTGTTTCTAATGCACTGCTAGGAGGGATGTGACTTTAGTGCAGTGCATGTGCATCTGAGGATCGGTCACAATACTTTACACTGAGTTAACATTTGACTAATATGCCTTTTATGATTGAAATATTGTTGAAATTCAGACATGAAACGAAAGCAACACTGCTCCTTCGATGAAAACATATGCTTCTTTTATCATACAGTGGGCCTCCAAAAAGACTCTCTGTGGGTCCTGAGCTCTAGTTCAACAACACTGCTTTAGGCTGATTAGACATCTAGCTCACTCTATTGTCCTGTCTGACTAGACAGGGTTTCCAAGCCAACAAAGCAGGGGCCTGGTCCCAGCGGCCCAGCCCCACAGAGCTGCTGTGATGCTAACACACTTACACTCTTGCACATACTGTATAATGTAGAGGAGGAACCCTGGAGCTCAGCATCCTGTAGTGAAACAGGGTAAATGGCAACCAGACGGCCAATACACACATGTGCCAGCTCAGAGGAAGTGACTGAGTCACCCGTAACCTGATCTCTATCCACAGCTGTCCCAACATGTGACAAAAAATATATAAATAGTGTCAAAAGAGGAAAAGTGACACATGAATGACATATGTGGAGAAACAATGTGGGGGAGTGAACAAAATGTGAAACCAAAAGGAGAGACAAGAGCAAAAACAAGGAATTAAATGGGAAACAGAGGGAGGGAGAGAGAGACAGAGAGGTGGTGCAGCAATAAAGGGGCCCCTAGGGGCCGGTGGTGTGGGTTGGTCCATTGAAAACATAGTAGGGGGTGCATTCTTCCATCGCTCTCTTGCTCTCTCTCTGCCTGGCATTTGCCTCCAACTCCTCTGTCACACACCTTGCACACCAGGAGATCTGGACCAATAAATTGGGCAATGTGTGAGTGTGGGTGAGAGCTGTATATGAGCAAGACCACACATTAATATTGTACAGAGTGATGTGTATTGCCATTTTTTGGCTGCAGGTGAGCTCCGTTGCAGATTGTTTGTGTGTGCATGTGTGCTTAGCCCCATGTGAGCTGGGTTATTTCTTATACTCTTATACGTGTTTTCTACTGGGCTTTTGCCCTTTTGTATGTACAGTATAACTGTGTGGGTGTGTTTCCAAGGCAGGAGACAGAAAAGTCTGTTTAATCCACAGCAGCCCTGGACACACCAGCACAGCATGCTAACACAACCATAACACACGCACAGACACACACCAGCGTTGATGTGGTAGCGTGTGTGTGTATAGCTTAGGGAGCTGTCTTGATACCACACATGGGTAATCCATCCACCACCTCACAGAGAGTGGGATATAGCAGGAGAGAAGGTAGGAAAGATGGATAAATGTTAGGGGAGAGGGATGCATGCTTGAAAGAGTGGTGGAGACAGAAGGAGAGTGAGTGTGAATTTATTTCTCTTAACGCACAAATTCTCTTTCTTATAAGTTCACTTGCAGATGTTAACTGCTACTGATGACTTTAAATAATATTAAGAGGAATTATTTATCACTCTATTATCCAGTCAGGCTGTTATTGTGGAAAATACATCCTTTCATTCATATGTCCCTTTACATTAAATA
The DNA here is from genome assembly GCF_021347895.1 of Acanthochromis polyacanthus. Lineage (NCBI taxonomy): Eukaryota > Metazoa > Chordata > Actinopteri > Pomacentridae > Acanthochromis > Acanthochromis polyacanthus. The sequence goes on along the minus strand of NC_067120.1, from coordinate 32,230,078 downwards.
CATGAATTGTATTCTAAATAATATTAAGGAAACTGAGGAGTTTTAGGAGGTTAACTGATTCTCTAAGACAAGACGTGAGAGATGAACTGAAGAAGAAAAAGTGGAAAATGAGATGGCAATGAGACATTTTTGTAATGCCGGTTACTGAAATAAACCTTCACTCAGATACTCATACACCATCTCTGTGTTTTGGTTTTATTATAGCTGCCACAGTCACATAACGTGAAGATCAAATTAAAGTCTGTCTCACACTAATACAAACAATTACCTGTGTGTATGGACCCAGTGATTTTTTTTTCCATCTAAAGCGATGATTATTTTTTGTGTGTGTGTATGGTCAGAACATGCCCATTGTTGCCTTGTGTAAAGCATACATCTAAGAAACAAAAACAGTCATGAAAATTATTTTTTTTAATATTTAGTTTGCACTAGCATTTACAGTTTACAGCTTAACTTGGCATTGCTGCATCACTTCACTAGCATGAAAAAGAATATTTAACAGCTGCAAAATAGTACCTTTTCCTCAGCATCTGTGGTTTAACCCACTGAACCTGAAAACCTGCCTGCAAGTTTGAAAGGCATGTTATTTTCTCCAAAATTTCTAAAATTAGACAATTTATCAGAGCAATAAACTGTCAAAGCAGGAAGAATTGAAAAAGAAAAGCAGGATTTTTAACTCTCTGACTGTCTCTCAACTAATCACGTGTAACGTTGGGTTTCCTCAAGAAATAGAAAATAAAAAATATATTAAAATGAGTTTGCAGTAACCAGTTTCAGTAAACTGCAAAACACTCTGCACTCTTTTGTGCAATAAAAAGCCATTAGTGACTCAGCGGCCATCAACAGCAAGGTGAAACAAATTCAGGGACTTTATTTTTGTGAAATGAATAATCAGAAATATCCAACTTCAGGCTTTCCTTTTTTAAATGATTTCTAACACTATAACTTTATTATACTGTACATAAAACATTTATAATTTATCTTTACATCTAACCATGGTTGTGCTGTTTACATAGCGGTGCAGGACTTTACAATGCAGTGAGCAAAAATATGACAGGAGCAAAAAATGCTCACAATCTGCTTGGGCTTCATTAATTTAAAGTCTGCTGAAATGATGAAATGATGTCTTTCATGACATTTTGATGCATCGTTAATACAATCTGGCCCAGCATACTTGTCAGAGCATTTAGAGTTTTTTTTGCATTCTCGTTTGTATAGAGATATTGTATAATACAATGGTCACGTGGGCAAAATAGCAGTTTAAAAATCTACATATCGGTGTAGTTAAGGCCTAAAAATAAAGTGTCTTCATGTACCTGCAGCAACCTTTTTCCACTTTCACCAACTCTGCTTCTTTGTTACTGTGTTTCTGTGTCACACCCACCTCCAGTGTAAAGTACATTACTTCATTCGTTGGTGTTAATGAACACTGTAGGCTTGGATCTGACACATATTGATGGGGGAGGATAGATATATTCATATAATCATTATCTGTGACATAAATTTCTATAATATGATATTCATGCAGACAGGAGACTAGGTATTTAAAGAACAGGTTAGTACGAAATTGTCAGAAGAAGGCTGATTTTATTCACATTTTCTATCTTGATATTATATTAAAACTTTCAGTTTTACATCATATTACACTACATTGTTGTTGCCATTTAATTGCCCAGCCTTGATGGACACCTAGTGATTCAAATGTTGAATGAAGTCTCATTTAAAGAGCATTTGAATACATTCCTGCATTGAAAGCACAGAGTCACACATAACACTGTACAAAGAGATAATACACAGCAAAAGTTAGGGAACCAGATTGTACCTTATAATGGTGCGAGTACACAGTATGCATCACACCTCCCCAAGGACTCCCTCTGTGTGCTGTCTCTCCTGATCTCCCCCCCACCCTCCCCTTCTCTATCTTCGCTCTCTCTTTTATTTGAACACCCTTTCCTCAAACGAGGCCTTCAGCTGGGAAGCGACATCCCTTTAACAGTGGCAGGTAAAAGGGCCAGAGAGACAGCGTACAGAGAGAGGAACGAAAAAGAACAGAGGGAAGAAATCCTAATGACTGGCCGACCCCCTGCTCCCTCAAAACAAAAAAGTGCAGCGATAGAAGGATGTAGGCAGACGTTACGGCAAAACGTCTGCAGAGGGGACGGGGGAGGGGGGAGCGAAGGAGGATGGGTGAGGAAGTGGAGGGGCTGGAGGCAAAGACATGATGGTTAATCTGTGTTTAACAATAACTGGGGTGGAGAAAGTACAGAGAGAAGGAGAGCAGAGACAACACACTGAGAGGGGTTAAAATATGAGTGAGACGGAAAAGAAGAAAGGGCTGGAATATGAGAGAGACAAAAAAAAAAAGAAAAATGGGATGATATGAAACTAAAGAGTGGGGACCAAAACCTGAGCAAAGACGAGAGAAGAGCAGTTACATCTCTCGGCAAGCTACTTAGTTTGATATAGTTTTCAATTTTATGTACGTAAGAGTAACTTGTTTCACATGTGATGCAGGATTTAGAGATTATTCTACTCGAAATACAGTGAGTCATGCTCGATAAGAACATCTGCTCAATGCAAAAATTTAAATGTAAATGTGAACGTAATGAGAAAGACGAGAGGAGGCTGTGCAAGAGGAAAAGGGGGGGGGGTGAGGAGAGAGCCATAAAACCATAATTTAACAAGAGAATAGATAGAGGAGTAATGGAAGGATGGGGCGAGGGGAAGGAGGGTGGGAGGACCGGAGGGGGACCTGATGAAGGGACGATGCGGGGGGCCGAGATCTAAGCCGTACCACTCCTCCCTACACTCCTACCTAGGAAAAGAGGGATTTGCTCTCCCTAGGAGGGATGGAGTGATGGAGGGAGGCGGGGGAGGAGAGATGAGGAGAACAGGAGGACCACTGAGAGACAGAGGGAGGGGGGTTATGGAGGGAGGATTGGGGATAAAGGCAAAACAGATCAAGAGGGAAAAAACAGGGAGATTTATCATGAAAATCATTCGCTGCTAAAAAAAAAAAAAAAAGAAAGAAAAAAAAATCCCCACCATGCTCACCCAGTAACTGATGCTCAGGAGACAGTTTTAATGTGGAGACACAGTGGAGCACCATTTTCAAAGCAGACGAAAGGTCCTCGCTCCCACAATGCAACATTTAGCCTACAACACACATGTACGGCTTTATTCTCCTGACGTCTTATTTGGTGTCCATTTTAAAGGATTAATTGGAGGTGCCCAAGTTTGACTCCTGCAGCTTTCAGATCAACAACATCGTAATGGCGAATAAAAATCCAACTATTTTAACCTCGGAAGGCATTTAAAAGGCGGCAAAAACTCTAAAACTACAGGTTAGTGCCTTTGTTGTCTTTTTTTTAGAACAACAATGTCCCCAATTCAAGACATTATTATTCAACTGTGCCACCTAATGAGCCTTTAAAACAGTAATATGAGGGATTCTTCCATTTGTCTCTCCGTATGTACGATTGACTTCACTAATGTGTTCACATTTGTGTCTGTGTCACTTTACAAAGGAATGTTTCCACAACACATGACAATATAAAACAATGTGTTGTGTGCAATGCATCACACTGCTTGCAACCTTGTGTCAGTGCATATTTGTACTGTATGGCTTCCAAAAAAGCTTCAAAACAAACACAGGCAAGCTCTGGTGTGAGCGTACATGACGGAAAATTGCAACATTTTATCACTGGATAAAATGAACCTATCTCTCTAAAGACAAACATTAATTTCCTGCATTAAACTCAAAACACTGCTAACAATATGCTTTATTTACTATGAGCCCTTAAGTAAAATGATGAATTACACCAGTTAAGAAATCACTGTTCTGAGGAAAACAAAACCTCATTCCAGCAGAAACAAATCGAGTCTGTTTTCTTTGCTAATCTTAAACAGACCTTTGAGGAAATAACTCGTCACTACCCAGGGGGATGATGGCAAATAAGGAAGAAGAGGCAGCTGGTACTGACATGAACCCCCTGATGGCTCCACCCAAGACCTCCCCATCACCTCCTGCCCCTTCAACTGTTCCTATAATACCTTTAACGTCCACCTCCTTAACCCTTAACAATCATATCCTAGCTTTCTATATTCTTTCCCCTTTTTGTCCATTAACCTATTTATTACTCATTATTCTGCTTGTCACAACTCCACCCCAATGATGCTACTTTTTCCTTTATATCTTAAAGTATTTATAAGTTTCAGTACTTTAAAATGTTGGTTCCTTTGTTTTCTAGTGCCATATCATTAGCCAGCCCACTGGAGAAAACTTACTCAAGCATCTGGTTGATTTTTGCTGAGCAGTAAAGAAACAGTACATTATGTAAGATGGAGAGGGAGTTTATCTTTACAGATTGTTCGTTGTAGGTCATTTTATACGTGTTAACAGATAGTAATTTAGAAAAAAATCTATGTTTAAAAAGAAACACAGCTTCTAAGGGGAGCAGTGTGTAGGGTTTAGTAGCTTCTGGCAGCATTTTTGCACAATGACACCAACTAAACACACCTACGAAGTGTGCTAGAAAACGCATGGTTTCCATTAAAAATGTGAAAGGCCTTCTCTAGAGTCAGTGTTTGGTTTGGTGAACTGATCTGTAGATTGAAGGGGCTCATTCTAAGGTAACAAAAACACAACAGTTTATATTTTCGGGTGATTCTATACCAATGAAAACATAATTATTACCATTATATTGTACATGTACCAATAGTTCCCACTAAATCCTTCACACTGCTGCATTAACACGCTGCATAATTTAAGTTTGTCATTCTAAGTTTTTCTATTTCTTGTCCATTTCTGTTCTGACTGTTCACCCCTCCATTTTCTTTACAGGGAAATGTGGCTGAAGTGCATTCTGGGAGATGTCAGGCTTCTTTATAACCTACCAGCAGGCCTTCACAGCTGCCAGTCAGCTACCCAGCAGACGTGTACATACACACATACAGTGGATGCCAAGTGGCAACCAAAGAATTGCATGTGTGTTTAAGAATGAGAAAGACCAGAGTCATGCCATACCAGCACATAGCTAGCACAAAAATAAAATTAATCTTTTATCTCCCCTCTCTCTCTACTTTTCTCAAGAAACATAAGAGTTTTTCAAAAGCCCCGAGTGTATCTCTTCATCCCCTTCTCCCTCTCCCACTCTTTTGCTGTCGTTCCTTCCCAACTCAAAACTCAATTAGTAAATTAGTTCCAGCTCGCTAAGCGATAAACAGCAGCCTGGGAGCGCGTAAACACACACTCCACACTCCATTAGGGCTCCACAAGCACCATATAACCCAAAAACCCTTGGTATACAGGTACACACACGTACACACACACACACACACACTCCCAGAGTAATTAATTTATCCACTCACAAAGGAGTATGTACGCAAACACAAACCTGCACACAAACACTCTCATGTATTTGGTCATTCTTCCATTCGTGCTATTGTTTAGAATTAAACAGACAAATCCACCCACAACAGACCCATATACACAAAGACTAGGGACTGTCTACTCATTTAACTTGTTTCAAGTGTAGAAGTAGAAGGAAACAGTGTAGGAAGAATCTAAAACGGAGCATCAAGTGCCTTCATACCCTCCCACAGACGTGCGCGCGTCTGCATGCAGTCACACACAGCACTAAAGTGCAGCTGAGCTGGTTAAAAGCAAGCTTTCATGGCCTTTAAAAATTAAAACACACACACTCAAGCTCAGTGGTGTATTTTGACAGTGTGTGATGACCGTGGGTAAAGCACTTAAGCTGCTGTAATTAGCCTGATCGCCGTGGCGACAGAAGATGCTTTCTTTCATCCCCTCACTTCAGAAACTGGCATGACACACTAAGACACACTGACACAAGGAAAATGACTGATATGTCTGTTATGCCCAAGTACAGACCCACAGGGGAGGATGCATTACACACTAACATGCAAAAACATAGAGAGACGCGCTAACACATGCACACACACACACAAACTCAGTATGTGGGGGAGTCACAACAGTGACAAGCAGACAAAAAGCAGCTTGATCTTGGTTATGTACCAAAAGTTGGCTGTATAAAACTGAAATGCATGCCTCTCTCTGTCTTGCTTTGTATATCACCTGTCTCTCTCTCTCTCGTTGTCTGTCTGTCTGCATCTCTTGCCTAACGTGTGCATATGTGGATGAAAATATAGGATGAAGGAAAGTATTGAAACCAAGAGAGCGCAAGATTTAAAGATCTTTTCAATCTGTTTAATATGATTAGCTACTATTCATTATTATTACTACTTATATTTATATTTCAAGGCATATTTTTCATTTTTCTTTTATTGGCACTACTTAAATTTCGAAGACTTTGAATGGAGGTAGCTGTGAGCAATTTTCTCTTGGGGATCAAAGTATTTCTGATTCTGAAAGATTGCTGACTATAAGTAGTTATTGCAGTCAGGTATTACACTGCATTTCCTGGAGAATACATGTCATTAAAAATAAAAAATAGAAGTTACGATGTCTGTAGACGGCACTCTTTTCTTTGCTTTAAAACTCAACACGGCATGTTGACCAATTAAAACATCGTTACGTGACATCAATTTGCAAAATACAGCAATTTATATTTAGAGCACTTTAGTACTTCTACAAGCTCGGCAGACACCTTTAGTGGAGATAGAAATGGATGATGCACGCGAGAACAAACACAACACAAACAGACAAACAAAACAGGAAAAAAGGGCGAAAAACTGGAAAGATGGGGGGAAAAGACAGCTAGAAAGAACATGTAAGAATAAGCTAGAGAGGGAGAGACAGAGAGAGAGTCAGTGGAGCTGAGCCAGGGCTGAACAAAGAACTACAGTAACAGTCCACTGGCCTTACAGCTGCTCTCTGCACACACACTCCCTGGGCTCTGGCTCTGGGTATGCAGTGTGTGCAGTGTGTGTGTGCGCGTGCGCATGTGTGCATGTGTCAGTTTGCTGCTGTGAGGGTCCCCATAGGTGTCCACCCTTTCAGCAGTCGGACTGCCAACTCATAAACCCCCAACCTCCAGCTCCTCCTGCAGAGAGGAGGAGGAGGAGGAGGAGGAGGAGGGGAGGGATGGGTGGGTGGGGCTGAGCAGAGGAGGAAGGGGAGACAAAAAGAAAGAGGAAATAAAACGGCCCTTTATATATGTAGAACTCTTGTATGAGGTGTGCAATTACAGGAGAACTTGTACAGTATAACTACTGGAGCATGCAGCTGGAATGGTTTTATCATTTGCAGCACAGCGGGAATCAGTGTAACCGAATTGTAATTAGGAGACAGTCCACTTCCTGCTCTGCTTTTCCATGCTTTTTCCAGTTTATTCTCAATTCACATGCAGGACATTAATCTCTACTGTGTGAAGTATCTTCTTCTGCTTTTTTTTTTTAGTTCAGTAAACAGCTTTGCGTTTCCTTGTTAAGATGCTGCTCTATGACACTCTAAACTAGCTTGTTGTCAGCGTGCTAACAAACTAAGGCGATAATGGCACTGAGACTGCACACTAACACAGCAAGGCAGCTAATAATGTTGAATTCTTCATTTTAGCGACCTCTAATCCAAATAGCTTGTATTGCTTAAATGAAATACACCCAGCTGCCCACAATTTTAAAACCACCTGCCTATCGACCTTACAAAACCCCTTAAGGTGTCCTGTGGTATCAGGCACGGAGATGTTAATGGCAGATCTTTTAAGTCCTGCAACCTGCAATGTGAGTCCTCCATTGAATTATTTTTCCAGCCTTTCCCACTGATGCTTGATCAGATTGAGAGCTGAGTCCAAGTCTTCTTTTTGTATTGTTCCCTAAACCATTTTTAAACAGTTTTTACAGTGTGTCAGGGCACATTGGGGAAAAGCATTGCCATGGAAGGGTGTATTGAGCTGTCCACATTACATGAAAGAAAACTTGATATATCTGGACAGAGCTTCTTTAACAGTCAGCATTAAGTTTTTCTACTACAGGAGCTCTTCTAAAAACACCAATGTGAAAACCTTCCTGGCAATACATTTTTTCCTGATTCTCATCCTTCTGTGGGATCACATCACTCAGGCCGGCCTTCACTCCCCAAACACATCATTCAGCCTTGGATGCTGGTGATCATGTTGGTTGTCCTTCCTTGCACCACTTTTGGTAGGTGTACCCCACTACACCTGATGTTCTGGAGATATTTCACTCAGTCACTTAGAGTCTTATGATTGCCTATATTTCCTGCTTTGAGAACATCGAATTCAAGAAATTAACTTGCTGTCTAATATGTCTCACCACCTCACAGGTACCACTGCAACAAAATCAATATTATTCACTTCACGCGCCAGTTTTAATGTTGCGACTGATCAGTGTTTGAATGTAATCACAAAAATAATCACACACTCATGCATTTGGAAATAAATACATTTTTTAACACTTGTTTTAATCACACATGCTGCTAATGATGATGATAATCCAGTACACAGTAGCAAGACTTAATATATTATTATTGTCCCCCAAAGTGTTAAGGAACGATTATCATTTTGAGATTTATAAGTATTGAATCTGAAGCAACACTGCCTCCTAAAATGTATATTTATATGTTACTTAATTGTTTTGTAATTAAGTTGTGCCGACAAACATAATTGCTGCATGGATTATGTTTGTAAGCATTTTCTTTGAGTGAATGAAGCATTACATTATTACATCAGCGTCACAGGGAAGTCGTGTAGAAAGCAGAAGACTGTGACACCAGAGACTGAAGTTTACATTCGACTGTGGAATGTTTACGCAGCGAAAGCGTTTTGGTTAAAGATTGTAGTTTTGTCAAATGTTGATAATCATGCTGTGTTTCATAATTAAAGCCCCTTGTTGATTTTGTGGTTGCTGAACGTAATCATAATCCAGTTCAGTCAGTGCCTTAACAACCACAAAACGTTCAATAATATAGTCACCACTAGGAGATTGTAAAAAGCAAGATACTTTCATTTACAGTTTCATTTTCAATATGTTTGCAACTTGCTTTATGTAGAATCATCTCCTCCATGCATAATCCATGTGGCATTAAGTTGTTTTCATAACGTATGTGCTGCTGCAATGTCGCTGTACATAACTATAATTTCTAGCAGAGAAGGTATGGAATAAGTGGAGAGAAACTGTTGCTATGGAGGTCTTACTGAAGCTCATGTAAATGTAGCATCATCGTCACTGTTCACAAGTGTTAAAAGCACGCTACGTGTCCAGTCACATAGGAGCTTTATTTGAAACATGGACTGTACCTCTGAAACCTTCAACAGGCATCTAAAGTTTTCTGGAATTATGTTTAATCTTGTGTGTATGCTTTGTCAGGTACCCATAGACACAGCCCCATATTTAAGTACTTTAACAATAGTGTAGATGTGACAATAAATATGCTCTGACCCCTACTATGTCCATAATATGGAATTTTAATGATATTTTTCAGTGGGGTGTACAATTATTTCCTTCTTGCTATTTTGATTTCATTATTACAAAAGTTCTTCAATCATGACACAGAAAAAAACAAAGCAAAAAATGTGTTGCTTTGATTTATTCAAGGACCAACTGTAGAATCTGTGGTTTACCACAACAGATGTAACGTAATATTATTACACAGTAATTGATTGGGAATGAGTGTGAATGACAATATATGAGATCCGGTTCTGTCTGAAAACCGGAAGGTGCTGTCAACTTTGTCTAAAAAAAAAATGCATTTCTTCATGGTTTAGGGTGCATGAACAAACACACAACTGTCAAACAAAAGCTGATCATCTCACCAACAAATGCAATTCATTAATCGGCAACAACCAGCTCACACCCACACACAGACGAGCACACTCACACTCACAGAGGAACCCCTGCTGTTGTAATTAAAGGTGTCCTTGACAATGAGATAGACCGCTTTCACACTCTTGGACGTTTGAACATCAGTAGTCCTATTTAAATACACAGACGTGGACACACACACACACACACACACACACACACACACACGCTTCTTGCACCCACCATACCTTTCCACATCAACAGTTTCATGGTCCATCTGGTGAGTCCTCAGACACACACACACACACACACACAGCTGGACCAAAATTGTCACCTCTGATGTCTACCCACGTGCCTGTTCACTGTTTGACAGAGGGTGCTAATATCTGACCAAAGCAGTTAATGAATGGGTACACACACATGTACTTGACCAGACAGGTCATGCACAAAAACACTTCACACACCTTCCTGAGCACATACACATGAGAAGTATTGTGTGTAAATGACGAAAAATAGCATATTAACACTTTCAAACTTTCTCACTGTCTCCCCAGCACTGTAGATGAGCCTCTTCTTTACATTTTTCTCAGTGAAAACCCCTGGAAGCATTGTCTTCAGCAGTGAATGTATTTGTGTTACAGGCCATGTCTGTACTTTAAGCTTAGTGCTACTGCAGCGCACTGGGACTGCTGTGTGTACTCAATCTGTATGCATGGTGTGTGAGTCTGTGTGTCAGGCAGAAAGTGTGTATGAGAGTGACAGACGGAGAAAATGAGAGGAAGAGAGAGGGATGGTGAGTTATGTGTGTCTGGAGTGTGCATCTGCATCTGTGTGAGTGAATGTGTGCGGTTGTGTAGCGTATGTGTGAGTGTGTGTACATGTGTATGCTTGGTCCAGGTGCTGGGACCTGTGTGTGTCCCTGGGCAGGGAATGCAGGGGTCCCTGGACTCTCCTCTGCTTCCTGCTAACGAGACACACACACACACACTCCTGCAGACACCCACACACACCTGCACAACACAACACACATACACACGTACATACACACTGCATCGATCAGGGTGAGGATCAGGGTCGCTATGCGCCCCGTTAGCCAACCGCTAAGGACTGAGCGCCTCAGGGCACACTGCCCCCTACCTACGCACATACACACACAAATACATACATGCAGATATCTCATCTGAATTCAGCCCCACAGTAAGGCTCCGATGCTGCCTCACATACTAAAAAGGCACAACTTGCAATTCACCACTGGACCGTGCACAGTTTACCATAGCAACAACTTATGATGACAGTGTAGCATAGCATCAGCTGAGGGTAAACAGTGTACCATGGCAACAGCTAAGGGTAAACAGTGTGCTACTGCCACAAACAATGAACAGTCCAGCATAGAGCAAACTGAGGGTAAAAAGTGCAGCATAGCAACAACTTAGGGTAAATAGTGTACCATAGCAATGACTGAGACTAAATAGTGTGCTGTAGGAACAACTAATGATGGACAATATACTACAACACCAACTGAAGGTGAAGTGTACCATAGCAACAACTGAGGGAAAGTAGTGGACCATAGCAACAACTATAGCCCACCAAAGCAACAATGGAGGATAAATAGAGCACCATAGTAACAACCACGGGTGAATAGAGTACCATAACAACCACTTTGCATAAATGGTTTACCATAGCATCAACTGAAGGTAAGTAATGGACCATAGCAACAATTCACGACAAATACGGTATCATAGCAACAACTAAGGACAAATAGTGTACCACAGCAACAACGGAGGGCAAATTGGGTACCATAGCAACAACTGAATAGTGTATGATAGCAACAACTGTCGGTAAACAGTGTACCATAGCAACAACTCAGAGTAAATTGCCTACCATAGCAACAATTGAATAGCATACCAGGGCAACAACGGAGGGCAAATGTACCATGGGAACAACTGAGGGTGATGTACCATAACAACAACCAAGGGTAAATACTGTTCTACACTATAGCAATAACTAAGAATAAACAGTGTATCATAGCAACCACTGAGGGTAAATATTGAACCATAGCAACAACTGATAGTGCGCAAAGTCACTACAGATCCCATCCAGACTTATGGAGCCATATAAACGAAAATGTTTCTTCACTGTCATGCTAAAATAAACCACAGCATTTAGTCTCTAGTGAAAAAACATATTTTGATTGTTTTATACTCACTTTTTGGTCTCTTCCACAACATTATTCCTCTCTCCTACAACGTTAATTACAATTACATGCAAACTGGGAAATATGCAAAGTAGGCGATGACGTAATTTAGCGACTTTCCTTACTGAGGAGTTGGTAACAGTGCCTGCCTGTCTAACTGCTGCGCGCGAAATGCGAAGAGAGTAGAGACAACAGTCCGACGTGGAGGGAGAGAAAAGGGTGAAAGAAAAGTACCTAAACTAGGTTGTATTTGATACAGTTTTTTTCAAACCAGTGAAAACGAAATATAGATGCATTAGGCTACAGAAAAAATCCTGAGTCGTGATAAATGTGTTATTCATTGTTTAATACAGGATACGCATTATCATTATTTCAGAGAGATTCTTATTTTTATTTTATTTTTGTACCATTGACACTTGTTAAAGAGAGATTAATCTAGGCCTAATAAAGCATGTCGAGTCTTTGGTTATACAGTAGAGAGATAATATTTTGTTGTAGATTATTTTTTAACTGTAAAATTAAATTTTCTGTTGATAGAGGAAACCCGTTACGTTTCAGATAGACGTTTTGAACAGGACAACATAACGTTAGCTTAGGTCATGCCCAGGTAATTTTCTGCCATGACTCTTTTCTGGTCACATTTTCAGATGAGTATATTAAACTATTTTCTCAAGAAGAGAAAGGTTCCAGAGGAAGAGACTCAGGTAACCTTACAAGCTCAATGTTCTTGAGACTTTTGTCGTGATGTAATTCCCTCAAGTCAATAGAAATGATAATGAGGAGACAGAAGGGCACAGTTGTATATAGTTTTGCTACAGCTTTTTACTTTTTGCCTCTTTGTTTACTGTTGTTGCCACAGCACTAGGATAAAGCAAAGGCTCAAGCTCTGTGGCACTGGCAGATTGACGCCTCTTCTAGATGCTGCTTTAATTTGTCGTTGTGTTTGTTGTTACTGCAAGATAGTCTTTTCAGTTATTATTTTCAATTAATGTACTGGAAATCTGATAATAAATAATGTATTTAGAAAAACATTCAGTTTGAAATAGTCATAATTTCACATTTCAAAATTTGTCATCGTCGTCACCCCCCCCCCCCGTCTTCCACTCGGGCAGACCTCCCCCACAGTTTAAAAAAATCCTGGAGGAAACCCTGAATGTCTACCATAGCAACAGCTGAGAGTAAACAGCATACCATAACAGCAAGTCATAGTTAGTAGTGCACTATAGTAACAGCTGATAGTAAATCCCTTGGCATCTATTGTTACAAATTCGTAACATACAGCTTTCATTCAGACTGCAGCCGTGATAGTGTATCCATTCCCCCAATGCCGGTTAGTGCATATTCAATACATGCCTAGGAACTTTTTGCAAGCACTGGTTTCTCATAGGACTGGTCAGAGTGGGACCTAACTATTATATATCTGTTATTATTATTATACATGTATGTATGTATGTTCTATGTGTAATAGATAAATTAACATGTATTTTAGCATCAGCTGGAAAGCAAAAAGACACAAAAAATGTTTTTATTTAATTGTAAATAAATTCCGGCATCAAAAGGTTAACAGTGTACCACAGCAATGGTCAATGTTTTAAAAAACAACTTTATGGACATCAGACTATCATCATGGGAACATCTGATTAAAAGTGGATCTCCTTCATATGACAGTTTTCTATAAAGCACACATACATTAAGACAAGGCTCAGACTAATTACAGCAGGAGCGATCATAACATCTGGTCTGAAGTCAATCATGTCTTGGGACTAGTTTGTGGGTGCATATGTCGTGGTCACTGGTGGCTTGAGGTGTGTGGCAGTTCTTGCCAAAAAGCTTGCACAAAGTTTAAATATGGTAGCAATACAGTATGCATGAGTAAAGTTCACAAAGGTTGTGCAATAGTAGAAAACAGTTGAAATGCAGCTTCTAGCATGGCATGAAATCGATTTGATCGTGTGTGTTTATGTTAACAGGTACAGGGAGAGACTTACACCAGCTTTTTTTATGTATTCTGTAATTAACACCAATCCCACATTTGTTTCCTCTTGCAGAGCACACATGATTGGACTACGGGGACCACACACACAGAGAAATACACACACAGAGAAGCGGCATCATTAAAAACCATTTGCAGACATTATGTTACAACATTAAGTGGCTAATGGCTACAACAACACCAGGCTATTAAACTTTATGATCATTATTATAGGAGATGATTACTGTTGGAATTGTAGAGCAGGTAATTTCTGCATGATTACAGCAAAAGAATGACAGATGACAAACAGAGGGTTATGACAGATGTATGGAGAAGTGAAAATTGAACTTTTACATTCACTGTTTTTTCACCACTTCACTGAAAGGCTTTTTAGTGGTGTGATGGATCTTATTGCACATATTTTGGTGCATCACTATTCCACCATATCACATCCTTACTTGACAAACCACTAAATGGGTCAAAACTCCTGACTCAGATTGCAAAAAACATAAATTAGTTTCTACTAAATATTATTAATGCACTGTCCAATTAGTTTTCATAGGATATATAATGAAGTGAAAGACAAGAAACTTATTAAAAAGTTTGCAAAGCCATTTTGCTGTGGGGACAGTAAAGTTATTAAAGGCACATTTAAACGAAATCGCTTTTTTAAAAATAATGCTGTGTTCTAAGCGGTATTATTAGAAACTGGAATAAAAGACACAGCACACAGGAAAGAAAATGTGCTGAACGAGGCAAGTATCCATGAGTAAGCATCTGGGTGAACGAGAGGTTAAAAAAAGGAGACAGAAACAGGGAGGCGGGGCTGGTCTGCTCTTCTTCTACTCTGGGCTAAAGGGAACCAGAGAAAGAAAAAGGAGACGAAGAAATGAAACAGAGAAAGATGGGAGGGAAGGATTGGAGACAGGGAGAGAAAGCAAAAGGCCAGATTCTTCTCTGATGCAGTATTCTGTGTGTGTATGTGTGTGTGTGTGTGTGTGTGTGTGTGTGTGTGTGTGTGTGTGTGTGTGTGTGTGTGTGTGTGTGTGTGTGTGTGTGTGTGTGTGTGTGCAGCTGCGTATTTGTGCCTGTTTGTGTGTATGAATAATTCAGGTCCATGGAGAGGGCAGCCTGCTGTGGTAATGAGGAGGACATGCATTGATACAAAATATTGCTGGTGGGAAGCTATCGATCCAACAGCCATTTGTCCAAACTTTAGTCAGGGAGCCAGCTCTGTCTGCAGGTGTTACAGTGACGGATGGACAGACGGACGGACGGAAAGACAGATGCTGACAACTCTTAGGGTGATAAAAGTAACAGTGATTATGATGGCAGGAGATTAAGAAGAAAAGCACTCAGAGAGTGCAGTACTCCGCCAAGGTGGCTCAGTCAATGTATGATTTGTGACGGATGAAAACTTTAAACAATTCATGGTACGCAGTGGTTGATTTTTAGTAAGATCACAATCATGTGATCATCAGCAGGCAGCTGACGTAGTGTTCGCTTGTTGTCATAGTTACTGTCACGCCGTGCCACTATCTCGCAATGATAAAGAAATTTTTAACAATTCCATGGATCCAGACGATAAGATGTATCACTGCCAAAATCTAATCAGTTGGTCCTTGTGTCATTTCTGACCTTCCCTGAAAATTTCATCCCTTAGTCTTTTTTTGAGTGACGTTGTAAACAGACAAACAGACAGACAAACGTATGGTGATCGTCACATCATAAAGACAGAAAAAAGGCAACAAAAACTGCCTCACTGCTCAGTATTTCACAATTTTTAAATTTTTCAAGAACACCACACAATCTGGAATAGAATGAAAACTGAAAGTTAACTGAACGCACTCGCTGTCTTTTTCGATGTTTCAGTTCGGACCACCACAGTGTGAGTTTGAGGTTCAATCACTGCTCTTGCTTGGGATTCAATTCCCTTCTTGGAGAACTCACTTTCTACACTACAGATGTAAAATTCTACAGACCTAGACTATACTTCCTTACAGTACATGTGAAAAGTCCCACGACAAAAAAATGTAACTTTCATTGGAGGCAGAAATTCTCCAGTTAAAAAGGCCAAAGAAACACTTGAGACTGCACCAAACCAATCATGCCATCTATTTTTCTCAACTGTGTATTTATATTTATATTTCACCATTGCAGTAATTATGGCCATTACTGCTTATAACAGTCAGCACAAACAGACAGGAATGTCTTTCCACATTACAGGTGCATTTAAATGGTAGGCATATAAAACCTACTAATGCTTGGCCTGATAGCAAACACAAAGTTTCCACTGCAAGAGCCATCTCTGTAGAACCTCTTTCATGGAAGAAAAAAGTACCTTGAGCTTTGGCGCACAATCACCAAAGCCTAGGAATAGACCAATGATCGTGGCTGATATTTGCCATTTTTCGTTATTGGTATTGTTATTTTTATTATTAATAAATGAAATGCCCCACTTCAGGTCTGATGCAGCCTTCTCTCTCTGTCAGTCATCACTCTGTGGTCTCAGAAATGTCTCTCAAGCAACAAAAACTCAACAAGAAACATAAGCCGTTGCCACAAACCAGGAAATTTGCTTCTCTCACTGTGGCTAAACCTATGTTAACAGCTAGATAGAATGCAGAGACTACTTTGAGACAGAGTCTGGAAAATAATCATTAATAATGCTTTAAGATATGGATCTTAGTGGGCAATATAAATTATAGAACAGTGAAAGATTAAGAAAATAGAGAAGAACAGCAGATGCAACTGCAGGAGACAAACTGATCAATCTCTTGATCCCAGAGGAGAGAGTACTAATTTAATCATTCCTATTTCTATTCTACATATTAATTTATAGTTACCCTTATTAATGAAGGACTCTAATTATAAATGACATGTTCTCTGCTATCACATGCTCTTAAAACATTACATTTAATGAATATTAGTTCCAAACATCGGTCACCGGCCTTTCTTGGTTACCAATAATTGGCATTGGCCCTAGAAACCCATAATTGTCGATCCCTTATTTAAAAAAAAAACCTTCTGTGGTAATTTTCCAACATGCTCATAAAACTGGAGTCACATTCAATAACTTCTATTTGTTGCCACAGTCAAGGCAGTCACGTCCTACACCACAATGGAAACAGAAAGTCTGCAAGTACCGATTACTGGGCTCTTCCTGAAAATGTTCATGCAACCTTGCTCCTGCCCCGAGTTCCTACAGTGGAAAGCCACCTTATATTATGTGTGATTTACCCCTAAGCCCCAGCTAGTCCTGTTCGGCCCCATTGTGAAGCTCCTGTAAGGGCTCACAAAGAAAAATATAACAAACTGAAAGCCCCTTTGAACCATCAGACCTCTCCCCTCTTGCAAAATTTCACATCTCCCCATGCACACACACACACGCACACACACACACACACACACACACACACACACACACACACACACACACACACACACACACACACACACACACACACACACACACACACACACACACACACACACACACACACACACACACACACACACACACATCTTCGTTTTTTCTGGTGTCACAGTGTCAGATATTCCAGGTTAGGGAGAACACTGGGGAAATTACACTTCTACCTAGGCCCCTAGCGCTGTGTGTATGAGAGAGAGTGAGTCCAGTGAATCTCGTGGGTAAACCTGTTACCTTAGGGGAAGTGGACAGACAATGAATAGAGGGAAGTACTGATGGGGGGTTGGTGGTGGCGGTGAGGGGTAGGGGGAGGCATAGGATGATGGAGTGCAGGAGAGAGCAGCAGGGATTAAAGAAGAAGAGGACAGAGGAACAGAAGCCAGATATACCAGGCCATTCAACCGGTCCCATAGCTTCTCATTATGTGAGTGGGGATTTCACATCACAGTGTCCAAGATATTCTCTGCTTAGATGTATTACCAATTTAAGCTGCATATGGTATAATCAATACAGATGGTATAAAAAAATGTATTTGTGTCCACATGTGTGTGGGAGAAGATGGAGTAGAGGTGAAAGCTGTAAACTCCGGGAACATCACTGGATTTGCAGTGTGTTCCAGCTAGGGTTGGGGGAAAAAAAGGACATCCACTGTGCCAACACCACTACTATATAATACTGTTGATCTCATTGTGCTGGGTCAGGATTAATGGAGATTAACTATCTGTTAAACCGAGCAGACACTGTGCGGATTAAGCCAGGAATTATTTGTCCCAAATTATTTGGGCTAATTTCAGAATAGAAATGTACAATTCAAACTGCTGTGATTTAAAACAGAGCGCCAGAGCAAACAGACCATATTGTGTGCATGTTCCAGCCATCTGCAGCTCCATATTTTCTCCTCCTTGCTGTCCGCTCAGAGCAGAATTGCACAAACCAATGCTTCTTTATTCAACATTGTTCACAACACCTTTATTCTATTATATATGAACTGTTGCCTTAAATACACTTAAATACAGTATCAGGCACATCAAACTGTGAATGTGAATTGTGAATGTATAGTGTCTGACAAGGTTTTCACCATGCCAGAAAATTTTTGGTAACAAAATGGAAAAACAGGGCAATTTTCATGACTTTTTCTACATACAACTAAGCAGGCCTCCATAAATTAGCCTCAAAACTCTTGAACAACATATTATTTTAATGTAATGGTATATAACCACAATGTAATGAAGTGAAAAAGGGTTAGGTTAAAGGTACTAAAGGTAGCTACGCTAGAAATACCGCAATCAACGGACTCAAATGGCTTATTGTCTCAGTGACATACAGACAGAGCGAAAGCTTGTCACCTGATTGGTCTTTAGCACCGATCCATGTGACTGATGCAGGTGCTTTATTCCGTGCTTCCTGTGGCACTAAAAGCTCGGACTGAAAATGGAATGGTGGGAGGCGTTTCCAGACCCTTTTCACAAAGCTCAATTGCCTTTGGCTCTGCGGTAAGTCTGACACAAAGTGGCACCGGGAATCAAACCTACAGTACCACTCTGAGCAGCCACAGCGGGCACTATGAGGCCACGCTCGCAAACACACACCCACACGCTTACACACTGAATGCCAATCATACTATAAATACACACACACAATTACTGTCAATCACACTCATTCACACTCTTTCTCTCTTTTCCTGTCTTTCTCTGTCACACACAAAAACCCACCACCCGCCCACCTCAGACAGCAGCACTCCAATTCAGCCTCTCCTTCACCTGTACAGACCAGTAATTATAATGTGACACCAGACAGACTAAAACAGCCCTGTGGAGAGAGGAGTGGGGGGATATGTTCGATGTATTTAGCATGTGTTTCTAATGATGACAGTCTCCATTTATAGCGTCTTCATTTCTGGTAACTTGTACTAGTAAACAAGACAGTAAAAACTACAATTTACAAATTGCCACACAACAGTTTTACGGTGCAAAATCCACTACTTCCATCCCAGAAAGACCTGAAGTGATACTCTCTGCTGCCCACTTGCTGTCTACGACGTGATGGCTAAATTAGACTGGACACTGCTATGAATTGTGGGAGAAAGACAGAGAAACTACTTTGTATGTGAGACAGGGAGAAAAACTCAAAACACTGAGCATACAGGAGCAGGGCAGTTGCATCTAGGACACGCCCGACTCCTCAACTATGAAGAAAAAACATCTGGATAGCATCCAAAAGCACCATGCATCAACACACACACACTCACACACTCTCCACACACTCTAATGAAGCCCCGGTAGTGACGAAGAGCAGCAGGGAGCGGCGCGGATCGCCGAAGACAAGTGTGTGTGAGCTTTCGTCGCAGAGTGTGTGTACGCGTGTGCAAGTATGTGCGTCTCCGGCGGGATAATTATGGCGCTCCTCGGCAGCTGAGCGTGCCAGATGTACTGGGAGAAGGAGAAGGAGGTGGTGGGGGAGGAGGACGAAGAGGAGGAGGAGGCGCGGCGCAGAGCAGAGAGGGAGCCCAGCACCAGGAGCAATGCAGCAGGGAGCGCACAGAGTTTTATGTGAATACATTAGTGTGAATGTGCTGTGTATCTATGCACTGATGTGTGTCCGCGCATGTGTTATGTGTGTGCATGTACCTGAGATTGTGTGCTGCATAAGAGAATGTCTCGGTATGCGTTACTTCCACACCGGTGTTGGTGTTTGCACGTACAAATACTGCGTGTGCGTCTGCATGTGTGTGTATATTTGGCATGACCAGTTTTGTTTCTTGCCATCCACCATTAGCAGGTTGGCGCCGTCACAAATGAGTGTCTCTCATCCAGGAGAGATGCAAGGATGAAGAGCGACAGAGATCATGAGACGAGGAAGAGGAGAGGGGAAGGAGAGAGCTGCTAGACGAGAACAAAGGGTCATAAAAGTAAGAGGAAAAAAGTGGACAAAGTTATTAAAATTACTAAACGGCACATGGCATGACAATACAAGATTAGCATAATGATTGTAATTATCATTATGCTGTGGGTGTGGGGTTGATGTGGTGTTCGCGGCACCGTTCTGTACCCAGTCTACAAATCTGCAGTATGTCACCAGCTTGAAAAGTCGTCACAGAACAGAAAACATAACCATGTGATAGAGCGCTGCAGGTGAGATGTTTTATGCTGTGTGGGACATTGTGCAGGTACAGGTACAGAACGCCAGTAAAAGAAGCCCTACTAGCGTCTTCGACTGCAGGCTACCGGAGCGCAAAATGTGCTTTTACAAGTTAATTATTATATCGTGTACAATGTCTCGAATGCTGTTGTGCATGTTTTCCTTTAAAAAGCGTTTATTTTGATGATTCAAACTGGTCGAAAAATAGCCTGTGTCCAGATCTGCTGCCCACATCTGTGATGTTTTCAGCAATTCAAATAGATCTTGGTGCTTTGAGCATTGATGACTGTTTCACAGGTTGAACAAACAAAGTGAATCAGATATTTTATACACAGGACTGAGATTGGGAACATCAGAAAAATTATGCAGCAAAAACATCATCTGAACCTCACACAGTCTCTATGCATTTTGGGCTCATGTCACATTTTTACTCATTGTGGGCTCATTTTTGAATGCAATATAAAGTTCTGCATTTGTACAGAAACAGTGAAATCAAGGGTAGAAAAATAATGTGCTTTATGCAGTGTGATGTAAGTATAATGCTATAAATTATGAAAGAGGAAAGCAAATTTTAATTTCTTTGATTACTTATTTCACAAAAAATGAAAAACAAATCCAGAATCAACATGTACAAAAGTGTCAACAGTAGTTATCGACACTTGAAAACAATGATGACTGCGTATAATACAGATATTTTACTACTTAGACTTTTAATTGGCTTCGACCCTTTGTGGACACAGCCTGTAGTTCAGCCTGCTGGTCGTAGCTGAGTTACTAATGGTTTCATGGTGGTCACAAGGAGCGCAGAACTTTTCCTTACAGAATCTGGTGAGAGCAAACGGTTTATTTTGGGAGAATTTGTTAAATGAGACGTGCAGAATAAAGACTAAACCGAACCGGTACATCACAGATGTGCAGTTTGAAACAACAGAAAGGTCAGAATCCAAGAATTTTCTCTTTTTACACAGTGTCTGGCTGTGATAAATGGTGTATTTTTCAAACTTACTGGTACACACATCTTCCATCAGCATTAACTACACTAAACTAACTGTAACTATGAACCTCTTTAATGTCAACTGAAAGTGACATTGTGGGATGGTTATATTTCCTGCTACTGATGGGTAATAAAACAACAACTCCCAAACAGAAAAAATGAACACAGCGTTAGTTTGTCTGTACGTCTTCTAACTCAGATCAAGATAAAAGCAAATACTGCAAGAGTTTCCAAGAATTTATCAGAATATGAATTCATTGCTGTGGGAAAAAGTTGCATATTTTGTAAATGTACACACAATATGTAAAGACGTAAGTGTGTCGAAAGCAATAATGGAAAGAAAGAAAGCAAACAAGGGTTAAAATAAGAAGGGAAGAAAGTAAGAGATTCTCTCCTTCGCGCCCGGCTTTGTCACCTTGCTCACCCAAGGGGGGCAGAGCAAAGCACCTTGGGAAATTACTGAAACCAGAATGCATTGATTTATCTGGGATGATGTGTGTGCATGCCTGTGTGTGTGTTTTTGTCAGAAGGCCTTTGTACTGCAATAAAGAGAACAGCCTGGTCGACATCTGTTTAGAGACGAAAGATAAGAGCGACGTTGTACACCGTTGTATCAACCTTTCTCTCTTCCTCGTGCTCGCTGCTGCCTTCTCCTGTCTTCTGCCGTGTAATTAAGAGCCAAAGAAAACCCTTCAACCTCACCCAGCATGGCTTAGCATCCCATCTCGTGCTGTGCTGTTGCCTTTTTTTTTTTTTGTAAATCGTCTTCCCTTTCTCTCCTGGAACTGCATGGTGACTGAAATATGATTTTGGAATTTGAATCAATAGCTAATAGTTGTGACAATCGTGACAGTCGTGATTAGTTCTTGTGAAGTAACCAAGACTGAGAAACTTAACAGCCAATTTATTTTTAGCGGCTCTATTCATTAACACGTTTAATACGTAATCACCTTTGGCCACATGCCCACATATACAGTACGGATGCCAAATGCATGACATCTGTATTTAAAGCCAGTTTACAGTGAGGCAGACACCAAAAAGGTGAGAATCAGTTTGCCGTTGGGTAAACTAAGAATGTCATTTGTTATATAATCCATAATGTCCTGTAAGTCTGAGGAGCATCTAGTAAATCTGATGGATCCAGACAATGCTTAACAATCACAGAATATTTATTTGCCAGCTTATCAACATCTCTTTCAGCTTAACTACAACATATTCTTTGTGTTTGCTGTGATTTAGTCTGTGATGAGGTCATGATCTTGGTGAAAACAGACCATCATTAAAAGTGACACATTTCACAGTTTGTTCACAATTTTATTACTACACTCACAGGAATTTGTAGGGCTCATCACGTCAGCACTACAAGCATGTGTTGTAAATTTTGCACTGGACTGACTCAGTGTTAGATAATTTAGGCCACTCTGCTGACATGTATGAACTTGGCTCTGCTGCAAAATGAGTCACTGTTGTATTGATTAAAATAACTTCTCAGAGACACAGAGAACACGGATAAAGATTTGTTCGTGCTGATTTAATGTTTCAGAGGCCTTTGTTGGAATCACCTGTAACACCGTTACGCCTGTCTGAACCTTGTCTCAGCTGCATTTCAGAGGCCCTGCTTTGATGAAATTTGTTTTCTCTTTCTGCATGAACAGCAGGGAATCAGCTGGTGCATGACATCAGCAGAGTCGGAGTAACGAAAACATCAAATGGAAAGATTGAGAGGAAGAGATTCTGAACACGCAACTGAAGGAACTGCGATCGAAATTTTGAAATCTACGGTTGGGTTCTGAAATGGCATGTTAGTCTTTTTAATTTCAACAATACTGCCACAAACGTCTGCTATCCAGAAGGCAAAATTCTCAGTTTTTAAATTAAATTAGTGCCACTGAAGAAGCATCAGTCTTTTCAATGCACAAACCATCGCTCCAAAGTCAAGATGATTTAATAACCTAAGAAAAAAAACGAAGCAACTTGGAATGATCACCTGAGCCAATCACACTAAACTTAAACATGCTGTTTTATGTACAGTGCATCCAGAAAGTATTCACAGCGTTTCACTTTTTCCACATTTTGTTATGTTACAGCCTTATTCCAAATCGGATTCAATTATTTTTTTCCCTTAAAATTCTACACATAACACCCCATAATGACAAAATGAAAAAAGTTTTTTTGAGAGTCTTGCAAATTTATTAAAAATAAAAAACAAAGAAATTACATGTACATAAGTATTCACAGCCTTTGCCATGAAGCTCTAAATTGAGCTCATGTGCATCCTGTTTCCACTGATCATCCTTGAGACGCTTCTACTGCTTAATTGGAGTCCACCTGTGGCAAATTCAGTTGATTGGACATGATTTGGAAAGGCACACACCTGTCTATATAAGGTTCCACAGTTGGCAGTGCATGTCAGAGCATAGACCAAGCATGAAGTCAAAGGAATTGTCTGTAGACCTCCGAAACAGGATTGTGACGAGGCACAAGTCTGGGGAAGGGTACAAAAAAATTTCTGCTGCTTTGAAGGTCCCAATGAGCACGGTGGCCTCCATCATCCGTAAATGGAAGACATTTGGAACCACCAGGACTCTTCCTAGAGCCGGCCGGCCATCTAAACTGAGCAATCGGGGGAGAAGGGCCTTAGTCAGAGAGGTGACTAAGAACCCCATGGTCACTTTGTCAGAGCTCCAGCGTTCCTCTGTGGAGAGAGGAGAACCTTCCAGAAGGACAACCATCTCTGCAGCAATCCACAAATCAGGCCTGTTTGGTAGAGTGGCCAGACGGAAGCCACTTCTTAGTAAAAGGCACATGGCAGCCCGCCTGGAGTTTGCCAAAAGGCACCTGAAGGACTCTCAGACCATCAGCAAAAAAATTCTCTGGTCTGATGAGACAAAGATTGAACTCTTTGGTGTGAATGCTAGGCGTTTTGTTTGGAGGAAACCAGGCACTGCTCATCACCAGGCCAATACCATCCCTACAGTGAAGCATGGTGGCGGTAGCATCATGCTGTGGGGATGTTTTTCAGCAGCAGGAACTGGGAAACTAGTCAAGATAGAGGGGAAGATGAATGCAGCAATGTACAGAGACATCCTGGATGAAAACCTGCTCCAGAGCGCTCTTGACCTCAAACTGGGGCGGCGGTTCATCTTTCAGCAGGACAACGACCCTAAGCACACAGCCAAGATAGCAAAGAAGTGGCTTCAGGACAACTCTGTGAATGTCCTTGAGTGGCCCAGCCAGAGCCCGGACTTGAATCCAATTGAGCATCTCTGGAGAGATCTGAAAATGGCTGTGCACCGGCGCTCCCCATCCAACTTGATGGAGCTTGAGAGGTGTTGCAAAGAGGAATGGGCAAAACTGCCCAAAGATAGGTGTGCCAAGCTTGTGGCATCATATTCAAAAAGACTTGAGGCTGTAATTGCTGCCAAAGGTGCATCAACAAAGTATTAAGCAAAGGCTGTGAATACTTATGTACATGTGGTCTCTTAGTTTTTTATTTTTAATAAATTTTCAAGAATCTCAAAAAACTTTTTTCATGTTGTCATTATGGGGTGTTGTGTGTAGAATTTTAAGGGAAAAAATGAATTGAATCCGATTTGGTATAAGACTGTAACATAACAAAATGTGGAAAAGGTAACGCGCTGTGAATACTTTCCGGATGCACTGTAGATAATTTAGAAACACAGTTTGTTTAAAAATACCCACTGTAATCGAAGCTGTGACTTCCTTCTTCACAAGAGAAGGTGTTAATATATCGGTTATACTTCTTTCCCAGACTGTCACGCTGTTTCCACTTTCAGTGTCTCCTTGTACATTGTTGAAGAAAAATAAATCATTATCTTGGTCCTAGTATGAATATTATGGTTACAAGTAAATCTTAGCACTTCTGAAACGCATTTGGGTTGCTACTTCTAGAAATTCTATTTTGACTGTGTTACCCAAAACCTCCATCATGTGTTATCAGTATTTTTTAGCTCTCCCCTGTTCTTGTGAGCTACACTGTTTGCACTCATTTACAGATTCTAGCATGAATGTAGCATGATTACTGCTTGTGTTTGACTGTGGCCTGGGATACCTACAGTATCACCTGTCCATCTACCCGCTGCTTACTATGCAGCTGTTCAAAATACCATTAATAACACAGAAAACTCCCACAGTGGACTGACACTTGTGTGTGAGCTCCCTCGATTTCTGTTTTTCTGTCTGTCTGGCACCATCTCCCCCTCTCTCTGCTGGTTCAAACAAGGCTAGCAAGGTGACCCTGAATCACAGGCTGTGTGAGTGTGTGCACATGTGAGTGGATCTATTAGTGTGGGTTCATATGTGTGTGTGTGTGTGTGTGTGTGTGTGTGTGTGTGTGTGTGTGTGTGTGTGTGTGTGTGTGTGTGTGTGTGTGTGTGTGTGTGTGTGTGTGTGTGCGCGTGCGTGCGTGTGTGTGTGTACAGTCCCAGTAATTAACACCAGCCACTAATGAAGTCCAGCTGCTCGGCAAGAGGACTAAGCATGAGCCAAAATCTGCCAGAAATCGCTCTCATCCTCTCTGTCTCTCTCTCCTCCCTCCATCCCTCGCTTTATTCATCTTGATCCATCCACACCCCCACTCTCTCTTCATTTCGCCCTATTGATCTGCATTCACTTGTCTCTTCCTCCCTTCACCTGCTACCCCTCCTCGTCCTCTGCAGTTTTTCGCTCTGCATCCGTCTGTTTCCTCTCCTGCTGTTTGCTATCAGTATGAATCTCACTCAATTGATCTGTGGTCACCACTTTTTCTCCTTCTCATTTACAGTGTCACCCGAGCAATGTACAATATCTGTTGTTACTTCTGTTTGTCTGTCTGGCCCATTTATCCCATCAGCCCATGTTCAAAAGCCTGCTTCCTTCAGTTTCTACCAATCTTGTTCTATATTTAGCATAGTGTTAGTTTTTATACACTGTTTGTACATCTGAGTATGCAATAGAGACAGAACTTTAACTCGCAGGATGAGTCATATTTCTACAGGTCCAAAAACATTTACTATGGTGTAGTGAAATAGGCAAGCTATTGAATGGATTAGTTTGCAAAATTATGCATTATTGACGATTGTGCCACCACTTACATTTTACTGCTTTACGTACAGACACGTAGATGAAAAATGTAAGAGTATTATGTACTATGATACTGCTGGAGGCATCACATTCATTTATCCAGTGCCTACAAGCAATAAATTGTGATTTCTGGTTTCTGTACTGATCAATTTATGGGATTTGATGTCACTTAATCTCGCATGACCAGTATCCGCAATGCTCCGTCAGTGCTTGATAATTGTGTGGCTACACCTCATTATCATTCTGCTAAAAGGGAAAAAATTGTTCTTGCTTGTTTTTATTTATTTTAATCAATCACAGGCCTGTTAGGAGGCAGTGATGACTAGGATGCAGCGATGGTACCTCTGCAAAACAGCGTCACGGAGAAAGTGTTTTGGAACTTGCTATTTTTTAGTGTCTAATAGCTGCTTAGAAGTTATTTTGTTTCATTAGAAAAAGGGGTTTCAAAAAAAGTTTTGAAAAGATGTACTGTAAAACTTAAATTTCATGTGTTTGTTTATTTTTTGTAATGCATTCTAAGAATACTATATGCAATATAAGGTTGACATACGGATGAATCTGCAGTATTGTATGGTATAAGTGCCACAGATGCATAAGTTACCCTGACCCAAAAGGTGCTGCAAAACAAACAGGAGAGGTAGAGACTTACCAACCATTCTGATCCTAAAAAGAGCTCTTATCAATGAAAAGTGAAAACACCTGTATGACTGTGCCATAGAAGTGCAAATACTTTATCAATAAAAATTAAGGTCAAGACATCTCCGTTAGGGGTATTAACGACTTCACCCCTACCTGTCAGTAACTCTAATTTAATGATTTACGATTTTAGGGTTTTTGGTTTTGCTACTTGTCGTCCTGCCTCATTTTATAAAAACTAATTATCACCAAGCATTTAAAATCATGGATCAGAATGTGCTTCTGTTTCTTGTCTCTTTCAGAAATCATAAGCTGTGTTCCATATTATTATTGCATATTTTTTACTTTAACTCTAAGTTTCTTCTACAACTGCACTCAGAAAGTACATACTGTTTCATTCAGCGTGCATACAATTGGGACACACTTAATAATAAAGCGCCTCATACTTTGACCGCAGCAGTCTGTAGGATCAAATGAACTGTTGTCTGACACCATAAAAGTATGCTGACTTGCACATTGCAAAAAGTGCAAAATCTGATGGGATGTAGTAGAACTTTCTGGCATCCACATCTTTGACATACTGGGGTATGTTAAATCTTTTTCTCATATGCTGTATAGTAAGGAAGAATGGATATTGGAGAAGACCCATAGTCTGATTATCGCTTTCAACTCATGTAGCATGCTGTTTTTTGTTTTTTTGCACCTTTATAACTTACTATAAACTGTTGTAGCTTGTCTCTAGTATCTTTATCTCTCTTTTAAATAAAATACAGGTCAACTCGCACTGCCGCATTACATCATGATGCTTTGAAAGAGCTGCCTCCCCCTGCTGCATCTATACACACAAATGCAAACAACACATCGCTCAAGACATGCACAGAAACCAAACACCAACGCATGCTCGACGTTCTCTTTGTTCACACGCTCTGAAAAACTCTCCGGTGTCACTCGCTCTTTCTTTCTCTCTGTTGCTTTCCTCCACACCTTCTTTCACCTGTGGCACCGAATCCTACTCAGACGATGTAGTAATCCACCTCAACGTATCCCGTTTAAAGGCGCAACCTTACTGCATTACTACACAGCCTCACACTCTGCCTCTAACAAACACACACACTCTCTCTCTCACTCGCTACCAGCTGTGACAGATGTGCCTGTCACAGGAGAAAATGAATTCAGAATAGTTAGTGAATTAAGCAGGGAGTTAATTGTTGCTTGGCCCCTGTTTATGAAGCGCATAAAGGCAAAGCGCCTTGTTTGTCTTGTGACAATTAGCCAGCAGAGATAGAGAGGGAGAGAGAGAGGGGAGGTGTGTGTTTGTGTGCTAATGTGTGTGTTTGTGTAATTGTCCCGTTCTCTTTAGCAGCTGGTGCAGCCACACCTGGACGGGTTGAGAAAAGAGAGAAAGGAGCTGGGAATGTAAAGGGAGGGTTGCAGGTACGGTGTGTTATATCGCAGTCTATCTTTGGCCACCAGCTCAATAAACCCACACAAAGAGAGCTAAGAAAGACATCACTCACACAAAGTAGACAACTTCTATACATGAGTTAAGATAGCTGATGTTGCATGTACAAATATCCTCACAAGGCAAACGTGGAGCACAACAAACACACACACGCTCCCACTCACAAACACACTCATTATTATTTTGTGTTGCGATGCCTATCCTGGTTGGGTCTCTCCCAGTCTATTTGTCAGTGTGTCCTATTAGGTTTCCAAACAGCTTGTAATGACTGGTAATAAACAGCAGAAGAAGAAGAAGGTAAATCAAGCGAGAAGACGACAAAATGAGCTCTCCGGGGGACCACCATGCTCCCAGCCTTCAAAACGCTCGCACACACACACACACACACACACACACACACACACACACACACACACACACACACACACACACACACACACACACACACACACACACACACACACACACACACACACACACACACACACACACACACACACACACACACACACACACACACACACACACACCATAAGCAGAGATACACCAACAATTCTGTCTACGTAGTCATGCACAGCCAATAAAGCAGACAATGGCAGGTTATGGGGACTAACAAATAGCAAACACTTTATTTTAACAGTGTCAGAGGCAGTGAAAACATCGAGAATGAACAATACAGGGTGAGTAAATGGACTCTGCCCTTAATGAATTCTGATAAATGTAGCGCTGTGATTGCTGGAAACATGATTGTGTAGGCTATATTTGCATGCTTTGTTGTCCCCTCTTGGAGAGAAGAAATGCATCTACTAGCTTTGTCCAGAGTGATTATAACTCAAGTTCCATTTCCTTTTGATAACACATTTAAATGCAAGCAAAAATCACGAGCACACTCTTGGCAGACTGAGGTTAAACAAACAGGTTTATGGGCAAAAAGTACAGCACATTAAGGCTGCACTAAACAACTCCAAGCTGTGACTGTGTGTAAATATGTAAATGTGAAGTATGTTTAAGTAAATTCAAATTCCCAGGATAAAAAAATGGTCCAAACTAGCGCTCATCCCATCTCATCTTTGATCCTCACATCCTTCCCTTCTTCTATGTCTCCTTCATCTAGCCCTTTGTGGTCCCCTCTCTCCCTCTTTCCTTTTACTCTCTTTTTTCCCCTCTTTCTCTATTGAGTCCCTTGTCCCTTCATCATCACTCCCTCCTTCCCTCTGGTGTCACAGCTCGCTGGCTCCAGGTGGTGAGGGAGGAAGGGAGGAAGGGATGTAAGGAAGGATGGATGGAGGGAGGGATGGAAGGCAGGAGGAGGGGCTTGCCGTCATCTGTTCCTATGTTCATACCATCACAGGGAAGACCAACATCCTACTCAGTATTATAATTATTCCTCTTATCCTGTGATAGAATAAAATCAATATCATGTAGAGTTTGGATTACTAATTACTTTTAAAACAAAGTTCTGTTATAGTAACTTTGCTGGCTCTCTTAGTTAACAATCTGGAGGTTTAAATAAGTATTTTTATGTTCAATGAAGATATACTAAGTGAGATATTTCCTTTTTTTTCTGTGAAATTTGATTTAATATGGTAAATCGACTTTCTATAAATGCAATATACAGTGTGCATTATAGTCACGTATTAATATCAGTGATTAAAATAACAATAAAATGGTTTAGGAAATAATTATTTTTAGCCTGAACCACTGAGCAGGTTTTGTGATTAACATAGAAATTTAATAACCAAACAGTACGAATAAGCAGTGTTATCAAAATCATCATAATGCTGATAAAACTGGTGTTAGCCATTTTCAAAATGTCTGTTTCTGTTGTTCATAGCATCACAGTGTAGATCAACATCCTGCTCAATACTGCTTCAGCCACTTTTATTACTATTATTTTTCCTTATCTTAAGAAAAGATGGAGATAAAATGACAATCGTGTAGAATTAGAATTAATAAATCCTTTTAAAATTCAAAATTCTGTTATAGTAACTTCGCTGTTCTTTGTAGTTAAAAATCTGGAGGTGTAAGTAAGTAGCTTTATGCTACCTGAAGATACAGCAAGATACTTCTTTGAAATCAGGAAATCATATATACCGACGAATGTAAATTTCTGCTTCCTACAAATAATACATGCAGTTGGCATGACACTGAAGCCTTACTATTAAAGATTATAGTATTATTTAAAGGGGTTAAAAAGATTCATTTTATACTGAACCACTAAACCTGTTCTGTGATGAAAACATAAATTAAATACACACACAGCAGCAATATCAAAATAGCATAGTGCTGATAACAGTGGCGTCACCAGTTTGAAAAATGTCCATGCTTCCGTCAGGTAGAGCAGGTTTCTAAGTGAGTGAAAGGTGTGTAAACTGCTTTTCCTACTTCAGAGTTCTCCTCAAGAACACCAAGTCATCGGCGTGTTGAGATTTAAAACAGACTCCTGTGAGACGACATGTTCTCGCCTGTGGTGCTAAAAACTGTCTCAGATGGGACACTTGTGCCTGTGACAGGATTAGCAGTGTTCCCGCAGTACTTCAGAGCAGTTTTTATTTTTTTGAAAAGCTGTCAACTTACTTCAATATACCCTCGGATCAGGCAAACGTTAAATTACCCTATTCACTCTGTTTAGCTGTTTGTCAAATTCTGACATGAGATCGGTTTGTATTACAACCGCTGACCCCAGGATAAACAGAAAAAGTGATGCGATTTCTTCAGTTCAGAGCACCGGAGCAGGTACTGGTGGTGCACACCGACAACAGAGAAAGCAGCCTGTGTCTTATTAGTTCAGGTGCAGAAGGGCAGAAGAGAACAGCAACGTTGCTAGCCGGTGGCAAAAACTCTGACACATACACACACACAGACACATAGCCACACACACACGTACATACATGAGTGAGCCCTCAACCACATTATCCACCTCCACTGACTCTAAAAGCTTCTTATTCGCCTCATTAAGTCTTCAGTGACACAAAGTAACTGCACTACCACATACACATACGTACAGATAGGTGTGTGTGTGTCTGCATGCATGTGTGAAATGAAAAAAGGGGAGTTGGGGGCACTTAGAAGCACAGAAAGATGTGCGCACAAACACACATCGGCTCAGGCACCGCCCGTGGGACGGCTGCTTAGACAGCAGACCAGCATTACTAGTCAGGCGCATCACAGATTTGACTGCAGGCTAATAGACAGGCTGACTGGTTTGAACTACCAGATAAATGCAACCTTCAGGTACAAAATAAAAGCAAAACCGAGCTTATTTAATGCACTATTCCAGACGGAGTGGTTTATAAACTATTTGTGGTCTTCACATGAAGGCACCATCAAACTGAAAAGTGGGAGTGACAGTGATTCCAATGAAAAGAAGCTTTTTGGGGACCTTTAAGAAATAAAATGCTCAGATTGAAATACCCCCCAAAAAAGGGGGAAATGATCAGTCATGTCAAGGCAGTTTAAAAGTGTTTCCCTTGTTTACTGATTGTCACAATGTGTGGAATGTGAATAAGGAAGGGTACCTACAATTATTAGAGTGCATTGATGTAAATAGGTAAGTAAAGCTCATGCTGAGGACACATCATTAGCCACCACACTCCACGGGGAGCACTTAGATCCAGGTGAGTGGCCACTCGATACCTCCAAGGCATCTGTGTGTGTGTGTGCGTGTGTGTGTGTGTGTGTAGTGTGGACGAGGTGGGAAGGACAATGAAGCATGCAGCTAGCAGCAGGGACTGGGGTGAATGAAGAGTTGAGGTGAGGTGAGGGGTAATTGTGCAAAGACTCTGCTAAAATGTGTCTAATTCAAAATCCTCCCTCATTTATTTTAATACAGTTTATATTGTTCCACTATGCATACTGATTCCTGCTACTGAGAAATAATGAACTACTCCTCGCCTGTGCTGAAATTTCTGCCTCCAATTTGGTTTTTCCACATCATGCAATGTGGATTTTTTTTCTTTTTTTTGCACATGGTTGCTGACAACTTGTTTTCAATAATAAACAATCCAATCTGATGCATACTGAATGCTAATCTATACAAAAAGCAGGATAATGTTTATGATGATGGGCAGGCAGTGGGACAGCACAGTGCTGCCTTGCTCACAGTGTGAGCTAAGGAGACAGAAAGGGGACAAACCTTGCCGACAGGTGGGCTCTTCTACGGGCCATCCAGTGGGCAGGTGGGGATGGGGGAGAGCGGAGGAGAGAATGGGCAGGATTAGTAATACGTATCGTGAACGTGGTGAGTGTGGGGAGGAGGCAAAACGTAGTATTATGGACAAATTACCTCGGTATCATTGAGAAAAGCCATTTTAAGTATATAAATAAAACACTCTCACAAAGTAAATCTAAAAAAATGAATTCCACTGCTAACAGTGTTGTTAATTTTAGTGCTGCTGGTATGTAAAGCTATAGAATACTTCCTACACTCTCAGGAGGAGCAGGAAGACTTAAATGACACGTGGACACAGACGTATAATTAAGGCTTAAATCTGGTTTCTTAACGCTGCTGCAGCTTAAGGCTACAGTGGTGGACAGAAAGGAAGTAAACAAAAGGCGATGAAGGAAGAGGAGTAAATTAAAGCAACAGTTTGGGCTTGAAATTGTATCAAAGGTGTGAACAGAGTGAGGACATTGTGTATTGTTAGTGGTAGATCAAAGTGAGTGTTACAGTCGGTATGCTAATTGGACTCTGGTCTCTGATTAGGACCAATGGAAAGGGGAGATACCATGCTGTGTGTGGCTCTATTGTGCATGTGTGTCTACGTGTGTGTGTGTGAGAAAGACAAAAAGTGAGAGCGTGTGTGTGTGTGTGTGTGTGTGTGTGTGTGTGTGTGTGTGTGTGTGTGTGTGTGTGTGTGTGTGTGTGTGTGTGTGTGTGTGTGTGTGTGTGTGTGTGTTGACATGTGTTTGAGAAGTGAGGACTCATGCTGTGAAATCTAGACTGAGGTGATTAGTAAAACATTAGTGGCTGCATGCAACACTCAGAACACGCTGTCAAGGACCTTATTTAGTGATGTGTGTGTGTGCACGATTTCTTTGTTGCTCTAAAAACCACCAAATGCAGAGTTAAATTTAATGGTTCTGCTTGAAGGCACACAAGCTGCTTTTTCATTCCATTCAGGCCGAACTGGAAGGTAAACTGGATCAACACACACGCATGTTTAGCTGCATACCGAATCTTGTCTTCACCTCACACTATCACACAGGGAGGGAACTTCTTCATGATGTGCAGCTGCACAGCAGAAAACAATAAAGCCTGCCAAAAGTCGCTGCGGTGCAGTCCAAGGAGACGCATGTACACACATAAACAAACACACATGTACATACAATGAAAGGGTTGCAGAAGAAACAAATCGAGTCATCATAAGCAACTAAAAATACACAAGCTATTGCATTTCTTCATAATCTTGCCACGGAGTCTTGGTGATAATGAAATAGAGCAGCATGAGGTTATCTGAACCCAACAAATACCCCTTTTTAATGGTACAGGTAATGCAAACGTCACCTGGTTTTCTGTCAGAATTAGCAGATCTTACTGGGCAGCTGTATATGTAGAGATAACAACCCTGAAGTTTACCGTCTTCCCTCTATCTCAGCGCCGCCCTGCACCACCATCAGCTCTGTCTCTTTCTCTTTTTTCTGTCATCTCTCATCTCTCGGCTAACCCCCCTCGTGTCTTCTCCTCCCATGAAGTCTTACCCCCCAAGTGTGACCAGCCCAAAACACAAATAAATACTTTCTGCATTCTCCTCTCATCTCCATATCTCCAGTGCCTCCCTCCTCTTTCCACCTGCTTAGCAGTGTCGGGGGCTAGAAAAACCGAACACACACTGCTCTGTGATTACGCACAGGTGGGATATGCCCCCAACCCACATACAAACACATACACACTGCAAAAACCTGCAAAAACAAAGACTGCTTTTTTCTACTAGAAAGAAATTACAGAGAGGAAGAGAGCAGAATGGTGCTGTTCTATGAATACTCACTGAAAAAGGTTAAAGAAATAGTCTAACTATCCATTACTCTGTTCCATAAAATATTTATGTTAAAAATGCTCAATAATTTAAATAATGCCTGCATTTTTGTATGCAGTTTGTTGGTTACATATTATGTATAGGTAAATGTACATGCATGGTATATGCTGCTTTCCCTTAGGCCTTTGTCTCTCACATAAGAACACCAAAAAAAAATCTCAAATGGCAAGTTAGTACCTGAGGCAAAAATGGATAACTCAATTTCTCTCCCTATCTCTCTCCTCGGTGTGTGGGAGATGGACTGAGGCTGTGTGTGAATGTGTGCATGTGTGTGTTTTAATAGTGTCAAGTGTGAGCAATACCACTTTAGTCTACTGTACCCTGTTATTCTTGGTTCAGAACCAAATGATATAAGGTGTATTTTCTGCTGTATCTCTAGCTTCCTGAGCAAATCCACTGTAGTTTTCTGCTGCTCTAACAGCAAACTCTACCAATGCTGGGAGCAATTCGGTCAAAATTTGGGGTTTCTAGGGAATAAAAAAGCTGGACACTTGTTCAGGGTGCTCTCGTTTGAACAAACAAGCGGAAACGATAACCGGATCAACACCTGGCAGATTAGCTAACTGCAGCATGGTTATACCAGTCAAGAATCTAAGCAGATATACACAATACAGAATCACTATACTGTACAGTTAAGCAGCCACAGATCAGTGCTATCTGACTTTACATCACAAAAGCCCTGGAGTGGATTCAGAACCAGTGTGCGCAAAATCTACTAAAAAACGATGAACAAACCACGACTGAAAGAAATTCAGCTGCTAATTTCCTTTTGCCCCTTTCAACCTTCTTGCACGATTTGCCTTTGCCTCCTATTGTGCCTCTCTCCTCTTGGTCTCTTCCTCTCTGCCTCCAGAGCAGGGCATTGGCCACATGGTGTTTTAATTAACTTGTGTGCTGTGTAAGAGCCAAGGCTAGCGGGAACACACACAGGGTGTGACTATACAATCACAGTAAAGCTGAACACGGGGCTGAGAACCGCTGGCGTTTTAGGATCCATATTTTAAACATTAAGTCTTGCAGTCAGGCCAGTGTGACGCACTAATTCTTGGTTCAACATCAATTAAAGCGGCTCTTTTAGAACTGTAGAACATTTAAATAATACAGTGATTGCAGAACAATGTAGAGCTTCTAAAATGACCCGTCTATGAACCAGCTCT
The DNA here is from genome assembly GCF_021347895.1 of Acanthochromis polyacanthus. Lineage (NCBI taxonomy): Eukaryota > Metazoa > Chordata > Actinopteri > Pomacentridae > Acanthochromis > Acanthochromis polyacanthus. The sequence goes on along the minus strand of NC_067120.1, from coordinate 32,194,234 downwards.
TCACTAATGTTAGTTGCTGGAGAAAATATGGGGAGCACTATCATCATTTCTTGCCTGAGGAAAAAAACACATCATGTTTCTCACTGCTTTCTCAGATACTCAACATTTAAAAGCACTTTGGTAAAAGAACATCTTGAGAGTCCATTCGATGCGCAGTAAGGGCCAACCAGTGATCATCCTATCTGATTATTGGATCCAATATTCAGCCGTTTGACGGTTATCAGAATTGTTGCTGATTCACAACAAAGTAAATTAATTTTAAAATGTGCTTCTTCGACTGTGATGTAGCCACATACGTCATCAACACTGAAATGTCAAAAAGTTCTCTTTATTTGAAGATGTGTAAAACATAAATAAAGGGATTTGAACAAGGCTGTGTGTTGGCGTTTGTGTTATTCTCAATTTTGCTTTTAGATATCAGTTGTAAAGTAGTAGTTTATATAATTTTTGTCAAGTGTAAACCCTAATATGTAAATTAGTCAAGTTTAACCACAACTTAAGGGACAATACAGGGTTTTTAAAGCAATGTTAAATCTTGTTATCTAACTTAAGTAATGCTATTCGTAAGCATTTTTATTGAAATGCGCTTTAGACTCAGCAGTAGTTTCAGATTACTATATAAAAATATTGTCTTGACATCATTATTTTATCTTGTGTTTGCTGCATGTTTGTGATCTTATTTATTTATTGAATATGCATTCTTATGTAGCATTTGTTTCATTATAAAGCACTTTGTAGCTTTGTTTTCAAAATGTGCTATACAAATGAAGGTATTCTTCTTACTATAATCAGTTACCAGTCTCAATGATTACTAACAATTAGTATCACCCCTGAACAAATTAAACTGGTCAATATATGTGTTGCTATTTTCATATTTTTTAAACAAGTCATAGAAGCTAAAAAAAATAGACAAAATGTACATGTGATATTGCATATAAGAAAACAATGAAGGCTAACCTAAGTTGTATGACGAGTAACATGTTGAGTAATAATAATGTTTGTGAAACGCATGATAAGCCATAAGTAGTGAATACATTTTAGTGAAAAATGTCCCCTAAACTGTTGCTAGCTTGAGGCCAAAATACATCTTGTGCAGTCTTTGTGAAGACTTTTCCTCAGCGCTACAAGGATTCCTCTCTAGACTTCTCACTTTGACCCTCTCTTCCTCTATCTGCCTGTATGTTGTGTCTCTTTCTCTTCATGACAGCATAATTAACAGGACCGTGGGGTGCACCATGTATTACCCATGGAGCAATGTGACAATCACATCACCGGACTCGACTATCCAGGAGAAAATTCCCTCCTCCCTGTTCCTTCAACCAGTATGAACTGTCAACGTAGCGACAACAGGTTTGCAAGACTGAAAAACGGCAAACACTTCGGGTTCAGTCGCTGGATACAAACAGACCCTTTAACCGAGGTGCATCACTGCCTTTATTTCATTTCATTTCTCCTCCATGCACATATTTCAGTGATATTCAGGCAGGCAGGCAGACTGAGAGGTAGTCTAATGCCTTAGGGTGTTTCACTGAACCATGTGACAATATCAAAAGTGACACAAGCACACCTACCAGTGGCAGAGAGTATTGGATGTGAGAGCTGGTGATAAAGCGTGCATGTGTGTCTTAATGAGGCTGGTAGACAGGCAGAAACACTTTACCAAAGATGATAATGGAGAGTACCATAAAAGAGAAAATGAGGATGAAGGAGGTGAAGACAAGAGGATCAAAGGAAGAGAATAAGGCACTGAGAAAGGAAAAAGCTGAAATATTCACATTTTTGTGCTCAGGTGTGTGTGTAGCTTTGAATGCACGAGCATTTAAACTGTAAGCATGTAAAAAACTGCTTTATTAGCATGACTAAACCTGCATTCGGATTTAAGTGTCAGTAGGTAGAGCCTTAAAATTGAGACTTCCAACTTTCAACTGACTGGAAATAGGGAGGTAACAAGTTTTTCATTCAGGGTAAAACTGATTTACTTCATTTTCAGCACAATTCAAGTATCATATTAAAGCAGTTTACTGAGTTGAAGTGAAAGAAGACGCTAAAGGAAGGGAATGGCTGAAGAAAAAAGTGACACAGCAAATCTGAAAAGGTGAGAGAAAAAATCCTTTTCTCGTCACCAGAAACACTAAATCCATTGTGTCTCCTAATTACGACAAATAGCAGTTTACATCTGGCATTCTGCTTTATAGATAGGAAATGACACACTGCTTAACAGAGGAAGTAAATGTTTGAGCGGTAAATCAGTACATACAATTGTGTTTGGGAGGTTTTTTGAGCTATACCAACAGCAAATTGACCACGCTGGTCCTCGGTGAAGCTGAAGACTTATTTTTGATCGTAAATTCTGAGGGTTTAATCAGACCCTAATGACTCTGTGTTTACATTTATTACTGTGCAGCTGTGATCGGCTCAACAACGACAGGTAACATCTTCTTTTAATATTGGTAGTTTTTCTCCCCATCAGTGCTTTTGCGCCAAATAGGATCTTTCAGTTTCCTCAGTTTTTGCTCCCTTCTTCGCTAAGGAGTGGGGGAGGAGAGGCCTGCAGCAAATGTAATAATAGGAACTGGGCAAGCTCTTAAAAATAATCTGCCTCAATTTCATAATTAATCTGCGCTAGGTTTTCACACAATTAGCACGTTAATTAACCCAAAACTGCCACCACAGTGTGGGGATGTGAGTGTGTGTGTGATTGGGGGAGGTGGGGAAGACAGGGATGAGTTCTCTAATCAGACAATGGAGAAGGGAGAGACATGACGATAACAGTGGAAGAAATAACTGAATGACTGAGTCGATTCTCAGGGTGGAGGAAGAAGATCAAAAAAGGTTAGAAGGTGGAATGATACAAGAACGCAAGGAGACGAGGAGGACAAAATCGCAATAATGGAAAGGGGGTTATTTGAGAAATGTGGAGAAAAGCAAAGAAGACAGGTAACAGAAACGATACAGAGAGTGTGTGTTCTTTTATTTCTGCATGTGTACCTGTGTTTGTGCATCTCAGACTGTGTTAGACAGCGAGTGAGGGCGGGGCTGCACAAGAGGGAATGAAGTAAAAGTTACTCCAGCTGTACTTGTGTTTCAACCTCCTCTTCTCGCGTCTCCAGACATTACTAGACAACTCTCACACACAGACACACACACTCTCTACATCCACTTCACACACACACACACACTCAGAGTACATCAGTGACTCTGGGATCGCCTGTCAGGTCTGGCGAGGGGGTTGAAGGTGTGGGGTGTAGAGCATTTGTTCCCCAGAACAACTCGCGGGTCCACCTCGTTAATCTCCATGACGACAGAGATGCTAAGGCAGCAAATTAGCAGCAAGCAGGAGAAAACTGTCATGGGGGAAGCTCATAAAAGAACAACCAAACTACAGAGGTAGGTTTTAGTTAAGCACAGACACCACTTAATATAGATGCACACACACACACACACACACACACACACACACACACACACAGTTGTTTATGACCCTTTCTCAGCCCTTAGCAGATGAAGTGAGGACTTAAATGAAGCAGCTTAACACCACTGCAGCGCCTTATTTTCCTTCAAGCAAAAGCACCTGGCCAGCCAAATATAAACAACTCCAGCTACATGTGTAAGATTTGCAATATACACTGAACATAGGAGGTGTCCATGTTTTAACTGTCAGCAAAAACCTCAAATTTAAACTAACATGTTTAGATACAGTAAGTTATCTTCACTACCTTAGTGCCTGCTGAGACACTGTTAATTAGTATAATCAACTCATAACACCTGCAGCATCATAATAGCATCACACTCTAGTATGTGTTGTTTGACTTCAGCCAAGCCAAGACACGAACACTCATATTACGTGACAGCCAACTGTTTAATGTTGGAGTGATTATATGAACTTTTCACTTTGACTCTTCGTTTTATGCGCTGCACAATCAATAAAATTGTACCTATAATTTCGACTGTTTTCTATGCCAAGCTTTCCAACCCTCAGAGGTGCAGCCAAGTGGTAAATTGCACAACAGCTGGTTCACACAGCCCACAAGTCAAAAAGACCTCTTCATTTCACTCGTCTGTCTCACACCTCTGTGTCTGCGTGAGTGCGTGTGCACACTTGTGTCGCATGAAAAAGAATGCAGTTGTATCATAGTTCCAAAGTGGCATTTAACTATGAAACAGGACCAGAAAATGACATGTTAACGGTCACTGGGCTCACACCGGATGCTACGCGAACGCACACTCACTTAAGTACAACACAGAGAGAAAGATATGTGCCTCACTCACCGATCATGTGATTCGCGACATGAATCTGGATTTCTCTTTCCGTCTCAAACGTCATTTGGCATTTAATACACTGGTAGGTCTTCTTCTGTAATATAAAAATTAAAAAAAAACATTGTTATTGCAATGATATACATCTAATCTAGTAATTTCGAGTATAAAAATAACCTCTAGTGAAATCTGAAAAAAAATCTTACATTTCATGCACACAAAGTACAGAAATCTTCATTAAAATAATATTTCATTTCATTATTCAACATTAAAACAATACGTTCCACTCAAGAGTAAAATATTTTTAGTGTAAAACAGCTCTTCAGAACAACGTGTTTAATCATAAAAACTATTTACCTCTAAGCAGAAAGAAGATGAACTGCAAGGCTCAACAATGGAAATAATACAAGGACTTAGTAATAGCTAATAAAACTCTGAAACCAATCCAAACACTTAGTCTTTTTGTTCATAAAATTGAACCTTTTGTTCCTTTTGCAGTCATCCCTTAACATGTGCGACACATGAATCTCACAAAATCTTGCACTGAAAGTCCAAGTCTGTGGAGACTCGGTAAAGAGAAGATGAGGTATGCAGTTACACAAGTAGGACCTCTGCAGAGAATGTAAGAATCGGAAATTAATAAGGAAGGGAGTGAACAGGAGAAAGATTAAGGGAAGAAGCAATGAAACAGAAACAGGGGGAAAGGATGGAGGCAAAAAAAAGGACAAGAGAGACAGAGAGAGATACAAAAGAGCCAGAGAAACAAGGGTGAGAGACTGAGAAACAAAGAGAGAGAGAGGAGCAGAGGCTCTGCTTATCCATTCATAGCACATAGCGATCACTCATGCACAAACACATACAAAATACACAAAGGCCCCACTTCCACTATCTCTCTGCTGCTTCAGCCTGCTAGAATGAGTACACACACACACACACACACACACACACACACACACACACACACACACACACACACACACACACACACACACACACACACACACACACACACACACACACACACACATCCTACTTTGTCTGCTTTGTGCTGTTAGACTAAGCAGAAACAAAGGTGCAGGTAAGACAGAGGGTCCCTGGGAACTGTCTCTAACACACTCACACACAGACACACACAGACACACAGACACGCGGCAGGTCCCGGGGAGCCTGACTGTCAATATCAAGTAGAGCGAACAGCTCCCACAATGCCTCAGCACGCCCCAGCCGCAGGACCCAGTGGGGCTCAGCTGACACACACCGACATACACATAAGCACACGTATGCAAGCTGCAGACACAAAAGCAGCAGCACGCACCAACACTTCATTCACACACACACACCTCATGCAAACATACAGTTCAGCAGGAGTCTCTGGTACTCTTGAAAACGTCTCCATCTGTTAAATGCAACCCTGGCCATAATCATACAGTCTGATGTTTCTCCTTCCACACTACACTGACGATCTGAGCATGTAAGATGCAAACACGATGAGCCACAATCAATTGCAAATATGCTTGAGCTGTTTTCAGAGAAAGATTTTCATCCAACACGTTCTATCAAACCCCATATCTCCGTCTCATCTTTATTGATCCTGCCTCACCTTAGGTGCAGGTGAAGCCTCAGCCTTCTTTCCTGCTGCGCTGGTTTCAGGGCTGACCTCAGGGTGATCTGTCTGGACGTGACTCTCCAAGTCCTCCAGGCTCTCAAACTTCACCCCGCACTCTGGACACCTCAACCCGGCCACAGCCTTCTCTCCCTGCGTGTCTCCGGGCGTCACAGCTCCTCCCTGGTTGGGACTCTGGCCGTTCGTGCCCCTGGTTTGGATTGAGCATTTCATTAGTTTTAGCTGACCTCAAAAAAACTGGTGTTTGTATACCAGTTTGTGTGTTGTTGTGTTGTATGTTAACTGCATCTAAGGTTTGAGAAAGTATGAGTTCAGCTTACTGCAGCTATATCGCATATAAAGACAGCATAAGCAGAACAGGGACTTATCATCTGAAGTGCTCAGAGGAGTGTCTTCGGAATTTTTTTCCCAGAATTTCCTCAGAGTCAGCAGTTGAAATGTACTTTTACCATTTCAGTGTGCGCTGTGATGGCAAACTTAACAACTACTAGCACTAATAGTACTAGTAGTAGTAGTAGTAGTAGTAGTAGTAGCAGTAAAATAAACTGCTCAAAGATTAGTATTTTTTGGGATATTTATTGAAATTACCATTATCTCAGTCTATTACAGGCAGCAAAAGTAGGTGCTGTTTGTCAGTTTGATTTAGCTCAGCTCAGTCCTCTGCTCTTTCACACTCTAGCAATACATTCAAATCTAAGCTTTCAAATACCTCAGAAGAAATGTTGAATGTCACCTGGCACTCATAATTCCCTTTAGTCTATGGTATGAACAGTCAGTTATGTTTTCTACATAGGTAGTCTACCTAGTTAAACAGTAAGGTTTTAGATTACATGTGTGGAGGGGGCTTAAATCAGGTTTGAAATTCTGCTGCACCACATGTGTTTTGTTCCACAGTTGATTGTAAATGCACATCATTATCAACAAGGTTAAAAAGATGGCCGCCTACCTGCTCATACAACCAGCACAGAGGCCGTAAGGCAGGCCATTGACATCTAGCTTCACCAGCTCGCCTTTGTTCTTGAACTCCTTTAGGCAGAAGGCGCACTTGTACAGCTTATGCTGCTGTAGCTGCCCATTAGGGGATGAAGAGGCTGAGCCGTTGCCTCCACCTGCTCCTCCGTTCCCGCCTACTCCTCCAGCTCCTCCAAGCGCAGAGCCGGTGGAAAGCTTCTGCATGTGGAAGGTGCCGTGGATCTTCAGCTCCAGGGTGGAGGTGACAGTCTGCATGCAGACGACGCAGCGGAAGCCGGTGAGAGAGTTGCGGAGGTCGGGGTGCATCTGGCAATGCTCTATAAACTCCTCCTCACTCTGCAGGGGCATCTTACAGATTCGACAGGTTCCCGTGTCCAGGCTTTTACTATGGGTCACCTGGAGAGAGAGAATATCCTCAGGAATTATCAGTATAATGGTAATAGTCAAAGCACAGGCTTGTATCTATCTTTGATCCAAGCACAGAAGCCCACTTGTTTAAAAAGCAGCTGAATTATTAATCTTTATGGTACATTAAATAGTTTATTCAACTGAAAAGCTATAAAAAGCATTACTTCATAAGCCTCTAAATACACTAAATAAGTCACCGTTACCATAATAACTGACTGTAGCCGCATTACACAACACATTCGTTGAGTACGCCAACATTTTTCTTTGTTTCAGCACAAATTGTCTCTCTTAGGACAATTTAACTTTTTTTAAAGTCTAAAATCAAAGCAGTCAAAGATGTTTCAGGATCAAAATACAGGTACACAAACAGAAAACAACAAAAATGTCACACAGGAGAAAAACAAAAACATGCATCTTCACAGACAGCTACTTTGTTGTACCTGTGAGGGCATCCCTACTGCATTTGCTGTGTAGAACTCGAAACCCAATGCTGAATCATACGGACTACACACGTATTCAAGCTGGAAGACAGTAAAAGTCAACTTACCTTGTGTTCGGTGAGGGTTAGCAGAGATGGGAATCGCTCGCCACATATCGGACACATGTAGTGTTTGGCAGGACCACGATGTGTTTGAGCGTGCTCGCGGAGCCCGTTTTCAGAGAAGAAAGTTCTGGAGCACACATTGCACTTGTGGTTTCCTTTGATGAAGTCTGCCTTCTTCTTTCGAGAACCTAATATACAAAATATAATTATTAGGTATCATTGCAAATATGATGAAGATGAAGTAAACTGTAATTTCAAAGAGAATCTGTCCTTACAAGCATCATCTTCTCCCGGCCGGATGTTGTGATCACGCAGCCGGTGGTTCTGCAGGAGGGACTCCATGGTGTAAGCCGCCCCGCAGATGTCACAGGCATACATGGGCTCTGAATTGTCCAGCTCCTCCTCTCCCCCACTTGCCTCGTGGCTGTTGGCTGCATCTCCTCCCTGGCCTGATCCTCCTCCCACAGCGCTACCCTTTAGCAGCATGTTCTGCAGGTCGGCTTGTTCAGCAGCCACGACTGTTGCTCTTTCGACACCTGCAGCGCCTCCGTTGCCACTTCCTCCTCCTCCTCCTCCTCCTCGCTTGGAGGTCTGAGCGAGCCCATTGGGTGTCCCGTTCTGACTCCCACTGCTCCCTGTGCCACCCCCGTTGCCGGTGATGTTGCCGCCATCGAAGATGCAGTGCTTTTCTCTCAGGTGTCTCTCCAGCAGTGAGATGGCATGGAAAGCTTTGCCGCAGAAGCGACATGTGAACTTCTTGCTGTGCGTGGTGATGTGACACTGCAGCTCCACTTCTGTTCCAAATGTCTCCCCGCAGAAGATGCATTTACGAGGTTTGAGTCCTGCAAAACAAAAATCAAGTTAATGTGAAGATTTGACCAAACCTCTGTCTAAAACATTGTAAAAAATGGGAAGAAAATGTCAACTTTTGTTAGTTTTTATGATATTTTGCTCTGTTTTCTACACTGATGATTTATTTGTTACCACAGTCCGGTTTACTTTACACATGAAACTTAACACGACTCCAGGAAAGGTGTACATTACCTGTGCCGAGACCCCCTGGGAGGCCCGACCTTTGGCCCAGGTGGTTATGCTTAACATGAAGCTGAAGATCGGCCTCTTTTCTGAAGTCCCAGGCACAGGCTGTGCAGCGAAACAGTTTCTTCTCGTTGCTATGCTTCACTGCCAAATGCACCTGGATGACAGAAGGTAGAAGGAAGAAGCAATCCAGGGTAAAAAAATCTTGTGCATGTTTTAAGAATGGATTTATTTTTCCAAACCATCTACATCATTCTTTGTAAAAAAAAAAAAATGAGTACAAAGTAGGAGGCTGTCAAATTTACCTGTATGGACACTTTAGAGTCAAAGACCTCCTGACAGAGAGTGCAGTGGTACAGGACAAACGTGTGCATGTCCAGTAGGTGTTTCTGCAGGTCATCCACGGACGAGAACTGTTTATCGCAGCTCTCGCACACATACTGCGTAGACGTGGTGGTGTAGTGTACTGTCAGGTGTTGAAGCAATGCCTCCTGGGACTCAAAATCCTCCTTGTTGCACTGGGGGCAGGACTGGCGCCTCAGCAGCATCTCCAGGTGTGACTTGAGGTGGGCCTGGAAACCCTCAAAACTAGCAAACCGCAGGTCACACTGGTTGCATGGATAATCCCCGTTGCTCCCCATGGACGGGGTGGAGTCGCCTCCCAGTCTGTGGCGTTTCGGAGAGGAGATCTCGATGTCGGAGGAGGCTGGGCTCAGGTCGGCAACTTTAGCCTGCCGTTTGTTGTTGGCCAGCGGGATGTTCTTGTGGTTCTCCTTTATGTGTTTGGTGAGCTTGAGGAGTGAGCCGAAGATAGGAGAATTGGTGCAGTAAGGGCAGGAGTAAACCTGTACATGGACAATAACTCTTTACTTTTTTTAAGATTATTATACATTGACATATGCTGATATACTGTTTGGTCCTGGGAGACTGAAAGAGACGACAATAAAGATATGAAGACGGGGGAAAAAAACATAAGGCAGAAAGACACAAGCGTAGGCCATAACTCATATTCAGCCCATAACTCTGCAAGCTCACCTATAAAACCTGAAGTTTAATATGTCATTTATTAGCAGGCAGTGAATATTGCATAGATCTGTGTCTTTCTGGCTCTGAAAACCCAAGTTTATAAGAACCTATAAATCTGTGGCTGAAATTTATAGAGAATAGTCTGAAGCATTAAAGCGGGCATTTATTTTCTTTTTTGGTGCATCTAATTGGTGTGGAGTGCCTGTGATCAATAACACACATATTAGAAACGTGGTTTGCATCAACTCCTGTCCAATTTCAATTATGTTTTGAGCACAGCCGGAACTGTGGGTCAGGAGGTGAAATGAACCACATTTTGCAAAGTAACTGAAGACTCATTAATCACAAACTCAGCACAGAAAACAATCTATAAAACTATCAAAGTTCTTTTGTCATGTCACTTGAATCACATGATTAAATAGCAGCCAGATTACTGCTACTCAACTCAACAACTGTGTTGCAATAGCGACATTTTGTTTTATCAGTTCTCATCAAGTCCAGTTAAAGCTTTGGTAGGCAGTATTTTTTGGTATCACTGGCAAAAAATTCCACAATAACCTTTCATTACATTGCAATTCTAGTGGTTTGAGAGGCTGGACTTCTGTATCTCCTCTTGGCTCTGTTTCCAGAGTTAAAAACATTTAGCTTGTGTCTGGAGACTTACTCCACTCACAAAAGCTGTTTTGACTGGACCATGTGAAGAAAACTGAGAGCAATAAAGTCCACAATTAAAGTAAATTAAAGTTAATTTGGATAAACAGAGAACTTTTGAGTAGGTGGTGGGGCTTGAATCCTGCGTGAATGATTTTTGGCCTAACTATTTTTACAAGTTTGTGTATTTTGAAATTCTGATAATTTTGTCTTTTCCAGATTTATGTTCACTGCAGCTTTAAATATTTATTTTTAAAATGTAAATCTTGATTAATTCTCGACTCTCACCTCCATGAAGGACTGAGATGCAGCCTGTAGCACAGGAGACTCCAGCTTGGCCACCACTCCACCAGATGCATTTCCACCACCTGTAGCGGAGGTGCAGTGTGTCTGCTGAATGTGTTCTGTCAATGAAGACTCTGTCAGGAATCCCATTGAGCATTGGTTGCAGAAGAAGGCATGGTTCCCTTCTAGGAAGAAGAAGTTAAAATATATTGTTTTAGAGTGAAGAGGATGTCTGTATGGATTCTCAGTTATCCAGGTCATGGTAATGCATCTGTAGAAAACAACTGGAAGCCTTCTACTGAAGTTCCTAGGATTCACAACAGGATAATTTATGGATATTCCAAACATTCCAAACAGATATTCCCTGCTAATAGTCGCCTACAAATCCCAAAATCATGCAATATATCACAACAGCATTTGTCTAACCTTTCTCTGTATACTATACAAGCATTTGTGATCACCAAAAATACATACTTTGACAAATTCCATAGTTTAATTTTAAACCCACCTAATGTGGTGGATCCTGCCATAATCCCACCAGGCAGGCAGTGGGAAACTCGGATGTGTTCCTGCAGAGAGTTGATGTCCCCGAACATGTCCGGACAGTAGTTGCAGTGGAATGCTGTGACGTTGGTGAACTGCAGCAGAGGAAACGCTGCTGCCGCTGTGCCCACAGTTCCTCCGCTGGCACGGTGAGCTTTGCGCACATGTTCGTTGAGGTTGTAGAGTGTTGGCAGGGTTTCCAAGCAGAGTTGACATGTATGGCTCTGTTGCGGCTTGTCCGCATGGATGGTCTTCAAGTGGATCTCCAGTACTGCCAGACTATGGAAGTCTCTCTTTGAGCAGTATGGGCAAGAGTATGTCACTTTACTCCAGTTCCCTCCCCCACCTGTAGTAATAGAAAGTACAAATGGTACTTTAGAAATGCACAAAAGTAGTTTTAACTAAGAAGTGTTGGCAAGTGACGACCATACCTCCACCTTGATGACCTAGGCTAATCCCCATGTCCTCCCCAGTATCAGCGCCTCTCCTGCGGCTTCGTTCGCTACCCTGGCTGTGCTTTAGTGTTGAGTCAGGTGTCGAGCCTCTCTCCAGACTGGCACTAGAGTCAGGAGTGGCCGAGCTCATTGAAGCCACGCTGCCGAGGGCTGGGTCTGGACTGGCAGCGCTGTGATTAGAGGAGTCGGGCTGACGATGGCTGTCTAGGTGGCAGTAGACGTCCTCTACAGATGGGAACTGTTCTGAACAGACAGGACATCTGGGGATACAGAAAAAGATCAGTAAAATTCAAGTTCCACCTTAATGAGAATTAGTGGGTTGAAAACTTTAAGCCAGTACTTGTGTTTGCGGTTGGCATGCTGGGTTTCAATATGCGTGAGGAGCGACGCCTCATCTAGAAAGATCTCAGGACAGTGGATGCATTGCAAGTCAGCTCGGTCGGACAGCTGGGGGTGTCTCGTCAGGACGTGTTTCTCCAACTCGTCGGTCTGGCTGAACGTCTCCTCGCAGTAATCACACATATAGAGGTCCTGCTCGAGGTCGCCTTCTCCTCCTGCTCCCTTCTTTCCACCATCTCTCTCGCTTCTCAGCGCAAGATGTTCTCTGTTCTTACGATGAGCCTGGCAGAGATAGAAATAGTCAAAACACCAAAGGAAGGTAGGGCATCAACTACAGCACTTCTGCTGTTCTTCTCTTTTTTCTTAATCTTTCATTCTTCTATCACTTTTATTGCCCGCTAATGTCCAGATCTTTAGGCATTATTATTAATTATTGCTTCCAAACTCTCTTTCTGTGTCTTGACTTATTTTTTTTGTCTCCTTTTTTATAGACAGCTTTAGCCATTAGCATAGTACTAGCCACTGTGAAAGCTAACTTCCTGATTTGTGGTGACAGCTTGTGTTTCTTGTTGTTGTAGTCTCTGCTTGAGAAACCCTTTTGGGAACGCAGAGTGACAACAGACAGAGAGGGATGGCTACATCAGACCGCTTTTAATTTATCAATAATCTGATTTACTGATACCGATAATCAGAAAAATGCAAAATATCGACCATGATAATCGACCAGACTAATAATCGGTCTGTTCTTACTTTACTTCCTAAAAAGAAATCTAGTATTAGTAACTGGTAATGGGAGTAATAAGACCAAGTAGTTTACACGAGAGTAGTGATATCTTAAGGTGTAACTGTCTACCTGCATGTGGCTCTGCAGCGATGAGGTGGAGGAGAACCCACGTTTACACACGCTGCATTTAAATGGTTTGCTGGAGCTGTGGAGTTAAAAAAAACACAGTCACAAAACACGCTGAAAAAAAAGAATCAAAAGCAATTTTTGTACAAATTTCCTTCTAATAACCTCAGAAGCAGTTACCTGTGTGTCTTGAGATGTATCTTCAGGTGATCAGAGCGGGAGAAAGCAGCTTCACACTCCTGACAGCTATACTTCTTATCTCCTGTATCATTTGACAGTTTGATCAGAGATAATTACTTCAGAGAATAGTTCCAATGTAGAACGCAGCTCAAAACCCAAGACTAATACTGATATTTCTTCATTTGCTTTATTGAATAACAAGTTTATCATTGGCCCTTAATTCCTCGTAGGTACCATGTCATCACGGCTCACCGACATTTAGCAGGTGAAAATGTTAATAAAAACTGAAAGAGCAGATTTGGAGGCAAAACTGCTCCATTCTTGTGCATACCTGTGTGGAGTTTGACGTGGCGATCTCTGCTCCTCTTGTGTTTAAACAGACGGCTGCAGAAGGTACACTTGAAGGGCAGCTTGTCGCTGTGGATCTGCTCGTGTCGTTTCAGGTAACTCAGGCGGCTGAGGAGGTAGAAGACGAACAGTCGTGATAACAATGATTACCTGTTATTTCAGACACGCTTTATAAAGTGGCTTAATAAAAACAAACACCCGCATCAAAATAGCTTCAAGTGGGAAGTACTTTGCGATTAAAATCAGCTATAAGTGATATGAAAGATTAAAGAGACTATGCTTGTTTTTGCTGCTTGGGACTGTCAGTTGCTTAAACTATTTTTAAAAACAAGGCATACATACATACAATAACAAGAAAGCAGAAAGAATAAAGG